>NW_028246288.1:0-600000 GCF_964263255.1 Lissotriton vulgaris
GAAGTGGATAACATGGCTAAGAGCATTTGCTGGAAAATGCATGAATATCGCTGATTTTTCTGCTATATTCATGCATTGCGGCAGTTTTTTTTCACATTGCTTCATAGGTTGTTTGGGTTCATATTTAGAAGGCATTTTAGTGTCTTTGATGTTATTTTTCCCTTTTTAAATGGAAAGCGTTCCTCATGGTGCCCTGAGCAGTTCTTAGCCATGTTATTTAATAGGAAGTGGATAACATGGCTAAGAGCATTTGTTGGAAAATGCATGAATATCGCTGATTTTTCTGCGTTATTCATGCATTGCAGGCCTTTTTTTATCACATTTGCAAGCATTTCTTAGCCATGTTATCCAATGGGAGGTGGATAACATGGCTAAGAGCATTTGCTTCAAAGGTTGTTTGGGGTTATATACCATTTTTGGGAAATTATTAACATGCCTATCTAACTCCCATAATCAAAATCTAAATTTGCCAACCGCAGGTGGGAGCGTATTTACAATAAATTTGCACCATGAAGAATGTAAAATAGCATACTAGATACTCAAATAACTTATAAATATGATCCAAAACATCTTATGAAGCACTAGTAGTGCATATTTCCAGAAATGTATTGGTTTTCATTTAATGATTTACTTCATTGGTAGGCCTTCACATGTTTTTTTACCTTGGTTTTTTTTCAGTGAAAATCTTATCTGCAACCATGTGTTGGCCTCACCTCAAATAAACAAAACAGGTGATGGACTGAATGTGGATCAATGACACACATTCACCCCAGTCCAAAGATCTGGGTCTAAACAAACCTTTAGATAGGCTACATCTTATCGTCATCCTGAATTAATGATTTAAAATATTAGGGAGTGATTTATGAGTGTTGTATGCCTGTTTTGTACCATTGAGTGTCATTTTTGTGATGCAGTGCTGGTGGAAAATATTTGCTATGTTAAATAATTAGTACAGCATTAAGTTTTAGATGACTGTTATTTATTTACTGTTTGGTAATAGTGGTTAATAACATTTTATATTATATTTTTTCACAGATTCAACTGCAGATTCTTTCATAGTTTGGAAAATGCCTTCCAGAAGTCGAATACGAAAGGCTAGAAAACGTCAAAGACAGCAGGATGATGTTTTATTGCAGCAGTCCTCTTCCCCAAATACTTGTCAAAACACCAAGAAAGGTCCGGGTAAGAGCACGAAATCATTCTTAAGAAATATTTGTAGTAAAAAAAATTTTGCTCAAAAAAATGTGTCTCTTAACAAAAAGAGAAGTAATTTAAATGGAAAGGAGAGACCCATCACAAATGTTACTGGTAGAGGAAGAGATAACTCTGTGCATGATAGTAGAAGGAAACAACAGTTTAGGGACATTCGACAACGAATGTTCCGTAATAGGATATTAGTTAATTTATTGAAAAATATTAAAAAGAAAGGCCAACAGAAAGCGGCATTTTATAGGAAGAAGAAAAATGTAGAGAAAATTATTGATCATGCTTTTGAAATCAAGCGAAAGTTGTTTATTTTGGTAATCAATAGAATTAGGAAACTAAGCAAGGTAATTTCTGATTTCAAAACAAAAAGTAGATGGAAGAGAGTAGTAAATCGTACTAACTTTTGTGAAGTTTTTTCTGGAGAATGGATGCATAGTTCAAGTTCTGAGGCATTTTTTAATGAGGAGACTTATTTTCAGGATAATGATTTGGTGCATGCAGTTGACATCAGTGGTCGAGCTTATGAAGTGAAGGATGGTTGTCCAGTTGAAAAAGAACTACTTGTGACAACAGAGACAGAAGAGGCGCTAAGTGATGAGGTTTTAGGAAGACGTCCTAAGGGTCCTGTGTACATTTGGAAGTGTAGTTCTATTTGCAGTGTGCGACAGGTTTCCATCAATTTGCTATGTGATTTTATACGGACATTTAATAAGAAAAGTTTGAAGCAGAAAATGAAGTTGTTGCAAGATTTAGATCCTTGCAGAGTGAGACAAATGACAGGTTTGCGTGGTCATTCACTGGCTTGTCTTTCCAGGAGAGTATGCCAGAGTGTTTTTCATCATTTCAGGATGCTAGCAGTGCATCATAATAAAGTGAGAAAATTAGTGAGAATGTTGTATTATGCTAAGAGTCCAGCAATTATGCTTAAACAGTTATGTGCTGCTCTTTTGCATGGTTCTGAAATAGATGTGAAGAATCTTTGTGAAGAAATTGAGTTTTGTTACTTTGGTAGTAAAGATGAGAATGTTCAAATTGACCCTGAAGTAGAGGGTAATGTGGAAGATAATGTACAGGTTTCCAGTACAGATAATTTTCAGAAGGAAATTGCCACGTTTCAGATGAAATCAAGTGAGAGGCCTAATTTCACTTGTGTATGTTGTCGACGCACTTATTATAAGAATCAGACTAAGGTAGTGGATTTATATGCAAAAAGTGAAAGGGAAAATAATAGTGAATGGAAGGATTTAGCCACATACTTGATGGTAGAAAATTATTTTGATTTGGGATCGGATCAACGTGTGTGTACTTATTGTTGTAATAAATTAAACCAAAACCAGATGCCTGCTAGGGCAGTTCATAATAATCTGGAATTGGTTGAGATTCCTTCTGAATTGAAGGATTTAAATACTTATGAATCTATTTTGATTCAAAGTATCCATCCCTTTCAGGCTATTGTAAGAATGGAGCCAAAGACAGGGAAATTGCCTCCAGCAGATTTACAGAGAGGATTAAAGGGAAGAGTTGTTTATTTGCCTCTAGATTTGAACAAAAACATTAACACAATTGGAATAGAAAAAGTGGAAGAGGAACCTCTGGTTATCTTGGTTAATGGGGTTCCGACAAAGAATAAGAAAATATGGCAAGATTTAGTGGATGTTAGGAAAGTCAAAAAGGCAACAGTGTATTTGAAGAAAAATAATAAGTACTATAAGAATGTATATGTTGCAGAAGAGGAAGTAAGTGATGAAGAGGATAGCGATTTGTGTGCTGGCCAAATTGAGAAAGTAGAGGCCTCTAAAAGTGAAGAAATATATGAACATTATAGTGTTCATCCTTTGCATTCCAAGGAAGTGATGGGGAATGCTATTGAGTTGTTTCAAATGAAACAAGCCAAAGGGAGTCCCATTAGTGTTTGGGAGGAAAGTTTGGAAGCTCGGTGTTTCCCACAGCTATTTCCCACAGGTCAAGGAGGAAGATATGATGAGCGACCTCGTGAAATTCCTGCGTCTGAATACCGGACTTTACGATTGTATGCAGAAGATCCTAGGTTTCGGCAATGCATTCCCTATTTGTTTCATCTCCTGTTTGAAAGCGATCTGTCTGGACTGTCATATGCAGTGAACCACATCTTAAAAAGTGGTATACAGATGCGAAACATCTCGGCAAGTGACTTTATGCATAAAGTCAATGTCCAAGACAGTATTTTGGATTCTCACTTAATTAATCTCATGGCGTGTCAGCGTGGTACTAATGAGTACTGGTACCGTCGTCATGGTGACTTAAAATGTATGCTGAGGAACTTAGGAACTCCGACATGGTTCCTCACTCTGAGCTGTGCCGAGTATGGCTGGGATGACTTACTTGAATTTCTACGAGAGGCAAATGGAAATATTGAAAACATTGAATTCAAGACACCTGGAGAACTGTGTTCTTTGGATCCTGTGAATGTATGCAGGTACTTCAATCATAGATTTGAAGCTATGATGTCTTTCATCACAAATAAAAAGAATCCACCTCTTGGAGAGGTGTTGGATTTCTTCTGGAGAAAGGAGTACCAAGCAAGAGGTGCCCCTCATATACATATGTTGCTGTGGATCAAGGATGCACCTAAATTTGGAACAGATCCGGATGACTTAGTGATGAATTTCATCGAACAGTATTCTACGTGTGCTGTTCCAAACGCAACGGAGAAGAAAAGTCTAAGAGAACAAGTTCTACGTTTCCAAAGCCATCGTTGTGGAAAGTACTGTCGTCGTAAATTCAGAAACAAGGACAAGTTCTACACCAAATGTCGTTTCAACTTTCCACGACCGGTGATTTCTAAAGGAAGAGTGAACAGTTTGATGTCTTCGCTGCGACATAATGTGACGAGGAAATCACCCAAGAATACATACAATTTGAAAAGGAACGAAGAGTCCAAGTACATCAATGACTACAACCCAGTGATTTTGTCCATGTGGAATGCCAACATGGATATACAGTTTGTGGCTGACAACTGTATGGCTGTGGCTCGGTATGTGACATCTTACATCACCAAAAAAGAAAAGACCGAACTGAAGGATATGTGGGAGGACATTTCCCATGAAAAGAGCCTCAGCAAGAAGTTGTACAGTTTCAGTCTGAAGATGTTGTCGCATCGAGAAATCGGAGCTTACGAATGTTCTGATCGATTGTCTTCAGCAAGTCTCTATGCCAAATCCAGGAGTCTCGTTTGGGCGAGTCTTGGTCTTGCTGCAACGCGAAATCGAGTTCTAAAACCTGTTCGGGAAATTGAGTATTTGGCAGAAAAGGAACCAAACAGTACCGACATTTTGAAGACCAACATGTTGGATACATATTATCCAAATCGAAGCAGTCACCTTGAGAATATTTGTCTATATGAGGTTCTCCAAAATTATATATTCAAGAGGAACATCAAAGAAGATATTGAGAAAGGAGTGTATGCTGTAATTGGAAGTGAGGGATGCCTGGTCAAGCAAAGAAAATGCCAATTAGTAAACCATCGAAAATTAAGTGGCGAATCTCCAGAAAAAAAGGAGTTTTTCTATTTAGCACTTTTGCAACTTTTCAAGCCTTGGCGTGCAGAAGAGGAACTGCTTGGAGATTTCCTCTGTTACGAAGACTCTTTCAATGCAGCCAAGGAGTCCATAGAATGTCCTGCTTTTTCTAAATATCAAGAAATGCTAACTTTGGAAATTGAGCAGGAAGCAACGATTGCAGCCGAGATTGCCAGAGACAGTTCTCAGGACAGTCAGAGTTCTGTTTCATTGAGTCAAGATCCACTTGGAGGACCTATTATCGAAAATGAAGCTGCCACTGCTATGAATGAAGTAGAAAGAGCCATGGCACATGCTCAGGAGGATTCAGTTAACTTACAAGACTTGGAAAAACAACTCAACGTTGAGCAGAGGAAAATATATGATGAAGTTACCAAGGAAATTGAGCACGGATTAAGTCATGAGAAGAAAGAGTGCTCGTGTACGTCGTTGAAGCCTGTCCGACTGTACGTGAGTGGAGAAGCGGGAACTGGAAAAAGTTTCCTCATTAAAGCAATCTCTTGTTATTTGCAGGAAAGGACTGAGTCATCGCTGTCTTGTGTTGTCACCGCTCCTACTGGACTGGCAGCACATAATATTAAAGGTATTACTTTGCATCGTCTATTGATGCTGCCGGTGGAGCATGACAACAAATTACAATACAACAAGTTATCTGGAGATGCTTGCTGTGAAGTTTCAAGAGTTTTGAGGAAAATGAAACTACTTATCATTGACGAAGTAAGCATGGTTTCCAATGTCATGCTTGCCTTTGTGCATTTGAGAATGCAAGAAGTACTTAAAACTGAATATGATGTCTTATTTGGTGGGAAACACATTATTGTTTTCGGAGATCTTCTACAGCTGACACCAGTAAAAGGTCAACCTGTGTTCAAAATACTCACGCATGAAGATACCAGGAAGTGCCTAGGGAGCATTGGCAACGTCAATATATGGTTAAACTTCAATTATGCAGAACTGCATCAAAATATGCGTCAGGCAAAGGATGAAGATTACAAGAATATTCTACAAGATATTAGAATTGGAAAAGTGACCGAGCATGGGAAAGAAGCTTTAAATGCACGGTTACTGTCAAATTTGTATCCCAAACAAGATATTGTGCCTGAGAATATTTTTCAGAAAATTACTGAGAAGAAATCCGGGATATGTCTCATGCCAACTCTTGCAGAATGTGCCATCTTCAACAACAAAATGTTGAATTTAGAAAAGCAAGAGATTGTGAAACTTGAAGCTATCGACAAATTAGAGCATATGGGATCAACAATTATTTTGTCAGACAATTTGAAATCAAAATTGGATTCATTAGAGAAGACTATATCTAAAACAGCGGGTTTTGAAAAGACTTTGAATGTGTGTTTAAATTGCCGAATTATTTTGAGAAGGAATTTACATGTAGAAAGAGGTCTGGTAAATGGATCAATGGGTAATGTTGTTGATTTTGAGAAATACAGAAATAGAGATGGAATAGAATTTTTAAAAATTAAATTTGATGGCATTGAGGAAGTACAGCAAATTGGTCGTTGTTCTGCTAGGTTTTTGCTTGTTAAAGATTTATATGTTCGCCGTAAACAGTTTCCTGTTTGCTTGGCATATGCGGTGACAATCCATAAATCGCAAGGTTTAAGTGTAGACTGTGCATTGGTGAATATTGGCAGTTCTGTGTTCAAGGAGGGTATGGCATATGTGGCATTGTCACGAGTTAGAACTTTATCGGGATTGTACTTGATTGACTGTGATGTCACAAACATTTGTGCGGATCTAGATTGTGTTAAGGAATACAATAGGTTAAGAAGAGAGTATGCGCCACATTTGCCTCAATATCCTTTGTTTGAGAAACGTGTGGTAGGCCGCAAACGTAGAAATAGCAGTAATAGTAGGGAGGTTGTTGCAAAAAGACTAAAAGTCAATGAACCGAAAATTGTTAGCAGAAAGAAAGTGGATTCTGTTGAAGATGTTGTCGGTTTTCAATTTGAAAACAGTTCTGGTGTCAACTGCTATGCAAATGTAGTGGTTAATGTTCTCTTTTCACTAGAGAGTTTAAAAGAACAGATTCTGTTGAATTCTGAACAAATTTTATGCTGTTTGTTGAATTCTGTTTTCGAGAAATGTAGCAGTGATCGAACAAAAGTAGAAAGTGTGTCTGAAGTTCGTTATCTGTTAGATGAATGTTCAGGTCAAACAGACTTCTCTGAAAATAATCAGCAAGATTGTCAGGAGTTTTTAATGTATATGCTTGATATATTGCAAGTTGAGGGTGTAGATGTAGATCACCTGTTTGGGCTTTCTTATCAATGGCAGCATGACTGCGAGAACTGTATGGTATCAAGTACTACTAGTGTAGACTCAGAAAGATTTATATATTTAACTTTGCCAGACAGTAAATCAGTCTCCTTTAATAAGCTAGTAAATGCAGCGGATCACAACATGGAGTGTAGCCAATGTAAATGTGATATGATGTCAACATTATTTATACGTAGATATGGCCAGTATGTCATTTTAATGATGCAACGATGTAGGCCTGATGGAACAAAATTGTCAACTTTAATAAAAAATTTTGTGGCTTCTCAGCTGTCAATATCAGGGAGGACTTTTGTTACTGTAGCAATTATCTATCACGATGGTCCATCAACAACATCAGGACATTATACAGCTTACTTAAAGTCTGGAAACGGCTGGTCATTCTGTAATGATTCTGTTGTAACGTTCAAAAAAAAATTGCCGTTTGACCTTAAAAATTCTTACCTGGTGTTTTTAAAACCAAAATTTTAAGTAGAGGGAATGTAAGTCTGCAATGCTGTCTCGATTAAAAATTCAACTATATAAACCTAATGCAAGTAAGTCTGCTTCATAGTAAGCAGTATCAGTGTCATAGGAAAAGGAGAACATGACTGACAAAGAAGAGTAAGATATTAGTAGTCCAGGATTGTGAAAATAATCTCAAATATTTTATTTTTGAAAGTTGCGAAAATAGAAAATGTCGGGATTTGATTGGAAGAATTACAAGATTTGCGAATCGCGGCAACATGATTTGGCCTAGTGGAAACATGTGATATAATGAGAGAAGTTTTTTTTCTATGTAACATATTTCACGTATCGATGGAGGTTTTCTTTCAGAAAGTGGCGGGCTGAAAATATTTAAAGCACAACAGAGTGGATGCTGTTTATAGGAGATCCTTCGACGTCATTGAAAGTAAGTTAATTTTAAGAAGTTTTGAAATCAGATTTCTTAGGTTGTATGGGTTTTTTAAACACAGTCATTTTGATTGTGTTTTTTTTTCCCCGCTGTTACATGATGAATACCTTCAAGTCACTGATTTAAGTGAAATTTGATACATTCTGAGAACAGCAAAAATAAACCATTTAACATGTATAATTAATGTTATGCTTTTTGTCCTTATGATATACATTTAGAAATGTGTGGTACATATGGGTAAGGTGAGTTCTGTAAATATCAATTTTAATGCTTAGAGTGCTGTACTTCTGGGTAGTGTTTTTTTTTTATAAAAAAAAGAGGCCTCACCTCAAAGAAAGCTCTTGAAAGCACACATCTTATTTGCATCCTAAAACAATCATTTACAATGTTAGACACAATTTTATTATGACTTTACATCTTTTTTGCGCTGCTATTGCATCACTATTGTGAGACATTAGCAGTGCAAGAAAAACATCATGTTTCAAAATAGGCCTCAGTTCAGCAATATCAAGATACAGTTTCTTTCGAATATATATCTTTAGGATTGTGTAGGGAACGTAGAGAAGCAGAGACTTCTGTAAATGTCAAAGTTGTTGAAAAACTGTTTGTTTTTGAACCTTTTCCCTTGTCTTTTCTAATTTTTAAATACATGTTTTAATATTTTTTGAAATGTTTGTTCTTTGTTTTACAGATTGAAAGTATGAAAAAATATTTAAAAAAGGTAACAAGAATTATAAGGTAAATGTTTTCCACTCTTTTTACCCGCAATGCACTGCTGATGATGTCATTGACAGTATCTCTCATTTACTCTCTCTAGCTGTCTTTCTTTTTACATTATTCTCTGTTTACTTCCCTTATACTAACTCTTCTTTTTTTTTAAAAAAATATTTTTTTTAGTTCGCTTAAAGTTCGCGAACCGGTCAGCGAACTTGAAGCGAACCAAAAGAAATAGAGCTTGCCAGAGTGATAAACATTCTAGCAATTTTGTTTGAAAGGGGAGGTAGTTCTGAAAAGAACTGTTTTTTTTTGTTTTTGTTGTTTTATGTTTTTTTTGTAATTTTTTGAACATTTTTTGATTTTTTTGTATTTTTAGAACTGTTTTATGTTTTTTTTGTGTTTTTTAAGGAGGGGAGACAACAAAAAACAGGCTTTCAAAACGGCTCAACTGGAGCAAAAAAAAAGAAAATTACTTTTTGGGTGCATTAGGGCACTTATGATTTTCATATGCAATGTTCATGAGGTTGACACTCATGTTGCCATATGACAGCATAGCACCACAGTAAATACAAGACACCTTCATGTGCTGGAAGTTACGTTGGATGTTTGGCACAGTCTCTTGTGCCTCTCTTCCCGTCAAAGACAATGTGGATGTAGATCTTGCCACAGGAGTTGCCGTCGGATTGTCTTCAAGATCCCTCAACTCAGCCCGGCTGTAGTTCAAGGGATGCCACCTGCTCATGTGACGGTGCATTGTATAGTTCCCCATACTGTACTTCTTTTCTGTGCCTCTCGACAATCTGTGGTCACAGATGAGGCAGGTGGCATATTTTGCATTCACTTTCTTGGTTCCAGGAGGGATGGTGAAAAACTGCCAGATGAAACTGGTTTTTCGTTTAGAAACCCGGGGCAACTCATCAACAAATTGTTGTCCCTCTCTCTCCTCTTCTTCTTCTTCCTCATCTTCCTCCTCTCTGTTAGTCATAATTTGACTGGGTGGTCCTCTCTTCTTATGGGGAGGTGGAGGTGGTGGTGGGGGTGCACCAGCTGCAGCAACAATGGAAGCCATTGTGGATCTTCAGATAAATGGTCTTTCTCTCACCAAGATGAAAGTCAGAGTGAGGAAATAAGGAGGGGTTTACTTGATTTGGGGAAAACAAAAGTTCTGAGCCAATGAAAAGTGTTATTTTTAGGTCACATGACCTAGTCATACATCATTTGGAAACCAAAAGTGAAATGAACCAATGAGAAGTTTGATAAACAAGTCACATGACCTGTTCCGCTTACGTTACGCGGCGCGCGCCGCGTCCCAGATCGCTTCCGGTTCGCGGTCCGGAGCACTTCCGGGAGCGCTAACGCGGCGCGTCATTAGACGCATTACGCGATAACGTGATACGTCGCGCTTCCGCGGCGCGTCACTGTTCCGCTAACGTAACGTTGACCGGTTCGCGGACTAGATCGCGGCATCAAGATGAGCTAACGGAAAGCTTCCCGGTTCGCGAACTAGAAGCGAAGAAAAAAAATATTAAAAAAAAAATTATCAATAAACATCTAAATATATTTTGGGATTTAAAGAATAATACATTTTACAGCTACAGATGTTAGCTTTTAAAAAACCAATGAAATTCACTGAAAAAACCATAGGTTATAGACCATATATAGTTAGAAATTTGCATTTAAAAAACCATTGAAATTCAATGAAAAAACCATAGGTTATAGACCATATATAGTTAGGAATTCGCATTTACAAAACCTTATTTTACTCGCATAAAACCATTGAAATTCCATATATAGTTAGTTGCGCTAACTATATATCGCGCACCCGCAATCCACTGCTGATGATGTCACATATTACATCATTCATGACATGGTCAGTGACATCACTGATGACATCACTGATGACATCTCAAATGACATCACTGATGACAACATCCAGTGACTGTATGTTTCTGTGAAGTTAAAATATGTCTTACATATTGAAGAATGAGTGGATGTATAAGTGTCTGGATGAAGGATTTAGTAGGTGCATGACTGACTGTATGAGTGAGTGATTAAATGTGTCTCACTGAGTGCATGGGTTAGTGACTAAACTGTCTTAATTTGTGCATCATTATGTCTGTTGTTCTGTAAACTGTTGCATGTGTTGATAAGTAGCTATATGAGTAACTATATGGGTTATTGATTGGTTACCTTAGTATTTGTATGGGAGACTGAGTGTGTGTGTGGGTGGCTGGGAGGTGTATGACTCTGTGCATAGATGTGTGAGCAGTTGATTCACTAGAGGTATGGTTTCAAAAGTGCATGTGGTAACAGCTGTATGGGCGGTTGACTGTGTGCATGAGTGTATTGGTGAGTGAATGGATATCTCAGTGCTACATGTCAAAGTAAGTACATATGTAAAACACAGTACATGTGAGAGTTGACATATATAAATAACTGTGCATAAGAGCCAGTGAATGTGTGAGTGGCTGTATGGATCATTGTGAACTTGTATCAGGGATTGTATAAGAGAGTAAATATGTGTTAGTATATGTTTGAATAAGTAAAGTTTGTATAACTGTATAGTTGAGGAAATGGAGGTGTGATTGATTCTTTGCATGACTGACTAGGTGTGTGAGTAACTCCATGGATGAGTGACAGTCTGTGAGTGTCTGTTTACACTGATTGTATCTAAGGTTATATTAGAGTCTGAAGAGGTTCATCGTATTATCACATGAATGATATCATCAGTGATGTGATCAGTAATGTCAAATGAGATGTCATCAGTGATGTCATCAGTGATGTCATTTGAGATGTCATCAGTGATGTCATCAGTGATGTCACTGACCATGTCATGAATGATGTAATATGTGACATCATCAGCAGTGGATTGCGGGTGCGCGATATATAGTTAGCGCAACTAACTATATATGGAATTTCAATGGTTTTATGCGAGTAAAATAAGGTTTTGTAAATGCGAATTCCTAACTATATATGGTCTATAACCTATGGTTTTTTCATTGATATATATATACATACAATATCGAGATTATATATATATATATATATATATATATATATATATATATATATATATATATATATATATATATATATATATATGTGGTTCTTGGAAGTACTAGGTACATTTAAAAGTACTTATTTTGTTTTTATGCACACTGATTGCTTTCATGACAAGACACCTCAGCAGATGATTTGGTTAAACTTCTTTAGCATGTTTGATTTTGTAATAACGTACATACCAGGTACACAACAAACACCATCAGATGGTATGGGTACACTGATGACTCAAAGCAAGAAAAGAAAGGACAACCCATCATAGACCCACAGAACATTGTAGCACCTATATTACAAAAAGATTTCATGAAACAGATGTATGAAGCCCATTTACAAATTACCCCACAGAATTGGTTAAAAGATTCAGCTAATGCAATCCATCAAGGATTCCTGTATCACAATTCTTTGCTATTTGTACCCACCAGAGAGTTTCAAACACAATTGTTAGCGTGGCATCATGCCGCACCTTTAGCAGGACTTCCTGGTTGGCAAAAAACCTTGGAAAATGTTCGAAAACACTTTTGGTTGTCTACTATCAGGTCTGATGTAAAACAATATGTGTAAACCTGCCCCATATGTGCTCTCCAGAAAACTTCCCACCAAGCACCCGCTGGTTTACTAGTCTCCATGCCTCCTCCAAGCGCTCCATGACACAGAATAAGTGTGGATTTCTTAGTAAATTTGCCTTCGTCACAAAATTATACTACAGTTCTCGTAATAGTGGACTATTTGTCAAAAATGTCACATTTTGTTCCCTTGACAAAATTACCAACAGCAGGAGAATTTGCAACAATATTCTTGAAAGAAGAAGTACGTTTGCATGGATTACCAAGCAAGATTACTTCCGAATGAGGCAGTCACTTCAATTCCCGTTTTTGGAAAATACTTTGTAAAAAACTAAAAGTAGAAGTAGCGTTATCTTCTGCCTTCCACCCAGAAACGGACAGACAAAGTGAACGCCTAAATCAAACTTTACTTCAAACTTTAAGATGCCTGTTAGCAGACTACACTAGTGATTGGGTAGAGGCTTTACCAATTGCTGAGTTTGTATATAATAATTCGGAACATTCAGCAATCCATTGTACCCCCTTCTATTTCATGCTGGGATATCATCCAAGGGCTTTGTCAGTTGTAGTGGATGACTCCCTTCCTCCTACTGTGACTGAAAGGTTGACACACTTGCTTGAAATTCAAGAAAAAGCAACACCACATTTAATCAGGTAGAAAGAACAAATGAAGAAACAGGCAGATAAACATAGATCTGAAGCACCCCTTTATCATGTCGGAGATAAGGTCTGGCTTTCCTCAAAAAACTTAAACATAGAAGGGCCCAGAAAATTACTACCACGTTATGTAGGCCCTTTTGATATAACAGAACTAATCAACCCAGTGACAATAAAATTAGATCTCCCAAAGGAGAATCCAGTACATCCCACATTTCATGTCTCTTTGGTAAAACCTTATAATTCTCATACACGATCTGAACCTCCACCTCCACCTATTCCCATCAATGGATATCTTGAATACGAAGTCCATAGAATTCTTGACGCAAAAAGGACTCATGGACGTCTGTTTTATTTGGTATCTTGGAAAGGATATGATGATACAGAGAATTCATGGGAGCCAGCATCCTTTGTTCACGCCCCACGATTACTCAGGTCATTTCACTTAAAAAATCCACACAAACCACGCCCAATAAGGGGGCCTTTGGGAGGGGCAACTGTTAGGGTTAGTGTCGTGCAAAGAGCTTGCCCTTACTCTTCCCATTAGCCAGGATAGATGTATGAGAGTCTTTTGTTCATGTATGCATGGCTTTGCCTTTACCCTTCCCATTAGCCAACATAATTGCATGAGTTGCATGAGAGCCTTTTGTTTCATGTCTGATATTGCGTGACCTTGAGTATGCATTATTATTCAGGATGCTGTTTTGCCAAAGTGTTCAGGATGTTGTTTTTGCCAAAGCTTGTTATTTTCTAGGTAACACCTAGTCACAGTTCTGGAAACTCTCCTTGGATAATTCAGGGCTACATACGTAATGAGTGCTGCACGTTTTCCAACGAACATCCTAGAAACGTGCAGCGCATCTAATACCACCTGCCTTCCTCTATAAAAGCTCTCCTCAGTCAGTCACCGGCGCTTGTGCTCGTCAGCATCTTTTCCGCTTGCCTGTTTGTCCCGATCCTGCTCCAGTCTTCTTCTCTTCGCCTCTTTGGAACTTGGCTCGCATCGGAGAGGCGTCTTCCGGTCTTCGGCTCCCGTCCGCTTCAGAGTCCGATTCTTCACTTCAATGCTCCAGCTTCTGACTCCCCGTCTTGAACATTCCGCCAGCAACGATTACCTATAAAACAAAAAGAGAAACAACACTTCATTAAGGTTAGCATGCTAACTCACCTCGTCAGATGCAAGTAAGTGTGAAAGACATTATTTATTCAAAGAACCTGTTCAGAACTTAATAATTACTCGGTGCAAGTTAAAGTTTGGAAAGATAACAAGAAACTTTCCCATAGACCAGACTGCAATTGAATTGAAGGAACTTCTGTTCTATATTTCTCCTTCCTTTGAGAGTTTCAAGAGATATTTCACAGGTTCAACTCAATTAATCAAAACTACTAAACACAAGTTGTGATGAAACAAACATTGCGTGAGAAATCAAGGGAAGCACAATTATAAGGTCAAGAAAGTGAGTTCAAAATCTCGATATTGTATATATATATATATATGGTTCTTGGAAGTACTAGGTACATTTAAAAGTACTTATTTTGTTTTTATGCACACAGATTGCTTTCATGACAAGAAAAGCTTTAGATGCTAGACTCTGGTGAACATAGAACCAGAATAAGAGAGGTATTGAAGGTTATAATTCATTGTGATATTTTCTAGTTTAAAGATAGCCCAAGAGTGAATGGTAACTTCTGTTTGTATTTATGTGTTACTAGGTACAATCATCAGAATCCTGTGAATCTCCTTTAGACGCAATCCAGGAGCTGTGTTCTCTCTCAGTTTATTATTTTATCCATTTTCCCCCTTCCCTTGAGTTCCTCTTCTTTGCCCACTGTCCTCATCCCAGTGTAGCGGGAATAGGGGTTTGAGGGTAGGTCGAACTGTCTTCAACTTCCCTTCAGAACCAACTGGATACACAGGTGGGTTGAATTGTGACACATGGCACATCTTTTGCACTACCGCTGTGTCACAAAAGTGACGCAAAGGCTGTTTAAAAGAGGCAAAAGGTGATTGTAAATCCGCCCCTAAAACATACAAATTCACCCAGGCACTTTCACCAGCAGCGCAAATTGAAACATAGACTTGTAACATATTTATGTACATATGATTCATTCAAGTGCTTCGGACATACTACAGTATACTATATATAAACACCTTATGGATTTATGCTGTAGCAGTTACTTATAGTTCTGCACTTTCACATTCTCCATACACTAGTAACATATTCATTCATTCATTTATGAACTACACATTCATTCTGACAAACTTTTACACACTAACATAGAAATATAGTTCCTTCTTTGACCAGTGAAGGTAGTTCTAAAAAGAACAGTTTTTTTTGTTTTGTGTTTTTTTTGTGTTTTCTCAACAAATTCCAAGCAGAACAAAAGAATGAAAAAAAGAACAACTAATGTCGAGGACAGCAATGATCCTGCATCCTGCGTTTCATCAAGTCTATAGACTGTTCCCCATAACACAAAAGTTTATTGCAATAAATGCATAGAATTTTAACTTTAGCAAAGTCAGAATCAACATGTGGGTGTGGACTGCTTGCTGAATATGCTGCTGCCGCAGTTGATGTGCTTGGTGCAGAAGCAGGTGGGTTCTCGTGCATTCTCCGTCTTGCAGCTAGAGCAAAGTTCTTGGGGTGCAAGTTCTTCACGTCTCGCACCATATTTGCTGCACCAAAGGAGTATTTTTTACCTGGATCACCCCTTGAAAGAGTTGTTTCGCAAATTTTACAGGTTACTTTTGGAGCATTAACGTTTTTTTGACCTTTTGGAAAAGTAAAAAACATCCAAATTAGAGCTTCTTTCCTCTTCTTTGGACGTTCTTCAGGAATGAAATCTCCCTCTGAAGAACTGATGGAAGATGACTTCATTGCTCTTATTATTGTGATCTTCCTTCTATTTGAGGAGATTCTCAGAACAAATGCTTCTTCTTAGAAAGTCAAAGTCGAATAATTATAATGGGACGGAACTTTCAACAGTCGCAATAGGATAAGTTGTGAACCAATCAAATCTCTACTTTTAAAGTCACATGGCTTTGCGTGCGCTTATGATGCGCTTGCGCAGCTCTTTCAATACGATTATGCATGATGTTCTACCGCGATTTGTGTAATTATTTATAAAAGTAATATATGATTATTACAAGTATTAAAAAAATTCATAGTTATCCCAAATGTCTGCCCATAGTATGTACATTAAATGTATAAATGTTTTAAACCAAGTAGAAACATTGCCGCCTTTCGTGTACAGAATGCCGTACATGACGTCACACCGAAGCTTTAATGCGACGCGTAACATCAAAGCATATTCGTACAGTATGCACGGGTACACGCTGAGTATGATAAGCAGTACAAACTATGGTGCGATCACCCTCTCAGTGACAAATCAGAGCTCAGGGCGCGTTAAGGAGAATGATTAGAAGTGCTGACTCATTGCAGATCCGATTCTTGGCCTGCCTCTGCGTACATAATAACACCGCCCCATCTCTCTTTGTTGTTAATTGTTAGTGCACACACTCATACTTGCACATGCGCGGTGCACGCCTGCTTACACTAACCACATGCCACCACCTAGCATGCTTGCTATCATTTAGCCTGGAAACCAATACATTACCCAATGGCATGTCCCCCACGGCCATCATTCTTGCAGACCGCGAAAACGCTACCAATGACGGCCCTGGGCTTGGTTTGGTCAGCCCCCGCGGTTCCCATATAATGCAGGCACTGAAGTGAGCAGGCTCTCTTTTGCCTGCCTCTGCTGCGGTGACAGACAGACTGTCGAAAACACCCCAGACTCAGTGAAACCGCACCCTTTCAAGACACGACAAAAGACGACAGAAGCAAAGGTAAGAGAAGACGTCACAACATCAGCCTCCACTGTAAATTGCATATGCATAATGCTATTTTTTTATCCTTCATATGGCTTTCCTACCCTTCAATGGTTTTAAATTGTACTTACATAATTGAAATATTCTTTATAAGTCACGAGGTCCAATACACCTCTAATCTTAAAAATTGTGCGTGCATACATTTCTGTGTCGTATTTCTGTACTACGCCAAGTGCTTTGGCCTCTATTATTATTAATTGTGCGTCCATGATAGTATTTTTTTTTCTGCGTCACGAGGCCGTCCCAGGCCTCTATTAACTTATTGATCTTCCTTTGTTTGCTGGAGCTGCAACAGTCTTAACCATGGAATATTAAGAACCCACATTAAAATTCACTTTTGATAGTAGTTACGCAACTCAGTTTACGATGACTAATCAAAATGTCCTTTTGTTTCCTTCACCAAACATAGTTCAGAAGCAACAGCAATGGAATTCTCTGCAACTTATTGAATATACTTTGATGTATAGAAGCAGAGTTCAAGTTGAATGGTTAACTCCGGTGCCGCACTCTTTATACAAGGTAAGCACAGCAGCCTAGATCTACAAAGCCTTCATACCAATGCATTAGAAATAAGTTGCTATAACGGGCGTCAGTAATGCAGTAGGCACTTCCATATAGACACCACTTGAACGCAGCACTATAACAACTGAAATATAGCAGGTACACTGCACTCGTAAAACTGTAGTGTTAGCTTTATTTGTGAAACGAGAGAGGGCCATATTATCAAGCCTGGGTGACCAAATTATCGCCACTTTATCGGCAGGAAAGTGCCGCTAAAGTGGCGATAATGGGTTTGATAATATGCTCTATGGAATTCAAATCGAAGCTCATGTTAGATGTGCAGGACATCTAACATGAGCTTCGATTGGAATTGCATAGAACATATTATCAAACCCATTAACGCCACTTTAGCGACACTTTCCTGCCGATGAAATGGCAATAATTTTGTCGCCCAGGCTTGATATTATGCCCCAGAGTGCTAAGTGTACAGCACCTTCTCTGTAAAATCTATAATTACCTCGAAGCAGTGACAACAGATAAGTTATAACAGTCTGACAAACAGATCCACAACCTTATTACGCCACTTTTGAGTCACCTTTAACATGGGTAAAGTGATGCAAGGAGCTAGAAAAATCGACATCTGACTTTTCAAGAAAATATCTCAACTCCAGACTCTGCGACACAGTTTTAATGTTGTTTTCTCTCTCTTTCTCTCTCTCACTCTCTGTGACATCATTTCTCTTTCTCTGTTAAACTTAGACACTGCTGTCTTGGACGTGTAGACGTGTAGAAGAATTGTTCAGAATAAGTTGTGACACCAACTGCCTGAAATGTTTCCCCTCAAGGTTTATACAGGTTTATACAACGGTAAGCACAGAGGCCTAGATCTACAAAGCCTTCATAGGAATGCATTAGAAATAAGTCGCCATAACGGGCATCAGTAACGCAGTAGGCACTTCCATACAGACACCACTTGAACGCAGCACTATAGCAGAACTGGAATGTACGAGTCACACTGCACACGTAAAATCGTAGAGTTACCAAAACTTGTAGGGGCATAGTATCAAGAACCGCAATATATTATCACTGTTTCAGCGCAGGAAACTGCAGCTAAAGCGGCGATAATGGGCTTGATAATATGCCCTTGTGAATTCCCATATTAGCCCAGATTAACACCAGAACATGGACTGCTATGGGAATTCACAACAGTATATTATCAAGCCCATTATCGCCGCTTTAGCTGCAGTTTCCTGCCTCTGAAACAGCGATAATTTTATCGCCGTTCTTGATAATATGCCCTGTAATGCTTCAGCTCATTTACTCAAATCTACATAATTCTAAACTCTAATTTTCTTTTTTCTTTTGCAAATTACCAATCGAACACCTTTTAAAATCCATTTCACAATTTGTTTATAACATTGTTTAAGTTATTTTTCCAGTTCTTATATAGTTATAATTGAGTTTCGTTTATATTTATTGTTTAATAAAAGTTCATTAAAAAAACGACATACTTCTTTTATTTTGTGGGGGAGAGGTAATACGGCCCAAAATAAAAATAATGTTGAAATACTATAGAAAGATATTCAAGACTAGGATTGAAAACTACTGAGTTTTAACTAACAGATATAATAAAAACAATGGTGAGAAACTACTAAAATGGCAATGGACGGAGTACATAATCAACGTTTGGGGCCTCGGCACTACCTTTCAAATAAATATATAAAAATATGACTTTTAATACTGTACAAAAGTACAGCAGCGGATGACACACACAAACCGGGAAAAGAAAGCAACAGATTTACTAACTGATATAAAGAAAGGTTTGCTTGTTGAACTTGAAGAAAAAGAAAATGTGGGCTTCGAAACGACGCTGAGCATGCGAAGAGAGTACAACTGCTACACCAAAAAAAAGGAAAGCTTTACATACTATCATAGAAATGAAGGAGCATAATATCAACAAAAGGTGATACATTATCGCTGCTTTTATGGACAGGAAACTGCCAATAAAGCGGCGATAATGTGCTTGATAATAGGTTCTTGTAACTTCCCATAGCAGCCCAGGTTCTGGTGTTAACCTGGGCTCCAATGGTTATTCACAAGGGCATAATATCAAGCCCATTATAGCCGCTTTATCAGCAGTTTCCTGCCGATAAAAGCGGCGATAATGTATCGCCTTTAGTTGATAATATTGCTCTTTTTGTGACCAGTAAACTTAGGTGCATATTATCAAAGACCGGTGTTGCAATTATCGCCTTTTTATTGGCAAGAAACTGCCGATTAAACGGCGTTAATGACCATGATAATACGGCCTTGTTATTTCCCATAGAAGCCCATGTTAACACCAGAACATAGGCTTCTATGGCAATTAACAAGGACGTATTACCAAGCCCACCCTCCCAAAATTAATAAAAAAACATAGTCCTTTGTAAATTCCCATAGCAGCCCAAGTTCTGATGTTAACCTGGACTGCTATGGTTATTCTCAAGGGCATATTAGCAAGCCATTATCGCTGCTTTATCTGCAGTTTCCTGCCAATAAAAGCAACGATAATGTATCGCCTTTTGTTGATAATATGGGCCAGTGCTCTTTTTTTTGACCAGTAAACTTAGGTGCATATTATCAAGGACCGGTGTTAAAATTATCGCTGTTTTATTGGCAGGAAACTGCTTATAAAATGGCGATTATGAGCTTCATAATACGGCCTTGTTATTTCCCAAGAAGCCCATGTTAACACCAGAACATAGGCTTCTATGGGAGTTTCAAGGACGTATTATCAAGCCCACCCTCCCAACATTAATAAAAAAACTCCAGACTATGCAGGTACCCGGAGCTGGAAGGTCATTTTACATATCACTGCCCCAGAAATGTGGCGTTCCCCGCGACGTGTACGGGGAGAGAGAGAGAGAGAGAGAGAGAGCTCAAAACTTTTTTTTTTTTAAAAAGACCCAAGGGGTGCCGCTCACCGAGACTGGGGGGAATAGGACCGTAACCCCCCGCATACTTCAAAATAAAACCAGCTGAGCCCCGTTCCCCAGTGCTCGGGGCACCTTACAAGCCCCCATTATGCAGAAAAATTGCCCCCGTAATTTGCCCCCCGGGACCTAATGAATAAAACGGACTTCTACTTTTTTTTCACCTTTTCCACTGCGTACAAGTACTGCACGAGTACCCCGCCATTTTTTATTTAAAAAAAAATAAAAATTGAGCCTAAAGATCCATGTACCACCCCCTGACCAAGACTATAGGCTCAGAAGGTTTCTACACTGCCCGTTTCCTTATTTCTCAACTTTGTTTTACTGTTTTCCTGTGACTCTGCTCTCCCGACAAACAACATGGCTGCCAACACTTCCTGGTTTGGAGTATTGACAGCCAATCAGCATGCAGCTCCTGCTTGTAATTGTATGTATTCCCATACGCGTGCCCGTGATATTTGGATGCCCGGCAAATTTCTGGTGGGTTCTGCATCGATTTTCGGATATTGCATACCCGTTGTTGATAGACTACCTGTGCCAATTACCTGAAAATTTGTATTCTATTTACCAACCGGTCCGGGAAGCCCTGCCAGCTACACAAGAGGGGCCCGGACACGACATACAGCCTGGTGACTGGATCTTAATTCAAATTTGTCAGCAGAGGAAGAGCTTGGAGCCGAACGGGAAGGGACCCGAGCTGGTCCTTATAGCCACCCGGACAGCAGTCAAGGTCGCTGGTCGAAAGAACTAGATCCATGGCACTCACTGCAAAAGAGTGCCTCTACCTTTGCCCTACGACAAGTGGGTGAGGTACGGCATTGGGGATACTGAGTGTGAGAGAGTGTCTCAGTTCGTCCCCTTTAGCAACGCAAAATTAACGTGGACCCAAACAGATGCAGAAAATGATGACGTGCTAAGTGTGTAGTGTAGTTCCTATTTTCCATATAGGCCATGCGCATTGGAATAACATAAACAGCAGTGTAGACGTAGAAGTGCGGTCTTCCAGGGTTCTACTGACTAGGCTAAACTTAATTGGGTTTGTTACCAACTAGCTCAGAGGTCACTGGAAACTTTCTTGACTGAATAGGAAGTGATCAGCTTCCCTGGCACAGACAAGAAGAGATTCAGTTTTCCAACAACCGCATAAACATGACAACTTTGCTCCTTAGAATAAGAGTCAATCTCTAGAGTCGTGTGAAACAATAGACAGTTATTTTACTCAGTCAGTTGTGCAGATTACTTTCACCAAGATGCAGAGAAATAGAGAGACAGGCGTTTTCAATAAAAGGTATTATTTATTGAACAGTCTTTCTTCTCATGCAAGAGAAATGAATTGCCACAATCGCAAGACTTGTTATTATAAAAAGTGCGCACAGTAAAATGAGGATTGTGAAATAATAATGTAAAAGCATTGATATGGTTTCTTAGCTGTACAATGGTTAAAATGAATAAAATATATACATTCATATATACATTAGGCTAACGTACTCAACTGGTGCTTCTAACTACGCCAACCCCAGTGTACCTGACCTAAGCCTAATACTTGGAAGGGAGTAAGTAAGTAGCAGTTTAAGTTAAGTTGGTTTTGCCAAGGTTTGCCTCAAGATATCTCTCTAAGGGTTTAGTCAACACCATACCTATGGAATAGAATGTTGGAGATCTTGTATCTCCTTTCAGGGTTCGATATCCCAGTCACTCGCATGAGAAGGCTGGAAACGCCGGAGCTGGATTTTCTCGGCAAGAGAAAAGACAGCGTCTCTCTCAGCGCGTCAAGGAGGAGGAGGGGCAGCGTCCGTGGGCTGCTTGCATCTGCTGGGCTCTGCAAGGGACTGCTGTTCTGCTCCTGTATTCACCACACCATCGTTATCGTAGTCGCGTTTGCTTAAGGCAACGTTGGTAATATTTATACCTGAAAGTTGCCTTGTTTGACGTACGTTTTTGGACATAAGACGTCAATAAAGATGTCACTAGGAAGTGATCGTCCTTTCAGTGCTCATTAGAGTTCTATTAGCAAGCGGGGCTTTCACAGGTTGCTGGGTTTTATCTTGTTGAAGAACTCGGAGTGTAATCTAGGAATCTAAGATAGTGGCTTCTGCTGTGTCATCTACTGTAATGAGCTGCAGAGGCGAGTTTCAGAAATATGGCTGAAATATGGCTCTGATTGTTTATGCCATTATAGGGGTATGAATGGATTATAGCCGTATAGGGGCATAAGGTCACAGTATTGATCGGGGTCCTAGATTAGAACACAACACCCACTCCACGAATTTATGTCCATCAAATTACTAAAAACTAAAGCAATAAGTTGCATGTGTAACATTACCCACCCCAAAATACATATTTGCATTTGAAATGGAGTATTTGAAATACATGGAAATATAGGTACTGTACGTCTTTAAGCATGGAAATCATTCAAAATTATAGCATATGTAATCAGTGAACGATTTTGCGAAAATATTAGACATGAAATATCTCTTTATACAGAAAAGAAGGGCGAGATAATTTCATCACATATAAATGCATTTTGCTGTAGAATGTGCTAGAGGCTGAGGAAAGTTATTATGTCTCTAGATCTACCTAAAAATAGAAGTTCTGTTCTTGATGAATAGTTCTACTTTAAGCAAAGGTTTTCGTGCCAGAAAAAGGTAAATATTTTGAAAAAATGTTCAAACCAAAATAAAATTCTTCATGGTGAACGGGGAATAGACTTCCAACGCTTTTCAATAGTTTTTGTTGATCAAAACTGAAGGCCGAATTCAGAGTTCATGGGAACGCTGTGTGTCGGAATGCTTTTCAAAAATTATTGTTTCTGTTCAGGGGAGAACATCATATCAGACAGGATCTCAAAGAATTGGTCTACAAAATCAGGTGACAGTTCGACCAAGTTCGATAATGCTGTAACTTGGCAGGTGTGAGAATGATTGCTATCATCGGTGTCTGGATCAGCAATGCTCACAGAAGGTCTTACCTGGGTGATGTTGCTTTTATTTCTCGCTGCACTGTCACCACCTAGTCGTAGCACAGGAGTCTCAACGAATGCCGTCATCAGGATTGGTAGCCGCTGGGGACAACACAATGCGTGAGCCGTTACAGGACTTAGCAAAGTATCTTTATCCATTGGTACTGCTGATGGAAGTGCAAGACAGGTGTCCAACACGCATTCATCTCTGCATAGCATACATCAAAGCACAGGTAAGATGCAGGTCTGCCATATAGGTCTGAATGAAAGAAACCAGGTCATATTCAGATCTCTCAGCCTGGCCAATCCAAGGACTCTAGTTATTCGGTCCCGGTACCGTACTGCTAGGATCGTTTCTTCCATCCTTGCCGGAGTCATGTCTGTATTTTGGCTTGCCATATCGGAGCAGGAGGGTCAAAAATAAAATGCCTGCTACAAGTCCCAAAGTCAGGGGTATGCCATCAAAGACTGAATGGACAAAATTGGGAATGATTCCCAGAATTGCTTTGAATGGTGTTAACAGTCCCGAAAAAATGGTCTTAAATACGCCTGGGATGCCTATGGCACTTGACATATTTAGAATTTCGCTAAGCATTTCTGTGAAATGCACAGGGAAATTTGTTGATAAAAGGTCATGAATCTCCGATGCTGTCCTTGCAACTGAGGCTGACGAGTGGGGGTATGTTGTATTTTACAGACCCCGGGAAGAGAGCAACAAGCCTGGCCGGCTTTCGTTAACAAACGCGAGCGAGTAAAACGAAGAGGCGTTTTGCGTGACAGCTAAATGCTGTAAAAGGGAGATATATTTCACCCAAGCACCGGCAGCGCACTAACTAATTCCATTAACTGGATATATACCGAGCTCAGTGAAAGAGAGAGCTCCTGATACAACTTGAGAATGACTCCCAACCCCAGATGACTCTATAACCCGATGGATTTCGAATAGCCCTAGTCCTGAAGAGGCCAGAATTGATTGGCTGAAACGCGTCGACTGTAAAGAGACAGCAGATATATAAAAACACTTTTGATTAATTTAAATAATTTGTTGGGGGACTGAAAAAACATTGGGTTTAAATAATTTTTACCTATCTGTTTTCCTCACATTAGTCTGTTTGATCTCGATAGGAATGTCCGGTTTATTTTTTCATTGAGACATCCTAGCTTGGAAATGAAGGGCTTCTATTGTATATATGTAAAAACTACTTGTATATACAAATGTGTTTGAATTGAAAACGAGAAATATTTAAAAATCTCTTTATTTGATAAAATAAAAAATCATTCAGTAATATTCTAAGGCGTGGTTGTGGTTCATGACGAGACATGAGATTGTAAAAGGTAAAAATAGATAAAGTGTGGTCATAGTAATAGAAATACTAAACAGGGAATACTTTTGCTTTATTCCTTATTATTTCAATTCAGAATATATACCGTAGAACCAAGGTACCAATTTCATATTAATTTAGTCCTTGCAACTTGGAGATCATACGTCTCTTTTGATGACGTTATGGGCACTGTTGTCAGCAAAAGCACAGACTTCATTCTGCTTAAAGTATCAATTCGTATAGAAGATCAAACGAGGCCATATGGGAGTCTCAGAGTCTCCAGGGCCGTTTGGAAACCATGCTTGCATACAGCATTTGACCATGGAAGTTACTTGTACGAGATATGCTTTCCCTGGCAAAAGGAAAAACGGGAGTCAGGTCCTGGGACGTGCGGTTGGCTGGACCATAGGTTATATTTTATAAAAAACAGAGTGCCAGCCACACAATTATTTCAAATCCTCTTCTTTTGAGGAAGAAACCAAGTGAAACTCCTGGGTTTAACTGGGTATTACACTTTTACCCTTTTTCTTTTTATTATAATTCAAATTTTATATTTCTTGTATGAAAAGAACACCTTGTCGTATTTTTGTTTACATAAAAAGACAATTATTCACTTATCCACATACAAAAACACTTATTAACAACACAAAACATTTTGAGACATCTACACATCTAATTGTGTATACATACTGATTCACTTTGATATATACACAAAAATATCTTGAAAAAGACCAGAGTTGTGATCGATATGGGTTCGAGATTTCAAGTAGACTATTTTTCAAAAGTCAGAAGAAAATTATTACAAACAACTTAATAGGATTTGCAATTCATTTCATAATCATAGACCACAAATTATTCATTTAGTCTATCAGCAGACAACTGTCTAATCTCTTTCACGCCAACGCGTTTTCAATCCGGTATGTCCACTCAACGGATTCTCCTCAGGGCTCTGCCTTTAAAGAACATATCTAAAAAGTGTATAAAACAAAGCTAGTTTTAGCTTTTTTGTTTTTAGAAATCCTTTGCTTCCAACTAAACAGTTACAATGTTACTCTTCTTACCTGGTCGCCAGCGATTGCCGGCCTGCAGGAAGAATGAGTTTTAGGCTGCGGTCCTTTAGCTGTATGTCTAAAGGTAAATGTGGGCATAATTACTTATCTTGTTTAACTAGTCAGACAGCATGGGACACGAGTCTTTTGAACATACGTTGTGGGATCAAGTCCTTGTCCCCTCTTATATGTCTATGTTTCTTTCCAATATAATAGGTTTGTTACAGCCTGCAATAAGTAAAGTATTTTATATAGACATTTGTTTGCACAGAACAAAAGAGAGAGCGTTCACTGCTCTACAAGGCATACCTGTTTCAGTTTGATTTCTAGTACAGATGTTTACTTTTCTTTTTAGGCTACAAGCGCATACCATGCGAGCTCCAAATCCGGCTTTTCTAACGTTACCCTACAGTGATTAAATATATATTTTAGCTTCCTTTTCGTTTAAGGCTGTTAGCAGCATTAATCGCCCATTTGTCGCTGGACTTACATGTGTTTATGTTTAGCGGCGGCTGACTCTCAGTCTATGGATACGATTGTTTTGCTCCTCCGAGCGCAATCCGTTATGGGCTTGTCAATCTTCGCCCTGCAAAGGTTAAACGTGTCTTTTAGCTACCCTGTCATTAAAACAAATCTGGGGCACTGCTCAATCAACACTCGCTCGACTTACTTGTGTTAACAGCTAGCCGGCAACTGGCTCTCAGTCTCAGTTAACAGCGGCCATGTTGGAACGGGGATCTTTTTGTAGTCTACACTAAGGTAATGTTTTTGGCGGCCATCTTGTAGTGGGTCTGTCTAAAAGGGTGATTATGTTTGCACAAAAAAAGGTGAATTTGGGTAGTTATGTTTGCACAAAAGAAGGTGAATTTACATTTCTAGAAGGAGAAAGGATCCTTTTACTTGCTTTTGTGATCACTCAAGGGTTGATCTTTATTGTTCTATGGAACTACATATTGAGTCCTGATTTATGCCTACAGTCTAGATACTTCAGATAACGAATTCAAGCCAGTTAATGCACTATTGAATTTGAGTATCAGATAGGCCTCTTTCTGCAGTAGGATTTTGTCTGGGTCCATGGGACGAGATTGCTGCAGCACATATAAGACTGACCATTTAAGGTCATTCTCTGTGTGATTATTTTCAATAAAGTGCTCTACCATTGGGGCAGTTAGCACCTTGTTCTTCAGTCTGGATTTATGTTGGGTTATGCGCATATTTACTTGCTGGGTTGTCTTACCTATATAAATTTTTGCGCAGGGGCAGATAATTACATACACAACGTTGCGTGTCTTACAATTGGAAAAACTTAAATGTTTCCACTTTATATTGCCATGTTGGAATTCCAAAAGTACAAAAGAAGGTGAATTTTTAACTAAGAAACACCCCAGGACTCCCATCCTGTACTTCCTCCCCAAGATTCATAAAAACTTGACTGAGCCGCCAGGTCGACCCATAGTTTCTGGGTGCGATTCTTGCCTGGAACCACTTGCAAAATATGTGGATTTCTTTTTGAAACCGTTCGTTTGCTCTGTAAATTCATACCTTAGAGACACGATGGACTTCCTAATTAAAGTTGAAGGGACTGAATTTGATCCTACATCACAATTACTTGTGACGATGGACGTCATGTCTCTGTACACCCAGATTCCCCAGGGAGAGGCATTGGAAGTAATCGAGCTTTATCTAGAAGCTCGCGAAAGACCACATAGGGTACCCACCAGTTTTATTCTTAGACTGGCTGAAATAGCACTTCAAAAAAATTACTTTCGATTCAATGAGCAATTTTTTATGCAGACCAAAGGGACCGCCATGGGATGCCCTATGCCCCAGAAATGGCTATATTGTACATGGCAGAGTACGAGAAAAAATTCATTGAGAATGAGAATCCTTACTGCTGTCACATAAAACAGTGGTTACGGTATATCGACGACGTGTGGCTCCTGTGGTAGGGGAGCCACATGGAATTGATAGAGTTCCACACATCAAGATATTAAATTCTCGATGGAGTCCAGTGACACCAAGATGACGTTTCTTGATGTGGAAATTACATGCACAGAGGGGAAGCTTGTCTCTTCCCTGTACAGGAAGAAGACAGACAAAAATACAATGTTACACCACAAAAGTGCCCACCCCAGAAATTTGAAGGCCAATTTACCCTACTGCCAACTTATCCAGATTAGGTGAAATTGCACAGAGCGGGCTGAATTCAAAAGACACGCTGACACGTTTTGCAGTGAATTAGAGAACAGAGGTTACCCCAAAAAATTGTTAAAAAATTCATTCAAGCAGGCGTGTTGTACGCCTCGCGAATGCCTGTTACAGACTAAACCCAAAACAGAACTGGATAGACTAGTCTGTGTTACAACATTTGGACCGGATACTAATAAACTCAGACAGGCTGTGCTAAAAAATTGGCACTTACATGAAAACCTAGATTGCTCTTTTCCACGTCCGCTTTTTGCGTACAAGAAGAATAAAAGTATCGGTCAACAATTAGTACGGGCTGACATTGCATTACCAAAACCCAAAAGTGACTTACTGTCGCAATGGGGAATGAAGCCCATTGAGGGGCACCACAGATGTGGGTCCTGTGTGGCATGTGGGACGACTGTGGAAGGGAAGGAATTCCAACATGGCAATATAAAGTGGAAACATTTAAGTTTTTCCAATTGTAAGACACGCATCGTCGTGTATGTAATTATCTGCCCCTGCGCAAAAATTTATATAGGTAAGACAACCCAGCAAGTAAATATGCGCATAACCCAACATAAATCCAGACTGAAGAACAAGGTGCTAACTGCCCCAATGGTAGAGCACTTTATTGAAAATAATCACACAGAGAATGACCTTAAATGGTCAGTCTTATATGTGCTGCAGCAATCTCGTCTCATGGACCCAGACAAAATCCTACTGCAGAAAGAGGCCTATCTGATACTCAAATTGAATAGTGCATTAACTGGCTTGAATTCGTTATCTGAAGTATCTAGACTGTAGGCATGAATCAGGACTCAATATATAGTTCCGTAGAACAATAAAGATCGACCCTTGAGTGATCACAAAGGCAAGTAAAAGGATCCTTTCTCCTTCTAGAAATGTAAATTCACCTTCTTTTGTGCAAACATAACTACCCAAATTCACCTTTTTTTGTGCAAACATAATCACCCTTTTAGACAGACCCACTACAAGATGGCCGCCAAAAACATTACCTTAGTGTAGACTACAAAAAGATCCCCGTTTTAACATGGCCGCTGTTAACTGAGAATGAGAGCCAGTTGCCGGCTAGCTGTTAACACAAGTAAATCGAGCGAGTGTTGATTGAGCAGTGCCCCAGATTTGTTTTAATGACAGGGTAGCTAAAAGACACGTTTAACCTTTGCAGGGCAAAGATTGACAAGCCCATAACGGATTGTGCTCGGAGGAGCAAAACAATCGTATCCATAGACTGAGAGTCAGCCGCCGCTAAACATAAACACATGTAAGTACAGCGACATATGGGCGAGTAATGCTGCTAACAGCCTTAAACAAAAAGGAATCTAAAATATATGTTTAATCACTGTAGGGTGACGTTTGAAAAGCCGGATTTGGAGCGCGCATGGTATGCGCTTGTAGCCTAAAAAGAAGAGTAAACGTCTGTACTAGAAATCAAACTGAAACAGGTATGCCTCGTAGAGCAGTGAACGCTCTCTCTTTTGTTCTGTGCAAACAAATGTCTATATAAAATACTTTACTTATTGCAGGCTGTAACGAACCTACAATATTGGAAAGAAACATAGACATACCAGAGGGGACAAGGACTTGATCCCACAAGGTATGTGCAAAAGACTTGTGTCCCATGCTGTCTGACTAGTTAAACAAGATAAGTAATTATGCCCACATTTACCTTTAGACATACAGCTAAAGGACCGCAGCCTAAAACTCATTCTTCCTGCAGACCGGCAATCGCTGACGACCAGGTAAGAAGAGTAACATTGTAACTGTTTAGTTGGAAGCAAAGGATTTCTAAAAACAAAAAAGCTAAAACTAGCTTTGTTTTATACACTTTTTAGATATGTTCTTTAAAGGCAGAGCCCTGAGGAGAATCCGTTGAGTGGACATAACGGATTCGAAACGCGTTGGCGTGAAAGAGACTAGACAGTTGTCTGCTGATAGACTAAATGAATTAATTTGTGGTCTATGATTATGAAATGAATTGCAAATCCTATTAAGTTGTTTGTAATAATTTTCTTCTGACTTTTGAAAAATAGTCTACTTGAAATCTCGAACCCATATCGATCACAACTCTGGTCTTTTTCAAGATATTTTTGTGTATATATCAAAGTGAATCAGTATGTATATACAATTAGATGTGCAGATGTCTCAAAATGTTTTGTGTTGTTAATAAGTGTTTTTGTATGTGGATAAGTGAATAATTGTCTTTTTATGTAAACAAAAATGACAAGGTGTTCTTTTCATACAAGAAATATAAAATTTGAATTATAATAAAAAGAAAAAGGGTAAAAGTGTAATACCCAGTTAAACCCAGGAGTTTCACTTGGTTTCTTCCTCAAAAGAAGAGGATTTGAAATAATTGTGTGGCTGGCACTCTGTTTTTTATAAAATATTCCGTGGCAAAAGGCCACAACAGCTGTGATCCGTTATTAGAATGTAACTCCCGTTCGAGAGCTGCTTAAAGAAAGGCTCTATCTGCGTTGCAGGTGTGACATGTTGGTGGCATGAAAGGTTGCTCGAATTTCATTCACAGGCCCCGTGTAAATTAATACCCTGGCACAAAAGTATACCGCTTAGTGAATGTTTGCAGTTTTCACCACTAAGAAATATATTTTTGTTGCTGTCACTATAGCATGTGTGTGTATATGGTAATTTCCGTGCTGACCTAATGTACCCTTTACCCAAACGTTCACACTGGCCCGTCGGTATGTATTCAAGGCAATTTTCTAAATCGGAAAGTTGTTATCGGAATTGTGATAATCCTGTGTATTATCCATTCAATGACAGGACTTTCTGACATTGTCAATGGTAATCTCTCAAGTTTTTTGATGCTCAGGATTGTATAGTCTGCTCCTTTCTGTGCCAAGCTGATTTGTTTATCAGTAAGGCTAAAGATGGAAAACAATGACGTTGTGTTGATTAAATGCCATGGCACATAGCCTGAACGAAGATTTTGCAGCGTCCAGCCTAACTGTACAATAGAACGCAATTGTGACTGGCCATGCTGTAACATTAGCAAGTCTTTGTCTATTATATCTATGGCAGATGATACAATACTGTCCAGTGAATATATTCTGGAGGACAGAGTCATTAACCCATTATGCACAACAGAAAGTAATTTTTCCAAATGAATACGATCAATTTCTCGTATTTTTTCAGCTGTTTCAATTTGTGTTACTTTCCAAGCCTCGTTGTAAGCCGCATATATACTGGTCGCTATGAAACGTTTTTGACGCTGTTTGCGTGGTCCCAGAATGAAATCACGTAAATCAGCACCATCTTTAAGTAAAGATAAGTGTTGCTTAATTTCTGCCAGTGTGGATGATTCTAGCCATTCAAGGCACAGCTTCCCTACACTGTATGTTGTTACTATCCTTGGATGTTGTCTCTGGGAGTATCTAGGGTCTGGTCTGGTCATTGTTAACCCCTGTGTTTTGTTCAGGAATCTATCTTGACAGTTATTCGTGTCAGTAGGCCAGATTAACCACTTTTTCCAATCAGGATGTGTTCTGTTTAGATGTAAAATTTTAGATACGTCTATTTCAACTTCTGTTGTTACATTATCAGGTATTGGCTTTGGAATAGACTGTTTGTTAAGGTCTTTAATCTTAGCTAGGCCAAGACAGGTTGTTTGGTGAATTGTGTCATTTAAGAACATTATTTGTTCTGGGATCATGCAGGCTCAAAATAATGCTTCTAGGCCTTGTACCTGCCAATCTTTTGTACCCCAGATGGTTTTTGTTTCAATGTTATTTTTCCAAAAATCAAAACCAAATGTCATCATTTTTTCATAAAATGCTTTTGAATATATCAATTTAGTATTTGTCTGCATTGTTTTCAATCCTGTTTTATCTAACAGTTTATAATAAAATGTTTCTGCATCACTGGTGTTAAACCCTGAGAAGTACTGGAATTTCTCATTGAATGTTTTCGAACTGCTTTTAGGTGGAGTAGCACAATGTTCCCATTGGTTATATTTAAAAACATTTCTAGGTTGTGCAGATTTATGCAAGTAGTGGTCACCGTAATGGGAGAAGCAGTACATCTGTTCATAATTAGACGAACCTTGTAAATAATCATGTTCTGTAAATCTTGCTGACAACACTAAACAGACATGAAATTATTAATACTTTCAAAATCCCAATCATCAGAAAATGTACTTGGTTTTACAAAGTCACTTAAGGAAACCTTGAACTGGTGAGGATATTTCAGGATTTCGACCGGACCATATATTTCATAGTCAGTTTTGTCCCATACTACCCCCCCGGGTATTGGAATGGCTGTGACATTTACTGTTGATAGTTCTCTTTTCTTCACGTGGGATGATCTGTGTGGTTTGAGGACTAAGTTGATGTTCTGACTTGCTGTGCCCATTGAACTGTATTTTCCCTCAATGAATTTTCCCAAACAAAGTACCATGATGAGCCAAAGCAGGAGGAAAAATACACCTAGTCCAAACCAGAACTCTAACCATGGAGAAATAAGGTAAATTTCCTTGAGTTGATGAAAGAGTTCCGTTGCTTTTTCTTTAAAAGTCTTTGTTTCTGGCGTCACTTCAGGGTCGTTTTGATCTTCAGAAAAGGTATCGAAGTTGATGAAGTAGCCAGAGGCAGTTCTGTCAATTGTTGGAACAGTTTTTTCAATTTGTCTTTCGGTAGCACATTCTGATGCCACATCATTGTAGACCTGTGTTTCATGACGAACTGATTCAATCTGTGTTTCAAGTGGCACGAGTTCCATGGCATTATTGCATAGTCCCTCTCTGTGCACTGCAAGCTTATCGAATGTGATTAGTCTTTCTGTTTGAACCTCTTGGATTGTTGCAAATTTGGGTATTCTGTTATTTCTTGGGAGTCCACTGGGCCTACTGTTGATTATAGGCCACATGATTGTGGTTTTACCAGGTCCATTGATACAACTCTGTTCTCCTTTTTACCAGCAAGAGGCGGTAGTACTACTGATCTTGTTCCGTTGATTGCCAAGACAGGTACTGCTTTTCTGTAAGAAGGCCCAAATTCCTTCTTCACCGCTATTTTCTCTCTGACTAGATCCCCAATCTTTGGAATCCAATCAGGTCTTGCTGGGGCTGGTGGTGCCTCTTCAGTGGTAGTTGGCTGTTGCTTTAACTTTATGTTGCTTAAGGATTTTCTTGTTTCATTCAAGTCCTGTAAAACAGCCAAACGATCTTTGATGTCAAAGTCTTTATTCTTATCTTCTACCACTGATACCTGACTATCTAAGTCCTGAATGTGCATTCTAGTTCCGAACAATAGTTCGTTTGGGCTGAAACCTTTTAGAGAATTTCTTGGCAAATTGTTTAGACTGAGTTGGACACTTATTCAATGTTTGGCCAACCCATCACCCAAACCTAATACCTTCGCTGTTATAGATTGCTTTATGTCCCGGTTTTTTCTTTCCACTACACTGTTCCTTTCTAGGTGTGATGGACAAGAGTATTGCAACCCAATGCCCATACTGGCCAGGGCCTCCTTATAAGCTCGAGAGCTGAAAGCAGGACCCTGGTCAGAATGGAACATGGCAATTGCGTATGTGTCGATAAAGACTCGCAGATGTTTTATAACAGTTTTGGCGTCAGCTGAGTGCTGGGGCCACATTTTTAAGTGTATAGTCTTAAATAACATACATTGGGATGCATTTCTCTTTTTTGAATATGCGTATAGATCACCTTATGCTTTCTATTAGGGTTCCTGACACTACGCTGGCCGGTTCTCCACTGCAATCTCTGTTGCAGTCTTCACAATTTTATGCAAAATAATGAATATCTACGCTCATTCCTGGCCACCAGTACTCTGATTGTAATTCTTTCAGAGAGTCCCTGATTGTTTGGTGTCTCAGACCCAACCCCATATGTGCTTCCTGTGTGAGGAAACCTCTCCGGTTCATGTTTGGAATTACCCTATCCCCCCCCTCCAGGGATTCAAGCAAATGGAAAGGAGTTTGCACCAATTACGTATGCATAATTGAGTGGATAGTTCACGGGTAGTGCTGCACAGCTGCCTTTTGAAGACGTTTTTACTGCCAGCATGGTTTCCCCGTCTATGTATTTTTCTGGACGCTTTTTTGTGGCTACGGAAGCCGGTTTAGTTGCTTCCGCTGTGGCTGTATTAGCCAATGAATTCCCTGCAACGTGAACGTCATCACGTTGATGACTCAGAGTGTGTATCACGTGAGTCTTTTGTAGTTCTTTCTGTAAAAGAGCTACCTGTTTCCAAAGCATTTTATGCTGGATTGTGGCACCTGTGTTATCTTTGTAATCATTTTGAACGCAGCTCTGTAACTTGTTGTTGTAAGAGTTGACGCAAAAAAGCGAATCGCACACGATTAGTGTCGGGAATTCACGTTCGGCATTTTCAAGCGCCATCTTTAAAGATCTGATTTCAGCTCGCTGAGCCGAACAGTTTCTCACTGATTCAGTTTTTGTTATTTTCGGTCTGAATTTACCACACAGCCAGCAACCTTTAACAATCGCGCAGGCTGCATCATAGGATTTGTTTTCTACATTGTAGTGCTGTACAAATCTGTCTGTATAGATTATACAAGAGTATTGTTAGAGAGGCAGAATTTCGATTGGCAGAGGATATTCTTGTTCATATCTTAAATCATTCAGTTTTTCGAATTGCGGAGCAAAATAGTATTTCACGTCGTCCGCAGCAAGAGAATTTTCCCACTGTATCCATTTCGGATCCAGTGACACTGTAGGCAGGTTTACTGGGCTGAATAGCGCCTCGAAGGCGGATTTCGCTGTGAGGATATTAATCCTTTTGCCGTGTGCTAGTTCTCTTTCATTAGCTAGTGCAGTTAGTACTGCTTTCACAGTATTTTCTGTGAGACTGAATGTTTTTTCTGCTTGTGTGTACAAGTGAGATTTGTAAGCTATTGGTACCTTTTCTCCCTCATTAGAGGTCAGGTACGTGAATCCGCATCTTCCTGGGATGACTCGGATTACAAGGTTGCGTGTATTGTCACGTGTATCTAATTTTGTTTTTGCTAACATATCTGTTTGCAATGATCTCAAAATTTCTGTGTGTTTTTGAGTCCAGTTGATTGGTTTAAAATCAGGTTTAATTAGTTCATAGAGAGGTTTAACCCTCTCTGCATAATTTAGAATGTAAGTTCTACCGAAATTCAGGAAGCCTAGAATCGATTGTAAGTTCTTCAGCGTTTTAGGTGCTTGGAGTACAGCACACTTCTATAAGAAGTTGTCCGCTAGGCTTTTTCCTTCACTTGATAATTCGTATCCTAAAAATAATACTGTGAGATGGGCAATTCTTGACTTTTTAAAGTTGAATTTGTAACCCTCTACAGCGAACCCAAGTATTATGGTGTTCACTCTTTTCAAGTGAGTCTCCAAGTCATCGTCTGTGAGATAGATATCATGTTATGTTATGTTATGTTAGGAGGTTCTTTTAGAGCGCACTGTCACCGTGAGTTTCCTGGCGCTGATAAGACATAAGATAATGCCTCATCATCATACATTTGTAGTAACTCTGTTACTCTGGCTGAGAATAGTCCTGGGCTGTTCTTGAATCCCTGTGGGAGCCTACAGAAATTTTTCCGAGACCCCATTACTGAGAAAGCGCTCAAGTATCTGCTTTCTGGTGCAATGTTTTGACAAAAGAAACCATTAGATATGTCTAATGTCGTTTTATATTTTTTACGAACTATGTTATTCATTAGTGCAGCACTATGCTTATTTTGTGCTGCAAATGTTTTGCAACATGAGTTAAGGTGTCTGTAGTCCAAAACTAGACAATATGAATCGTCCGGTTTGGAGACAGGAAACAAAGGATTGTTCATTTGAGAGGTGCATGTTTCAATCACCCCCTGGTATTCAAGTTGATCTAAAATCTCCCTGACTTGTTTTTTAGCTTCTTGCTTAATTGGATACTGCCTTTGTGCAGTTGATTGACTTTTTAACTGGATTTTGTGAGGAGGAGAGTCCTCATCCCATCCTACATGATTTTTATATAGTGCTGGTGCCTGGGCTACTGCCCATTTCCTTGCATGTATATATATTTAGTATGAATCGGAATGTGATTCGAGAAGGGAGGCATAATCATTTCTTTGCCACGAGGGGACTCCCTGACAAACTCTGGGGGCCAATCTTTTTCAGCTAACAGGATGTCATAGCCTTTTGAGAGTTTATCCCAAAACAGACCCCTTATTTTCCTAGTCTTATCACCCTCTATACGCAGTGTTATTTCGTATATCTTATGAGGTTCGCTAACTCTGGTGTCGGCAGTTTCTACTTGAATGTATTCATTTGTGTCCACTGTCTCCAGATGACTCATCAGGATCCTGCGAGCTATGCTGATTTCTGCTGCACTGTCTAGCATTGTCTGTGCCCACTCCCCGTTTTTCAACTGTGTCCTCAGTATTCTCGGCATGTTCGATTACTCTAATACTGGCTACCTTCTTTCTTGGAAATTGTGATTTTTTACTTTGAGCAGGTTCCTTGTCTTTGGACTTGGTGTGCTCTCCTGGGTCTGACCGTACTCTTCTTTCCGATTTCTGCGAAAAAGATCGAGAGAGAAGTGTATCAATACTTTGATATCTATTGGCTTCTTCAAATTATCCCTATTTCTAAGGTTATACCTTTTCTCAGAGGGCTCCCTCTGGGGAGACTGGTGTTCTTGAGTCGGAGTTCTTTTCCTCCGTCGAGGAGACCTTCCTCTGGACTGGAAAACTTTTTCCTTGGGAGTGGATTGTTTATTTCCATCCCAGCTCTTTTTAGGAGTATTAGAAATATTTTTAATAAATAATTTTTCAGGATTTTCGAGTAGTTGGGGTTTTACTGGTTTCCCACCCAAGCTGTCTCTACCTAATTCTTCATAACATTTTTCTATAATTCTGGCAAGCTCAATTGGTTGATCTGTTATATCTGTTTCCTTCAATTTCTGGCGGATCGCCACAGATGCTGCTTCTCCTTTTATATTGGCTAATAATATAGCCGAGACCTGGTTGAAGTCTTTCAGTAATTTCATACCAAGAGTTAAAGCAGGTTCTGGACCGTATTCATTCTGAATCTGTTTTAGCACATCTGGTATTACCGCCATTGACGGAACACCATGTGTTTTTGTGTAAATGGATGCAAAGACTGTACCCCAAGTGTCACAGTCCTCCACGTGTGGTGCTACCCCCATTGGAAGGCAGATGGTCAGGATTCTGTGTTTCTCAATAGGGGTAGTGTTCGGATATACTGCCTCTATTTGAGTAATTTTCTGCGCTAACCAGAAAGGAATTTGTTCCCGTTTTATGGGTGTTTTACCAAGACATGATTGTATGTTCTGTGGTGTAATTTTATTTGTGTTCCCCTGATGAGGAGTCAGCTGTGGAACATTAACAGCTGTTTGGACTGTTGCAGTCCGCATTACATATTGGACTAATTGTCTATGTATTTTAATTAATGTTTTTAGCTGTGCTAAAAGTTCATCTTTTGACATTTTTGCAATGTCCGGATGTGGTGTGTAGCTGGCTAGAACAGGCCACGTTGCTCCTGGTCTACCTAGTGGACCGAGCCTGGTAATATGATCATTATGCTTTAGGGCGCCTTTAAACCAGAGCAGGTGCTCTTGGAATTTTAATGGGATTTCAATCTCTTCGAAAGGAGCGTACTCATCCGGTGGTTCCCCTATTTTGTAATAGTGGAACTCGTTTGTTGCAGCGTTTGCTGCTGGAAATTTTATCCAAGAATAGAATACCTCTGTCTGCCGATATTCGTGTGCCACTATCACGAAGACGACTGTGCCACCTTGTGTGGTCAGTCCATTTTCTATAAGTTTTAACGTTATAGTTTTTCTTATGTTGACCGGGATGATTATCGCACCCGGTTCATTAATTTCATCGGGACCCTGCTGAGTCGCATTTACTGTGGCTCCAGTGGTTCCGTTCTCTAGATCTGACATTTTACTGTCAGGAAGGTCTTCTGTTGCAGATCAGGTTTCAAGGAAACAAAGATTAGGTGCACAATATTTTGGAACACTGTATCCTTCAACGTTGAATAAACCAGAGCTTTACATAGGAATCTCTTCCTACTAAGTTCGGGCGGATTTTAACCTTTCACCCACTCCAGACGTCTATTGGAGTATTTACGGGAGAAAGGGTCTGTGTGAAAAATGCACGACTGAGTTACTCTAACGTCTTGCGTTAGTTTTATCGCCTTACCAAACGTTGGGCGCCATGTAGTGTAGTTCCTATTTTCCCTATAGGCCCTGCGCATTGGAATAACATAAACAGCAGTGTAGACGTAGAAGTGCGGTCTTCCAGGTCTCTACTGACTATGCTAAACTTAATTGGGTTTGTTACCAACTAGCTCAGAGGTCAATGGAAACTTTCTTGACTGAATAGGAAGTGAACAGCTTCCCTGGCACAGACAAGAAGGGATTCAGTTTTCCAACAACCGCATAAACATGACAACTTTGCTCTTTAGAATAAGAGTCAATCTCTAGAGTCGTGTGAAACAATAGACAGTTATTTTACTCAGTCAGTTGTGCAGATTACTTTCACCAAGATGCAGAGAAATAGAGAGACGGGCGTTTTCAATAAAAGGTATTATTTATTGAACAGTCTTTCTTCTCATGCAAGAGAAATGAATTGCCACAATTGCAAGACTTGTTATTATAAAAAGTGCGTACAGTAAAATGAGGATTGCGAAATAATACTGTAAAAGCAGTGATATGGTTTCGTAGCCATACAATGGTTAAAATATATAAAATATATACATTCATATATACATTAGGCTAACGTACTCAACTGGTGCTTCTAACTACGCCAACCCCAGTGTACCTGACCTAAGCCTAATACTTGGAAGGGAGTAAGTAAGTAGCAGTTTAAGTTAAGTTGGTTTTGCCAAGGTTTGCTTCAAGAATTCTCTCTAAGGGTTTAGTCAACACCATACCTCTGGAATAGAATGTTGGAGGTCTTGTATCTCCTTTCAGGGTTCGATAGCCCAGTCACTCGCAAGAGTAGGCTGGAAACACCGGAGCTGGATTTTCTCGGCAAGAGAAAAGACAGCGTCTCTCTCAGCGCGTCAAGGAGGAGGAGGGGCAGCATCCGTGGGCTGCTTGCATCTGCTGGGCTCTGCAAGGGACAGCTGTTCTGCTCCTGTATTCACCACACCATCGTTATCGTAGTCGCGTTTGCTTAAGGCAACGTTGGTAATATTTATACCTGAAAGGTGCCTTGTTTGGCGTAAGTTTTTGGACATAAGACGTCAATAAAGATGTTACTAGGAAGTGATCGTCCTTTCAGTGCTCATTAGAGTTCTATTACTAATCAAAACATAGCAAGCGGGGCTTTCCCAGGTTGCTGGGTTTTATCTTGTTGAAGAACTCGGAGTGTACCTAGGAATCTAAGATAGTGGCATCTGCTGTGTCATCTACTGTAATGAGCTGCAGAGGCGAGTTTCAGAAATATGGCTGAAATATGGCTCTGATCGTTTATGCCATTGTAGGGGTATGAATGGATTATAGCCGTATAGGGGCATAAGGGTCACAGTATTGATCGGGGTCCTAGATTAGAACACGACAAGTGCAGCACTCCCTCCAGAAATTTGAGACATTAAGGAGCCACTGTTTGGTTACCCCTCTGTGCTGGAGTCCCAAGGTACAATTTGCCCCCTCGGCTAAGGAATGGTGCATCAAAGAAGAAGGCAGATTAGCAGAGAATGGACTGTGTAAGTTAGGGTGTAGTTTGCAATAGTACCAAGGGTGTTAGTTCAGGGTGTCGTGAGACTGGTGCACTGTTCTGAAATTGGACAGGATAGATTAAAAAGTACTCCCTTTGAAGGGGGTACATTATCCTGCGATGTGGGATTCATCAAGAGCTTAGGACTCAGCAAGCTCCAGCGCCGGTGCTCAAGAGCGCCAACGTTGACGAACAATAGGAGCCTGTACCAGTGAGGCTCTGACAGATACTGGGTACACTGCCATTCGCTATCAGTTTTATTGCTTTCGTTTCCTTGCTTTATAATGCATCTGTTTGGTCGGCCTATTGATGAGGAGGATAACCCATTTGCACCACGGCGTATAGCGCAGGGCTGGTCAAAGAAAAGTACAATAATTTGCATACTGATTATTGTGATTACATTAGCGACAATACTTGGAATATCCGGGTTTCTAGAGGAGGAATATCCTGTATATTCATTGGTTGGTACAACTCCCACTCCCCCTGAGCACATTTTTGTTACTCTGGCTCCACACAAAGCAGCACATAGGTTGTCCTACACCGATAATGTTTTTATACAAATGTTGCATCAAGTTCATAATGTGCCCAATATAACTAATCGTTGGGTTTGTTGGTTGCTCCCCTCAGCTACTAAGAAGAGCGACAATTTGTTGCCCATGACATTCTCATATATTGGTAGCTGTGAAGGTTGGTTTGAATTGTTCAATATGGTGAATTATCATTTCCAACTCTCTACTCTGGTTATGTCACCTGCTGATTCTCATACTGTGGTACAGTATATAAGTTTTCATCCCAGGTTTACTCCTGTAGGACAGACAGGACAATGGACCTTCGGTAAATTATCCATTGGCTGTCCGGAAATCAGTTAAAACTGACTGTGCCCAACAGTACCCTATTGGACGAAAATCAGCTGACTCGTTTTAAACCTAGTGTCACTGATATTCATAGTTGTTGCACCACTTGGCCACTTGAAGGAGCCAAAGCATTACAAACCAAAAGAAATTTAGGCCAGAGAAGGAAGAAGCTCGAAATAGGAGTCACAGCAAGGGTACCATAGGCACTAATGCAAGCTAAGAAATTCCCTCTGTAGCACCTACTTTGGAAGTAAAAGCAACTATAATTTCAACACAGTAGGCCACTGCACCACTGCTATTCTGCACTACTGCCAGCTACATCCCCGCAGCTACCTACCGGTGCATCAGATTAAAAATACAATCAATTCAGAGGAGGGAGTACTCAATAGTTTTCAACAATTGTAGAGATTCCTATCATTTGTATGCTTTCTTGTTCTTTTATTCCTGAGCACGTGGTCTCCTGCTTGAAGTATTATGTGCCACACTTCTTTAGTAATTAGTGGGTTTTTATCTGACACATGTTTCGTGGATGACCACTTTTTCTATGCTTAACATCTTTGTGTTAAATGTTTTGAAACCAAGGTCCAGCTCTGCATCTTATTTCTCAATGATGTAAATCAATCCTTCAAGAATATCAGGGCGCTGCTCCTCTGTGAATGTATTATATGCAGGCTTTCTTGTTCAGTCTCTAAACTTCCTAATGGTGCTCGCTGTTATGAAAATGAGCTCGTTCGGAATATTTTTAAGCTATATTATTGGTTTGGAGCCCTCTGTGAGAGTCTGTAGTGTGAATTAACACTCCAAATGAAGAAGGTTGGTGTGGGTGCATCTTGTGGGTTCTGCTGACTCGGGTATGGCTAATGGTGAGATGATGTCTGCTTTTGTAATTTGCCTTGTTTCGTTTTGAAGTATTGACCAGCTGCCATGTTGGTAGTTTTGCAGTGTTTCCAATTTTAAGTGCTCTTAGGAGTTTCATGGTTCCATGCGGGTGGCCTATGCCGGCATGGTATGCTGACAGTGGATTGGTGCATCACTATTTCTTGGATGTGTCTGGCCCGGTACGCCACATGGGGAGCCGAGGTGTGAATGACTCAAGGGCCAGAGCAAAACCAAGCCCCCTGCCTGGCTCACGTGGGGAAGAGGAGCTGTTGTGGTCTGCCTTCTGTCTTACTGCAGTACTTAACAGGTCTTTAAAAAGACCATTCACTTAATGGGGCTTTGTTGTTCTTTCATCCCTTCTTAGAGCCCCTGCAGCTACACTCGATTTTGACTCTAGTTGCGCCTCCGGGAGCTATGTAATATTTGCTGGTGGGGCTCTGTCTGTGAGGGAGTGCTTGGTGATAAGAAAAAGAGGATGGTGGAGCAGGGCCCGTAGATGAAAGGGGTGTCTCTTTTACTAGGAATTCATGCTTATCAATTGTAGTTCTGATCTGTTTCCTTAACACATTCCATCAAAGGTGACTCACCACATTATACTTGAGAAATACCTTTGCTTACATTCCTGACGGTGTGTGAACATTTCTTTTGAAATGCTGAAGATTGTAGAGATTACAGGAAGCAACAATGCAAAACAACAACACATCTCCTAGGAGATGGAGTACATCTAAATAATTGCAGAAATATTGGGCTTGTCTTAATGGTACTTAAGCGAGGGTTGCCACTGGGACTTATGTACTTCTGAACTGGGTAACACTTTAATTATTCACATGGAGGCCTCTCCCATCCACATAGAAAGGCTAATTAATGATAAGGAATACTATGGGAGCAGGGTGTGGGTCATTGGCTGACCTGCAGTGCTAAGGAGGAAATAGAGAGAGAGATATGATGGATTGATGAAGATGTGAGACAACCAGAGAGAGGGGGAAACTGGAAAAATGTCATGAGAGAAATGTAAGAAAGGATGATAGACAAAGATGGTTATTAATAGTAACGAAATAACAAGAGGAAAACTGAACGATTAACAGTGAAATAAAATGAGAAAGTAAAAGAGAGGTCGCTTTGGTGTACTGGAGAGGTTGTCAGAAGCAGGATAGGAAAGGCCAGCGAATGACACTTGGTGCTCCAAGGACTTCTGGTCCTCGACTCGAACGTGTCTGGCCAGGGACGTGTATTTAAAAAGACCATTAACTTTTTTTTTTTATTAAAAGTTTTTATACAGTGCATTTAACAAAATTAAGTTATGGCAAAAACAAAGCACTACAAATGACCGTAAATTAACCAGAGCAAAATACATGTAGAAGAAGAGCTAGGCTAAAAAATGAGGTCTAGAGGGCATACATTAGCAGATAAACACATGGGTAGAAAACAGAAAAACTGGTAAAAAGAAGGACACAGCGGTAAAGAAAACAGAAATTCGGCCTATCCTATTCAGTCCGTTATAGGAGTCCATATTTTCCGGCCCATTTTCTGTCTTTTCTGCCCTTTTAATCTATAAACTGCTGTCTCTATATTATAAATTGCAAGCAGCCGGGACCTCCATTTTATAAAGGTAGGGGGATCAGGGCTGATCCATCGCGCGGTAATCCCTGATCTAAAAATAGACATAGCTATAAATAAGAATAATTTTTCTGGTTTACTACACCCAGACAGATTATGCACTTGGTCTACCCCCAAAATCACTAGACTGGGTGTTAGCCTTACTGCTTTCCCAGAGACCTGAGTGAGAAAGGTTTCAACATCTTGTATGTATTTAGCAAGCATAGGGCAGGAAAAAAACATGTGAAGAGTGTCAGCAGCTAAAAGACCACATCTGCTACAAGAATTCCCGCGACAGTTAGACCATTTAGAAACTTTGGCAGGAGTGTAATATAAGTCATAGGCTGACATATAATGTTGGGCCCTTAGACTGCCAGTTATCAATATCTGATTAGCCAAATCGAGGGAGGCAATCAGATCTGTACTTTCTTGCCCCAACTTCTTGTCCCACTTTTTGTTTTAAATAATCAGATCATCTGGTAGATTAGAAAGTAGCATTTGATAAATTAAACCAATCCTTGCCCTTTTCTCTATAAGTCCAACTAAAAGGATTTTCCGGAACTTTTCGGGTCCTTCTGACTTAGATTTAGATAAATAGCTCCTAATTTGCAAATACTTAAAAAAAGTGTCTAGTTGGGAGCCCATATCTTCCCTGGAGATCAGAGAAAGAGACAATTTGACCTTCATGGAGAAAATCCCACAAAACTCTAATTCCTAAATTAACTCAGCTAAAAATAATAGGGTCCTGAAATATTAAAGGCAAAAGGCCATGGGCCGACCAAGGGGTGTGTGCGTTAATGGTTGGGATACCAAATCGTCGACGGATTTTCTGCCAGACAGAATAAACTGATTGGATGATTTTAAATTTAACTTTCTTATAATAACTTGGTTCAAAGATGCTTACCAAGCATTTATGAGCAGCTTCGCCAAGTAATGTCTCCTAGATTGTAGGTCTAGCAAATTCAGGAACTGTACAGCTATCCCCTTTAATTAATCCTCCCATATGTGGTAACAGTGCAGCCCAATGATAGAGCATTAAAGATGGTAGACCCAAAACCCCCCTTAATCTAGGAAGTATCAACCACTTAGATGCTCTTCTGGGTTTATGGTACCCCCAGAGAAATCTCAGACAGGCCCTTTCTGCACTAAGGATGTACTTCATTGGGACTTCAATGGGGATGGTCCTAAATAAGTATGAGAATTTAGGGAATATTGACATTTTAATAACATTGGAGTGGCCATGAAGTGAGAGATGTAAATGGTCCAATCTCTCCAGTGTTTGGTTTACCTTTTTAATAATTGGCAATATGTTAATTTCTGGTATCTTCTCTACTGTTGCAGTAATCTTGAAGCCCAAATAAGTAGCAACTGAAGTTATTTGAAGCCCTGCTGGTTTTAGAAAATCGGAGTGTATAATTTGAGTTGTATCAGCATTAAGGCAATATCCAGAAACTGAACCAAAAAGTTTGGCAGAGTCGAAAACAGCTGGGAGAGCGGAGCCTGCATCCCTTGTGAAAATGGCCACGTCATCGTCATACGCAAATGTTTTATATGCCACGTTTTTACCCATGACCGCCTGTATCCTTGGATTGCAAACTAATTTGTTCAAAAAAGGGTCGATGTATAAAGAAAATAAGAGTGGGGAGCATGGGCAACCCTGGCTAGTTCCTCTGCTAATAGGAAAGAGACGCGACTCATATCCCAAAATGCGAATGGAGGCCATAGGAGAGATATATAGAGCTTGTATAGCTCTGGTGAATTCTTGTGGGAACCCCTTAAATCTCAACAGTTGCCAGAGGAAGTCCCAAGAGACCCTGGCGGACAAATTTGCTATGGGAGCTGAAAAAAACGTATAACCAGGTTCTGTCGACTGTAATTTCTGCCAGACGTCAACCAAAGCGTGCTCGCGGCTAAGCCCACAAACTGCTTTGAACTTCTATACACCGATGCTCCCTATCTGTGGAGAAACAGTAAGGTCAGTATTTGAGCGCAAATGGAGATTGAAATCTGCACAAACAACTTTAGGAAATGACCACAAAGCAAGTTCAATGCTCAGCATATTGAACATAGCAGGATTGTCAAGATTAGAGCCATATAGAGAGCAAACAGTATAAGGTGATCTTCTAACTACTATTTCAGCAAGTGCCCATCGCCAAAGTTATCCACCTTCACCCGCTTAGAGACATAAGTACCTCGCCTGTCCATTATAGAGACACTCCTGACAGTCGTGGTTTGCTGTGAGCAAGCAATGAGATTGAGACCCACTTCTGAGAGATAAGCACGATTATTCCAGGAGACGTGAGTCTCCTGTAAGCATAAAACATCAATATGTAAATGTCTAATAAGTTTGGCCAAAATTCCCCTTTTTTCTGTCATTTAGCCCACGACAACTTAAGGAACACAACTGAATCAATTCATGTCTACCCCTCATCTTTGCTAGTTGCCCGGACTAGCCCACTGAGACCCAGATCTACATGCATCAAACCCATGTCAGTAATCAGTGTAACACAAAAAAGGAAGTAAAAATTAAGCACTTACCACTTTAAGAAAATGTGTGCTGTTTGCCATAACGACTTATTGAGAAACCTGTTTGTGCCCCGAACCCCCCACCCCCAACCCCACCCCCCAAACCCACTGCCAACCCCCCACCACGTTAAGGGCATGGGGACCATCAGTCCCTGGTGATGGAGAGCTGGAATCAACCATACTCTCAGCGCTGCACTACAAAGACCTCAAAAGTTAACTAAAAAGGGCATTGAAGAACCACAATTATATTAAGCAAAAAAATGGAAAAAGAAATATATTTGCATGAAATGCCCGAAAATGAGAGGAAAAAAATCTCAAAAAAAGAGATAGGATACCCTATCAATTTACCCGAGGGTTGATTACCAAAACAAGAAACACAGCCTTAGTCTTGTCAAATCTTCAAAAAGAAGAGAGAGTGGTAAAAACAGGCAGAAACAAGACATAGGCATTTCGCAAATGATTAGATATCCCAAAAAAACATAATCAAAAACTTTCTCCTGCCGTCATGGAGAGTAAGTACTCCTTGGCCTGGATAGATATCCCAAAAAACATAATCAAGAACTTTCTCCTGCCGTCATGGAGAGTAAGTACTCCTTGGCCTGGATCTCTGATTGAAAAAAGTGTGTTTGTCCTTTGTAAATCACTTTTAATTTAGCTGGATTCAAAAAGTGTGTCTGTCCTTTGTAAATCACTTTTAATTTAGCTGGATTCAAAAGGAAAACCTGAGCACCCTTCTGCTGAAATTCCCGGATAAGCTGTCTTCAGTGCCAACGTAGTTAGACTGTCCTCTGACAAAATTCAGGGCGAACAAAGAAGCTACATCCTTTACCATCTCTTTTGCAATCAGGCCTGGCCAAGTCATACAGAGAGTCACGGGCCAGGAAGTTGTTCAAAGAAATCAGAATTGCTTGAGGGTGATTGTTGGACTGAGCACCTATATTACGTCGGTTGAAAGGAAAACAATATGGCATTTGGATTTGAGTCTTCCAATCCCATTGGGGGAGATGCGGAAAGGCTTCCTCGAAAAGCTCAACAACAAATTGGCAGACATTGGTACTTTCTTTCCCCTCCGGGACACCCAAAATTTTTAAATTATTACGCCTTGACCAGTTTTCTAGGTCGGGTTTTTTTAGCAGGGTATCATCTTTTAACATCAGTATATTCTAACCCTTAGATTTCTGCGAAGCCAAATTGTCTTCCAGTTGAGAAATCCTGGTTTCTGCTTCTGATAGCTTCGAGGAGAAGTACGAACAGGTTTTAGCAATCGTGCAGATGGAATTCTGAAGTTTCCTACAGGCTCCTTGTGTACGGGAGCTTTCTGCCCTTGACTCCTCCCTGTGAGCCATCATCACTTGATAAATGGTTGAGTGAGTGATTTCTTCAGGACAAGCAATGGTCAAACCTGAAACACCAGGCACTGCTCCATCTGTAGTATTGTTTTGAGCCCCCAAACCGGATGAGTAAGAGAAGTCCCAAGACATCCCACCGGTGGTCTCCTCAGTCAGAATGGGAAAAAACAATACTGTTTTCATTTGTTTGACAGTCTCTGGGCTCCGTGGAGAATGATCGGCACCCTCCTCCCAGTGCAAACTGCTCGAATCACTGCCTTCCCCGGCCCAGTCTCTGTCTTGAATGTCTTCTTCTCCCGAAGCGTTAGAGACATCTGATAGGGAGAAAAACGTATCTACTGTATAATTATCTCTATTCCAGTCCAGATCTTCCTTTGGGACACCCATCTTAAATATGGCCTGGGAATCCACATCGTAATTTTTTAAGAGAAGCACTTCATTTACCATCATGCACCTCTTTTGCTGGATATTAGCGGAGTCTATTTCCGTGCCAATTCTGATCTGGGGAGTAATTGCATCAAACTCTTGCCCTGCTGCATCGCCCGCTGCCCCACTAATAGGTGATGCAGATATTACAAGCTTTAAGGCATTCGCTTACAAGTATGAGCATGGACGCAGGAGGAGCCTCAGCACTGCCATTCCAAATGGATTCAGGAGATTTCAGAGTACCGGAGCCTCTTGCCCGTACCAGCGCTGGAGACATCCTTTGTTTTTGATGTCTGTGCCTTGAACAACCCAGGAACTGTATGCTTAGAACGGCCGGTGGCAGAGTTATTCCCAGGATCCGTCATCGCAGGCAAGGCTGCAAGCGAGACATCTACATCCCGAACCTCCATGGCAGAGTCGGTCCCGGGAGTCTTTACCGAGGCTCCGACCGTGGTGCTGCGACCCCTGTTCCCCATGGTGGTAACCTTTGGCAGCATAATTACAGGTGGGAGCAGCCGTGTCCCTTCAGACAGCGAAAGGAGCAATCGGGAAAGTTAAACAACTGACCCGGCGTCGGCACGCCAGAAAGCCCCACAAAGTTCCCCACAGAGAGGAACGGCAGCACCAAATTATCCAGGTGGGTGACTCAATCCGTTTTAGGCCACAGTATCACTCATTCCGCATAAGCGCACAGATAGGACTGTTCTTCATAGCCCGGAAGATGAGGCAGCGGAGAGAAGGGGGAGAGCAGCTCACTCGGCCATCCTCACGACCGCCATCTTGCTCCCACACACTTCAGCAAAGCAAAAAGACCATTACCTTAATGAGGCTTTTTTCTTCTTTCACCTCTTCTGAGCGTCCCTGCAGCTACACTTGACGGTGTGTAAACATTTCTTTAGAAATGCTGTATATTGTAGAGATTACAGGAAGCAATAATGCAAAAAAAACAACACATCTCTTAGGAGATGGACCACATCTAAATAGGTGCAGAAATAATGGGCGCTGTCTTAATGGTATTGTAATGAACGTCCCAATCAAGAACGCAGCTTAAGCGGGCTTGTACTAGTGTACTTCTGAACTAGATATGATGGATTGCTGAACATGTGAGACACCCCAGAGAGAGGGGGAAACTGGAAATATGTGCATGAGAGAAATGTAAGAAAGGATGATAGACAAAGATGGCTATTAATAGTAAAGAAATAACTAGAGGAAAAATTAAGAATGAAAGGTGAAATAAAATGAGAAAGTAAAGGGGAGGTGGCTTCGGTGTGCTGGAGAGGTTGTCAGAAGCAGGATAGGAAAGGCCAGCGAATGACACTTGGTGCTCCAAGGACTTCTGGTCCTCGACTCAAATGTGTCTGGCCAGGGACGTGTCTTTAAAAAGACCATTAACTTAATGAGGCTTTGTTCTTCTTTCCCCCCTTCAGAGCGCCCCTGCAGCTACACTTGCGTTTGACTCTAGTTTCGCCTCCGGGAGCTATGTAATATTTGCACTTGGTGCTCTGTCTGTGAGGGAGTGCTTGGTGGTAAGAGTGAGAGGATGGTGGAGCTGGGTCCGTAGATGAAAGGGGTGTCTCTTTTACTAGGAATTCATCCTTATCAGTTGTAATTCTGAAGAAATGACTAATGTTATTTCAAGGTCATGGCAGTTCTAACTTTCATAGCTGTTTCCTTAAAACATGGAGTTTAATCATCTAAGGCGTCTCATCGCATTATATTTGAGAACTACCTTTGCTTACATTCCTGACGGTGTGTAAACATTTCTTTAGAAATGCTGAAGATTGTAGAGATTACAGGAAGCAGTAATGCAAAAAACAACCCATCTCTTAGGAGATGGAGCACATCTAAATAATTGCAGAAATACCGGGCGTTGTCTTAATGGTATTGTGGTGAACGCCCCAATCAAGCAGCTTAAGCGGGCTTGTACTGGTTTACTTCTGAACTGGCGCGCAATAACACTTTACTTATTCATGTGGAGGCCTCTCCCGTCCACATAGAAAGGCTAATTAATGACAAGAAATACCATGGGAGTGGGGTGTGGGTCGTTGGCTGACCTGCAGAGCAAAGAAGGCAATAGAGAGAGAGAGAGAGAGAGAGAGGTATGATGGATTGGTGAACATGTGAGGCAACCCAGAGAGAGGGGGAAACTGAAAAAATGTGCATGAGAGAAATGATAGACATACATGGCTATTAATATTAAAGAAAGAACTGGAGGAAAAATGAAGGATGAACAGTGAAATAAAATGAGAAAGTAAAGGGGAGGGTTTGGGGGGTGGCTTCGGTGTACTGGAGAGGTTGTCAGAAGCAGGATAGGAAAGGCCAGCGAATGACACTTTGTGCTCCAAGGACTTCTGGTCCTCGACTCAAACGTGTCTGGCCAGGGACGTGTCTTTAAAAAGACCATTAACTTAATGAGGCTTTGCTCTTCTTTCACCCCTTTTGAGCGCCCCTGCAGCTACACTTGCATTGGACTCTAGTTTCGCCTCCGGGAGCTATGTAATATTTGCACTTGGTGCTCTGTCTGTGAGGGAGTGCTTGGTGGTAAGAGTGAAAGGATGGTGGAGCTGGGCTCGTAAATGAAAGGGGTGTCTCTTTTACTAAGAATTCATCCTTATTAGTTGTAATTCTGAAGAAATGACTAATGTTATTTCAAGGTCATGGCAGTTCTAACTTTCATAGCTGTTTCCTTAAAACATGGAGTTTAATCATCTAGGCGTATCATCATATTATAATTGAGAACTACCTTTGCTTACATTCCTGACGGTGTGTAAACATTTCTTTAGAAATGCTGAAGATTGTAGAGATTATATGAAGCAATAATGCAAAAAAACAACACATCTCTTAGGAGATGGAGCACATCTAAATAATTGCAGAAATAACAGGCGTTGTCTTAATGGTATTGTAGTGAACGCCCCAATCAAGCAGCTTAAGGGGGCTTGTACTGGTGTAGTTCTGAACTGGCTCGCAATAACACTTTAATTATTCATGTGGAGGCCTCACCCATCCACATAGAAAGGCTAATTAATGAGAAGGAATACCATGGCAGTGGGGTGTGGGTCGTTGGCTGAACTGCAGAGAAAAGGAGGCAATAGAGAGAGATATATGATGGATTGGTGAACATGTGAGACAACCCAGAGAGAGGGGGAAACTAAAAAAATGTGTATGAGAGAAATGATAGACAAAAATGGCTACTAATATTAAAGAAAGAACTGGAGGAAAAATGAAGGATGAACAGTGAAATAAAATGAGAAAGTAAAGGGGAGGGTTTGGGGGTGGCTTCGGTGTACTGGAGAAGTTGTCAGAAGCAGGTTAGGAAAGGCCAACGAATGACACTTGGTGCTCCAAGGACTTCTGGTCCTAGACTCAAATGTGTCTGGCCAGGGACATGTCTCCTCTGACTCTCCGGGGTAGAGCACCTGTCTTTAAGTCATGCAAACCTTGCGGGGACAGGTCTCAGGTGCGCCAACATTACTCCATAATCCTTAGGAAAGTTTGTGGACGCAGTTCCATTTCTCTGCAGCCTCCTGAAAAAACGATTGAGAGGTGAGTGTTGTTTTGTGTATTATTTTTACCAGGTTTCTGCAAGCCCCAGCCCTTCAGGCTTTCAGGACGCCTCCATTCAGGCCAATGCCATTAAATATTTGTGAAATGTGGGAGACTAGGGGTTGTAGGTTATTTTATGCTGGGAGACCCATTGTTTTGTGTTACCCAACTGGCCAGTCACACCCTGGGGAAGGAGCTGGTGTTCTAACCGTTCAAGACCCCATGCATATCCGTGTCTCCCAGAAATAACCGTATTTGCATGCTTCCTGTCAGTAGTGGAAGCGAGGCATAGAAATACTCCCAGATACACAGAAGGTAGTTCACTTTATCAAAAACGGCCTTCAAATATTTAGAGAATGTATACTTTGCTTGTTGAGACTGTGGCAATGTCCAGCAGAGAGCATGAAAATGCTGAAATGGTCCTTGTTTTTCTCCAGCTGTCTGTTACTTCTTTCCCTTCACAGAGTAGAAGAGAACCTTGTTTCTCTATCATACGGAGGCAGCCGAAAGTGAACATTAACATTGCAGGAACAGTTGTTTTTTGACACCAAGTATAACTACTTATTTGGGGAAATTAAAAATGCTTGGGGATGTACTTACCAATAAATCCTCCCTACTTTATCCTCTGGAACTAGTCGTAACATACACCTGTCTGACCTATTTGCAACTACTGTAACAATTTACTTTTTGCATGTAAAGTTTCACATTACTACCACTCATTGAGTTCTGCCCCCACTCATCCTAGCTCTAACCCTTCCTCTCTACATACCTTTCTGCATGCCTACTATCTTTTTGAACAAGCCCACATGCTAGGCCACATGAAGGCCACCCAACTAAAAAGAAGCATTGGAGCCTGCTCCTAACAAAAGCCACTCACCTGATGTGAAAAAAGTACACTCTACTGCATTCTTAGATTTATACAGGAAAACATGACTTCTGTAGAGGACATAATCACACAACTAGAGTCTGAAAACACCCTTGTCAACCAATTGTTCAGCATCATTAGTGTATATGTGAAACATCTCCTCGAGAGTAGGCTAGGCGAGACTTTAAGTGACTTTGGCACTGCAACATCTTCCCTGTTAGAATGCTTGCCAGTTGGTAAGCAAAGAAGTGTTGAGGACCAATTCAGGATATTTTATTTTATAATGCATGAGAAATGGCTAGCAATGATGCATAGAAATGTCCCTTCATCAACCATGGCGTTTGAAGTCAATGAAGCCTCAATGTGCACTCTGCAGAAGTGTTAGATCCCTTCTGTAAAGGGGAATTTTCTCCAGACTTTGAAAATTACAGCTTCATTTTTGACCGCTTTAATACCTCTGAGGGCATATGCATCCAGTTAAACTCATATGTTGCAGAACTTGTCCCAGAGAATGTCAACCTTCAGGTGCACCAGTATTGGCATGGAAAGCTACGTCAGTGGCCAGAGTTTGCAAATTGTGTACTGGCTGTTTTGGCGTTGCCAGTCTCAAGTGCCAATGTCGAGAGGGCCTTTTCACAAATAAAAGTTTATATGGTAAGGAAAGAGAGCGTGAATGACCAAAGAGTCACTGAAGAAATGTATGGTGTACTACAATAAGTTTGACTTGTAAAAATGTATTTGGACCTCATATACACTGTACATACACTGTCTATATACCATGCATCAATGAAGTAAGCAAGCAATAATAAAAGCAAAGCGTTCCATAAACACCGCAAAAACACGTATTTTTATGGCAGGAAAATGAGTAACCACTGTAAATCACTGTTTTTTTGAGTTATTGAAATCACTGGAAAACACTGAAAAAACACCACCAGATTTGACCAAAAATAGAAACTGAAAACAGGAAAGCCTAATTTTCCTAAAACTCCTGTATGAGCACGTACGAAAAAGTGAAGAACGAAACATAGCTTCAAATGGTAATGGCTGATTTCCAAAGGTTCAACATCTATTTTCTCTGATCGCAATGTTACCACTAACAACTCGATGCTGGTGTCCGTGGCCAACATAATAACAGCTATTTTCTGTGTCCAGGGAACTGGGGAGGTAGAAGTAGGAAAGAGTAAAAACAATTTCACCTACAGACTGAGAACTATTAATAGTCCGCCCTTGGTTCTACCCCAGAATGTCTATTTTGTCTGAGGATCCCAAGATTATGTCTGGCTTCCGAGAGGATGGTCAGGCAGATGTTATCTCTCTTTCCTCCTTCCTTCTGTGTATGTTGCTCCATCCTACTATCATAAAGATCATCAGCTGCAGCGTAGGAGTAGATACCTGTCCGAAGGGTTGCTGACACAAAGGATATCAGACAGATACCATTGCACAACAATTTGAAGATGCTATAAAGGGCCTCATACCCCTTTTGGGTCCCATGGCTAATAGCCTTCAAATTTACCGGTTGACAAGAGTTGTTGGGGTTTATCAATACAACTGCGGGGATGATGACAAATATCACTGCTGAGCTCCAGGCTACGAGATTAGTCACCTTGCAGAACAGGATGGTGCTAGACGTTATCCTGATAGATTGGCGAGGGGTTGTTGCGTCATTGGAAGCAGCTATTGTGTTTACATACCTGATAACACACCAAATGTTCATTCGACCATACAGAAATTACATAGTCTAGCAGCTGAGATACATCACGAAACAGGTACTTGACTCTATCAGCGTGGTTTTGGAACATGCTCATGACCTGGGGTTGGAAAATACTCTTTTTCCTGGCTGTGATTGTTGGTATCTTTCTCACTTGTTGCATTTGCATACAATGTATCACAGCGTATTGTTCCTATTGCATCAGTATTCTCACCCCTAAGAAGAAAATGTCAATACATGATACTAATGCTGCAATTATGTTACAACAGGACATTGATGATGCAGATTGATGAGGTTCAGGGTATCTTTGAGTACTGATTATATGAGCAGCTGCTTATTGCAATGTTTCGTTTTCTTATAAAATGCTATACGCTTCTTGATAACAACATAAAGTGGTTAGCTTCTGCTAAAAGAAGGATCTGTTAGAATAAAATATGTTCCCGCTATTCTGTTCATGTATTGTTCTATGTAAGTTAGCATTTGCGACACCATTTTATGTTTGCCTGCCATTTTGAGCCACGATCAAAACTAATGCCTGCCTCTATGAGGAACTGTTTTTGCTGAAATTCAATTTTCCAAGGTTAGGCCTTGCTTTGCTAATAAATACACTGTTCATATTAGTGCATTCCTTTCCCACTAAATAGAGGCCTGCTCAGGGCACAGGCAGAATGATCTTGGCATAGAGATAGTGTGTGCCCAGTCTCATGATCAAAACTTATCCTTCTGTACCTCCTTTGTGTAACCGGATCCATCTGGAAATTTCCAGTCTGGGCTTGACTTCATTGGTTCTGAATCGTACATAATGTATCACCATGTTTTCTCATGTCAATCCCTCTCTGCAGCACTCCTAGATGACTGGGCAGATTGGGCTCCGCTTGAGTGTACCTGAATAAACATATATTGGTTTGTAGTCTCTACTGTCTGACCGACTCCTCACTTGGTACAAAAGGATGAGCGGTGGTGACAAGTGACCCGGGTGACCCTAATCGGATCACTTCCTTCATGTGTGAATGTTTTGGGATGGAAATTCAGGTCACAAAATATTCGCAAACAGGAATGCATCCCCAAGGAACTTTTTCCCCTTCGGAAATGTATGCAAAAACATTTTAAGAGTAGTCAGTTGGGCAAAACGAATGAGCGAGTCAAGTCGCTTGACATCAAGACCTCGAGCCTCACCACGGACGTCTCGGACCTGCAGACCGAGGTCCGGAACATGAAGTCGGCTAACGACCTCTTTGCACGGAGGCTTGAGGACTTTGAGGGCCGTGCCAGGCGGCAAAACGTCCGCATTATTCGTGTGCCGGAAGGGGCCGAAGAGTCGGCCACGGACCTCTTCGTAGAGGATCTAGTCCAGAACCATCTAGCCCCCAAGGGGCTTAGCAAGTTCTTCACCGTGGAACTCGCACACAGGCTGCCTGGGGGCCGACCGAAGGAGGGGGCCCCTCCGAGGCCCATCATCGCCCGGGTGTTCAATTTCAGGGACCGCGATTCCGTTTTGCAGGCCTCGAGGAGTGGTGGGCCGTTGAAGTTCCAGAACGCTGACATTAACTTTTACCCGGACTTTACCCAGACCGTGCAGAGACGGAGACAAAGCTTCATGGGAGTGAAACGGCGTTTGCGAGACATGGGCATGAAATATGCTATGCTGTTTCCTGCAAAACTGAGAATCGAACATAACGGCCGGGCACTGTTTTTTGACCTGCCGGAGGTGGCGGGGGACTGGCTCGACACCTTGCCTCAACGGCGTGACGAACACGAGGAGCGGTCGGAAGGGGCTACAGGCGGCCGTGACCAGCAGGAGTGATGGGCGACTACAGAACTCTTGGGACAATGGGTCTACCTTAAGCAGCTCGGTTTGGTAATCCTGTGACTTGTTGGGGCTTTCCCCGATAACTTTCTATTTGGAGGTTGGAGGGGGATAGGGTCACCTCCTTTCTCCTCAGGGGCTTCTTGTAGGTTAGTTTTTTCTTCTAGGGGCGACAGGCACACTGCGAGTTGGGGGGGCTTCTTAGTCTAATGCAGGGGTGCAGGGTGGGCGGTGGGTGGTTTCTTTGTTTCTGTTTTCGTTGGATTCCTTTTTCTCTTTTTTCCCTTTTTGGCAAGGCAATTGGTGGTTGGACACTTCTAATGTAGCGACTGTGCCCGCTGGGGACGGACTGGGTTTGGATTTCGATGATGGGGGGTAGGAAACTGAATGTTTTAAGCTGGAATGTCAATGGGCTGGGGGATCGTATTAAGAGGGGTATTGTATTGCAAATGTTCAAGAGGTGTGTACCTGATGTGATACTGTTACAAGAAACGCATTTGGTTGGAAACACGTGTCACGCACTCAATAGGAAGGGCTTCAAAATTGTGGCACACTCGGGGTTCTCTTCGGGCTCCCGGGGGGTGGGGATTATGGTGCCTTCAACCCTCCCCTTGGAGATAGATTCAAGAGTGGTCGATGAGAAAGGACGCTACGTCGCCGTCACGGGGAGGTGGGAGGGGCGTACCCTGGTTTTAGTTTCGATCTATGTCCCCCCTGGGCTGCAGATGGCCACTTTCAAGGACCTTGGGGGTGCCATTTTAGGTCTTCCCGAGGGGCTGCCTATCATGGGAGGAGACTTTAACGCTGTAGGTTCAGGGATGTTAGATAGGTATCCATCCAGAGATCTTCGAGGCTCGCAGACCTGGCTTCCCGACTTTTTGGACACAATGGGACTTATTGACTGCTGGAGGCTCTTGCATCCTGCCCAGCGCCAATACTCATTTCACTCAGAGGCTCACGGTAGTCTCTCCAGAATTGATTATGTTCTGGCTCTGGCGGCCCATGCATCGGCAGTTTCCGAGGCCAGACTGATGGCGAGGGGCATCTCGGACCACTCCCCGGTCTGGGTGTCCTTCGACTTCGATATCGTGGTAGCCGAGAGGGTGGCGCCGATTAACCCGTGGTACTTCCGTGATCCCAAGACTCGTGGACTCTTGGCCAAAGCCATTGAGCTTTACTTTTCCGAAAACTCAGGCTCGGTCACATCCGCTGTCTCCTTATAGGAGGCCTTTAAAACTGTCCTGAGGGGGGAGGCGTTCTCCTTAATGGCTGAAGTACGGAGGCGCAGGGACGTGGATGTGGTGATGATTGAATCAGATATAACGGAGATAGACTCTCAGTTGGAGGTCGGCCCGACGCCGGACCTACTACATGCTCTCTCCCTTAAACAGTCGGAGTACCGGGCGATTGTCTCGGACGCGGCGAGGGCTATGGGTAGAGAACAGCAGGGACGAATCTACGACGTCGGGGACAAGGCGGGCAAGCTTATTGCCTGGCTTGATAAGAAGGAGAGAGCCAGCCGCGTGGTCCCGGAGGTGCTGGGGGAGGACGGCGTTGCTGTTACCGACCCAAGTGCTATCGTCGTGGTCTTTGCTGAATGCTTTTAGTCCGTCTATGCCTCGGTCTCCGAGATATCGGAGGAAGACTCTAGCGTCTTGCTTCGACACATAGAGGTACCGTGCTTGTCGGAGACCGAAAGAGAGGACATGGATAGGGACATCACGGTGGACGAGATCACTGCAGTGATACGCTCCCTGCGATATGGCAAGGCTCCAGGCCCCAACGGCATCCCTGTGGAGCTGTATAAGATTAAGCCGGATGTCGTTGCCCCGCCCTTGCGGGATATGTTTCTTGAGGCGCGGGAGACGGGTATACTACCCCCAGACCAGAGGCTGGCCACCATTGTGGTCATTCACAAGGAAGGGAAGCCCAGAGACTTGTGTCAATCGTATCGTCCTATCTCCTTGCTGAACGCTGAGCCCAAGATCTTGGCTAAATTGCTTGCTAACCGGCTGGTTGGAGCGATTAGCGACTTAGTGCACCCGGATCAGTCCGGCTTTATCCCGCATCGTAATACCGCCCTCAACCTGAGAAGACTTACGGAGCCCTTGCGAGGGTCCGCACCCTCCAAGAGCCGGCCATCTTGGCGTCCTTGGATGCCACAATGGCCTTCGATTCCCTTGAGTGGTCATACTTGTGGGCAGTGCTGGCGAAGTTTGGATTTGGTCCGGGTTTCATAGGGTGGGTCAAGCTGTTATATGCCAGCCCGCTTGCCAACGTGGCGGTTAACGGCCGCGCATTGGCCTTGTTTACTCTCGGTAGGGGTACCAGACAGGGATGCCCCCTGTCGCCCCTACTGTTTGCACTGGCATTGGAACCACTGGCGGCATGGCTAAGAGGGCATCCAGACATCAGTGGGATCAAATGGTCCCCGGGTTTCGAGGATAGAGTGTCTGTGTACGCGGATGACATTCTCCTCTACCTCACCTCGCCGTGTAAGTCCCTTATTGTTGTTTGCGACGTACTGCGCACTTTCGGCAGACATTCTGGCCTTGTCATCAATTGGTTGAAGTCCCACCTGTACGTCCTGAGGTGTGAGGTCCCGAGGCTCCCACGGGACTGTAATATACAGGTCGCGAGGCAGGGGTTTAAATACCTGGGTATCTACATTTCGGTCGATCCCAAACTACGTTACGTGAACAATTTGCTTCCCCCTCTTGCGTGCCTTCGGCGTGATGTGGAGGGGTGGCGGAAGCTGCCGCTTTCCCTGCTTGGACGTGCGGCTTTGTTCAAAATGATGTCCCTGCCCCGGTTCCTGTACGTGCTTCAGAACACCCAGGATCCCGTCCCGTGAGGGTATATTAGAGAGGTCGAGGGCCTACAGCGGACCCTGCTCTGGGATGGCAGGCCGCGCATAGCCATTACTAAACTGACCCTTTCGTGGTACGACGGAGGGATTGCGCTGCCCGACATTCGGAGGTATTATTGGGCGTCGCAGCTGGCTGCCCTTAACCACGGCCTCTATGGTCCAGCCATAAGTCCGGGATATGCCATGGATCGGTGGCTCCTGGACGACAGGAAATACTACAGGGCTCTGTATTCGAGGTCTCTGGATGGAGGAATGACAGGTCCCACTAAGACAGCGGTTCACATCTGGAGAGCAGTGACGAAGGCACTGGGGTGGAAAGGAAGACTCACGATGGCAACTCCACTTTATGACTGAATTGTTGGGCAAACTGTGGCATACCAAGGGGTTTGACCGCTGGGACTTGATAGGCATCTCTAGGGTGGAAGACATGATAGCTAAGGGGCAGGTCAAATCCTTTGAAGTGGTACAAAGGGAGTTTCAGTTGGGGGGAACGGAATTTTTCAGATATGCCCAGTTGAAACATGCCCTCCTGGCAGTAATGCCGGAGGGTGGAAAGATCCCTGAATCTTCCCCGCTGGAGGATAGGTTGTTGGACGGCCATATGCCCGACAGTGCTATCTCATTGACCTATAAAAAATTGATTAATGTCCGCGCTGACCTTCTTCTGGGGGTGCAAGATCAGTGGATCCATGATGGAGTTGAGTTAGATGACGAGGATTGGCAGTGCGCGGTCTCGTCTCCAAAGGAGGTGGCAATCCCGGCCAGACTGAGGCTGGTGCAATTGAAAATCCTGCATAGGGTGTATGTCACTGGCCCCAGACTGATACACATGGGCCATTCGGTGGATGGCCTCTGTAGGCGAGGGTGCGGTTCCTTAGTGACTTTCATGCACATTATATGGGAATGCAGGTCGGTGGCTACATATTGGAGGCAAATACATGCAGTGATGGGTGAAGTAACCGGGGTGGACCTGCTGGCCGAAGCCCGGCGCTGCCTGTTAAATGTGTGGGGCCCCACGGATTATAACAGTTCACAGACTCAATGGGTCACTCTAGGTAACATGGTAGCTTAGAGGGACATTGCTCAGAAATGGGGAGCGGCTTTGCCCCCAACAGTTGAGATGTGGAAGGATAACATGGACTGGTGCATGTTCCGGGAGAAGACAGTGTATGCTGCCAGAGGTAGGCCCAAGAAATGGAATAAGATTTGGGGGCCCTGGAATGAGTATAGGGGTGACATCTGCCTTCCGCCTGATAGAACGCCCTTGGAGGAGCGCTTATCCCCTTAGCTCTTGACTCCGGCCGAATGATTGAGGTACAACTGTCCTTCCTTCCTTCCCCCCGTTATCTATTTACATGGTTTGCTCGTATGGTCTATTACTCAGGATACTGACCCAGCCTTCCCCTGGAACGGGGCGATGTCGCGCTCATGTTCTTTTGCCTTGCCTTCTTGCACTAGCTAGGTGCCTTCTTTCATTACATTGTTTTTCTTTTATATAAAATAAAATAAACCTTATACGAATGCCTTCTATTCTGTGTGCACCATTCAAGCTGCATAATGCCTTGCTGCCTAGCCACCGGGATGTATGGCTGAATAGCTGTGTACTAGTGTGTTGTAAATAAAGGTTTTCCAAAAATTAAAAAAAAAAAAAGAGTAGTCAGTGGTCCCACGGACCACTACCTACTCTTAAACAATTTTAAGAAAACTTTTCATTTTTGTTTTTAAAACTCATCTTGATTTTCTTGAAAGGACTGCATTTCCCCCAGAAAATGTTGCTTTACTGATAAGCAAACATAGACATGGTGGTCTACTGGCCCCAGCAGGCCACCATCCCTATTTTTTTAGCGATTCCCAATGGGTCGCAAATTGAGACCTACCTCATGAATATTAATGACATCTGAGCAGGGACCTGTACTCCCGATGAGGCTCCAATGAGGCTGTGAAAAGCCATCTAAATTTCAGTTCTTCTGATGTCCTCCATTAGGGGGGTCTATTATTGCCCTCTATCCATGTCAATGCTATATCATTAAGGTAGCGTTTGGCAGTTTCTGATGATGATCACCATAAAGAAGAATACAGGGCAGTGTAAAAGTGAACAAATGAGGTACGGATTTCATCCTGGGTATGTTGGTGAGTATCTTTCCTGTTACATATGGAAATAATGTGCATAGTTTTCTCTTGAATGGTTCTTAGTAACCACAATAGTTTCCTGCTAGACCTGTTACCCTCACCATATCTTGCAGCATGAGTGGGTGCTTAAGTCTTTGCTTTGACTTCTCATTCTGCAAGGTTTTTATTCATGACTACGTTTCTGTTGATGTCTTTGAGAGTGTTGGGAGAGGGGGATGTCACAAATCGTTTCTCAAGGTTTAGGAGCTTAGTATCTAGGGACCACATGTAAGTAGTTTTTTTCATGTCGCAAATGGCCTGGTTTGTAGAATCTGGCTCTGCTACTGGAAAATAGCATTTTCCCATGTACCAAACCCTATTTTGCGATTCAGTAACCTATCACTGATTCCCAAAATGGGTAGAAATGTGGTACTAGGAAGTTGTGTGTTAAGGGCATCCCTCCTAATAGTGACTCACAGTGATACATGTGAATGTTTTGCGACCGAAATGCGGTCGCAAAACATTTGCAAACAGGAAGGGGTCCCAAAGGGACTCCTTCCCCTTTTTAAATGTATGCAAACACATTTTTTAAGAGCAGGCAGTGGTCCCACGGACCACTGCCTGCTCTTAAAAGTGTAATGAAAGCTTTTAATTTTTGTTTTTGAAAGACAACCCGATTTTCTTTAAAGAAAATGGACTGTATTTCCCCCCCAAAAATATTGCTTTATTGAAAATGAATATTAATAAGGTTGGTCAATTTGCGACCCACTAGGAATCCCAAGCAGTGTTAAACACACTGTTGTACATAGCTGTTTGCGATTACCCAATAGTGAATCAGAAAAATCCACTATTAGGTAATCGCAAACGTGACTCTATGTACATGTGGCCCTAGACATTGTAGTTGCATTCTGATGAATCTGAGTGCGCCTGTATATTTAGAAATTTTCATCATTATGATGGAGGCATAACATGTTTCACATATTGTTTGAGACTGAACCAGAGTTTGTAGGAAAGAACTGTTAGATATTAGTGCACAGCTCCTACCTAAAATCCGTATCCAGTAGTGCATTGATAACGGGAAGTGAATCCTGAGTCTCTTTGTTATGGTATTTTGAAGGGCTTAGTTAGCATTACGGTGACTGGAGAATGATCAGGAAGGGAATCTGGTAAGTAGCATATATGGGCCGCCCAGTGGGATATATGTTTGTGAAGCAACGAATAGTCAATTAAGGAGGAAGCATCATGTATAGGGGAATAAAAAGAGTAAACTCTCTCTGGCTTCATGGGGGGTCTCCAGTTGTCTACCAGGTACATTAATTCAATATTTAGGGATAGGGGCATAGTAGCTTACAAAGATTGTGATGAATGTGCTTTTGACTGATTTATGACTAGATTGCAATATCTCCCCCAAATCAAGGTTTTGAAGGTTTGTGTACACATAACCAGAAGATCCCATCAAAAAAGTCTTATCTCTTTATATAAGGAGCGTAAATATTACTAATTGTAACTAGTGTTGTAAAGCATGCCAGTTACTAGCAGTAATCAACATTCAGGGTCAATTTGGATATGTCGTAGCAAAACATACTTTTTCACGTATTATTATCATAAATCCCCTGCGTAAGGTTTATATAAGGTAAAAAATCTATTTCAACCACAAAAGGTAGCGATTCGTAACTGAGAGTCTGGAGCTAACTGTGCTTGTTGTGCAAATGTGACATCAATCTATAATAGCATATTTGATCTACTGCCCCATTTCTGTTTGGTTGTTTCGTTTCCCCATTTTCATGCTTCCTGCAGGCCAGTTCCACACTTCCTTGCCCAGTTCTGTAAGTGGTGCAACCCACTGCTGCTTGAACCTCTCACAGGCCATCACACTTGTAACGATATCCGCACCAGCCTGCTGGAAGGCCATGCAGATTTGTGACCATGACCGCTGCTGCCAGGACTGGTACAAATAAAGCGCCTTCATTTCATGTTGCGTGCAAGGAAGTCCCCAAGAGAGACAAGCCAACTGAGGAACTTACTCCCTTCCATTTCACCATTGTGCAGCCAAAGGTCCTCATAATTGCCTTAGGGAGCTTACCTTAGGGAGCCCTTGGTTTGTATCTAAAGAGCCCCATCACCACATATAACAACCATTGGCAATGATAAGTCTGGCTTATGAATACAATGTCAAGCGGGACCTAAAAATGAATGTAGGTTAATGACTGCCCTCATCCAATTTGAGCTGCTGCCAGAGAAAAAAGCAACAGATTTTCTAGATCTCTAAGGCACTTTAATATCATTAGGAGTGTACTATACAGGGCGTGGCTTGGCACCCGCGGCGGATCGCGGCGTCTGGGTGAGGCGCTCCGGAGGGTCCAGGTATTACCGCGTCTCAAGACACCGTTGGGCGAAACCAAAATCGCCGCGGGATGTCGGAAGTGCCATTGATTGAAGTGTGCACCCTAGCGCTTCTTTATCTGTGGTGAAACTGCTTTAATCTTGTAAGTGAGTGCCCCGCTTGTCAGTGAAAAGTCGCGGCTGCCATTTTGTGACGTTTGAAATTGGAAGATAACGTCGGAATTGCCGCGCAGCAGTTTCTTCATCCTTTCCATGCAGCTTTTGACTTTCTACTCGTTTTTTTAAATATTAATTGAGGTATGATCACTCACACAACTGAGATGTATTATTTTGACTCCATTTAGCTGCCTCTTTCATACTCTCATGACTGACTGTCATTTATGGAGGCCATTTTGAGTTCCACATTGTTTCCTCACAGAGAATACCATTATAGACAATGGGAATCTTTGTGCAATACATCTCTTATATGCCTCATTAATTCTCAATATACATGCTACATGCGTCATCTTTTTTAATCTACACATTTTTTATTTAAAACCAGGCATGTACTCTGCATGAAGTTATAGTGTATTCAACAGTTCCTCACATATTTACCTCTTTTAACCTTCCCTACCTACATGGAGACAATTTTTGTGATTATTGTTGCTGGTGCCTGTATGGGAAGAACGACGGGTACTGCATCTTCAACAACTCAACAAAATCGTGCTTTCATTAAAAACTCAAATATTTTCTCCACTTTTTCTAAGTTTGTGGAATCTCAGGAGTCTGCTCCAAATTCTCTGGAAGTCAACATGGAATCCCTACCTACTCCAACAGGGAAAGCACTCACTAAGCGTTTAAAGCAGAATACTCCCTCTCCCCCTAAATCAGCTTCTCCGGTTTCTTTGGAGATGTTGTTGGATGAGATCAAAGCTCTTCGGCCCTTCATGGAGGAAACTAACTCTAAGCTACAGATTCTTACGGATAATTGGTCCCAACTCAACACAAGAGTTACTGTTGTTGAACAAAGCATTTCCACCTTTACGGCTGCAATTGCGAACGTTTCACAGCTTTAAACTCAAGTATCGTCCCTCCAGAAGCACATTGAAGACCTTGAAAATCATAGCAGAAGAAATAATCTACGTATTTATGGCCTACAGGAGGGAGTTGAGGGGTCCGACCCCCTTGCCTTCTTCACTTCCTTTATACCCAAGGTGTTGCATATGGCAGAAGGTACTTCCCTTAACATTCAAAGGGCACATAGATTGGGTTGTCCATCCTCCAACATGGCTTCGTCACGCAGACCCAGAGGAGTAAATATATATTTTCTGGAATACACAGATCTGTTGTTGGTGCTTTCTGCAGTCAAATCGGCTCAACAACTTACCTGGTTCGGCTCAACTTTGTTTTTTGCACAGGACTACGCCAAAGCTACTGCAGCCAGACGAAAGGCATTCCTTAATTTGAGGCTAGCTCTCCAAACTCTAGGTGCCCCTTATGGCCTTTTTCACCCTTGTTTGTTCAAGGTTACATATATTAATAGAACAACCACTTATGAAGATCCAGTAAGACAACAAAGTTTTATCAATTCATGCAATTCAGCTGCGATGGACACTCAACAGCCTTCGACATCGGATAATGTTTAAACTTGTTCATCTCTCTTGAATTTCTCCAATTCCTAACCCCTTCTGGGTTAATTGTTTCCCCCTTTCCTTGTTCTCTTATTTCTTCACTGTTTTGCTTATATTGTTCTTCAACTTGTTCAGATCCTAATCTGCCCTGATATGTAGATGTTCTCTTATGTTGTCTCCTTCTATTGTCTTGACCTGGCTTCCTATTTTTCCTTGTTATCCCGACTTTTGTCTGAGGTATTGGCTTGTTGTTTTTTCTTTGTTCTGTCACGATCGCGATCCCGGCCCATACTACATCCCCCATGATCCTCCGTGAGTCACATGCGACATCGCGAGAGGACCACATAAGGAGGAGGCGGTTGCCGGGACCAGTGTCGGAGATTCTCTCTTTGTTCCCGAGAGATTCCAGGCTGGTATTCTTGGCCCAGGAGGTAGCTGTAAGGGTGCTCGGCACCAGTCTTTGTTTTGCTGTAGGGATACAGAGTTCTGTTCTCACACGTCAGTAATGGCAGCCGAGCGTGAAGCGTTTCACAGTGCCATTTGGTGATTACAGTTTGGATCTTTGTTTCGGTCGGTATTGTCGGCCGGCGGGGGGTGACTCCGGATCAGATTTACTCCCATCATTTGTTTGGAACGTACTTTGGCTATTATAACAATTGTTTTTTTTTTATTTCTTAATAACAGCACAAGTCAAAACAAAACACAGGGAGAATCTTTTCTCTCATATACAGAATAAATAAACAAAACAGAAAAATTAATCAAGACATTAATAGTCACACATCAATAAATCTCCAATTAACATAGATCATAAACCATAGATATGCATCAAATCAGAGTACAGAAGAAAAAAAATGAATCTAAACAGCAAGGTATATTCTAAGCAATAACTGTCTTTGGGCCGAGACATTCCATAGCCTATATGAGAAAAATCTACGTTTAATATTAAAAAAAAGTTCCCCAAATTTGATCAAATTTTTTCATTGATCTGATTCCTCTTATTTTGGCTAGTGAAGATTCCATGGTATGAATTTCATTAACCAGTGCCCACCATTCCATTATATGTGGTGGCTTTAAAGAAGTCCATGCTCTAGCTATCACCAGTCTCGCACATGATATTAAAATAATTGATAAATCTTTTTTAAGCTATTAGGTGACTGCATGCCCAATAACACCATCGTGCCTGATAGAGAAGTACAGCTCACTTGTTTTTGATTTAGAATATTTTCAATTCCAGACCAGTATTCAGTTAATAATGGGCATGAATAGAGCATGTGTTTGAGATCTGCTGCCACCAGGCCACATTTAGGACACTTAGTACGATCACTTGCTGTGTTATTTTGGGACCATTTAGAAATTCTTTACGGAGTGTAGTATAGGAGATATACTGTTTTGTATAGTTGGAGCCTCAAACTAGAAGATTGTACCACTTTGTTAATATTGCTAAATGACGAAGAAATGTTGTGTGCGGATACATTTACGCCTAGTCTTGTGGTCCATTTCAAAGCCAATTTAGGACAGTCATCAGCTTTATATTGGCTGAGGAACTTATAGCCTGCGCTAATTAACGATTTCTCATTTTCAGAATATAAGCATGTCCAAATATCGGAGTCGGATACTTCTCTCAGATTCATTTTACGTGTGAGAAAATCACTAATTTGTATGTATTTAAACTGCATCTATTCTGGCAGCTTATAAAGAAGCTTGAGTGTCTCAAAGTCTCGAAGACCCGCTGTACCATACAAATCTCCTAAAGAATTTATACCAAAATTGGCCCATGCACAACCTACTCTATCACTAAAAGTTCACGGTAATCCCGGATTGTCCCACAATAACAATTTAGAGTGAAAAAAAGAAGTCCTGCCAATAGTCAAAATTAAATTCCATATTCGTACCGCGTCCCTAACAGTCTTGAACTTAACCCTTTTTAAATAGTGTGGGTCATTTACTCTTGCCAGAAATTAATTAGCGTCCCTACCTAACATAAACTGATGAAAATAAATGTGATTATTGGAAAAAAAAGGCTACGGAGGCGACCCAAGAAGGTAGCAAAGAAATATATTATAACATCTGGAAAGTTAAGCCCGCCTTTATTAACCTCATCGCTGCTAAGGATATTTTCCTCTTGTGCTGCATTTTCAGAATTGGGTGTGGTCATGACGGAACGGTTCCGTCATCAGCACAGCTCACCCGTAGCTGATGACGGAACCGTTCTGTCATCAGCATGGAAGGGGTTAAATGGAAGCTTCAATATAGAAATTGATCTTCGGGCCATTCTATATCCCCATATGAAACTGCTGAAAATCCCATCAAGTTTCTTGAAGAAAAAATTGTTAACACATAAAGGAATAGACCTAAAAAGATAAAGACATTTTGGTAAGATCTTCATCTTGATAAGGTTAATCCGCCCTATAAGGTTAAGAGGAATCTTATGCCACTTTTTCAGAAGGGCTGCCACTTCCTTCAATAACATATCATAATTAAGTGAATTTATATCCCCTATTTTAGACGCGATTTTCACACCACGATAAGTGGCCATCTGACAGATACCATGAACAGGGATTGGAGGTTTGTAATTCATTATAACCTGAGTTTTATTTAGGTTTAATTTATAGCCAGAGATGGCTCCAAAATTGTTTGCTTCCTCAGTAATCCCTGCTATGGCTTCTACCACATCTGTTGTGTACACCGCTAAATCGTCAGCATATGCTGTCATTTTAAGAGTGTTTGTGCCAAATTGAAAAGGAATAATATTGGGTTGGGCCTGAAGAGCGTTTATAAATGGCTCCATAGAGAGTGCAAACAATAAGGGTGAAAAGACACCCTTGATGGGTCCCTCTTAGAATTGAAAAGTTAGGAGACAGCATACCCGCATAGCCAATTTTCGCGTTGGGGTGATCATATAAAGCCTGTACACTCCTCAAGTATTGCCCCTTAAAGCAATATTGAGTCATTACAGCCCACAGGTAATCCCACCCCACTCGGTCAAAAGCCTTTTTGGCATCTAATAATACCATTCCGAGTGGGTGGGATTAGTTGCTGCTATGTCAAATGCTGTTATTGCCAAATTTACATGGGCTGTTGGATCCCTTCCTAACACAAAACCATGTTCTTGAGGGTTGACTAATTTTTGCATGAGTGGAGCAAGCCCCGTGGCAAGGAGTTTAGCATATGCCTTCGAGTCCGCATTGATCAGCGAGATAGGTCTATAAGACCCGCATTCCGTTGCTGGTTTGTTATTTTTTAAGAAGAACATAATCTTGGCGGTCTTCCAAGAATTAGGGGCCTTCTCTGTTTCGCCAATCTGATTAATAACCAGACAAAGAAGTGGCAGCAATTCGTCTATGCAGATTTTAAATACTTCTATAGGGAGCGTATCCTCCCCTGCCTTACCTGAGGGAAGAGAAGTAATAGCGAGTCTCAGCTCTGTAAGTGTAATCTTTTCCTCCAGCCGTTCCATACTTTCTCTCTTTATGTACCTATCATTTACAAAATTCTTACGATTGTATACTAACCTCGGTAGGGCAGTTTTCAGGAGTGTATAGCTTACTATAGTAGATGACAAATTGCTCCAATATTTGTGCCGGTTGGCTATATGTGATATTATTGGGTCCTTTAATAGACTTAATTATTGTACTCGCTCTATCATCCGCTGCTTTGTATGCAAGGATTTTCCCTACCTTGTCTCCGCTTTCATATTGTGACAGTTTGTATTTATGAAGTTTAATGCTACTTCACTCTCTAAAAGAATTTTTAAGGGCAGATCAAGGGGCTACTAATTTGATTTCTAATTGGGCAGCGTTTTGCAATCTTTGTACCCTATGCCGAAGAGTTTCCGCCAAGTGCTTTTCAAGTGTCATAATATTAGATATGGTCTTAATCTCTTTCTTTCGCTCTGCATTCTGTTTAAGTATAAACTGCTGGGGGAATCCCCTTATACTGGCCTTACAGGCATCCCATACATATATAAGTGCAGCAGAATTGGTATGAATTTTTATAAATTCTTTAATATGTTCCTTAAGTTGAGAGATAAATACTAAGTCCACTAATAAGTATCTGGGAAATGAAAAAAGTCTTGGTTCCTGTATCCTTAATGTAATATTGAACAGAAGAAAAATTGGATTATGATCTGATGTTAGTCGTGGGCAGATCTCCACGATGCAAGATTCTAAAATGTTGTCTGAAGCCCATGCCATATCGATACGTGAACACAATTTGTGAGGTGGAGAGTAGTAAGTATACCCTGCTATGTTAGGATATATATTCCGCCAGACATCTTTAACATTGTGTAAGCGAGCGAATTCTAATATAGCAGCTCGCGTCTTACACATACGTTGAAACGATCCCTTCTTAGTAGTGTCCTGATCATAATTCATTATACAGTTAAAATCACCCATAAGTATCAGTTCCCCCTCCCAAGATAATAATTCGATATTCAACCAATCAAAAATAAATGGATCATCAATATTGGGCCCATATACTGCACAGAATACATATTTACAATTTTCCAGCTCCATTTGTAGGATCGCCCATCTGCCTCCTTTATCAGAAGCCGTTTTAATTACTTCTCCTCGTAATTGCCTTTTCTTGAGAATAGCCACTCCTTGTATAGAGGCAATTAATGTTTTGCAAACCGCTACCTCATAACCCAGTTGCCCTAATAGGTTCCTATCCTTATAACAGACGTGGGTTTCTGTGAGCAGCGCCACATGAGGGTTATACATTTTCAGTTCCTCACATACTAGTCGCCTCTTGCTCTTATTGTTAAGACCTGCAACATTCCAAGCTAAACATCTAATTTGATACATTTCATAAATCAGTATTCTATAATTTTTCTGATGTAACATATATGTAGACATTCCCCTATGTTTGCCTTCTACCTCAATTGTACTTGTGTTGTCTTTTTCCACGTTTTTATTGTCCCCCCCTTACCCTACCTACCCATCCCTCCCCTCACCTTCCCATCACCCATTTGTACCTTAAGGGAGAGCCCTCCTCTATCTCCTGCTGCCTCTATATAATAATTAAAGTATTTAACTTTCGGCAGTTTCAGAGCCATGATTAAGGCAACAAGGAAGCATTCCTGGGTTTAATATACAATGGCTACATTCCTGTTGTTTCTGCATATTTGCTAGCAATCAAGACAGTATAAGAAGCCTTATACTGAAGTCATAGTGTTGCTATTTACTACGTGTTAACTGCTGACGGCTACTGGGAATACCTCAAGCATATTACGTTGTTTTTATTTGGAAATCATTGAACGAGAAGTGTGTGTGTGCATGTGCTGGTGTATTAACTAGAATGTCTCTGGCTCTATTTTTAACAGGGGTTTCCATGAGTAGTAGAAGTTTACGCTCTACCCCTGTGCTACACAATGGAATATAGTTAAGGGCATGTTCCCTAATGTATTTTGTTCAGGTTATCTCTCATACAACAGAAGTACTGTATACATGAGTTTGTGTTCTTTTGTATTCATGCAGTTATACCAGATCATAACTTCTACACAGAAGGCACCACTGTCTAACCTTCAACCACTACCCAGAGTCCTTATTTTTCTTTACAGGTAGTTAAATATTGTGGACTCCTACAGAGTTATAAGGTCTACTTGTATTTCGTGATTCCATGGAAAAGTACAATAGTGTATATTTAAGTATATGTTATTTTGTTTTACAGATCTCCCTCCCTGCTGTCCCCTTCCTTTCCTTCCCCCGCTTGATCCTTCCACTGACCTGTGCCATAACGGCTATTCAGGCTTGGTTAGATCTAGAGGTGGACCATACTTAGCATCAAACCGATCCTGAGGACAGTCACACAGGACATGTTCTTTACTTTCCTTTAATTGGTATTCTCTGTTTTTCTGCATTGTATATTGTTTGCTCACTCAGCCCTGGAGAATCCAGCACCTTCCCAGTCTTAGGGCTCCATCAGGATGACGGGCGGACTTTGCCCGCCCGTCATCCCATTGTAAATTGGGACCGCCCGCCTAAAGGGCGGGGGTCCCGACATTGGCATTAGGATGCACCCGCCACAGTGGCGGGCGCATTCCTCAAATTAACATTGTGGCGGGCGGTGCTCACTGCACCGCCCGCCACAATGTTAATAACAAAAGCACGCATTTGCATAATCGAAGCGGCAGGCACCGCGCGGTGCCTGCCGCTGCGATTATGCAAATGCGTGGTACCCCCCCGTGTGCCATCCCCCTTTGCCTGGCACTCTGGGGGCCCACAGGGGTCCCCCAGAGTGAACACCGCATGCCTTTCCGTGGCATTGAAAAATGCCTATTCTAATATGGCTGGCGGTATCTGATAGACACCCCCACCATGTTATCCCTTTTCCGCCCCGGCCGCAAGGCGACCGGGGCGGAAAACAGGCGGGCGGTGTTTTCCACCGCTGCGGTCCCCTCCGCCATCGTAATATGGCGGGGGGGAATGCAGGGAAGGATGTCGGGCGGATTGCCTCCGCCAGGGTGGCGGTGGCCACCGCTACCCTGGCGGAGGAAATCCGCCCGACATCCTAATGGAGCCCTTAGTACTTGGTGGTGTGGGAATAGTAAATGATATTGTTTCAGTGTCCAGCACCTTCTCTGAGTTTATACATGCTGGAGTTGGAATAGTAAATTATATGGGTTTTGTGTCCAGCACCTTCCCTGACTTAGTACTTGGTGGAGTGGGAATAGTAAATTATATGGGTTTTGTTTCCAGCACCTTCCCAGCGTTTGTACTTGGTGGTGTGAGAATAGTAAATTATATGGTTTTGGTATCCAGCACCTTCCCTGACTTTGTACTTGGTGGAGTGGGAATAGTAAAATATTTTGTTTGAGTGTCCAGCTCTTTCCCTGACTTTATACTTGGTGTAGTGGGAATAGTAAATTATATGGGTTTTGTGTCCAGCACCTTCCCTGACTTAGTACTTGGTGGAGAGGGAATAGTAAATTATATGGGTTTTGTGTCCAGCACCTTCCCTGAGCTTGTACTTGTTGGAGTGGGAATAGTAAATTATATTGTTTGAGTGTCCAGCACCTTCCCTGAGTTTATAGTTGGTGGAGTTGAAATAGTAAATTATATGGGTTTTGTGTCCAGCACCTTCCCTGACTTTGTACTTGGTGGAATGGGAATAGTACATTATATGGGTTTTGTGTCCAGCACCTTCCCAGAGTTTGTACTTGGTGGTGTGAGAATAGTAAATTATATGGTTTTGGTATCCAGCACCTTCCCTGACTTTGTACTTGGTGGAGTGGGAATAGTAAAATATTTTGTTTGAGTGTCCAGCACTTTCCCTGACTTTATACTTGGTGTAGTGGGAATAGTAAATTATATGGGTTTTGTGTCCAGCACCTTCCCTGACTTAGTACTTGGTGGAGTGGGAATAGTAAATTATATGGGTTTTGTGTCCAGCACCTTCCCTGAGTTTGTACTTGGTGGAGTGGGAATAGTAAATTATATGGCTTTGTGTCCAGCACCTTCCCTGAGTTTGTACTTGTTGTTGTGGGAATAGTAAATTATATTGTTTCAGTGTCCAGCACCTTCCCTGAGTTTATAGTTGGTGGAGTTGAAATAGTAAATTATATGGGTTTTGTGTCCAGCACCTTCCCTGCCTTTGTACTTGGTGGAGTGGGAATAGTAAACAATATGGGTTTTGTGTCCAGCACCTTCCTAGAGTTTGTACTTGGTGGAGTGGGAATAGCAAATTATAAGGGTTTGGTGTCCAACACCTTCCCTGAGTTAGTACTTGGTGGAGTGGGAATAGTAAATTATATTGTTTGAGTGTCCAGCACCTTCCCTGAGTTTATACATGGTGGAGTTGTAATAGTAAATTATATGAGTTTTGTGTCCAGCACCTTCCCTGACTTTGTACTTGGTGGAGTGGGAATAGTAAATTATATGGGTTTTGTGTCCAGCACCTTCCCTGGGTTTGTACTTGGTGGAGTGAGAATAGTAAATTATATGGTTTTGGTATCCAGCACCTTCCCTGACTTTGTACTTGGTGGAGTGGGAATAGTAAAATATTTTGTTTGAGTGTCCAGCACCTTCCCTGACTTTATACTTGGTGGAGTGGGAATAGTAAATTATATTGGGTTGGTATCCAGCACCTTCCCTGACTTAGTACTTGGTGGTGTGGGAATAGTAAATTATATTGTTTCAGTGTCGAGCACCTTCTCTGAGTTTATACATGATGGAGTTGGAATAGTAAACTATATGGGTTTTGTGTCCAGCACCTTCCCTGAGTTTGTATTTGGTGGAGTGGGAAAAGTAAATTATATGGGTTTTGTGTCCAGCACCTTCCCTGAGTTTGTACTTATTGGAGTGGGAATAGTACATTATATTGTTTGAGTGCCCAGCACCTTCTCTGAGTTTGTACTTGGTGGAGTTGAAATAGTAAATTATATTATTTTTGTGTCCAGCACCTTCCCTGACTTTATACTTGGTGGAGTGGGAATATTAAATATATGGGTTTGGTGTCCAGCACCTTCCCTGAGTTAGTAATTGGTGGAGTGGGAATTGTAAATTATATTGTTTGAGTGTCCAGCACCTTCTATGAGTTTATACATAGTGGAGTTGGAATAGTAAATTATATGGGTTTTGTGTCCAGCACCTTCCCTGACTTTGTACTTGGTGGAGTAGTAATAGTAAATTATATGGGTTTTGCGTCCAGCACCTTCCCTGAGTTTGTACTTGGGGTAGTGGGAATAGTAAATTATATGGTTTTTGTGTCCAGCACCTTCCCTGAGTTTGTACTTGGTGGAGTGGGAATAGTAAATGATATGGATTTTGTGTCTAGCACCTTCCTTGAGTTTATACTTGGTGGAGTGGGAATAGTAATTTATTATGGTTAAGGGTTTAGCAGCTTCTCTGAGTTTATACTTGGTGGAGTGGGAATGATAAATTATTTGGGTTGACTGTTCAGCATTTTGGTAGAATATATAGTTGATGGAGTGGGATTAGTAAATTATAATATATGAATGTTTAGTATTTAGTGAGAGTATATATAATGATATTAACTATGTTTAACTTATGTTGTATGGTAAAATTATTATAACCATATTAATTCATTATTGTAATTGTTAGTAATTAAAAATAAATTAATCGGAGTCACAGCATGTTTTAAATATTTTATTATTTTCAAAAAGTAGGTAATAAAATAAGAAATCAGAAAATAATTTTATTGACATTTTTAAATGTTATCTGTACATTTTTATTTTCATGAAATAAATTAAAAATATTTACATTTTCATCACAGTTATACATTTGTCTCAAAAAATTATTATTGCAAACATAATTTATTACAATTATTTTTAAGTAAATTAATATTTATTAAGTGTACATCTTTTTGTTTATTTCACAGTTTTTAATGTAAAAATAAAGATTAATTTGACGATTCATATACAACAACAATTTTATAATTTTTTAACACTGCGGTAGTATTTGTAAACATTTTTTGTAGTACACATATTTATAAACATTAATACAAAAAGGTAGGTTTTAGTAACCCCTTCGATGCTCATGACGGAAAGGTTCCGTCATGAGCATCGGTTGAGCTGTGCTCATGATGGAACCGTTCCGTCATGACCATACCCATTAATATTAGGGTCCAGCACCCCAGGAAAATCTCCTTAGCAGCCATGAGGTTAACATTAATATAATATTTACATTTGTGTTTTTGGAAATACATTATTATTATTAATATATAAAATATTAATAATAATATTTTTTACAGATACATTGCTAATGTTTTTAGGTAAAATATTGGTTTATACAAACAGTAAATAATAGTAATATTAATAACAGTATTTTCTATTCATACAGTCATGTAAGTAATTTTTAATAAGATAAATGTTTGTTTATTTAATGTACAGTCATTGAAAATAACATATAGTACATTGGAATAATTTTTATAACAATGTTACATTTTTGTTTAATTAAAAAAAATACAATAGTTACATAATGTATATTGTAACATGTGTAAAATAATTTTAGAATGTTATTTAATGTTAATATAAATGGAACTATTTGTTTGTTTGGGACTATTTTGTAACCACGCCATGTTATTTTGGGTCATTTCGACTTGGAAGAGCTTGCGGTTGGAGGCTGCTTCGTGTGTGGAAGGGTAAGTTTAATTCTAAGTACTTTATTTAAGTTATATGTTTAGTTTCAGTGTTTGTGGAGTGTGTGTAGGTTTTCTATTGTTTGGTAGTTGTAGGATGTGTGTGTTTTAGGCGGTAGTTAAGTTTATCGTTTTGGTTTCCGGTTTACTAGTTTTGAGTTAGTATGTTGATGAGGTAGGAATAGGGTTAGAAATGTAACTTAATGTTTTGTATTATGTATAATAATGTTTTAAGTTGTATGTTGGGGTGCATTGTGTGCAGGTGGGTATGTTTTTTTCTATTTTACAGGTACTTCATGTGGATGTCGTTTTTGGGAGAATATTGCGGTTTTTTTTTGTAGGAAGGATCTCTATTATTTTTTAATATATAGGAGACACACTTTCTAACATTTTCGGTTTTTCCAGGAGCGTTTTTTATCTTTTACACTATTTTCGGGTTTTTAATGGGTTATCGTTGGATCTATTATGGAGAAGAATCGTTATGAAAGTGTTTTTTTATTTTATTTATATTACATTTCCATGGAGTGTTTTTTCTGTTTTTGTGAATTATTTTCGGGTTTTTAAGGGTTTTCGAGTGGATTGTGTTGGAGAAGAACCTTTTTGGATTTCGTGTTATTTTTGGATGATCTCGTTTGGATTGTTTAGGTGGATTACTTCAAAGGAATTAATTATTTTGTTACAAAGGTTTCTCTTCAGCAACAAAGTGAGTAAGTATTTTTTTTTTGGGTGGGATTGTCATGTTATTTTTTATGTATTTTATGGTATATGTTAGAAATTGTAAGGAAATTATTTAGATATATTTAAATAAATATATTAAATATATTTGATTTTTTTGTTACAGTTTCTAACATGTGTTTTATATGTATATTTTATGTGTATTATTTGAATGGTAGGTATGTGAGTTATGTTTAAAGAATTGGTAGATAGGTATGGTAGGTCTCTGGTAGTTGGGTATAGGGTTACTTGGCTTTGTAGGTGTTGTACATTTTTTTCGTTTCTTTAGTTAGTTTAGGGCCTATTTGGGTTATAGATTGCTCCATTCGGGGTTCTTGGTAGCTTTGTTCCTTTTGTAATGCTTGAAGGAGTTTATGTATGGTTAGGGAACCTCTGCCTGTACCTGCTTGGAAAGCATTGTGCCATCCTTCGACAGCATTGTTAATTTTAGCTTGTTTATTTAGTGTACTTAGGTAGACGTTCCACCAGGGGATTTGGAATTTTGGTTGCCTTCTGTGTCCTGATCTGTGTAGTCTGCCTACCCATGTATCTTCGAAATAATCTAAGAGAGGGCTTAGTTTTGATTCATTTTTTTTTTATAATAGGGGTTGTCTATTAATAGGTTGTAATGTTCTGCTACGTCTGTAACTGGAACGTAGGCCAGTGCAATTAATTTTTTTACCTGGTGGGCAAAAGTACTGTCAGTGCAGTATTGGGTGCTTAGGGCAGATTTTTGTATATGTTTCCATATACATTTGTTAAAGTGGTAGTAGCAACCTTGGATTGCTGTGTGAGGGTAGGTCTTTAGAATTGTATTTATCATTGCTTTCTCAAAGTCAATGATCATTTTTTGGGGGAAGTAATTATTTGTTAGGTCTTTTATTTGATTTAGTACCTCAGTATAGGTTGTTTGCTGTTTGTTGGGTAGTAGGGCATATATGAAGGGGATATTGCAGTTTTGATAGTGTCCATTGATGGTATATAATTGGTAGAATGGTTTTGGGCACACTGAGAATGTGCCGTCCATCATCCATGTTTCGCATAGGTGTAATTTCACCATATTGTCTGCTGTAGCAAACATTATAATTCTTTTTTCTTTAAATGCATTGTCATATATGATGAAAGGTTCGTTATTATGGGTTATTGTTAGTACAGGGGGTATTTGGACTTGCTCAAATGTTTTTGGGACAGGTGGTGTAGCTGTAGTTGTTCTTTTTTGCCTAGCTATTGTCCTTTTTAGAGAATCTATAGAAGGGAGTTGGCTTGCTGCATGTTAGGGGAGAGTTCTTAGATGGTCTTTAAGAATAGTTGTAGATGGGCGGTCTGTGTTAGTGCTTGCTTCTTTTAGTGAGTCAAGCATTTGTCTAATTTCTATTTCTATTACGTTGGGAGGGTGGTTATGTTCTGTTGTGATAGTTACAGTTGTTTCCTGAGTTATAGCACAGCCATAACATTTATTACTGTAATATTTGCTGCATTTCCAAAACACTTTTAATTCATGTTGTTCTTCTTGGGTATATGTATAGCCCATATAAGAAGCATTTTGCCTTTCTGTGAAGTTACAAATGTAGCTTCTTCTGGTATTGTTCTGGTTTCTTTCTACAGTAAATAAATGTTACATAGAGAAATTTAGATTTGTTTTACGTTTATTGTTACATTTATCACATTTTCACAGTATATTTACCAGTTTTTCAGTTGTTTGGCGGGCTGTGCTCTGTTTTTTGATGCTTTTCTTCTCTGTTTCTTTTGTTGATGGCTCTGTTGGTAAAAGTAAAATCATTTATTGTATATGTTTTGTTTACAATTATTTGATTCCTTTTTATTTGAAAGTTTTCTTTCTAAGTTTCATTTTATATGTTGTCTTTGTTATTTCAGTTTGTATACTTATTTTGTTTTTAGAGTTGATAGGTTTGTAAATGTTGGCCTTTATTTCTTTAATTGTGGTATATCTGCAATAAATGGTAAAAATGAAAGAAAATGATTAGTTTATTGTTTAATTTATTATTTGCAGCTTGTAGTGCTAAGCCTAGTAGTTAATGTCAGGTACTTACTTTTGTTTTCTTTATCCTTTGTTTGATGGTAGCAGCTTTCTGTTCAGGTGAAAATTTGGCAGAGTTTCTCATTCTTCACATTTTGTAGCACCAAGTGGTATCTAATTGTGTGTTTTCTTTCTTTATGTAGTGTTTCAATTATGTGTTGGTTGATTTGATTGGTCTATTTAATTGTTTGGTGTTTTTTATTGGTTGTTTGAGATATTTTGAATTTTTTTGGTAGTTATGTGATTCGTTTTGTAGATGCTAGGTAATGGTTTTATACTGTGGTGCATTTATTTTTCATTCTTTTTACTTAATATTGTTTTGTAAAGTGAGCTGTATAATGTTTTATATGATTATAATATGTGAACTTATTGTATTATAAAAATATTTCATATGTTATAAATGTTGCTTTTTCTTTATTGTTTGATTGTAGTATGTTATATTTTATATAAGTATGCTGATTTATGTTACGATTTACTGTTTTTTTCCTGATATATTCGTATATTTATTATGTATAGTGAATTCGATAATTTGGTTAGTGATATTTCAGTGGTCTATTTATTTATTTAGTATTTTGTAGAGCGCGCAGCTACCTCCGACACAGGTGTCCCGACGCTGAAGACTTTATCTCAGGAGGAGTCAGGGGAGTATGAAAGGAAGATTAGGAATTAGATCTGGGAAAAAATCCAGGTCTTTAGTTTTTTCCGGAATAGGGGTTCATTTTTGTTTTCGATATTTTTGATTATGTCTTTATGTGTGTTGAAAGTCGATATATTTTATTTGCAATATTTTTTAGGGTCGATAATGTTGTTTTCGAGTTTTTTTTGTTGCGATATTGTTGAGTCGATATTTGTGTAGTTTTATGTTTAAGTATTGGGAGTCGATATTTTTTTACTCGACATAATTACGCCGATAATTTTTGTACCCGATATTCGGTCCGTCGATATTGTTTAAGTGATCCGCACTGTAGTCAGGTCCAAGATAGGGAAATCACGGGGCACAGGGATTCCCGGCACTGAGGGGAAGTGTTGGGGAACTTCACACGGGAAGGCAGCAGGCTGCTACTCACGTATAACAGGAGCTCACAAGAATCAGACACCAGCGCGGTAGCCCCGGCTGTAAAGGACAAAGCTTGACTAGGCTGCAGCAGAGAGTTACAGCGCTCACAAATAGGAAAACACGGAATCCACAACTGCACAAACCAAGGTAGGGAAAGGAAAGCCAAGCGTTGCCATTTCCTCTCAGGAGGCTTAAGAACCTCCTTCCTATAAGTTGACCAATCACCAGGAAATATGGGACAGCACACTTTCCAACCCCCTTACTGATGCATTATGGTCCTGGTAGTGCTTTTGGGATACGAGGTCTAACAGTTCTCCCCACTAAAGGTCTCCTCACATGTCGTGGTTTAGAGGGGTGTAATGTGTGGAACCTCCTGATCAATAAAGTGACGTGTATCTGTTCTGCAGGCTCCCATGACCTATCCTCTGGGGGATAGCCAACCCAATCTATGAGATACTGTACTCTACCTCTCACTCTTCAAGAATCTAGGATACGTCTAACTTCATATTCTAGATTACCATCTACAGTAATGGGGGAGGTGGGGGTTCCCTGACAAGAGGGAGTTTGATATGGTTTTAGCAAGGAAGTGTGAAAGACAGGATGAATTTACATTTCTGGGGGCAAGTCTAATTTGATGGCGACAGGATTGATAGTCTTGGACACTGGTTTGTAATTTACGTGGCCCTTCCAACTTGAGATTGTTAGAGGCTAACCAAACAAGGTCACCGATAGAGTAAACAGGGGCAGGCCGTCCATGTCTGTCGGCCTGTGTTTTCATGTTTTCTTTGGCCTCTATCAAGTTTTGACGTGCTTGCTCCCAAATCTTTACAAGATGTGCATGGTGTTCAGCTACAGCAGGTGTGTGTGATAAGGAAGGAGGAATTTCTAAGGGTAGAAATTTTGGATGGTTTCCAGAGGTAAAATAGAAGGGGGAAAACTTGGATGAAGAGTGGGTAGCATTATTATAGGCGAACTCTGCCAAGGGTAAGGCCTGAACCCAATCTCCTGTCACAGTAGTAATCAGACATCTCAAGAATTGTTCTAATGTCTGATTGGTACCTTCTGTCTGCCAGTCTATTTGGGGGTGATATGATGATGATAAACCATGGTCTATGTGGAGGGCTTTACATAGACTCTGCCAGAATTTAGAAATAAATTGGGGGCCTCTGTCGGATATGATAACCGAAGGCAATCCCCTACCGCAATGATACGCTCTGCAGGGATAATGGCAGTAGGTGTTTCTAAGGACATTTGTGTTCTTTGCCGACACGGGACAAGGCGTCTGCATTACCTTGCCTGACCCCAGGACGAAAATGAATTTGGAAATCGTTCTCTCCAAACAATGAGACCCATCGCATTTGCCTGGGGGTTAAGGCTTTGGCGGTTCTGAAATACTGTAAGTTGCGGTGATCTGAATAAATTGTGATGGTGTGTGGGGAGCCTAACAAATAATGGTGCCATTCCTGAAAGGCGGGTTTTATGGCAAGTAGCTCTCTTTCTCCTATGGTATAATTTTGTTCCGCCTGGGACAAGGTCTTGGAGAAATAAGCCACTGGGTGTAAAATGCCACTGTTAGGTTCTCGCTGGGATAAGATTCCCCCAACTGCATATTGGGAGGCATCAGGCTCCACGTAATATGGTTGTGTTTAATCTGCATGCTTGACTATGGGGGCCGAGGTGAATCTGTCTTTCTATGTTTGGAAAGCTTTCTCAGCTTCTGGATCCCAATTGAAGTCTACTCCCTTTTTAAGGAGTCTAGTGATAGGGGTGAAAAGATCAGAGAAATGGTTGATAAACCTCCTGTAAAAGTTAGTGAATCCTAAGAAAGATTGCACTTCTTTCACAGAGGTGTGACTACTCAACTGAGTAATGGCTGATACCTTATCTGGATCCATATGGATACCCTCAGGAGATATTATAAACTCAAGGAATGCTACCCTCGGAGTATGAAAGATGCTCTTATCCAATTTATCAAAAAGGTGATTGTCTTGCAATCTCTTCAATATCAAACTAACATGTTTTACATGTTCTGCCATGTTCTGAGAGTAGATTAAAATATCATCAATGTAGACAATCAAGAAGACATCCAGATATTCTCTTAGGATTTCATTGATGAAGAATTGAAAGGCGGCAGGCGCGTTGCACAAGCCGAAAGGCATTACGCAATATTCGTATAGACCAAATTTGGTACGGAAGGCCGTCTTCCACTCATCTCCTCCCCTGATTCGGATCAAGTGGTAAGCCCCTCTCAAGTCAAGTTTCATAAATATGGTGGCTTTACGCACTTGATCCAAAAGGTTAGAGATGAGCGGAAGAGGGTACTTATTCTTGATTGTCACTTTATTTAGGGAGCGAAAATCAAGGCAGGCTCTAAGGCCTCCTTCCCGCTTCGGGATAAAAAATAGAGGGGAGGAGTCGGGAGAAGTTGAATGCCGTATAAATCCTTTCTTGAGCATATCTTGTATGTACTCATAAAGATACTTGGTTTCTGATTCAGTGAGGGCATATACTCTGCTTATGGGCAATGCTGCCCCAGGTATCAAATCTATACTACAGTCGTAGGATCTGTGGGGTGGTAAAGCCACAGCTTTCACCTCATAAAACACGTACGCATATTGTTGATACTCCTCTGGAAGGGGAGCACCATCAATTGTAGACAGAGCGCAATACATAGGTGTATGCTAGTGTGTGATATCTCGATAACAATGGGTTAGGCAATATGGACACCTTAACGTAACAGTTCTGGCCACCCAATCAATAAGTGGATTATGTCTTTGGAGCCATGGGACCACCAATATAGCCCCACAAGCAGGGGTATCAATGAGATCAAATTATATGGTTTCTGCATGTCCGTTATCGCACAAAAGGATGATATCAGGGGTGTGGTATAATAACAGTCCAGAGGATAATTCAGATCCATCCACAGCTCGAACTTTCACTGGATGTTTCTTAGGAATAAATTCTAGTCCCAAGGATTTGGCTACTTTTATGTCCAGGAAATTTCTTGTGGCACCTGAGTCTAATAGAACTGTCATGGTTTGTTGTAGTTGTGAAGGCAAAGGAAGACTGTGTTGATAGAGAATGGCTTGGGTACGGGGCCCAGGTATTAGCCAAATGTTGAGAGGTCATTATGGCAACCTGACTTGGAGGGGCGACCTCCTTGCTCCCCAAGTCTGTTAGTTTTCCGAAGGTAGAACTCAACTAACTTTACTGATTGTATCCCGTGAAGACGGCTTAGGTTTTACAGGACATTCTTTAGCAATGTGCTTCTTTTCCACAGTATAAACATAAGTTCAGCCTCCTCCGTTTCTCCTTTTCTTCAGTAGTCAAGGGACCTCTAATCCCACCAATTTGCATACACTCACTATTATCTTGGGGCTCTTTCTTTTCGCTTCTATTTACGAAGAGTCTGGTGTATATACTTTTGGTCTTTTCTCCTTTTCCCTCGATTAGCCGGTGATCTAGTTTAATCACCACATCCATAAAAGCAGAACACTCTACTGGGGGGTCCACAAATTGGGACAAAATGTCTTTGAGATCATCCTTTAGTCCCCTATAGAACAGGGACATCCTTTTTTCCTCGGGCCATTGTGTTTCTGTAACCAGCCTGTTAAAGGTTGAAATATAAGACAAGAGATCTTTGGATCCCTGTTTAAGACATAATAATTTGTTGTCGCTAGCTTGCATATATGAATGCCTAGCAAATAAAGTTCTCATCTTTTCTTTGAATAACGTCAAGTTATACAAAATGTTGTCGTCATTTTCGACTAGGGTTACTGCCCACAACGCGGCGTTACCACTGAGGTAGGAGATGATGAAGGCCACTTTGGCTGCGTCATCTGAAAATGAAGCAGCCCTACACAGAAATTGTAAGTGGCATTGATGACTATCACCATTGAAACGTTCTGGCATGGCTAGCGGAGTCTGAGGTGGAGTGACTACAGTGACATTAACTGGAGAAGAAACCGCTTCAGTAGAAGCAGATGAAGTGTTCGCCGAAGGGACCTGAAAGTGAGCAGGTTGTATGTACATACATTTAAATCTAGGGGTTGTTTCTGTTTCTTTACCCTCTATAGGTCTCTGTGTTCTATGAACTGATATCTCTGAGATTAGGCGTTGATTTTCTCCCTTGACTAGTTTTAACTCTGTCTGTAAATTAACTACAGCGGCGGCTAATTCTCTCATGGTGCTGTCAGTGGAATCATCTGTTAGGGTCACATCCATAGTTCTACTTCGCTCAGGGGGTACGTTTAAACGTGGGCTTGGCTTTCTGTCGGGCGCTTAGAGTGTCCAGGCAGTAATCCAATAACCCCAGGAGAGAATCTAATGCCTCAGCGTTTCCCAAAGGTGTTTCCCTCTCTCTGTTACAAAGAACACAACAGTGAGGAAATAACAACTCCAGAAAGAGACCAAGGACCATATGTCTGCAGCGGGAGAGTCTTAGGCAGGAAGGGTGGCTAGACTCAGGCAGGAGAGGCGTTCAATAACTGCAATGGGGATAGAACAGAACACAGACAAGGAGATTATTTAGCAAGGAGTTGTATATGCATACTACTTTCTTTGTAATCCACCCCTTACAGTGTGCTATCCCACACTTACCAGAGTCATCAAAAGACTGGAAACTGAATGCCTTGGTCTCGTAACAAAAAATGCTTCGGGATACTTTTCCCCAACAGCAGGGAAGGTCCAGTCCTTCCACAAATTAATCCATAAAGGAAATAACGCTGAAGAGTTCGAGAGAGCAAAGGATTGAGAAATCCTTCCTATATCTTCAAGATTTCCAAATGTGCTTCTCCTTAATAGACGCGTGAATGTTCGTGTTGTTTATTCCTTAAATAGGTTTGCAACAGCTCGGTGTTTTAAAACAGTCTTACATACCAGGTGTGGCAGCGAAATGCAGCAGCGCGTTGTAAACTGTCCCACCTGCGCTTTGAGCTTTTGGTGTCTCCAGTCGTGGCAGCGTAATGTTCTAGCTAAAAAGACGAGAAGAGCTTGCTGGCAATAAAGTTTTCACCAAACTTGAAATTTAAAAAAAAGGAAACGCGTACACCCGTTACTCCACGGGAACGCGTGGTTCATTTGATTAAATGAGGATAAAGTGCTACGCAGCTTGTAAAGGAATGGCGGCGCGATGCACTGTAGTCAGGTCCAAGATAGGGAAATCAAGGGGCACAGGGATTCCCGGCACACAGGGAAAGTGTCGGAGAACTTCACACAGGAAGGCAGCAGGCTGCTATTCACGTATAACAGGATCAGACACCAACGCGGTAGCCTCGGATGTAAAGGACAAAGCTTGACTAGGCGGCAGCAGAGAGTTACAGTGCTCGCAAACAGGAAAACACGGAATCCAGAACTGCACAAACTAAGGTAGGGAAAGGAAAGCCAAGCGTCGCCATTTCCTCTCAGGAGGCTTAAGAACCTCCTTCCTATCAGTTGACCAAACGCCAGGAAGTATGGCACAGCACACTTTCCAACTCCCTTACTGATGCATTATGGTCCTGGTCATGCTTTTGGGATACGAGGTCTAACAGGAGGTTCCTAAACAACCCTAGATTCCCTAATAGGTACATGTGTTTCTGCTTTATACCTAGACGACATATGCATTTTATCCGTTTTATATCTATTGGTCTTCTTTTTGTTCTTGTTTTTAGTCTGATTCTTTTATTTTGTACATAATGAGTTTGAAAGGTAAACTTGTGCATGTTATTTTGGTATAATGCATGTAAGTCACTGTGAATTCCTCTCAATAAAGTTATTTGAACTTAAAAAAAGGAGTGTACTATACAGTATACGCGACACCCATGACACTGCTCCAGTTTTCAAGGATGTGGACGTTTTTGACCCCGACCAATTTGGCATTCCCCCCGCACTGAAGACAAGAAAGGCAGGTTCCACTACCTTCCGTTTCGTGGTGGCATTCGGTCCTGTCTTGGAAAAAACCTAGCCAAGCTGTTCCTTTATGCCTTAACTATTGACCTGGCCAGCAATAGCCGATTTGAGCTGGCTACACGGACCTTTCCACGTGTTATGCCTGTGCCTGTGGTTCATCCTGTTGATGGACTCAAGGTCATATTCTTTGGACTGGATTCCAACCAGAAAGAAATTATAACTGCAACCGAAACCATGTTGGGCGCCATCATGTACCCACCAGCTCAAGGATCTGTTTTTTGCTACTCTTGGCCTCTAAGCTGAGCGTTGTGGTCCCGGCACTTTAACATAACCCTCCTTTATTACAGTGTTAACACATGATATTGGACATGAAATGTCATCATCGCTGCTTGGATTCCGCCTGATTAGTAGAAGCTGACACAGTTGGAGCAGCCCGACCTTTTCATGCAAAAGGGTTGGACCACAACCTATCATGCAATAGAAGATGCTGCGACCTTTCAGGTCACAGGGGCAAGCTCAAACTGTCATACAGTAGGATGTAGCTCATTTCTCTTGGTTTCTTGTCATGCAACAGGGAGAGACCCACATTTTCCATGAGTATGGTAAGAACCAATTTGACATTGTAAAGGGCCATTCCCATCTTGTGATGAAATGGAGACATTTCGAGTTCATTATGCTGTAGGGCAGACGCTGACATGTCTTATTTTATTGAGATTAGTTTTGATTTGTTTTAGGGTTGGGCTATATCAATTTAAGATAAACTGCTCTTTATTACAGTTTTCATGAAACTGGCCACTTAATGATGAATATATTGTTACATTTCTAGCTATGTCACATTAGATTCCCAATGTTAGACTAATGTTCTGAAATGTTACCTTTGCCTCAAATTGAAAAGCGCTCTGATATCCTTTGGGATCAAGTTCACGATATATAAAGCTTTATAAATAAATAAAATAAATAATGTCTTGTGTGTGCCCCTGAAAGTTCAACCTCAGCCAACTGTATAAATAAATAAAATGATCACAGCTGTGTGAATAGCAAGCACTTCTTTGTGGAAACACACGTCTTCTACCCAATCAAAGCATGTACTCCATATGCTCACATAAATGTCTGTCAAACCACAAGATACAGATGAGATCTAATCAGCATCCTGGAGGGGTCTGTTCTGGAAATCGTTAGATTATTTGCAGAAGTGGGCACTGACTGTCACCTTGATAAATCCCACTTCCACAAATACTTATACATGATGCATGTTCTTGGGCATACCAGGTAACCTTGGAGGTCTTCCTTTAATTCAGTTCATTTGAAGCAAAGTCATTGTAGGCAATCTGGAAGCATGGGGATGACACACATCTCTAGGATCTTCTTTATTAATTGCCTGGATATGTTTACACGCCTAAGGAATCAATGGGATGACAATCTGGGAGTCTTTACAAAGGTGAAACAGATGGCAGGGAAAATGGATCCAAAGAAGGTTGCCATTTCAACGAATCTTTTTTTTTAAATTTCGTATTTGGCATTTCGGTTCAGTCATCATCACAATTTAAAAATTCCATCCTAATCCACAATGTAGGTTGGCAAGAGCATTTTCACATTTCCATTTGCATATCATGTTCATTTCTAGCCACTCGCATCCCACACACATTCAGTAAATATAACAATTCAATTCAATTCAATTTAATATTCTTTATTTCGATTATAAGAAACCATAAAAGATTACATACAATATAAAACAATCATAAAACTAATCTTTCAATTCCTCGCACATCCATTCCGACATAGTAAAAAAGTACTAATCGAAGTCCCAATAAAGGTCTTTCCTAATATATAAAACAATAAATGCAGTTTTAGAATCCTAAAATCATGGAACGTTCATCAAGAATATCTTTTTAGTAATTTTACATTGTTGATAATTCATTTAAACTCAATTTTTATATGACGTTATTTCCTTCATAAAATATATTTAAGACTATCTGCATTACATACAGAAACCAAACCAATTCCCTTTAAGAGTTATTGTTAATCTCCTTGCACAAAATCAATCACAAAAGTAGCTAAAACTTAAAACCCCTTCTTCTTCTTATTAGGTCTACACAGAAGAGGTATCTGCTTATGCTAAACACAATACTTTGGGTAGTGTTCGTTTGCAATATTCTTTCCGCCTCACTGCAGCGCCTAAATACCAGAAGGTGACAGATTGGTTTGATCCATTTTCTCCTAGCATGGATGTAAGCAAGACGGAAGAAGAGTATGTGTGCTTCATTCTATTTGGCACCTATATTGCAAAGTTTGCAACTACCGTCATTTTCCTTTCTTGTGTTGCACACCCATTTTATAGTATTAGCTTTAATTTGTAAAATGCCATAACAAAATTTTAAGTACAGGGATTTGGCAAGACCTGGTGTAAATTCGCCAAAAAATGACTCAAATTTGCTACTTGGTTTAATTGAGAGATACCTCAAAGATAAGGTGCCCTGTTTGGGGTTGTCTAACTTGGAGTTTTGAATAAACGCCCAGTAGCTTAATTTTAACACTTTTTTACAGCTCAGGGTCAGGCCGTGTGGGTCCTCCCAAAAGTGTCTCAGCCCCAACTTAGTAAACCAGTCTTCCATATGGATCAGCCACGGCAACCTTATGTTGTTTTTTATTCTCTACATTTCCTGTAATGCTTCTCTGTAATAAGCAAGTTCGTCTGTTGACCACAAGCGGACCCAATACAATAATGGTCTTAGAGCCGCGTGGTCATCAGTACGATGGATGTGTAAGTCCATTACAAGAGGAACTAAAGGTGTACGCCTTGGAATACTTAAAAGTTTCCTAAAGAAAATGTTCTCTTGTGCCATAAAAGTGTGTTTTACTGCATAACTCCATACTTCTACCCCATAAAGGGAAGCAGATTGCACCTTAAATTTATATAGCTCCAATACTGGGGAGACGGCTTTTGATTGACTACTCTTATGTCTTCTCGCTATTGGAACCACATTCCGGATAAGAATTGTTTTGCTCTTGTTCAGCTGGGGCTTCCAATCTAGTTTAGTATCTAGAGTAAAGCCTAGGTAATTAAAATTCTGCACATATTCTATTCTTTCTGTGTTAACAGTCAAAGTTTTTTTTACAGTTTTATGCGGGTTGACTGCCATATATTTAATTTCAGATGAATTGATCTCTAGTCCTTTGGTTTCGCAATAAATTCTAAAAGTATTAAGTAGGTTTTGTAGGCCTTTGGGTGTCTGTGATATTAAAATCGTGTTGTCTGCGAATAGGAGTGCAGGTACATGAGCCCCGCCCCCAACTTGGGAGAATCATGTTCGCAGCCCAAGAGGGAGTCTGGAATGTCGTTCACATACAAAGAGATCAGTGTGGGGGTAAGCATGCACCCTTGTCTTACACCCCTTTTTATATATATATACGATCGGTCAGTTCCCTGTTTGGGCCCCATCTGACCCTGGCAAAGTTAGCCTCATGCAGCCTAATCATCTGTGCTAAAATTTCCATCGGGACACCCTGGTCCCTTAGTGTTTTCCACAGTGCATTTTTGGGGACCAGGTCAAAGGCTGCCCTGAGGTCAACAAAAGCAATTTACAGATGCGCCTTTCTTATTTTAATATACTTCTGGATAATAAAAAGGAATCTAAACCCTTGATCGGTTGTACTAATTTTTTCCCTAAAATCTGGCTGGTATTTGGTTAGGATACTATTTTCCACAATCCAAGAACTCAGTTTATTTAAAATTTGTCTTGCAAAGACCTTTTGTAGGACATCGATTAGACTAATTGGTCTATAGTGCGCTGGGTTCATATGTTCCCCCTTCTTAAAAATAGCTACAATCTCTGCGCCCGCCATGTTTCAGGGATTGGAGCACCCAATGCAATAGCATTGCACAGAAGGTTAATATACGGGGCCCAAATCTCTTTCTCATGTTTCCATAAATCCCCGGGGATCCTATCTGGCCCAGGTGCCTTCCCTTGTTTTATTGCATTTATTGCTTCCATGGTTTCTAACATGCTAAAGGACAGAGGTATCTCGCTTGGAATGAAAGTTAAATCATCGCTGGCAAAGATAGCCTCACTGTTAGGGGCTGATAACAAGTGGGAGAAATGCCATACCCAAGTATTTGGATCAAGGAATAAATCCCTACAACAAGTCCCATTTCCATTACCCTTGGCAAGCAAGCGCCAAAACATAGCTTGGTCATTTGCTTTACACGCATCTAACAGCTCAGACCAGTTGTTCTCATCCCAACATTTCTTTGTCTTAAACACTACATCCTTGTAGCACCTCCTTTTCTCCCTTAAGACTATGATATCATTGCTTTTTACTGCCTCTATCATTTCTTTTTTAGCATTACCGCACTCTTTATTATACCATGAATGGCTCTTGGACAGTGAATCTTGTGACCCCTTTTTAGAAGGTTTTGAAGTTTTAGTTAATATTTGTTCAAGTCCCTCTACCATAGTATCATGCATCCGCATGATCGGGATCTCCTTTACTGGCAGGTTAATATATGGGGAGACTATTTCTACGTATATCTCGTAGATCTTCTTAACAGTGATTTCATTCCCTAAAACTGCAGGCCATTTAAGTGCTCTACGATTGTTTGACACACAGGCTTGATTCGAGTATACATAAAGCTATTTTTCTCTAGGGCGATTAACTGAAAAAAGGAAGCACTAAGCTTCAAGCACCAGGGGTAATGATCACTCTATATGATCTTCAACTATAAGATCGCTTACCATAGGCCAAAATGGGATTGAGACCATTACATAGTCTATATAGCTATTACAACTTCCCAGCTTAAAGGTTGGCTTGCTTGGTCTATCAGAGCGTAAGCGCTCATTACAGGCACGTAGGCCATGGGCTGCAATCAACTGCAATAGTTGCGCTTCAGCATGTGTGCATTGTACTACAGGGCCACTTTCTATTGCTGGGATGTTATTTGCACTATCCTCCACCTCAAAAATATTTTCTAACCCTGCTACCGGTTCAAATTTGCGATTAAAAAATACCTCCAATAATGATCAAGGTTCTCTGGTTGAGCATAGATGTAATGTATTGTAATTGCTCAATCACTTCCACTTCTTTATTCGCTACGCTTGGCCTACTATATACGTTCAGGATATATACCTCCCTTTTGTTAAATCCTTCAAACTTAACTTCTAGTATGTCTTGGCTGTAGGTGTCAATTTGCTTGAAGTCAACTCCTAGCGTAATTTTTGTCCAAATAACGAGGCCTCCAGAGGGTCTTCCTTTGGTTAGAGTGGTGGCAGGTATACTAAAAGTTTTGTAGCCTACTTTAAAAGGACTTTCCACAGCCCAAGTTTCCTGGAATAACACGATTTCATTACGATCAATATACTTCTGCCACATAGGGTCCCTTAAGTTTTTCCTAATTCCAGCAATATTCCAGGAGACTAACTTTATATTGAGTTTACTGCCTTCATCTGGTGTCTTATCATTTATCTTTGTGTTATCAATTTCCTCTGTGTATATGGACTCTATATTGTTACACAGGTTGCTGTTTGTATTAAGGTGTCCTATAGCTTCATCACCCTCTTTTTCAATCACAGTCTGTTGTTCGTGCTCCTTCTTTTGCGCTATTGCATATGCATGGTCTTTACCACTAATCCTCAGGTCACTCGCAGCCTCAGTATTAACAGTATTAAAAGACAAGACCTCTGTGTAAATTTCAGGGGGCACCTCTAAAATCCTGGTATTTATACTCAAAGTTCCGGTAACAGTAGGGTTTTTTAAGCTTTCAAAATTATTCATACCCACTACTTTACCATCCTTAAATTCGGGGCCCAGAAATATACTGATTCCTAAATTATCCATAGCCTGAGTAGATACAGGTAGTTGTCAATCCTGGGAGTCTAGGTCTGACAGGGCCTGTTACCTATTAGATTAGGTACAAAGTGGAGCTCTCCCAGCTATAATCCCCCTATGCTGTCTGTAAAAATAGCCTAGGGGTAGAGCACTAATCCCTGTCTTGGGAGTGAGGGTTGCATTGTGGTTAGATAATAAGCGATGAACCAAACTTGGCCTAATAAAGTTTACCACAATGCAATCCCCTCTGATATTCTTAATGGAGTTCCCTACCCACCCCACTCTCCTGACCATAAGTATCTAACTGGCATATCTAGGGTGGAACTTCTTTTGTCTTACCAACCAGTCTAAGGTTTTATTCCTTAATTCTACCCAGGTTTCCTTCTGGTCCTTCATTAATGATGGAACCCCAGTCAGTATTATAACATAGGGGCATGCAGCCGGGGGGAGTTGTAATGTCACTTTATTGGGAACCACTAATTCACTGGGTTCATTGATCCTCTCGGTTCTACTCTGGACACTATCACCATTGGCCCCGTCATGGATTTTTTCTTGACGTTTCTGCGTGTCATGAGCAGCTAACGCTTTTTTCCCTGTTACCAATCTCCCCGATGGCCTCCTCCCAGTGTTCCTTGCCATATAATTACACTGCGCTTTATCATTGCTCCCATCTGTGGCAACTGCCAAACATTGTTCCCCCATTACCCCTGTGTCTTCGCTATCCCCTCTAATTATTAATTGGCTCATAACATTAGCATTTAAGGAATTGATTACAGATTCAAGAGCACTAACTTTATCCCACAACATAGAAAAATTATTTTCAGCCAACTCACAGATACTTGTTAGAGTTCAGCTTAGACCTGGGTCAGTACCTCCTATAGGCTGGTCAGTCATGGCTTCCTTAGAGCTAATATTATCCACAGGTATCGATCAATTTAACCACGACTTTCGTTACAATAACTTACATAAACCACAAACCCACGTCTGCAGGTCCTCTAACATGAGTCATTCAGCAATAGGCATGCGGGCTCTGACGATTGCAGGCTGCAGCCTGCCTTCATCCTTCCAGCTTTGTAGCAATTCAGGGGCATAGCGTTGCCTGGGCCTGGGACTTTGTAATGGGAGGCGACCTCTACTCTGGTCCTTGCAGATGCTTTTCCTTCAGCCGGTCAGTGCACTTCAGCAAAGTCCATCTTCAAGTAGGGGGACACAACTCACTGCCGAGTACCTTCGTCTGCTCCTCAAAGGCAACAACAAACTGCAGGCCAACCCCAGACACAGAGCAAGGGCAGTCTTCTCCTGAGTCTCTTCAGCTGTTTCTTTTCAGCAGTGATTCCTCTCAATCACGAAGATAGTCAATTCAGACTTGTCTAATTCTCTGGGGTCTCGGTTGGTGTGCTTATACCCCATAAAGGCTTTGATCTCTTTGTTTGAAGGGTCCAGAACCCAGTTTGAACCAGTTCAGGGTGCCCTCAGCCAGGGCCTGTCATTGTCTCTTTGTGCAGGTGTGCCAGGGTCCTCAGACGCACAGCAGGAGGTGGAGCCAGCTCAAGGGGAGGCAGGCACAGCCCTATTCAGGTCCAGGTACTACTCCTCCCACCACTCTTGGTTTTGATCGGCCTATTCAGCCCACCACTGGCTCACCCGGCCCTCCCAGGAGTCACGCACTTAACACCAACCCTGTCACTCACAAACTCAGAAGGTCAATACACACAACAGGCCAAGGCACACGGTTTGGTTGAACACGAGAACAGCCATTTCTAGAAGTGCTGTTCTCAATCTTAGAATTCAAAAACCATCCAGCCTAAAAGATGTGTTATTGAATCCCGAGTTCAGGGGTACCAGACTCCGACTCTGTATCTTACACCTATGGCAAGATAGGCAGGTTACTATTTAACACAGCCATCTCCATTCTAACTGATCGGGCAAGATTGCCCCTCAATAGTCAAAAGACTGTGTTGGTGGCCTTTCATTATCAGGATCCGTCTCCCACACTTAGGACAGGTCCTGCCTTCCTCACGCACTGCACCCTGCCATTGAGGGGTACCTCGGGCCTACTATGGGTGCGACTAACGTGCATGAGAAGGGAGGGTAAGGCCTGGCAGGTGTGGACACCGGCCAGGTCGTCGGTGCAGTCAACAGACTGCACGCGGGCATGGCGATGGCCGGGCCAAAACATTATTTCGGCACTACTCGTGTGTGTGGTACAACCAGCCTAGCACAGGTAGTGCACTGACTAGGGACCTACGGGTAACACAAATCTGCAAATCGTGGTTAATCAATTACATACAATTTCTCCAGGGAGCACTTGCACTTTGGCACTGGTCAGCAGTGGCAAAGTGCCTGAAGCGTCTAAACCAGCAAAAATGTAATCCGGCAGTGTCAAAAGTACAGGAGGTAGAGGCAAAAAGTTAGGGGTAACCACGCCAAAAGATGCCAAGTCTAACACATATGTAGGGGGGTACCATGGGTACCCCCCAAGTGCGCCCACCCCCCAACGCATTGGGGTCACACAATGGGCCCCCGGAGACATTCCCGCATGCCTTTCGATGGCTGTCCCACCGCCGCAAAAATACTGGTTACCGCTGGCATCATACTCATGCCGGCAGAGCCTGGCCCTGCACCAGCACCATTGTAGCGGTCCAGTTCTGCCTGCTAGGCAGACATGTGGACTGGTACCAGTGGAAAAGTGGCGGGTAGAAAATCTCACCGCCGCGGTCGTCACCACCATGCTAATGGGACCAGCGGTTTTCCAGGTTGCGATCTCAGGCCGATGTCCACCGCTGGTCCAGCAGTTGCCTTTGCCGGGCCAGCAATTACCATCCGTCCGCCATCCTAATATACCCCCACATTTTCAGCCCCTTCCTTAAAGAGAGGAGCTCAGTTGAGTTTCTATGGTGGAATGGTAGATTGTTCCAGGCCTTTGAAGCACATGTGATAAAGCTCCCTCCACCCCAACTTGCTTTTTTGACTGGGGGACCTAGCATCTTTTTTTGCTCCCAAAGAGTGAAGGGTCCTTCTGGGGATATACTATTGAAACCTTTGTTTTAGGTAATCGTACCCACTCCCTTAAGGGCCTTAAAGACCATGAAGTAAGCTTTAAATTGAGTCTGTTGTTTAACTGGGAGCCAATGAAGATGCTTTAGTTCTTTCTGGACCGAGACAAACTTTGGTGTCCCTGTCAGCAATCTGTCAGCCACGTTTTGCACAATTTGAAGTCTGTTTAGGTGTTTTTTTTTGGATGTTCAAGGAAAGGCTGTTACAGTAGGCTAGAAGTTACATGATGAGTGCTGTGACCACTGTCCTACGACTATCTTCCAGAAGACTAAACTTTATTTTCCTTATAAATCTGAGGAGGAAGAAACTCCCCCACATATGTGGTCCCCAAAAGTGAGTCTGTTATCCCCTATAACCCCAGGTTCTTCGCTTTTTTGATTGGGAGTTCCCAATTCGTCCGGCCACCAGTCGGGCATCCAGAGGTTCAAATTGTTCCCAAATATGATGATCTCTGTTTTGCCTGAGTTAAGTTTCAGGCAATTTGAGGACATCCACCCCGAGATGACTTTCATACAGTCATGAAATCTTTTTCCTTTTTCAGCCTCTTGCCCACGCTGGAGAGACAGCACTATTTGCGTGCCATATGTATAAGATGTCAATTGGAACCCAAATGATCTTATCAGAGCCTCCAGCTTTGACAAACAAACATTTAAAAGTTTAGGACTGAGGGACATGCCCTGAGGTGTAAGCCTTGAACTCCGGTCCAGGCAGCACTCTCCCCGGCAGATCCGCCAGCTGATTTCCCACCCGCAGTCCGTCTCGAGCAGAGTTTGAGCCTCGCGCCCGACTCTGCCTCAGGTCTTGTGTTCTTTTGTAAATTGTAAATTTTGCGTAATCGCGTGTTTTCCATTCTGGGGCATTACTGTTACTGCATTACTATTGATAGCGCCTCAGCACTTCCCACTTTCCTCTGGTCCTGCTTCCACACGCCCCGCCCACTGACCTAGCCCCACTCCTGTCTCCACCTCTACTCCTGCCCCCCTACATGATGGTGACCACTGCCCGGTCGTGTAGTGGACGCGCCAAAAGCGCGCCTAAGGCAAGCCCGTCTGCACCAGTCCGCGTCTGGACCGTGCACAGCCCCAGACCCCTTGACCCCCGAGAGTGCCACATCCCCAGACACTGCTACAACGCCAACACCCTCCACGCACTCAATGTCTGCTGATCCTCCACCTGCTTCCAGGCCACCCCGAAGCTCACCCACGGATCCTTCACCGCAGACATCCACAACAGCTTTGACACCCAGACACCAACGACAGATGCTGACACCCCCAACTCGATGTCCACCAAACACACCGACCTTCTGCTCTCCTGGAACAACGTCACGGACGAAGACACCATCAAAATCATGAGCAATATCCACTCTGGCTCACCTTCCGACCCCTGCCCCACGACATCTTCAACAAAGCAAACTCCATCATCACACCCCACCTCCGAATGATCATCAACAGCTCCTTCAAGACTGCTACCTTCCCGGAGAGCTGGAAACACGCCGAGATCAACGCCCTACTCAAGAAACCCAAGGCGGACCCAAAGGACCTCAAGAATTTTTGATCCATCTCCCTGTTCCCGTTCCCTGTGAAAGTCGTTGAGAAGACTGCCAACAGACAACTGACCCACTTCCTTGAAGAGAACAACAACCTGGACCCCACCCCATCCGGCTTCCGAGGCAATCACAGCAACGAAACCGCCCTCATAGCTGGCAGAGACAACATAAGGGCCATGTTGGACAACGGCGAAACCGTGGCCCTCATCCTCCTGGACCTCTCGGCCACCTTCGACACCGTCTGCCACCACACCCTGCGCACTTGCCTCCACGACGCAGGGATCCATGACAAAACCCTGAACTGGATCACCTTCTTCCTCACTGGCAGAACACAGAGAGTACACCTTCCCCCATTCCGATCCAATGCCATCGCGATTACCAAGGATCCTCCCTCAGTCCGACCCTTTTTAACATCTACATGGCACCTCTCACAAACATCGTCCAAGCACACCACCTCAACATCATCTTGTACGCCGACGACACCCAGCTAATCCTCTCCCTCACCAAGGACCCAGCCACCGCCAAATCCAACCTCCATGATGGATTGAAGGACGTCGCAGAGTGGATGAAGACCAGCCGCCTGAAACTGAACTCTGACAAGACGGAGGTCCTCATCCTCGGCTCCAACCCCCTCCACATGGGACGACTCTTGGTGGCCTACCCAGGGAGCTGCACCACCACCCACCAACCACGCACGCAACCTGAAGTTAATCCTGGACTCATCGCTCTCAATGACACAGCAAGTCAACGCCGTCTACTTCTCCTGCTTCAACACCCTACGCATGCTCTGCAAGATCTACAGATGGATCCCCACCGAAACCAGAAAGACGGTCAGCCAAGCCCTCGCCAGCAGCCGTCTGGACTACGGCAATGCCCTCTATGCAGGAATCACAGCCAAACTCCAGAAAAGACTTGTACGCATACAAAACGCCTCCGCACGCCTCATCCTCGGAACCCCCTGCCGCAACCACATCACTGCCCACCTGAGAGACCTGCACTGTCTCCCAGTCAACAAAAGGATCACCTTTAGGCTCCATACCCACGCGCACAAAGCACTCCACAACTGCGAACCAGCATACCTCAATGATTGACTCACCTTCTACACCTTTAACCGCCAGCTTCACTGACCTCGCCCTTGCCACCGTCCCACGCATCCGCCGAACGACCACCAGCGGCAGATCATTCTCCCACCTTGCCGCCAAGACATGGAACAAAAGAGATGGACCCAGGACCTGCTGACCTTCAGGAGGCTTCTCAAGACCTGGCTATTCGATCAGTAGCTGTCTCCTCTTCCCCTTCCCCCAGCTCTTTAGACCCTAACCGGATAGCTCGCTTTACAAATGCTTGATTGATTGATTGATTGAGGCACACCACATGGAAGGGAAAAAGGTTTGGAGCTGTCCTTATCTGTGTCCACAATTTGGGTTCTGTCTGAGAGGAAGGATTTCAGGAGGTTCCAGGCCTTACCTTGTACTTTGCCCTCTGATAAGCAGTCCACCAAAACATTATGATGCACCGTATCGAAGGCCACCGAGAGATCGGGCATGATCAGTATTGCATTGTCTCTCTGGTCCAGGGCCTCTTTAACTTCCTCTGTGGACTTTATCGGGTCAGCTCTGTGCAGCTCTAAATCCATATTGTGTTGGGTCTAATATATTGTTTGTTTGGAGAAACAGGCTCAGTTGGACATTCATGGCTTTTCGATCATTTTTGCCGATAGGGGAAGGCGAGAGATCGGTCTGTAATTGTTAGGGTCCTTAGGATCGAGATTCTGTTTTTTGAGCAGAGGGAGAATAGATGCGGTTTTCCATATTCTGGGAAACTGGCCAGATTTGAATATAGCGCTAAACAGTGGGGTAAGAGCAGTACCAATGACCTCTGGGATTTGTTTGATCATGGACACAGAACAGGGGCCAAGAGGAGAACCTGATCGGATGGAGGCCAGGAGTTTAATAGAGTCTTGTGTCTCTAGTGGTGTGAAACTATCTAGCATGAGCATTACTTTGGATCCACTAGACACCACCCTAGCTGGCACCCCCATATCCACCTTATGGGTGAGCATAAATGTGAGAAAATTGCTTCCACCTTGTGCAGAAAGAAGGAGGCTAAGTTTTCACATAGTACAGGACTGCTCTGATTTTTGGGAATTTTGGGAGCAGTGAGTTTAGTTATTGATTTGAAGAGTTCTTTAGAGGAGGATTTTGCTCAAGAGATTTGCTCCAAAAAGAACGTCCTTTTGGTGTTAAATAGTCATTTCTTATACAGAGTGAGGCTTTGCTTATACGTCTCTTTATCAGTACTATTATTGCCTCTTCTCCAGGCTCCCTCTAGTTGTTTACAAGCGTGTTTTTGCTTTCTTAATTCTTCTGAGTATCATGGAGCTGATGGCTGAGCCCGCTTTGGAGTCCATCGTTTCGCTGGGGGTTTTTTATTACAAGCTGCATCTACCCATTCCTTATAAGCTGAAGAAGTGTCGTCAATTCTTAAGAGAAAAGGGCAAGCTGTGGCCTTCAGTAGATCAATCAGAACAACAAAAGAGTGTACCTCTCAGCGAGAGGAGGAGTGGACAAACAAGAATCAGATTAGATTCTTTTAAAAGGCCCTCACTCACCACCTAGTGGTGACATGCTTCGTCATAGGGCACCACTGGGAAGGTCTAAAACCAACCTGGTGTGCTTCGACGCCAGAGTTACTGCGGAGCTGGTTAGTGATTCTGTGAGTGATAAGTGAAGTGAGTTTAAAAGTGACAAAGTTGTAACCTAAAAAACTTTTTATTTATAGGCCAACCTGGCACGGTTAAAAATGGAGCGGGCAGGGCAAAAGCTGGATCGATGTATCAGCTAAGCCCTGCTTAGTGAGGTCAACATGTTTCTGCCTATATGTGTGATATTTACCAAAGTGGACCAAAGTGTAGACCCCGGCGGTATGAGCGCACTAACCTGGTGGTCATAATGTGAAAAAGAAACACACGCAGGAAAAACAAGAGTTTTGAAACCTGATTGTAGGCAAGGTACTCATGAATTATCGGCACCCAGCGATTACCTGCGAGAGAAAGAAAGAAAGACACAAACAAACAAATCAATGTCACAAGATTCCTACATTTCATGCGTGTTTGTGACATTTAACCTCTCGGTGCTCTTCTCTGTGTTCATACAAGAGTTGGTAACACAAAACTAGCGTGCTAATTCGTGTGAAGTACCAGTGCATATATGCAGTAGCTTTATCATCGTTAATGATTTGCATATTTTGCCACACTAGTCATAATGGTAACTTGGGTTTTTAGAGCTTAACAAACCTGCACGCAAACTAGGGCATTGAGTGGTTTTTGTGCGTAGAAACTTGTTCGCACTCAGGTCAGAGTTTAATAAATATCATCCAGTCAAACTTCAAATGGAGGTGCTACAAAGCAAAGCGGGGCAAAGGCTTAGAAACAAAAAGAGCTTACATGAGGTGCAAGCTTTTTTCGCACCATGGGTTTCGGGAGGGGGTCGTAGCTAGTAGGCACACCCTACAAACAAGGGAAACACAGATGAAAATAAGCATTGCCCTTCGGTTTACTTATCTTTTTAGCAAATCTGCTTGCCGAGTATGCGAATGCCAACTAATGCCATCAAAGCCAAGCACCCATTTGGTAACCTGGACACGCCTCAATACCAGGACCCCGTTGTTGCTAGGACCGGGAAGGGCATGTCCTTTTCAAGGGAAAGAAGGCCATTAAGAGACCGACGGGCCGATGAGTCTCTCAGTTGGTGTGCGCATGCCCGGCTCGTCAGCGTGAGGATGTCAATGAGCTCATACTGTGTGAGCCAATCAGTGCCTCCCAAATATAGCATGTGATCAGAAGGGATCTAGAAACGCTGGTGCACTAACTGTGTTAATGGTATTGTCTTCCGATTGAAGAGAAAACTTTATGGAATAGTTATCTATCTGTGTTTTCATTAAAAATTCTGAGAACAAAAGGGGATAGGTCCATAAACACGTGGTGGGGGAGAGACCCTTTATAGAATATATAACACAAATTGCCCGAACCACAAATTCTCCACAAACTTATTAGGAGGGAAAAGATCAATTTATTGTGATCCCCCTCGACATCCTACTTAGTGTCAATGTTTTTTATCTTTTTCAAGTTATGACAAGCTATATGACAGAAAACAACTATACATTAAATATTTACACACCTATATATACTTTGTACATACATGAAAAACAAATTCTTTACACAGTACGAAAAGGAAATTTTGTGCATCAAACATTACAAAAAACTAAGAATGCATCACAAACAACATTAGAACAAACATTACAATCAAAAAATGAGAAAAATAGGGAAAACCAATCCTAGGGGGAATTATAAGCAAATGAATGGCTCTTAAACAAATCAATACTGGACCAGCCGGTCCTAGTATTGTAGAGATGACATTATATTCCACCCTATGAAAGTGCCAACACATTTCGAGATCAGGCACAGTGTCGCTGATCTCTCATCAGGGCTGTTTTATTCTTTGTATCTGCAAGATACAAAGAAAATATTTTACTCATCACTCTCAAAACCGAACTTCTTTTAAGGAAATGGGCTGAGAAAGAAAATTGCTATGTACCAAACTTGGTTGCAAGTAGAGCAGGGCATTAAGGCGTAAAAGATTTCAAACCAAATATTTCTAAACGTGGCCAGGCAGGACAACCTACAAGAAATTTTAAGAAATTGTTGTGCATTGGTAAATCTAACCAGCTTGTGGTTTCATTACTAAGGCGTCACCCAGTGCTACATAAAGCATACCTTGCTATTGTCAACTGCCGCCAACCGGCGTTCTTATATGTAATCCACCACCATGAAGGTAGGCTCCTAAAACAATAGTGACAAATGTTTTAGTGGTGGGGCTGTTGATTACAATGTTCGCATAGTGCATGCATTATTAAAATACCAGGAAAGGCAGGAGTCATTTCGCCTACCTTAATGATGTATTTCTATTCCCTTTTTAATTTTTGGTAATGTGCTCTCAATTAGCCGTCCTGTGTTAGCGAAAAAATGAAAAAACGAGTGTAAGCGCTTATAGCCAAAAGTATGACCATTCAAACAGATTATAAGCGTAAAATAGACAGCAAACATGTCCTGGCATTTACCTGCTCGAAAATAACAGCATGCCGCTGGTATGATAAAAGTTTTCTCACAAGAGGTGGTCGCGCAAGCACTTCCTGTATTTAAAGCCCACCTCCAAGAAAAGGCATGATGGGACTTTTAGTGTCCTCAAACTTGCGCTACGAGAAAATTATGTTTGGTATGGAAAGCGCATGTGAAATCAGAGCGCACCTGTTACGTGGTGTCATTCTCAATTAATAGAGGCAGAAAATCTATTTTTTAACTATTTTAGTTACATGCTGGGTTTGAAGTAAAAAAACTCCTCAAAACTTTATTGGCAACTCGTATCTGAACACTAATGTTAAAACGGGCCATTTCATATAAATTTGATAAATGCTGATTTAAATACCATTTATTCCACAAGCACGGCGAGCACATTGGGGGTCATTATTGTAATCGTGTATTGCATGCACACTTAAAAAAAAAAACTTTATTAACAGAGCATGTGGGGAGTCTGTAGGTGACGCTGCACCCATTATTAAGATTGCATGTATCTTCCTGCCAGGCAGTGGCCACGCTTAGTCTTTATACACAAGATGTATTAGTGAAAAGAGGACGTAAGGCTACAGATTAAGTCCAGGGATGTCTAACAGATGCCAGTCCGCTATACTGTGTGTCTCTGCCAGATATATATGGGCTATCTCGGACAAGCTGTTAAGGCCTGTTTGAGTGCTATTGTATTTCAAAATGAGATAAGCCTCTTTCTGCAGTAAGGCACGCTCAATATCGTGGCATTTTGTCATTGAATTCATAGTGAATAACACCGATCATTTAAATTCATGTTCATTATGGCCTTTATCACAGAAGTGCTCAACCAGCGGAGCGGTCAATATTTTTTCCTTTATGCGTGATTGATGCTGGCTGATCCTTTGGTTGACTTCTTTGCTGGTCTTGCCTATGTAGATTAGTGGGCACGGGCAAAGTATTCCGTAAACGACATTTTTCGTTTTGCAGTTGGAGAGCTCTGTATGCCTCCACTTAGTTCCCTGATGGACAAATTCATTTCCCTCAATTGTGGTAGAACAAGCAACACAATAGCCGCACCTATGATGGCCTTCCACGGGCTTTAGGTTCCATTGTGCCAAAAGGTCACTTTTAGGTTTTGGAATGGTAATGACTGCTCTAATCAATTGTTCGCCAATACTTCGATTTTTTCTATAAGCAAAGATGGGCTTAGGAAATGGGCAATTCAAACCTACTAATAGATGACAATTCTTTAAAACAGCTTGGCGCAACTTTTTGGTGTCGGGACAGAACGTTGTGACGCACACCATTTTGTTCATCGGTGGGCGTTCCTTAAGCAGCAGCAAGCATTCTCTCAGCGTGTATCGAGCACTTTTGGATGAGTGCTTAAGGAGCTTATTAGGGTAGCCCCTGTCCTGCATGTCATGACAAAAAGATCTCGCATGTCTTTCATAATCAGCCACATCCGAACAATTACGCCTAGTTCTGAGCAATTGCCCATAGGGCAGATTGACCTTTAAATTGCGTGGATGGGCCCTTCTGTGGTACAGGATGGTGTTCCTATCAGTCGCCTTTTTATGGAGCGATGTTACCAATCGTCCTTCCTCACATCTCAATTCAACATCCAAAAACGTCATGCGACTAGTGCTGTTTTCTATTCAGAATTTGATGTCCCTGTGTCTTGCATTGAGCCATCCATGGAAATAAATTTGCTCCGCCTGGCTCCCCTGCCACAGGAGCCAGACGTCCTCAATGTATCGATACCACTGTAAAATTTGATCTCTGAATGGGTTGTTAGCTTCTACGAACTTCTGTTCGTATTGTGCCATGAAGAGAACCGCCATTTCTGGGGCATAAGGACACCCCATGGCAGTCCCCTTCACTTGCATGTAATACTCACCATTAAAGGTGAAATAGTTTTTCTTAAGTGCTATTTCCGCCAATTCTAAGATAAAGGCAGTGTGGACCCGATGTGGTCTTTCTCTCTGGTCAAGATAAATCTCCTTCACTTGTAGAGCCTCTTCTTGAGGAATTTGAGTATATAGCGACTTGACGTCCAACATTACCATGATTTGACACTGTACATCAAAGATAGTTCCTTCAACTTTTACCAAAAAATCAGTTGTATCTCGCAAATGTGACTTTACCTGACTCAAAAAAGGTTTTAGGAAAAAGTCCACATACTGTTCGATCGGCTCTAGACATGAGTCGCACCCCAAAACTATGGGGGGGCCAGGGGGCTCTTGCATCTCTTGTGGAACTTCGGAAGAAGATACAGGACCGGAGTCCTAGGACATTTCTTAAGAAGGTAGTTGTGTTCCTTGTTTCCCAAGAAGCCATTCTCTTTGCCGTAATCTAAGACTTTGGCAATTTGTCCCTGAATGTCTTTGGTTGGATCCTCCGATAGTGGGCGATACCAAGTGGTGTTCTTTACTTGTTTCTCACCTTCTGCCAGGTACATCGGGCGGGGCCAGATGACTACTGCCCGCCCTTATCTGCTTGTTTGATGATGATATATGGGTCATCTTTAAACAAACCAATTGTCTCTCGTTGCTTCTTACTCATGTTCTGGTGGGTGAAGCTCTTACTTTTCTCCATCTCATTGATAGAGGAAAGCAGAACCTGCTCAAATGCCAGCACCTGTTGAAGGATGTTGGTATAAGGGACACATTTTGACTTGTTTCTAAGACCTGTTGTTTCCGTACTCTCAGTAGGTGGATTATTTGCAAAAAATGCCTTCAATCTTATTTTGCGGCAAAACTGTATCGCCTCTACTTTGAGTTTGGTATAGTCGGCATTCTTACTTGGCAGGAATTTCAAGCCAAGATTATGTACTGTTTCTTCTTCACTAGATAGTGCTAATGAGGAAAAATTAACAACCGTTGTAGATCTTCCTACGATTTGTTGTTGCTGCTCCTGGTTCGCATATCCCATGGTACCTTGTACCTGGGTTTTGTTTGTTTGCCCTTCTCTAAAAAAGTCACCCCTTTCTTTTGGTTCCTATTGTCTGATCCCGAAGAATCAGAGGAAGATGTACTGGAAAAAGTAGTGAATCGATTCCTGGACAGAAATGGCAGTTCTCTTCATGGCACAATACAAACAGAAGTTTGTGGAAGCTAACAACCCATTCAGAGATCAAATTTTACAGTGGTATCGATACATTGATGACATCTGGCTCCTGTGGCAGGGGAGCCAGGCGTAGCTAATGTCTTTCCATGGATGGCTCAATGCAAGACACAGGACATCAAATTCTCAATAGAAAACAGCACTAGTCGCATGACGTTTTTGGATGTTGAATTGAGATGTGAGGAAGGACGATTGGTAACATCGCTCCATAAAAAGGCGACTGATAGGAACACCATCCTGCACCACAAGGTGCCCATCCACGCAATTTAAAGGTCAATCTGCCCTATGGGCAATTGCTCAGAATTAGGCGTAATTGTTCGGATGTGGCTGATTATGAAAGACACGCTGGATCTTTTTGTCATGACATGCAGGACAGGGGCTACCCTAAGAAGCTCCTAAAGCACTCGTTCAAACGTGCTAGATACACGCTGAGAGAATGCTTGCTGCAGCTTAAGGAACGCCCACCGATGAACAAAATGGTGTGCGTCACAACGTTCTGTCCCGACACCAACAAGTTGCGCCAAGCTGTTTTAGAGAATTGGCATCTATTAGAAGGTTTGAATTGCTCATTTCCTAAGCCCATTTTCGCTTATAGAAAAAATCAAAGTATTGGCGAACAATTGATTAGAGCTGACATTACCATTCCAAAACCTAAAAGTGATTTTTTTGGCACAATGGAACCTAAAGCCAGTGGAAGGCCATCATAGGTGCAGCAATTGTGTTGCTTGTTCTACCACAATTGAGGGCAATGAATTTTTCCATCAGGGAACTAAGTGGAGACATACAGAATTCTCCAACTGCAAAACGAACAATTTCGTTTACGGAATACTTTGCCCGTGCCCACTAATCTACATAGGCAAGACCAGCCAACAAGTCAACCAAAGGATCAGCCAGCATCGATCACGCATATGAAAAAAATTAATGACCGCTCCGCTGGTTGAGCACTTCTGTGATAAAGGCCATAATGAACATGTATTAAAATGGTTGGTGTTATTCACTGCGAATTCAATGACAAAATGCCACGATATTGAGCGTGCCTTACTGCAGAAAGAGGCTTATCTCATTTTGAAATACAATAGCACTCAAACAGGTCTTAACAGCTTGTCCGAGATAGCCCATATATAACTGGCAGAGACACACAGTATAGCGGACTGGCATCTGTTAGACATCCCTGGACTTAATCTGTAGCCTTACGTCCTTCACTAATACATCTTGTGTATAAAGAATAAGCGTGGCCACTGCCTGGCAGGAAGATATATGCAATCTTAATAATGGGTGCAGCGTCACCTACAGACTCCCCACATGCTCTGTTAATAAAGTTTATTTTTTTAAGGGTGCATGCAATACACGATTACCACAATGACCCCCAATGTGCTCGCCATACTTGTGGAATAAATGGTATTTAAATCAGCATTTATCAAATTTAAATGAAATGGCCCGTTTTAACATTAGTGTTCAGATACGAGTTGCCAATAAAGTTTTGAGGAGTTTTTTTACTTCAAAACCAGCGTGTAACTAAAATAGTTAAAAAATAGATTTTCTGCCTCTATTAATTGAGAATGACACCACGTAACAGGCGCGCTCTGATTTCACATGCGCTTTCCATACTAAGCATAATTTTCTCGTAGCGCAAGTTTGAGGACACTACAAGTCCCATCATGCCTTTCTTGGAGGTGGGCTTTAAATACAGGAAGTGCTTGCGCGGCCACCTCTTGTGAGTAAACTTTGATCATACCAGCGGCGTGCTGTTATTTTTGAGCAGGTAAATGCCAGGACTTGTTTTCTGTCTATTTTACGCTTATAATCAGTTTGAATGGTCATACTTTTAGCTATAAGCGCTTACACTCGTTTTTTCGTTTTTTCGCTAACACAGGATGGCTAATTGAGAGCACATTTCCAAAAATTAAAAAGGGAATAGAAATACATCATTAAGGTAGGCGAAATGACTCCTGCCTTTCCTGGTATTTTAATAATGCATGCACTATGCGAACATTGTAATCAACAGCCCCACCACTAAAACATTTGTCACTATTGTTTTAGGAGCCTACCTTCATGGTGGTGGTTTACATATAAGAACGCCGGTTGGCGGCAGTCGACAATAGCAAGGTATGCTTTATGTAGCACTGGGTGACGCCTTAGTAATGAAACCACAAGCTGGTTAGATTTACCAATGCACAAAAATTTCTTAAAATTTCTTGTAGGTTGTCCTGCCTGGCCACGTTTAGAAATATTTGGTTTGAAATCTTTTACGCCTTAATGCCCTGCTCTACTTACAACCAGGTTTGGTACGTAGCAATTTTCTTTCCCAGCCCATTGCCTTAAAAGAAGTTCGGGTTTGAGAGTGATGAGTAAAATATTTTCTTTGCATCTTGCAGATACAAAGAATAAAACAGCCCTGATGAGAGATCAGCGACACTGTGCCTGATCTCGAAACGCGTCGGCACTTTCATAGGGTGGAATATAATGTCATCTCTACGATACTAGGACCGGCTGGTCCAGTATTGATTTGTTTAAGAGCCATTCATTTGCTTTATAATCCCCCCTAGGATTGGTTTTCCCTATTTTTCTCATTTTTTTGATTGTAATGTTTGTGGAAAGGGGCGACCATTCGGTCCCCCCGAACGTATGGCGGAGTACCACGATCCCCCCGGGAAGCCATCTTGGGCGGGAGGCGAGTCTCGGCTGGTATGCCCGAAGCGGCGTAGCCGGGGCGCGCCTTTTTCCCGCCCTGGAGTGGGCTGGCCTAGACACTGACGCGGCCGGGCCACGCCCTCGGGGCAGGCCGGGGCGGGTTTACGCCCGCCCTGAAGACGGATAAAAGGAGCAACAAGCCAAGGAAGCATCCTCTTGTTCCTGTGCTCTGAAGCTGCACCACCTCGCTGCACGTGAGCTCGAGACGGAACGAAGAGCCAATTTTGAGCGTTGTAATCTTTCTTGTTGTTTTCCAGATACTCTGTCGGAGAATGCCTAAGAAGGCGGGAAAGCGAATGACTACCGACCAGATGCTGCGTGTTCTCATGAAGGAGGTGACCGACTTAAAGAAGCGAATGGCGGAGAAAGATGAGGAAGGGGGGCCGAAACGTCCTCTGGCAGGAGCAGCTCCAGGAGGAAAAGGCAAGAGGCCCAGAAGGGGAGCAGCTGGGGGAGACGTCCCAGTTCCCTGTACCCCACTCGAAGCACCTACTCCTGTGCCGGAGGAAGGGAATCCGATTCCCGTAGTGGTCACCCCCGTGTCCGGGGAGGATATGCCACCCGAGCTGGCAGCACAATTAGCAGCGTGGTTGGGTAAAGGTAGCAAGGGCGCCACGGCTGACGACGCGCAGGTGTTGATGAGGCAGCTGCGGGAAACAAGGGAAGCGACGAAGGCACCATCGCCATCAGTTCCAGTCGCAGATGCAGCTTCCGGTTCAGGTAAGCGGCCATTGCCGATTGCGAGGGATGAGTCGGCACCCTCTCGAAGGGAAAAATTGGGTCAACATGTCCCTCTGGCTATCAAAGAGAGGATATGGGCAGGGGAATATATAAACATCTTCTCGTTGCTTACCGACCATTATGAAATGGAGCATGTTAAGAGCCAGAAAGAGCTCATGCACCCAAGTGTTTGGCGCGCAAAGATGGCCGCCTTTAAGGTAAATGAAAACATTGGTAATTGGGGCAAGGCATGGGGGGTTTTTACATCCATCTTGGGTGAACGTAGGCCCGAATTGCTGCCCGAATTGCCGATTTATCAGTCACGGATCATGGGGTATTCTGTATCTCACGAGGGCAATCATTGGTTTTGTTACGACAATATTTTCAGAAAAGCGAAGGAGCATGATAAAAACTTAACTTGGGATTGTTATGATTCTGTGTCCTGGTCCAAAATGGAGGACTCTGGTATGTTGAAGGTGCCATTGGTAGGGAGTAACGCTGGTGAATCCTCCCGCCAATATGCGGGGACGCCCTTTCGATCAGGTACGAGTAACGACAATCACTCGAGGCCAGCCGGCAACGCAGGTAAAAGGGGGGTTTGTTGGAACTTTAACAGGGGGAAATGTACTAGGCCCCAGGGGTCATGCAAATTTAGGCACGAATGTGGGGGGTGTGGGCAATCATCCCATCCTGAGTCCATGTGCAGAGCCAAAACGGGTGATAACGGGGGTAGAGGAGGCGCCAAACAGGTCTGACATAGTCCGAGGGGCGCCTTTACCTACCCCGATTGATACCATGGCAATGATTCCCTGGCTCAGCGAATACCCGGATCACGCTTCCGCTGGGGTGTTGCGGAACGGATTTTCATATGGTTTCCGCATCCCAGTGGGAGAGTTTCAGGGTATGCCACAATGTAAAAACCAGATATCGGTCTTACAGCATACGACCGTGGTACAGGAAAAGATCGGGAAGGAGGTGGCTCGAGGTCGAGTCGCCGGTCCATTTAATGTGCCACCAGTTGCTAACTTTGTTTGTTCCCCTTTAGGGGTGGTCCCCAAGAAGGACCCGGGGGAGTTTCGGCTGATACATAATTTATCAGCCCCACGTGGTCTTTCAGTAAACGATGCGATAGACCCGGAAGTGTGTTCGGTGCGGTACGCATCCTTCGATGAGGCCGTAGCCATTTTGAATCGCCTGGGGCCCGGTGCGCTGATGGCAAAATCTGATATCGAGTCAGCGTTCCGGTTGCTCCCGGTACATCCAGACGATCAGCGTCTCCTTGGTTTCATGTTTCAGGGTCATTATTACATGGATAGGTGTATGCCGATGGGGTGCTCTATATCTTGTGCCTATTTCGAAAAGTTCAGTTGCTTCCTGCAATGGGTCTTCACGAGGAAAACGGGGTTTCAACATGTGATGCATTATCTCGATGACTTTTTGTTTCTGGGGGCAGCCGGGGATCCCGAATGTGGACAGGCTTTGGCTGCATTTTGTGTTTTGATGAATCAGTTTGGCGTGCCATTGGCACCAGGTAAGACTGTGGGTCCCTCGACTTGCCTCGAGTTTCTGGGGATCGAGCTTGATTCCGAGGAAGGTTGTTTTCGACTACCAGGTGACAAAGTGTTAAGATTCAGGGCATCCCTGCAAATGTGTATAAGTGAGTCTAAGGTTAGGCTACATCAATTACAGCAATTGGTGGGACAGTTGAATTTTGCACTAAGAGTTATACCGATGGCCCGCCCCTTTTCTCGCTCGATCGCCCAAGCCATGGTCGGCCTGAAGGAGGGTCATCATCGCACAAGGCTCTCGGCAGAGGTTCGCCAGGACATGCGCATTTGGTTGGCATTTCTGGCGGATTTCAATGGGCGAATTGTCTGGAACAAACCGGCCGTGTCCTCCGAGGAGCTGGGGCTGTGGACGGATTCGGCAGGGAGCATTGGTTTTGGTGCCATATTCGGCACTCAGTGGTCGGCACAAAAATGGCCGTCATGGTGGCATGAGAGTGGTCTGACTAGTAACATTGCTTTTCTGGAACTTTTTCCCATTCTGGTGGCCCTGAGGACTTGGCCCGAGGGGTTCAGAGATCACTCTGTGGTATTCTGGTCTGATAACATGACCGTTGTTGAGTGTATCAATAGCCAGGCAGCACGATGCAAGTGGATTCTGAGATTGCTCAAGGAGATTGTGTTATTGTGTATGCAATTGAATGTACTATTTAAGGCAAGACATGTCCCGGGGGTGATGAACCAGGCGGCTGATGCGCTTTCTCGTTTTCGTATGCAGGCCTTCTGGGGTTTTCTGCCCACAGCGGACCCGGTGGCAGCACCCTTTCCCGAAGCTCTCTGGTCTCTCGGTGCCCCGAACTACAGAACCTCGTGGGAGAGAGTTTAGCACCCAGGACGAGGAAGGCATATGAAGGGGCGTTCCGTTCCTATTGGGCCTTTTTGGGGGCAGCTAGAGGGGAGCTTTGGGGCCAGGAGGAGTTGGTAGTGAAATTCCTGCTGTCTTTACGTCAGGCAAGCAAATCAGTGGATACGGCCCAGAGGCATCGGGCCGCCATTTCCTTTGTGGCTAGGGCTCATGGGATCCAGGACCCGACAGCGTCTTTCGTTGTGCAAAAAGCGCTACGTGGGTGGCAACGCCTTGAGGGTCGCAGAGTAGATGAAAGGCGCCCGATAGGTCTGGATAGGTTGGCTTTGTTGTTATCTGTACTTCCTGCAACATGTTCATCCCAGTATGAAGCAGTGTTATTCCGAGCCGCTTTTGTGCTAGCATTCCATGGGGCTATGCGGGTAAGCGAACTAGTGGCAAGGAACAAGCAGGATACCATGGGGGGACTGTGCCGAGAGCACGTCCAGGTCAGGGGGGAGACAATGACTGTCTCATTTGTCAAGTCCAAGACCGATCAGGGTTCGATGGGGGACTGCATAGTGATACGAAGGATCCCCGGGTCCTTCATGTGCCCGGTGAGTTGTGTAGAGGAGTATTTAGCACAAAGGGTGGCATCATGGGGGGGGACCTTGTTGAGACACGCTGACGCCACCCCACTGATGAGGTTTCAGTTTCAGCGGGTGCTTACGATGTCGATTACGGCTGCGGGCTTGAACCCGGGCGAGTTTGGGACCCATTCCTTTCGGATAGGGGCTGCTACAGAGGCTACGGCCAGGGGTCTGAATGTTGAACAAATTAAACGTGTGGGGCGTTGGTCCTCCAATTGTTATAAGAGGTATGTGCGGTTGCACATGTTGTGAAGCTGTAACGATGTACTCACGCTTCTTGTTTTTGTTTGGTTTTCAGTTGCGCAAGCCTACGAGGCGGGGCGGACTATGCAGTCGACCCAACACCGGGCCAGCGGTCATACTTCACCGGCTGTGAAAAAGGAGGTGTGGGTCGTGGGCCACTCATACGTGAGGCGTGCCGCGGACGTATTCAAAGCAGGTGACATGAATCACGTGGCTGGGGAATACGGGTACAGTGTGTCCTTCTACGGAAAGGGCGGACTCTGTATTGACCAGTTTCAATCATTTTTTGAGGGTTTGCTAGGGCGGACGAGGTCACCGCCGTCTATAGTCATAGTACATCTTGGGGGCAATGATTTGGTCACCGCTGGTAGACGACTTCTTCTTGAGGCGATGCTTTCCACTGTAAGTTGGTTGGCGAGGAGAGTTCCAGGGTGCACGATTGCATGGTCACATATGATCCCACGAAAAGTATGGCGGGGGGCTATTTCTGTTTCTGCTCTAAACCATTCAGTAAGAAAAATTAATAACAAAGTGAGTAGATTGTTCCGTTCCAATACACTGCATTCTATTTCGCATGGTTGTATTACTGGTGACAGTATGTATTTGGGGGATGGTGTTCATTTGTCCCGGGTGGGGAACGAGTTACTCATAGGAGACTGTATAGCTTGGCTAAGGACTTTAAGACATGACCTTTAGGTAAGAGTGTTGTGGGGGGTCCGGATAGCCGGTCAACTATCCGGCCTGTGGCGGTAAGGTCATGATCGGTGAGCACTAATTGGAAGATCCCTATGAGTGGGCGTCACCCATTACGGATGGGAGCGCTCGAAGGAGGTGGCCATTGGCCCCTCAACGGGGAAGGCGGTCCCTTCTAAGGATGGGACGCCGAAAGGAAAGGAAAGGCGGTCAAGGCCCCTTCCTGGGTAGGAGGGGCTACAGCCCCCTCCCGGAGAATTTCCCGGGGCCAGGACATCTGCGACGGCAGATGTGGTAAGTTGTGTGGGGTTTGGGGGGGGGTCTACGCTACCTTCTAGATTCCTCACACGAGTCCTCGGACGACCTTTAAGTGGCGTCGAGTTTATTGGGGCCCCCGTCAAGTCAAGGGAAATTGGTAGTTGCACTCGAGGTACACCTCTGTGCGGTCGCCCCTCACAAGTGAGGGGGATATTTCTGGTTAGGGATCTTGACACCGGTTACGCCCTTGCCGTTGGCCCTTAAACGTTAGGATGTACAATTTCAAAATTTCAAGTTAGATGTTTTGTAGGATGTTAGTTCGGCTAGGAGAACCTTTGTATTAGAGAATATGTTAAGGTTAGCCAAACATCGCAATGTGGTAATGAAATTGTACATAATATGAAACTGTTATTTTAATGTTTTAATTTTGTTTCATATTTTAATAAATACGGCCGGGAGGGTCACTCCCTCCCGTCTTCCAAAAGTTCAGAACTGTTTCCGGTTTCCCATCCTTGGGGATTGTGTTGAGAGGGGGTGGCGGGTATCTCAGCCATATGGAAAGGGGCGACCATTCGGTCCCCCCGAACGTATGGCGGAGTACCACGATCCCCCCGAGAAGCCATCTTGGGCGGGAGGCGAGTCTCGGCTGGTATGCCCGAAGCGGCGTAGCCGGGGCGCGCCTTTTTCCCGCCCTGGAGTGGGCTGGCCTAGACACTGACGCGGCCGGGCCACGCCCTCGGGGCAGGCCGGGGCGGGTTTACGCCCGCCCTGAAGACGGATAAAAGGAGCAACAAGCCAAGGAAGCATCCTCTTGTTCCTGTGCTCTGAAGCTGCACCACCTCGCTGCACGTGAGCTCGAGACGGAACGAAGAGCCAATTTTGACCCACCCACCAGCCCCTGAGGACAGCAAGCGGTTTCGAATAAAGTTTGATGTGGTAACTCTTTTGTTTACAGGTCCGGATTATGATCGTGATAACCTTGAATATGCAATAAAGAAATGGTCAATTTGTGGTATGTTTTTCAAATAAAGTAATCCTGCTCTAGTGTTGATCAGTAGCATGTTTTTAATAAAATTGTTGCTTTTAACTGTCTTTTAAGTAATTTAGTCATTTAGTTTAGAACTCATTTAGTTTAGAACTGTCGTATTTATTTTTGGTCGGGCGGTAAGGTCATGATCGGTGAGCACTAATTGGAAGATCCCTATGAGTGGGCGTCACCCATTACGGATGGGAGCGCTCGAAGGAGGTGGCCATTGGCCCCTCAACGGGGAAGGCGGTCCCTTCTAAGGATGGGACGCCGAAAGGAAAGGAAAGGCGGTCAAGGCCCCTTCCTGGGTAGGAGGGGCTACAGCCCCCTCCCGGAGAATTTCCCGGGGCCAGGACATCTGCGACGGCAGATGTGGTAAGTTGTGTGGGGTTTGGGGGGGGTCTACGCTACCTTCTAGATTCCTCACACGAGTCCTCGGACGACCTTTAAGTGGCGTCGAGTTTATTGGGGCCCCCGTCAAGTCAAGGGAAATTGGTAGTTGCACTCGAGGTACACCTCTGTGCGGTCGCCCCTCACAAGTGAGGGGGATATTTCTGGTTAGGGATCTTGACACCGGTTACGACCTTGCCGTTGGCCCTTAAACGTTAGGATGTACAATTTCAAAATTTCAAGTTAGATGTTTTGTAGGATGTTAGTTCGGCTAGGAGAACCTTTGTATTAGAGAATATGTTAAGGTTAGCCAAACATCGCAATGTGGTAATGAAATTGTACATAATATGAAACTGTTATTTTAATGTTTTAATTTTGTTTCATATTTTAATAAATACGGCCGGGAGGGTCACTCCCTCCCGTCTTCCAAAAGTTCAGAACAGTTTCCGGTTTCCCATCCTTGGGGATTGTGTTGAGAGGGGGTGGCGGGTATCTCAGCCATATTCTAATGTTGTTTGTGATGTATTCTTAGTTTTTTGTAATGTTTGATGCAAGAAATTTCCTTTTCGTACTGTGTAAAGAATTTGTTTTTCATGTATGTACAAAGTATATATAGGCGTGTAAATATTTAATGTATTGTTGTTTTCTGTCATATAGCTTGTCATAACTTGAAAAAGATAAAAAACATTAACACTAAGTAGGATGTCGAGGGGGATCACAATAAATTGATCTTTTCCCTCCTAATAAGCTTGTGGAGATTTTGTGGTTCGGGCAATTTGTGTTATATATTCATTAAAAATTCAGCAATCTAGCCATCTATAGCAACAGGAGTAAATAAGTTAAAAAATCAGAGCAAGGATCAAAACTAAATGCAAGGACAGGGTCACATATTTCAGCATTTGCTCAGAAAAAGAGCCTCTTTTGAGATACTTTATAATATGAAAGGGCCATGGTAAGCATTATGCTCAGGTGTAATGAAAATAGCGGTGTCATGCATATTTACACTAGCGGGCTAGCTGTACTAATCGATTTCTATACCGATACAGGAGAAAACTTTACTGTGTAGTTGTCCCTCTGCACCCTCAATGTAAATACGATAGTATAGTCATTATTAGTGATGGAAGGAAGTGAGTAACTTTTAGGGCAAAAGGCGGAACTTAATTAAAGTATAGTTTCACATATTTGTGCAATTACTCAGAAATAACACATTCTCTAACCATTTCAGAAAATACTCAGAGACAGGACATCTTCTGGGGTACTTTACAAAGAAGTGTAGTATAACATAACTTACTATCTCTTGAGCACGGAATTCCAAGGTACTTTTTCATTAAGTCCTATTCTGTCTTTACCAAGGCGGTAGATCCATATCTGTTGTTTCTCGAACAGAGATTGATGGATATTGCGGCCTACCTGTACTTGTTCAATGACTGCCCAATGAACCTGGTCTGTAGAATGTCTATTTTGGATGTAATGTTCACTTAATTTAGTGGTAATCCTGCCACACCTAATGTTACTCCTATGTTCGCCTATACGCTGTTTTATTTTTCGTGTGGTCATCCCCACATATTTTAACCCGCAGGGACAGATGATTAAATACACAACGTTAACGGAGTTACAATTAGTGTGGGAACGCTGTTCCCAGGTTTTTCCAGGTTCAAGGTTAGTGTTTTTGAATGTTTGGTCAGATAACATACACTGCAGCTAGAGCAGGGATAGTGGCTCACTACTTTTGGTAACCCCCATGATGTAGTTATGGATGAGGATGTTTGCAGTTGTTGAATTCTAGGTCTTGTATGCACAAGGGAGTCTCTGAGGCTACGACCTCTCTTGAATGAAAAGAGGGGTTTATCCCATTTCCTGTTATTGCTGGTAAGGATGCCCCAATGTTTATTGATCACTTTCTTCACTGTATTCGAAGAGGTGCTGTAAGTGGTCACATAAGTCAAAGGGATGCATTTGTCTTCTTTGTGAGTGTCTTCCATGACGGTCTCTCTGGGTTGATGACGTGCCCGTTTAAAACCTTGTGTCAAAATTCTGTTTGGGTAGCCTCGGTTCCGTGACTTGGAAGTAAGTTTGTCTGACTGAGTGTGAAAGTCGGTAAGATTACTACAATTCTGTCTGAGTCTTAAGTACTGGCCATATGGTAAATTCTCCCGGAGAGGCCTCGGGTGGAAGCTCGTAAATTCCAACATGTTGTCACTGGCCGTCGGTTTATAATATGTCTTGGTGGAGGACACACCATTATGTTAGGATATGGTCACATCCAAGAATACAACTTCCTGATGGTCAAAAGTATTGGTAAACCATAGATTGAGATCAAGAGTGTGTATACAACCTAAAAAATTGGTCAGATGGTTCTCAGGTCCTTTCCAAATAAGGAGGACATCGTCAATGTACCTCTTCCATACAATTATGGAAGAGGCAAAAGGATTGTTGGTCCCGAGGATGAATCTACGTTCAAAATCATACACGTAGAGCCCTGCCACACTGGGGACAAATTTGCTTCCCATCGATGTACCGGTGGTTAGGAGAAAGAGTGTGCCTTTGTACTTGAAGAAATTACGTTTGAGGGCCAGTGAAGCACATTTGCTGATGAATTCTTTCGAGGTCTGGAAATCCCAGGCAGTCTCATCCAGGGCTTTCCCCAGGACTCTTATGGTATCGTCTTGGGGAATGCTGGTATGCAGACTCTCTATATCGAGAGTACATAGTATGATATTGGTCTCATCGATAGTCAGATCCTGTCGGATTTGTAATAAAGACTTGGTATCTTTGAGGTATGTCGTAGATTGTTGTATCAGAGGTTTTAGGAAGAAATCACAATAACGTGAAAATGGCTCCAATATAGAACCTATCCCCAAAACGATTTGGCGTCCTGAGGGGGGGGGTAAGATACCCATGTGACTTTATGGAAGGGTATGGAAGTATGGAATAACATCATCCCCCTCACCTAAAAATGCTGCCTCATGTTTGGTAATTAAGCCATCTTCCTCAGCCTGCATCACAAAATCTGTTATTTCATTCCTCAGTTCAGGCTAGGGGTCTCTAGTCAAGAGGGTGTAGTTTCCACTGTTGTCAAGAAGTCGTCTGCACTCGGGGTCGTAGTCAATCATGTTCTGTATGACTACTCCTCCTCCTTTTTTCCGCTAGTTTTATTGTTATTGCGGAATTTGATTGCGAGTTGTGGAGGGCCAGTAATTCGTCTTTTGTCAAGTTCTTATATGTGTTGCCTTCTTCATAGCTTTGAATCTCATTAAAAACCGCTTGTTCAAAAGCTGTAACTTCAGCTGGTATTCCATGGGGAGGTGGAGAAAAGGATGATTTCAACCTCCATCCAGTGTTTTTCAGTCCATCTGGAGTCTCATCTTCTTTCCCCTCAAAATAGTCTTTTAGCTTTCTAAAAAACTCAGCTAGCTCGCAGTGCAGTTTAAATTTATCGAGGCGTGCTGATGGAACAAAGCTTAGACCTTTCTCTAAAACCAATTTCTCGGCTGGGGCTAGGGTTATCGAGGAGAGATTTGTTATTAAGCTTTCTTGTTGCTTGGGCCTGGTTGCTGTTCCAGTGATTTGCTGCGTGTGTGGTTACCCACCGGATCCTCTTGTTCCCACCACACCTGGTTCTGTCCTCTTCTTCTCCCGCTTCCTCTGTGGCCTCTCCCTAAAAAAGGAGGGCGGTAAGAGTCTTGTTGGTAAGGTTGGGCTGGCATATATGCTGGGTTCCAAAGCGGAAAGGGTGGTTGATGAAAGTGCATGGGATGTATATTAGGACCTGGCGCATTGTAATGTGGCCACATTGGTTGGGTATAAAATTGTCTTGATCTGCCCCTAGCTCCTCCCCTCTGTCTGTTTTTATAGCTCTCATTACTAGACCCACTGTTAGAAGAATCACTATCATACGAACGGTCTGAGATGGGATTGTTCCTAGTAGGTTGAGTATATGCGGGGTCTGCATATGGGTATACTTTGTTAAAAGCAAATCTCTTCAAGTCTTTCTGAAACTTGGTTACTTTGGATTGGGTCAAAGTGTCTTTATAATCTCCTAGGTCATTATTTATTTCCTCCAGTTTTTTCTTATAACCAGATATTGTGGTTTTAAAGTGAGATTCAGTTTGTTGAATTTCAATTAGTAGGGCATCTGACAGTCTCAGGATTGTTTTTATGATAAGTTCGAGCCAATCACGCGTGCAATGCCACGCGATCATGGCCCATTCTTTCCTAAACAGTGCGTCATCAACGAATATCCTGGGTACATCGGTCACCAGGAGACCCGTAGGCGCAGTGCTTGTGCGTAGATATTCTGTCACTATAGAACCATGTAATAATGTCCTAATTCTGTCTCGTTTCTGCTCTGATAATTTCTCCCATTCACTACTGTGAGTGATGGCTTGTGAGATCGTTGAATCCGCAAAAAGGGACGGCCCTGCTAGTACGGCATCCACCTTTAAGTCTGTGTAGGAAAGACCCAGGCTAGACATGATGGTAATTGGGTGGAGGTTTTTGATTGAAATAAATTACTTGCAAAGAGGAGGCTTTGAAAATCAAGTCTCCAAATTACTCTCACAGCTGTGCGCTGCTATATCATCGTAAACAACGAGAGAGAGAGGGTTTTGAACTGAAGAAACACTCTTGGTCCCCCTATATAGTACAATCAGAACAACAAAAGAGTGTACCACTCAGCGAGAGGAGGAGTGGATAAAAAAGAATCAGATTAGATTCTTTTAGAAGGCCCTCATTCACCACCTATTGATGACATGCTTCATCATAGGGCCCCACCGAGAAGGTCTAAAACTAACCCCGTATGCTTAGACGCCAGAGTTACTGCAGAGCTGGTTAGTGATTCTGTGAGTGATAAGTGAAGTGAGTTTAAAAGTGACAAAGTTGTAACCTAAAAAAACTTTTTATTTATAGGCCAATCTGGCACGGTTAAAAATGGAGAGGGCAGTAGATCTCCTAACTCTACGCTGTTGATATCTTATTTCTATCTTTTTTTGGGACTCTGATTGGAGTTGATGGCCGTTTGAATGTGTCAATTCAAATTGGATGGCGATGTGGTTTGTCCAGGGAAGTGGGAGCGCCTCGGTGCCGGTCAAATTGGGATTGTATCAGTAGATCCCATCTAGAGTGTGTCCTGCAACATGGGCTTGGGCACATAAGAAATATAATTCCAAATCCAGGGCTTCAAACCCCCCCTTTTCAAGAATGGTTATATCGATATGTCCCATCATATTCTCGGTTGCTTTCCACCCCAGGCTAAGTGAATTAGCTGAGTTCTTATGGTTTTAAAAAACTGAAAACTAGGGAAAAAGGGAATACTGAGGAGAGAAATAATAGTTTAGACATTATTATCATCTTCATCAATGATATGCGGTCGGCAATGGAGAAAGGCATAGAGATACATTGGGTAATGGAATCCATCACAGCATCAAGCGTGCTGCTGTAGGTAGAGCACATTAGGGTTTCCTTGTTCCTAGAGATAACTAATCCATAGTATTTGATCCCTGAGTTGCACCATTGCAGTAGATTGTCTGGGATATATTGAGGGGTGTTATGCGTGAGGGGTGGGCTTTTTAATTTTTCGCAGTTGATCGTTAGTCCAGAAAATAACCTGAATTTTAAGAATTCCTGAAGTATGGGGTTAAAACTACCCTGGGGATCTCTGATGTACAACGTAATGTCAACGTAAGACACCAATACATGCCTGGTAGGGTACCTGAGCTCATACTCCCAATTGTGCTGTCTGAGGTTAGCTGCCAATGGTTCTATCGCTAAGGCAGACATGAGGGGCCATAGCGGGCATCCAAGCCTGGTTCTTTGAGAGATGGAGAACATAGGAGAGCATGCGCCATTTATGTAAATACATGCCTGCGGTAGGTGATATAACAGCTTTATCCAGGTTTGGAACAGTGGTGGGAGACCCATCTGCCTTAGCACCACCATGAGGAATTCACATAACCAGAGAACCGTAAGCTTTGGTGGCGTTCAAGAAGACCGCCACCACAGCGAGGCCCGGATCAATATCTTGAAGTACTGAGAAAAGGGTGCCCAAGTTATGGGAGGTTGCTTTGCCTGGTATAAAGTCAGATTGATTGGGCTCCACCAGGGATTCCATTAAGTCTGTTGGCATCAAGCTTAGCCAGAACTTTCGCATCGCTCTTAATCAGGGACAAAGGGCTGAATGATTCAAAGGCATCGGCTGGTTTGCCAGGTTTTAAAAGGGAAATAATTCAAGCTTAATGCATGGAGGGTGGGAAAACTCCTGAGCTTCCTCAGAGAGGGTTTTTAGAAAGGGCACCAAACTAACTGTGTGTGCTCTATAAAACTTCCAGGAGGGCCTCTCTGTGTTGATGACGTGCCCTTTTAAAACCTTGTGTCAAAATTCTGTTTGGGTAGCCTCGGTTCCGTAACTTGGAAGTGAGTTCGTCTGACTGAGTGTGAAAGTCAGTCAGATTACTACAATTCCGCCTGAGTCTTAAGTACTGGCCATATGGTAAATTCTCCCGGAGCGGCCTCGGGTGGAAGCTCGTAAATTCCAACAGGTTTTTCTGGCCTTCGGTTTATAATATATCTTGGTGGAGGACACGCCATTATGTTAGGATATGGTCACATCCAAGAATACCACTTCCTGATGGTCAAAAGTATGGGTAAACCATAGATTGAGATCAAGAGTGTTTATACAACCTAAACAATTGGTCAGATGGTTCTCAGGTACTTTCCAAATCAGGAGGACGTCTCGATGTACCTCGTCCATAAAATTATGGAGGAGGCGAAAGGGTTGTTGGTACCGAGGATGAATCTACGTTCAAAATCATACACGTAGAGCCCTGCCACACTGGGGGCAAATTTGCTTCCCATCGATGTACCGGTGGTTTGGAGAAAGAGTGTGCCTTTGTACTTGAAGAAATTACGTTTGAGGGCCAGTGAAGCACATTTGATGATGAATTATTTCGAAGACTGGTAATCCCAGGCAGTCTCATCCAGGGCTTCCCCCAGGACTCTGATGGTATCGTCCCGGGGAATGCTGGTATAGAGACTCTCTATATCGAGAGTACATAGTATGATATGGGTCTAATCGATAGTCAGATCCTGTAGGATTTGTAATAAAGACTTGGTATCTTTGAGGTATGTCGTAGATTGTAGTATCAGAGGTTTTAGGAAGAAATCACAATAACGTGATACTGGCTCCAATATAGAACCAATCCCCAAGACTATCGGGCGTCCTGGGGGGGGGGGGGGGGGGGTAAGATACCCATGTGACTTTATGGAAGGGTATAGAACTATGGAATAACATCACCCCCCTCTTAAAAATGCTGCCTCATGTTTGGTATTTAAGCCATCTTCCTCAGCCTGCATCACCAAATCTTTTATTTCATTCCTCAGTTCAGGCAAGGGGTCTCTAGTCAAGAGGGTGTAGTTTCCACTGTTGTCAAGAAGTCGTCTGCACTTGGGGTCGTAGTCAATCAGGTTCTGTATGACTACTCCTCCTCCTTTGTCCACTGGTTTTATAGGTATTGCGGAATTTGATTGCAAGTTCTGGAGGGCCAGGAATTCGTCTTTTGTCAAGTTCTTATATGTGTTGCCTTCTTCATAGCTTTGAATCTCATTAAAAACAGCTTGTTCAAATGCTGTAACTTCAGCTGGTATTCCATGGCGAGGTGGAGAAACGTATGATTTCAACCTCAATCCAGTGTTTTTCAGGCCATCTGGAGTCTCATCTTCTTTCCCCTCAAAATAGGCTTTTAGCTTTCTAAAAAACTCCGCTAGCTCGCAGTGCAGTTTAAATTTATCAAGGCGTGCTGATGGAACAACGCCTAGACCTTTCTCTAAAACCAATTTCTCGGCTGGGGCTAGGGTTATCGAGAAGAGATTTGTTATTAAGCTTTCCTCTTGCTTGGGCCTGGTTGTTGTTCCAGTGATTTGCTGCATGTGTGGTTGCCCACCGGATCCTCTTGTTCCCACCACACCTGGTCCTGTCCTCTTCTTCCCCCTCTTCCTCTGTGGCATCTCCCTCAAAAAGGAGGGCAGTAAGAGTCTTGTTGGTGAGGTTGGGCTGGCATATATGCTGGGTTCCAAAGCAAAAAGGGTGGTTGATGAAAGTGCATGGACCTGGCGCATTGTAATGTGGCCACATTGGTTGGGTATGAAATTGTCTTGATCTGCCCCTAGCTCCTCCCCTCTGTCTGTTTTCATAGCTCCCATTACTAGACCCACTGTTAGAAGAATTACTATCATCTGAATGGTCTGAGTTGGGATTGTTCCAAGTAGGTGGAGTATATGCGGGGTCTGCATATGGGTATACATTGTTCAAAGCAAATCTCTTCACGTCTTTCTGAAACTTGGTTACTTTGGATTGGGTCAAAGTGTCTTTATAATCTCCTAGGTCTTTATTTATTTCCTCCAGTTTTTTCTTATAACCAGTTATTGTGGTTTTAAAGTGAGATTCAGTTTGTTGAATTTCAATTAGTAGGGCATCGGAAGTCTCAGAGCTGTTTTTATGATAAGTACGAGCCAATCATGCTTGCAATGCCACACGATCATGGCCCATTCTTTCCTAAACAGTGCGTCATCAACGAATATCCTGGGTACATTGGTCACCAGGAGACCCGTAGGCGCAGTGTTTGTGCGTAGATATTCTGTCAATATAGAACCATGTAATAATGTCCTAATTCTGTCTCGTTTCTGCTCTGATAATTTCTCCCATTCACTACTGTGAGTGATGGCTTGTGAGATCGTTGGATCCGCAAAAAGGGACGGCCCTGCTAGTACGGCATCCACCTTTAAGTCTGTGTAGGAAAGACCCAGGCTAGACATGATGGTAAATGGGTGGAGGTTTTGGATTGAAATAAATTACTTGCAAAGAGGAGGCTTTGAAAATCAAGTCTCCAAATTACTCTCACAGCTGTGCGCTGCTATATCATCGTAAACAACGAGAGAGAGAGGGTTTTGAACTGAAGAAACACTCTTGGTCCCCCTATATAGTACAATCAGAACAACAAAAGAGTGTACCACTCAACGAGAGGAGGAGTGGATAAAAAAGAATCAGATTAGATTCTTTTAGAAGGCCCTCATTCACCACCTATTGATGACATGCTTCATCATAGGGCCCCACCGGGAAGGTCTAAAACTAACCCTGTATGCTTAGACGCCAGAGTTACTGCAGAGCTGGTTAGTGATTCTGTGAGTGATAAGTGAAGTGAGTTTAAAAGTGACAAAGTTGTAACCTAAAAAAACTTTTTATTTATAGGCCAATCTGGCACGGTTAAAAATGGAGAGGGCAGTAAATCTCCTAACTCTACGCTGTTGATATCTTATTTCTATCTTTTTTTGGGACTCTGATTGGAGTTGATGGCCGTTTGAATGTGTCAATTCAAATTGGATGGCGATGTGGTTTGTCCAGGGAAGTGGGAGCGCCTCGGTGCCGGTCAAATTGGGATTGTATCAGTAGATCCCATCTAGAGTGTGTCCTGCAACATGGGCTTGGGCACATAAGAAATATAATTCCAAATCCAGGGCTTCAAACCCCCACTTTTCAAGAATGGTTATATCAATATGTCCCATCATAATCTCGGTTGCTTTCCACCCCAGGCTAAGTGAATTAGCTGAGTTCTTATGGTTTTAAAAAACTGAAAACTAGGGAAAAAGGGAATACTGAGGAGAGAAATAATAGTTTAGACATTATTATCATCTTCATCAATGATATGCGGTCGGCAATGGAGAAAGGCATAGAGATACATTGGGTAATGGAATCCATCACAGCATCAAGCGTGCTGCTGTAGGTAGAGCACATTAGGGTTTCCTTGTTCCTAGAGATAACTAATCCATTATATTTGATCCCTGAGTTGCACCATTGCAGTAGATTGTCTGGGATATATTGAGGGGTGTTATGCGTGAGGGGTGGGTTTTTTAATTTTTCGCAGTTGATCGTTAGTCCAGAAAATAACCTGAATTTTAAGAATTCCTGAAGTATGGGGTTAAAACTACCCTGGGGATCTCTGATGTACAACGTAATGTCAACGTAAGACACCAATACATGCCTGGTAGGGTACCTGAGCTCATACTCCCAATTGTGCTGTCTGAGGTTAGCTGCCAATGGTTCTATCGCTAAGGCAGACATGAGGGGCCATAGCGGGCATCCAAGCCTGGTTCTTTGAGAGATGGAGAACATAGGAGAGCATGCGCCATTTATGTAAATACATGCCTGCGGTAGGTGATATAACAGTTTTATCCAGGTTTGGAACAGTGGTGGGAGACCCATCTGCCTTAGCACCACCATGAGGAATTCACATAACCAGAGAACCGTAAGCTTTGGTGGCGTTCAAGAAGACCGCCACCACAGCGAGGCCCGGATCAATATCTTGAAGTACTGAGAAAAGGGTGCCCAAGTTATGGGAGGTTGCTTTGCCTGGTATAAAGTCAGATTGATTGGGCTCCACCAGGGATTCCATTAAGTCTGTTGGCATCAAGCTTAGCCAGAACGTTCGCATCGCTCTTAATCAGGGACAAAGGGCTGAATGATTCAAAGGCATCGGCTGGTTTGCCAGGTTTTAAAAGGGAAATAATTCAAGCTTAATGCATGGAGGGTGGGAAAACTCCCGAGCTTCCTCAGAGAGGGTTTTTAGAAAGGGCACCAAACTAACTGTGTGTGCTCTATAAAACTTCCAGGAGGGCCTCTCTGTGTTGATGACGTGCCCTTTTAAAACCTTGTGTCAAAATTCTGTTTGGGTAGCCTCGGTTCCGTAACCTGGAAGTGAGTTTGTCTGACTGAGTGTGAAAGTCAGTCAGATTACTACAATTCCGCCTGAGTCTTAAGTACTGGCCATATGGTAAATTCTCCCGGAGCGGCCTCGGGTGGAAGCTCGTAAATTCCAACAGGTTTTTCTGCCTTCGGTTTATAATATATCTTGGTGGAGGACACGCCATTATGTTAGGATATGGTCACATCCAAGAATACCACTTCCTGATGGTCAAAAGTATGGGTAAACCATAGATTGAGATCAAGAGTGTTTATACAACCTAAACAATTGCTCAGATGGTTCTCAGGTACTTTCCAAATCAGGAGGACGTCTCGATGTACCTCGTCCATAAAATTATGGAGGAGGCGAAAGGATTGTTGGTACCGAGGATGAATCTACGTTCAAAATCATACACGTAGAGCCCTGCCACACTGGGGGCAAATTTGCTTCCCATCGATGTACCGGTGGTTTGGAGAAAGAGTGTGCCTTTGTACTTGAAGAAATTACGTTTGAGGGCCAGTGAAGCACATTTGATGATGAATTATTTCGAAGACTGGTAATCCCAGGCAGTCTCATCCAGGGCTTCCCCCAGGACTCTGATGGTATCGTCCCGGGAAATGCTGGTATAGAGACTCTCTATATCGAGAGTACATAGTATGATATGGGTCTAATCGATAGTCAGATCCTGTAGGATTTGTAATAAAGACTTGGTATCTTTGAGGTATGTCGTAGATTGTAGTATCAGAGGTTTTAGGAAGAAATCACAATAACGTGATACTGGCTCCAATATAGAACCAATCCCCAAGACTATCGGGTGTCCTGGGGGGGGGGGGGGGTAAGATACCCATGTGACTTTATGGAAGGGTATAGAACTATGGAATAACATCACCCCCTCTCTTAAAAATGCTGCCTCATGTTTGGTATTTAAGCCATCTTCCTCAGCCTGCATCACCAAATCTTTTATTTCATTCCTCAGTTCAGGCAAGGGGTCTCTAGTCAAGAGGGTGTAGTTTCCACTGTTGTCAAGAAGTCGTCTGCACTTGGGGTCGTAGTCAATCAGGTTCTGTATGACTACTCCTCCTCCTTTGTCCACTGGTTTTATAGGTATTGCGGAATTTGATTGCAAGTTCTAGAGGGCCAGGAATTCGTCTTTTGTGAAGTTCTTATATGTATTGCCTTCTTCATAGCTTTGAATCTCATTAAAAACAGCTTGTTCAAATGCTGTAACTTCAGCTGGTATTCCATGGGGAGGTGGAGAAACGTATGATTTCAACCTCAATCCAGTGTTTTTCAGGCCATCTGGAGTCTCATCTTCTTTCCCCTCAAAATAGGCTTTTAGCTTTCTAAAAAACTCTGCTAGCTCGCAGTGCAGTTTAAATTTATCGAGGAGTGCTGATGGAACAACGCCTAGACCTTTCTCTAAAACCAATTTCTCGGCTGGGGCTAGGGTTATCGAGAAGAGATTTGTTATTAAGCTTTCCTCTTGCTTGGGCCTGGTTGTTGTTCCAGTGATTTGCTGCATGTTTGGTTGCCCACCGGATCCTCTTGTTCCCACCACACCTGGTTCTGTCCTCTTCTTCCCCCTCTTCCTCTGTGGCCTCTCCCTAAAAAAGGAGGGCAGTAAGAGTCTTGTTGGTGAGGTTGGGCTGGCATATATGCTGGGTTCCAAAGCAAAAAGGGTGGTTGATGAAAGTGCATGGACCTGGCGCATTGTAATGTGGCCACATGGGTTGGGTATGAAATTGTCTTGATCTGCCCCTAGCTCCTCCCCTCTGTCTGTTTTCATAGCTCCCATTACTAGACCCACTGTTAGAAGAATTACTATCATCTGAATGGTCTGAGTTGGGATTGTTCCAAGTAGGTGGAGTATATGCGGGGTCTGCATATGGGTATACATTGTTCAAAGCAAATCTCTTCAAGTCTTTCTGAAACTCGGTTACTTTGGATTGGGTCAAAGTGTCTTTATAATCTCCTAGGTCTTTATTTATTTCCTCCAGTTTTTTCTTATAACCAGTTATTGTGGTTTTAAAGTGAGATTCAGTTTGTTGAATTTCAATTAGTAGGGCATCGGAAGTCTCAGAGCTGTTTTTATGATAAGTACGAGCCAATCATGCTTGCAATGCCACGCGATCATGGCCCATTCTTTCCTAAACAGTCCGTCATCTAGGAATATCCTTAGTACATTGGTCACCAGGAGACCCCTAGGCGCAGTGTTTGTGCGTAGATATTCTGTCAATATAGTACCATGTAATATTGTCCTAATTCTGTCTCGTTTCTACTCTGATAATTTCTCCCATTCACTAGTGTGAGTGAAGGCTTGTGAGATCGTTGGATCCGCAAAAAGGGACCGCCCTGCTAGTATGGCATCCACCTCTGAGTCTGTGTAGGACAGGCCCAGGTGAGACATGATGGTATATGGGTGGAGGTTTTGGATTGAAATAAATTACTTGCAAAGAGGAGGCTTTGAAAATCAAGTCTCCAAATTACTCTCACAGCTGTGCGCTGCTATATCATCCTAAACAACGAGAGAGAGAGGGTTTTGATTTGAAGGAACATTCTTGGTCCCCCTATATTGTACAATCAGAACAACAAAAGAGTGTACCACTCAGTGAAGAGGAGGAGTGGATAAAAAAGAATCAGATTAGATTCTTTTAGAAGGCCCGCACTCACCACCTAGTGGTGACATGCTTCATCATAGGGCCCCACCAGGAAGGTCTAAAACCAATCCGCTATGCTTCGACGCCAGAATTACTGTGGAGCTGGTTAGTGATTCTGTGAGTGATAAGTGAAGTGAGGTTAAAAGTGACAAATTTGTAACCTAAAAAAACTTTTTATTTATAGGCCAACCTGCCACGGTTAAAAATGGACAGTGCAGTAGATCTCCTAACTCTACGCTGTTGATATCTTATTTCTATCTTTTTTTGGGACTCTGATTGGAGTTGATGGCCGTTTGAATGTGTCAATTCAAATTGGATGGCGATGTGGTTTGTCCAGGGAAGTGGGAGCGCCTCGGTGCCAGTCACATTCGGATTGTTTCAGTAGATCCCATCTAGAGTGTGTCCTGCAACATGGGCTTGGGCACATAAGAAATATAATTCCAAATTCAGGGATTCAAACCCCCCCTTTTCAAGAATGATTATATCAATATGTCCCATCATAATCTCGGTTGCTTTCCACCCCAGGCTAAGTGAATTAGCTGAGTTCTTATGGTTTTAAAAAACTGAAAACTAGGGAAAAAGGTAATATTGAGGAGAGAAATATTAGTTTAGACATTATTATCATCTTCATCAATGATATGCGGCCGGCAATGGACAAAGGCATAGAGATGCATTAGGTAATGGAATCCATCACTGCATCAAGCGTGCTGCTGTAGGTAGCGCACATTAATTTTTCCTTGTTTCTAGAGCTAACTAATCCATAGTATTTGATCCTTGAGTTGCACCATTGCAGTAGATTGTCTGGGATATATTGAGGGGTGTTATGGGTGAGGGGTGGGTTCTGGAATTTTTCAAAGTTGATCGTTAGTCCAGAAAATAACCTGAATTTTAAGAATTCCTGAAGTATGGGGTTAAAACTACCCTGGGGATCACTGATGTACAACGTAATGTCAACGTAAGACACCAATACATGCCTGGTAGGGTACCTGAGCTCATACTCCCAATTGTGCTGTCTGAGGTTAGCTGCCAGTGGTTCTATCGCTTAGGCAGACATGGGGGGCCATAGCGGGCATCCATGCCTGGTTCTTTGAGAGATGGAGAACGTAGGAGAGCATGCACCATTTATGTAAATACGTGCCTGCGGTAGGTGATATAACAGCTTTATCCAGGTTAGGAACAATGATGGGAGACCCATTTGCCTTAGCACCACCATGAGGAATTCCCATTCCAGAGAACCGTAAGCTTTGGTGGCGTTCAAGAAGACCGCCACCACAGCAAGGCCCTGATCAATATCTTGAAGTATTGAGAAAAGGGTGCCCAAGTTATGGGAGGTTGCTTTTCCTGGTATAAATTCAGATTGATCGGGCAACACCAGGGATTCCATTAAGTCTGTTGGCATCAAGCTAAGCCAGAACTTTTGCATCGCTCTTAATCAGGGACAAAGGGCTGTATGATTCAAAGGCATCGGCTGGTTTGCCAGGTTTTAAAAAGGAAATAATTCAAGCTTAATGCATGGAAGGTGGTAAAACTCCTGAGCTTCCTCATAGAGGGTTTTTAGAAAGGGCACCAAACTAACTGTGTGTTCTCTATAAAACTCGGCAGTTAGGCCACCTGGGCAACACACTCATCCTCACCGTAGCTGCATGATCATAGTTTTGATTTCACATCAGAGGGTACGTACGACACCAAGAAGGCTTATAATAAAACATGTCTTACTTTAAAGTGCACGATCGCCCTGAAAAGGGAATCTCGGCACTGAATAACAGGTGGATATTGGTACCCACACTATGATACTCAGTGTATTGACCTCAGGTGGATGAAAAAGCAGAGAGGACCCGCTGGGATTGAACCTGAGACTAAGGGGTCAAAGATGGGCCCCTGCAGTGAATGCAAAAGCCCACTCAGCCACCAGAAGCAACAAAAGTAGTATAAAAACACAAGTTTTCATCAGCCCCTGGGCCAAGAATCAGGTTAGGCAACCCCAGTCCGTGATGGGTGGAATCAATGAGTAAACTGCTCCCATTTCGAAGAAATAAATCGCTAGTAACAATCAATGAAAACTGTGAGGCAAACACAGACCTACTACAGCAACAGGTGACAGAGACCCCCCGGAAAAGTAAAACATATACATATATACACAATAAAAACAAGACTCACCCGGAGTCATTGTTCCCGGCCAACAGGACCCAAAACCAACGACATGTAAGAGACCGAAATGCGACAGCAGTATAAGAGTCGAAACAAGGACCCCAACTAGTACTTGCCCACTATCACTGCCAGCTGTAAACCAGGAAATCAGGCGAGTTTGAGGATGCCAGAACTACAAAAGCGGAGCCCCGTAGTAGCCCGCACCAGCCATCAGCCCCCAGCCCCTCAAAACTGAAACAGGGTATGCCACAGTCAGCCTCAGACTGACTGAACCACAGATCTGGACTCAGGCAGAAAAGAGGTGAAACACGAAGAAGCCGCCAAAAATTCTGCGGGACCGGCTGCACCTGAGGGAAACAGCTGCGCTGGAAGCCAGGTGAGCCCAGCCCCACCCATCAACCCAGCAGCCTCGGAGGCTGGGCCAACAACGCAGCCACAAGCGTTACCCCTTTCCACAGAACACCCGCATGAAATTCCTGCAGGAGAGGACCAAGAGCTGTACCGGGAGCTGCCAGGGAGAATATCGAGGTAGGAACAAGCCTGTGTCGGGAACTTCACATGCCCCGGCGTCAAGCAGGTAAGCCCTTGAGCTCCCAGGAGCTCGGAGAAACCAAAGGGACAAGTAGTCTTTCAGCAACCTGCGCCAAATGCCAGCATGCAAACATGACAAATGGGGGTGCGGCCGAGGACAGTCGGACTGTCCGAAGGGCTCCCACACCGAAAACCCCTGCCAACAGCCTGCCTCTCGCAGGTACGCCCCCCCCCCCCACCCGGAAGGAACTGGAGACTCGGGGAAAGTTGCCCCACGTGCCCACACAGAGATAAAAATAAACTCAGAAGCAAAGAGCACTGACGGGAGGCCAGGAAACAGACAATGTCCCAAAACCATTGTCAACATAGCCGGGTGGTCAGAAAAAAGGCTGTTAGGGAAAGCCCCAGATCACACCGGCTGCCCCCCCTGTAAACCCATGGCTCGCTAAGGCAGACCTAACCGGCACCGTTGGACATCGGGGGAAGGAAGTTGTGAGGTCATAGATCCCCAGGGCCTGCTAGAGCAGGACCACCAACCATGGACCCATGTTCCTGCTACAGCAGGAACCACTTACCTGACAGCGCATCTGGAGAGTCATCGTGCGCAGAACCAAAAAAACAGGCTGAAGGGTTGGGCCGGCCCGCCTCTTATAGAGGTCAAGGGTGTAATGGGTCGGCCATATTGGGAAGGGATGGGAGGCATGGAAGGCTAACTTTTTTGCTTTGGAGGGTTCTGGTATGGAGCTGAAGCTCACTTTGTTAGTCATGTGGCGAGGAAGACTACAGAGGAGGTAAAGTATGTCTTTTTTTTAATGTCTTGTGTCAGATGTCTTGATTGACACTTTATTGCAATTGTCGTAGCTCAAAGCAGACAAACAGCCCCCAGGGTCTAACGGGCCCTTATCTGTCGGTGATTAGTGCTGTTTCACATGCCAGTAACCTGGGACTCCAATTTCTGTGGAAAGCTGAATAACATTTCCAAGAAACAACAACGGGTTTAAGCTCTAATCAGCAAGGCTGAACCCTATTTGAACAAGAAAATACAAGATGCCAATGCTGATAAACAATTCACACTTTTTTTAGTCCAGGCGCATTGATTTGAAACAATGTCACCCAACACCTCTTTTTCCGTACGAGTTAATAAGAACTTAACAAAAAATTCACATCTGTAAATTAGAACCACAGGATATTTGACATTTTAAAAAAATTGAAACACCAAACTGCATTCTCCTAAAACCTACAAAATTCAGTACATCCTAAAAAATTCCACAAAATTCTCTTTCACGCCACACCAACTTCACACTCTCTACCAATCTTCTCAGGCAATCCTACTATCGCTCAACTAACACTCCAGCAGTCCAACAAGCAACCCCACTTTCAATCATTCAAATTAGAACCTCAACAAAATACAAAGTGGTAAACAAATGGGCCAAACAAGAATACGTTTCAAAATTGCTAAATTTCTAATTTATAAAACAGTAATTCATGCACTTGATTTGGCACCGAAAGGTCGACATGTTTCGAACCCCCCAGATACTGGGGTTCTCCTCAGGACCAGAAAGCTTAGATTCTGTGGCCATATCAGCTGATCTCTGCTGCACTATATTCAACTAGTTTAAACAACCATCATGTTTTGCGGCAGTCGATCCATGGCCGAGAGCCGTTGTCTCTTAAGTGTGTAGTGGAGTATCAGGCTCGAGTCTTGTTGAAAGTTTAACCGGTCATCGAAATCCAATACAGTTTTTTTGTGTGCGCCTCGGCATACTTGTTCTTTAGTGCAACAGTCACACTAATCGGTGGCAGAGGGATTGCCAAACTACTAGGCGGCAGTAAAAGAAGACACACCCTGCCAGAATCGGCCTCGGTTTAAAGAACAAGTAAGCCGAGGAGCACACAAAAAAACTGTGTTGGATTTTGACGACTGGTTATAAAATGCCAGAGCACACCCTTGTATTGGAGTTTAAAGGTATTTGAGGAAATAACTGTGTGGCGTTTCTACTGTAGTGTAGTGTAGTTCCTATATTCCCAATAGGCTCTGTGCATTGCAATAATATACACTATAGATTTGACATAGGACTGAGGTCAGTATGTCTCTATCGAGTATATTAAACTTAATTGTGAGTGTGCTAGCTAACTCAGAGGTCACCAGAAAATTTCTTGAATAAGCAAGAAGGGATTAGTCTCTGACAACCGCATAAACATGACAACTTTGTTTCCCCTGGGACCGGAACAATATCTTCAGAGTCGCAGAAACAATAGATAACTATTTCACTCAGTCAATCGTGCATGCTTCGTTTCTACAGAGTTGCACAGAAATAGTGAGACAGGCGTTTCAATATAAAGCTTTATTGAACAGTCTTATTTCTCATGCAAGAGATATGAACTGCTACAATCGTTGGACAGAATGAGAAGCATAATGCGTACAGCGCAAACATGTAATATAAAATAATACTGTAATAGCATTGTCTGTTGCTATGACATATATAAAAATACATACAATAATAGCACAGGCTAAAATACTCAACCGGTGCCTTTAAAATATGTCTACCCCAATGTACCTAACCTAGGTCTAGTACTAGGGAAGAAGTAGGTGCTGTCTTTAGCATAAGTTTTAGTTCTGCCAAGAATTACCAAAGGTTTCTCTATTTTCTAATCAGCTCCATACCTTAGAATGAGAGAGGTTGGTATCTCTTTCAGCTGACTCAATTTCCCAACACCCCGCAAGGGGAGTCAGAAACACTGGAGATGGATTCTCGGCAGGAGGATGACAGCTTCTAGTCAGTGCACCAGCTGGAGAGTTGGCTTTCTTCTGCACTTGCTGTAGCGAGCTGCGTCGTGCAAGTAGGTAGTCGGACTGCACCGAACCACACTTTGCTTTGCCATAGCAAGTGAAGGTATATTTATACCTTGAAGGTGTTTAGGGATGCCAGTATTGACGTAAAAGTCGGGCATATGAACGTCATGAATGAACCCCTAAGGAATAGATGTTCATGCATAATAAAAGAGTTCTTGGAGAAATCAATATCCAGGCAAGGGGAAGTCCCTTCAGCTCAAGAGTCTGGTTTTCCAAGAAATCGTTGTGACGTAGATGAACGGATGGAAGTAGCCATGCCTGTATTTGGGTAGCATGGGCTATGCCTAAATAAGGACTGGATTTCTATGCCTATATAAGGGCAATGTGAATTGTACCTATATTAGGGCATGAATCAGGAAAATGCATACAGAATCTAAATCGATACACAACGGTGGCATCAGCAACGTAGAGAATGACACTACCAGCTTAAAATGGTGAGAGCCACTTATTCCGCTATTCCTATTTCAAACTGCCAACTGATAATATCTATATTTTTCTTCCCATTTTTTAAGCTCTTGTTAATGTTTGCACAGATTGGTTTGTTCAAACACTTTCAGTGTCTGTCATAAATGTGTTCTTTATGGCACGAGAGCTGTTGCTCGTTCAAAATGTTTCAGTCATTTGTTGTAACAAGCTGCATTTGCTGCTTGTTTGTTAATGGTATCTCATCAACGCTTAATGCTTAAACTTTATTTTAATGGCACTGCTGTGAGAGGGTTTCTTTGAATATTGTCAGAGCTAGATTTGGTTATTAAGGGCTTCACAGTAGCGGAAGTGAGTCTTTTCGCCATTTTCATCTCACTTCAGGCATGTGACCTCTAATTTAAAATCACTGATTGGTTAGTCGAACCTGTACTTTTAATGGCAAAACGTTTTAATGGCGGCTTAGTACACGATTTTCCTTTCAGATAAATACCTTCAAATGCACATGCAGTGGCGATGTATTTAAATAGGTCACTTCCATTCTAACAGAGACGCTGCAACTGTTTTGCAAATATTATCTCAAACATTGTATGATATGGTAAAGTGCCTATTAGTGTTGAAGCCTCCATGTTAAACGACAGAAGATATTACAGCAGCCAGCATATTGTGCTGCATGGCTAAAAACGTATAAGGTCCCAAAGGCGAGACCGATTGCATTGCAATTGCTTGTTCTGCAAGCGTTATCTACATCGGACACTCACAACCATTGTGACTGCTGCATTTGGGCCATTTGGCATATGACAAATTTGTCAGTGCATGTTTCTTTGGCATGCTAATGTACACAGCTGCCCTTTGTGTAATTTGCATGGTAGGTTGATGTTGAAGGTGTCCTTTTCCTGATTATACGTTTCTTCGACGCTGATGTGCAAAGCTGTGTGGATCACTACAAAGAAGAGGTAATCTCTAGGCATCCTAACAACAACTTCTTGTCTGACACAAGTATGTGTTCTTCACGCTGAGACACACAGCTTACCATTGTGTGTGTGGCTTCCACTCTGATGCACACAGCTTACTCTGTTTATTACTGTTTAATACATCATCTCAGTATGCCTGTCTATGTTTCACTGATGCGCTCAGCTCATTTTCGCGCACAGTACTACTACATTCACTAATGCGCACAGCTCTACTTACTTTATAGGTATATTTTATCAAGTTTCTTCAGCACGCTTATTTTGTTATTGTGGTATTTTGTCTTATTACTTGTTCTCAGTTCACATAGCATTTACACTAGGCAAAATGTTACTACACCTCCATTCTTCTTAACATCTCCAGGTGACCCCCTCCCCTTCCCTGGAAAAAATTGAAAAAGGTATTTGCACATTATGCTCAGGTTTGTGGTACTTCTTTAAGCGCTGAGAGGAGAACCTCTCTCCTCATGCATTGTTTAGGGTCAGAAGGGTCAAGAAGTGTTTTAACATCTTCCTGAGCTCTCCAATAGTGACTCTGCGACTCTCAATGAGTATCAAATTTGCATTAAAACTGGACTTTCACTACCTCCCTAAAGTACGTAGTGTTCTTGAGCGGTAGCATTTTGGAAGAAGGATGCAAAGGCAAGAGGAGTCGTTCAGCAGTAAATAACAGTTTTGCGCAAATTGGCCTCTACCTGTAACTTTGGTTCCACCTTGGAAGAGTTCTTGAGGGATTTATTTATCTTAGGATGTGTATAAGACAAAACGAGGGATGCTTTATTGTAAAAAGACACTCCCACTCTTAAAGAAGTGATAACCATTACCAAGAGTCATGAACATTCCAAGGCACGTGTTGACATTATAAAGAAGGACTCTGCAGATGAGAAGAAAGAAAATTTTGAGGTTAAAGTAGTGGTAGATAAGAGTGCTAAGCCCAAAACTAGGTCATCTCAAAAATTGCCCTCTCACAAGAGCTTTCAAGGGAAATGTTTCAGATGCAGTGACTCCGGTCACATGGCCAATTTTAAGGACTGTCCAGGCTGGAAGGTAATATGCCAATCTTATGGGAGAAAAGGTCATGTATTCAAGAGCTGTAGGTCAGGCAAGGATCACAAGAAGGTCAGAGAGATTGAACTTTTCAAAGAGGATGTAGAAGAGGTTATCATTTGTCAAGTTGCAGAAAATACATGTGATGGGCTTCAAGAACTGGTATTGGTTAATGACGCCCCTGTAGAATTTCTATTTGACTCTTTTGCCAAAATTACACTTGTTCTTAAAGTTTGTTATGAGTGCAATTGGTTAGGTAGAGTCACTCTTTTTAAACCTGACATCAGACCAAAAGGTTGTGGTGGGGTGACCATAGAATTATTAGGTTACTTTTGGGGCACAATTGATTTCAAAGGGAGTGTCACCCCTGGAAAGATCTATGTCTCAATGAAAGGTGAATCACTCATAAGTTGGTTTCACCAAAGGGATCTGCATGTCTTTCTTGACCCCAATGAGAATCCTCCTGTGTGTCTAAAAGAATTGCCACCTGTGAGGGTAGTCAATGATCTCACTCAAGATTGGATCACTGATTTCCCTGCAGTTTTTTCCAGTGACCTAAGTTGTTTTAAAAACTATGTACATCATATAAAGATTAAGCAAAATGTGGTTTCAAAAGTTTCCAAGGTTAGGAATGTAGCCTTGTTGGTAAGAGAGAGCATGAAATCTGAACTGGATAAGCTCCTGCCCAAGGGTATCATTCAGGAAGTTGAGGCAAGAGAGTGGGTCTCTCCGGTGGTGATGGCCCAAAAGGCCAACAGTGAGACCTTACTCTGTGTGGACTTGAATAGAGCTTATCAGAGTGGTTATTATTGCCCACTACCCTTTACCCAACATAACTGAGATGTTGTGCTCCCTTGAAGGGGCAAAGCATTTTTCTTCCTTAGACCTAACCTCTGCTTACCACCAGGTCAAGCTTCATTCTTCCTCTCAAGGCCTCACAGCCTTTGTAACACCATTTGGGACCTTTACGTTTCTGAGAATGCCCTTTGGGCTAATTTCTGCTGCCTCAGTTTTTCAGAGGGTGATGGAGAGCATTATTGGATGTCTTCAGGGTATCAAAGTGTACCAAGATGACATACTCATTTTTGGTGTTGATCTAGATCAACGTGATACGAGGCTAAGGTCTGTGTTGAAGAAGTTGCAAGATGCCGGCCTCAATCTTAGGGCTAACTAATATAAATTTTGCATCAAAGTGATAGAGAACCTTTAGATTATCTGTTGGGCAATGATCTGGGAACTTCAGCCTGGGCTAAAGTAGAGTTTAGGACTCATCCAGAGACGATGGGCATTTGTGCCAGTATGTTTGATGTCACCATGGCTCAGGCCAAACAGCTCTCCACTGACCAAACACTGGATCCTGAAAAAATGAACCGAGTGCTTCCCAAGAGAATGAGCAGGAAGGGTAAGCAATTGCCATCCTCACAAACTCTCAGTGGCGATCAGCCTCCTGAGGGATGTGATCTCAGCCCCTGTGAAGGAAGGAACTGCTTCAGAGGAACTTGGGCCTGTCCAGGCAGAGTTCTTGGGGGCAGGAGCCCTTCCGGGTCAGACCTGAGTTTGGAGCAGCAGGCCTGCCCCTCCCTAGAACCCCTCAGACAGGAAGCTGTTGCTGAGGCAGCAGAGATTATCAGTGGGTCCCATAGGATCTATTGGGAGGAAGGACTTCTATACTCTGAGGGTAGAGACCCCAAGCCTGGTGCCACCAGGAGGTTGGTAATACCCAAGAAGTTCAGAGGTTTCCTACTCTCCCTGGCACATGATATTTCTCTTGCAGGACACTTAGGTCAAACGAAGACTTGGGACAGGCTTGTCCCTCACTTTCACTGGCCCAATATGTCTGAAAACACAGAGGAGTTTTGTCACAACTGTGCCACTTGCCAAGTCAGGTGGCAGCACAAAGGCCACATTAATTCAACGCCCCTTGGTAAGGGTTGCATTTGAAAGGGTAGGGATTGACATTGTTGGTCCCTTAAAACCTCAACTGCCTCTGGGCACAGTTACATATTAGTGGTGGTGGACCATGCCACTAGGTACCAAAAAGCTATTCCCCTTAGGACCACCACAGCTCCTGTGGTAGCTAGGGCCCTCATGGGACTCTTTTCCCGCGTGGGCTTCCCTAAGGAGGTCTTAACTGACAGAGGTACCAACTTCATGTCAAGTTACATCACTGAAATGTGGAACGAGTGTGGAGTTAACTATAATTTTACCACCCTACCATCCACAATGCAATGTGCTTGTTGAAAGGTTACACAAGACCCTAAAGAGTAGGATCATGGGTAAGTATTGGCGGTAAAATCCGCTCCGCTCGCGGATTTTGCGGATTTTCGGGAAATTCGCAATCCGCGAGAGTCGCGGATTTCCCGCAAAATCCGCTAAATTCGCACGCAGCTGATTTTTTTTCTGGGTGATACAATTTTTGCGGCGCGCGGCGTTCATCAGCGTTTGCAGAGTTGTTTTTCTCGATATTTTGCGAGTGCTGCGCCATTTTGGATCTTGCTGCGGGATCCCGCGAGAATTTGGCGAGCGCGATTACGTAATCGCGGCTTGCCAACTTGCACAGCGAGAGTTTGTCAGCGCGAGTACGCCGTGATCACGTATCGCGGGACTTCGCAATTGAGAGCTTGGAGATGCGGCGAGAAGCAACAATCTCGCACTCGCGAAATTATAAAATTTGCAATTCTGCACAAGAAATCCACCAGCAAGCAGCATAAACCTTCTGGAAATGATGATTTTTATCTGAATAACTCCTCAGGTTGACATTTGCCTGCACTTTTTTTGCGAGGAGTCCATTTTGGGGAGGGGGGGTGGGAGGAAGGAAGTGCCCCACAGTCTTTAACTTCCTGTTCCTGTCCAGCAGGCTCCTCCCAGTGCTTTGTCCATCTCCTGGTCACTTTTCATTTGGATCTAGAGCTGGAAGGATTACTTTTTGTGGATGCTGTTGGATATTTGGATTTGAGGCCTTTTTGACTTTCTTTGGATCACTTTTGGATTAGAAATTTCACAAGTAAGTTTGTTTGTAGCATTACAGTTGCTGCAACTACAATTTTGGAATTTTCGATTTTTGGGCTGTTTTGGGGCCTTTTGCCCAGGGGTACTCAGTGGTGGGTGGACTGAGTCTTTCTGTGGGGTGTCTTGAATTTGAACATCATGGAGGGCATGGATGGAATGGGATTGTACTGATTTTGCGGTGTTTTTCGATTTTCGAGGGTTTTGATGGGGAGGGACAGGCCATGTGGCTGGGGGCCATTTTGAGTGCTGCTACAGGCCCCGGCCATGTGCTGGGAGGCAAGTGGCCATTTTGAATGCAGGCATTGTTGTTAGGCCTGCAACCATTTTGCCTACTTTTCAACCTTTATGCCCAGGGGTAGTGAGTCTTGCATGGGCCTAGTCTTTCTGTGGGGTGTCTTGAATTTAAACATCATGGAGGGCATGGATGGAATGGGATTGTGCTGATTTTTCGGTGTTTTTCGATTTTTGGGGGTGTTCATGGGGAGGGACAGGCCATGTGGCTGGGGCCATTTTTAGTGCTGCTACAGGCCCTGGCCATGTGCTGGGAGGCAAGTGGCCATTTTGAATGCAGGCATTGTTGTTAGGCCTGCAACCATTTTGCCTACTTTTCAACCTTTATGCCCAGGGGTAGTGAGTCTTAAATGGGCCTAGTCTTTCTGTGGGGTGTCTTGAATTTAAACATCATGGAGGGCATGGATGGAATGGGATTGTGCTGATTTTTCAGTGATTTTCGTTTTCTGGGGCTGTACTTGTGGCCTTTTCACCAGGGGTATTGAGTCTTGCATGGGCCTAGTCTTTCTGTGGGGTGTCTTGAACTTAAACATCATGGAGGGCATGGATGGAATGGGATTGTGCTGATTTTTCGGTGTTTTTCGATTTTTGGGGGTGTTCATGGGGAGGGACAGGCCATGTGGCTGGGGGCCATTTTGAGTGCTGCTACAGGCCCTGGCCATGTGCTCGGAGGCAAGTGGCCATTTTGAATGCAGGCATTGTTGTTAGGCCTGCAACCATTTTGCCTACTTTTCAACCTTTATGCCCAGGGGTAGTGAGTCTTGCATGGGCCTTGTCTTTCTGTGGGGTGTCTTGAATTTAAACATCATGGAGGGCATGGATGGAATGGGATTGTGCTGATTTTTCAGTGATTTTCGTTTTTTGGGGCTGTACTTGTGGCCTTTTCACCAGGGGTATTGAGTCTTGCATGGGCCTAGTCTTTATGTGGGGTGTCTTGAACTTAAACATCATGGAGGGCATGGATGGAATGGGATTGTGCTGATTCTTCGGTGTTTTTCGATTTTTGGGGGTGTTCATGGGGAGGGACAGGCCATGTGGCTGGGGGCCATTTTGAGTGCTGCTACAGGCCCTGGCCATGTGCCGGGAGGCAAGTGGCCATTTTGAATGCAGGCATTGTTGTTAGGCCTGCAACCATTTTGCCTACTTTTCAACCTTTATGCCCAGGGGTAGTGAGTCTTGCATGGGCCTTGTCTTTCTGTGGGTTGTCTCGAATTTAAACATCATGGAGCGCATGAATGGAATGGGATTGTGCTGATTTTTCAGTGATTTTCATTTTTTGTGGCTGTACTTGTGGCCTTTTCACCAGGGGTATTGAGTCTTGCATGGGCCTAGTCTTTCTGTGGGGTGTCTTGAACTTAAAAATCATGGAGGGCATGGATGGAATGGGATTGTGCTGATTTTTCGGTGTTTTTCGATTTTTGGGGGTGTTTATGGGGAGGGACAGGCCATGTGGCTGGGGGCCATTTTGAGTGCTGCTACAGGCCCTGGCCATGTGCTGGGAGGCAAGTGGCCATTTTGAATGCAGGCATTGTTGTTAGGCCTGCAACCATTTTGCCTACTTTTCAACCTTTATGCCCAGGGGTAGTGAGTCTTGCATGGGCCTAGTCTTTCTGTGGGGTGTCTTGAATTTAAACATCATGGAGGGCATGGATGGAATGGGATTGTGCTGATTTTTCAGTGATTTTTGTTTTTTGGGGCTGTACTTGTGGCCTTTTCACCAGGGGTATTGAGTCTTACATGGGCCTAGTCTTTCTGTGGGGTGTCTTGAACTTAAACATCATGGAGGGCATGGATGGAATGGGATTGCGCTGATTTTTCTGGGTTTTTTTCGATTTTTTTGGGGTGTATAACTGAACTGATGTTCCTCTGTCTTCCATTGCTTTTAGGTGCACAAGACTCAAGAGAACCACCAGTGCCAGGAAGAAGTCCTGCAGCGGTGTGTGTGTGCAGCATAACGTCACGCGACGTCACGTCTGGCCTCAGACAACTCTACAATTCGTGCAAATGCAGCCTGCTGTCTGACCTGCTCTGAAGAAGATGGCCCCAAAAAAAGGTCTCCGTAGCTCCTCTAGCAAGAAAGTTGCTAGTAAGGAGCAGAAGAAGCAAGTTACCAAGGAGGCTGGTGTGCCGGCCGCCGCGTTTTTTGGGAGCAAAAAAAAAAGTACGCCTGCAGCAGCAGCAGGATCTGCTGGGGACCAAGCTGGGAGCAGCACCCCGGCTCCATTGGGTTCAGTGCCTCCACCACCACGCCAACTTAAGTCAAAGCCCATGAGTGCTTCAGAGGCAGTCAGTGTACTTCTCCAATCACCATCGACCAGTGATGTTGGCTCATCGCAAGAAAGTAGCAGCAATGTCCCTGAATCAACACAGGTTGTTGTAACTCATCTGACAAGTGTTGAACAACCACAGCCGCAACAACAACACCATGTGCAAGTACAAGCCCAAGTACATGTGGAAGGAGAGGCAGCGCAAGGAGATGCGCAAGCAGAGGTACATGGAGGGTCACAAGTGCCCACAATAGTTGTTCCTCCCAAAGTAGGGGCACATCAGGAAATCGACAATCAAGCCGAGGTATCATTGGAAGCCGCTCCTCCTGATGATCATTCATTGTCTTCCCCATCCCTAGCAAGGAAAAGATCAAGGGGGGTGTCTACATCTTCTTCAAGCCCACCTCCTTCTGATGAACTGGATGAAAATTGGGAACCTCAACCACCACGGCCGTCTGAGAGTGAGGCACACCATGATCTGACAAAGGTACCTAAGCGTAAAAGGAAGGTCGTCGAAAAACTCATAGCTATGGAGTGTGATGAGGCTCAACCAGAAGTGAGGGATACTGCTGCTGATGAAGCCTCTCACGATGATGACGAGCCAGTCATCATAAAGTTCACTGCAGCCCCAGCGGGCATGCAGCAAAGAGACATTTTGACCCTATCCCGAGAAGCTGCTGAGCGTGATGATGATGTCGACGAGGAGGCAATGGAAATGGAAACACAACAATCATTAGATTTGGAGTTAACTAGTACACCAACACCTACCGCTTCCATATTTCTTTCTCGCAAGAAGGGACCTCCATCCACCTCGACCTCAATTAGTGGTGGTGAAAGTGCAAAACGTACTGAAGTTCGGCAATCCACATCCTCCACTTCATCTGGCATTAGCAGCAGGACCACCACCACCAGTATCGCTGCCTCCTCCGGCCCCCAAAGACATTTCAAGTCTCCAGTTTGGGACTTCTTTAGTGTTTGCCCAAAAAAGGAAAACGTAGCCATTTGTAGCATTTGTAAGCTTCGAGTTAGTCGTGGTAAGTTTGGTACCAACTATGGTACCGGAGGCCAGAGAGGTCATCTTAGGAGAACGCACGCTGTCCAATGGCTTGCGCACCTAGATGCGGTCAAGGAAGCCCGAATTGCACGTAATGAAAATGTTGATTTTTCATCTGATGATGACGAGGAAGCAGAAGACGATTCAAACACTTCACTTACACCCAGTACCCCTGTCAGCAGCACACCCCATGTGAGCCACACTAAGAGTGTGGGAGAGAGTGAGACATCAATGCGAAAAAGTTCATCAGCGAGCGTAACTGGGTCGAAGATATCATCATCATCCCGTAAATCCTTGGTCCAGGGCAACATTAAAAAGATGTTGTTTAGAGAAGCGCAATATGAACGCAACCACCCACTGACGCGTCTGTATAACACTAAGCTGGCTAAAATGCTAGCTCTGGACCTTCTCCCTTTTTCTTTTGTAGAAGGGGTTGGTTTTCTAGAATTAGTGGCAGCGCTCTGCCCTAAATGGAAGGTTCCTAGCCGGTTCTATTTTGCCCGAGTTGCGGTTCCAGCACTACATGAAGATGTTCTGGAGGTGATTGGGGCAGCTTTGCAGAAGAGTGCTGTTCACACTATACATCTGACAACAGACATGTGGACCAGTGGCGCAGGCGCTGATTACATGTGCATCACTGCACACTGGGTCTCTTTTTCAGGGGCTAAAGCAAAGCTAAACGCAGGTGTTGACTCGGACATTGTTTTTAAAGCTGCTCGGAAACATGCAACACTAGCCATGTTTGGTTTGGAGAAACGTCACACAGCAGAAAACATTTTGGATGTCTTCAACACAAAGGTCCTTGACTGGCTGTCCCCAAAAAAACGCCAGGTTGGTTATGTTTCCACGGACAATGGCTCCAATATAGTTAATGCCATGCAGCTGGGTGACTATTTCAGAGTGCCGTGTTTGGCTGTATAAACCTGGTTGTCAAAAAATTCTTGGGTGATAAAGACAGTGCAGCGTACAGACTAGTGGAGACCTGCCAAAAAATGTGCAACCATTTCAGCCATTCTTTTAAGGCCCGGAAGCATCTGAGGAGCCTGCTATATGAACGTCAAATGCCAGTGAAAGCACTCATCCAGGAGGTGGTAACACATTGGAACTCAACCTTCTACATGCTTGAGCGCCTGTATGAGCAGTATACGGTACTCGATCACTATTTCTTAACACAGGGTACAGCTCAGAAGGAGGACCTGAGGATGGGTGTGGCGCAATGGAGCATAGTTAAAAGCCTGACACACATGCTTCGTCCTTTTGAGTTCTTCACACGTGCAGTCAGCAAGGAGGACTGTAATTTGGGAAAAGCTATCCCATTGTTGTACATGCTGGAGCACCAACTGAAGGAGGTGTGTTCTGTGTTTGAAAAAGATGAAAAAAACCAAGACCCTTTTGTTCTGGCTGAGAAATTATTAGAGCACCTACAAGGTGATGAACGTCTTAAAATGATCCACTCAAACCAGCATTACATTTGTGCTACTATTCTGGATCCACACTACAAAAAGGCGCTGGCAGGCCAAGCATTCTTTCCTTTTGCTGATGAAGATGTTACAAAGTACAAACAGTGGATAGACTCCTCAGCCAAGAGGTTTGAAAGAGAACGGCAGCAAATTGAAGGAAAAGGCAGTACATCAGCATCAGCAGGCCATCCCCAGTCAAAACAATCCACTTCTGCACCTGTGGCTGCGGCACAAGTGACCTCTCAGCCGTTAAAGAGACCGGCAACCGGATCATCTGCACCACCAGACACAACAGTAACATTGGAGGCTGAAGAGGATTGGCTAGCTCGGCTTGGGTTTGGTTCTCAAAAGGTCACAGCAACAGCTAAGCAAAGTGGAGAAACCTTGGAGGAGAACCTTGATTTGATGGTCAAGGACTATCTGAATGACTCAACAGAGGTCTATGTTAATGCTGACCCATTGGCGTATTGGCATGGGAAAAAAGAATTGTGGCCACAGCTCACCAACCTGGCTTTAAACTACTTGTCTTGCCCACTCGCAAGCGTGTCTTCTGAACGTGTTTTCAGTGCTGCTGGTGGCATTGTAACTTCCAAACGGAGCCGCCTCTCGCCCAAAAATGTGGAGAGGTTAACAATGATCAAGATGAATCAGCACCTCATACCACCAGATTTTAGAGTACGAGAAAGCACGCCGGATGAAGACGAGGTGGACAGCAACATAGATGAGGGAATTTCTTCTCTGTCAGGTCACACTGACCTCACCCTGCCTGAATTCGCAGAGTATGATGACGAAGCCTTATTCTTATTCACGGACCGTGCTGCCGAGCCCTGAAAATGAGACAACGAATCAATAACTTTCTTTTTCGTCCTTATTCACTTTTATTCCTGTGTGTCTGTCTTTCTTTGTTGTGCACAGTTAATATAATTCAAACTTTAATCAGATAATCACAAAAACAAGCCCATCAGCAGGTGGGTTGGCGGGTCTTGGGCCATTCCTGGGTAGGTCTAATTCCGGGTAGAAGTGGTTGGGACAAAATCCACGCCGATTTTTTTTTGCTATTTCTGACATTTTGCTCAATGTAGCGTTTTCGGGGGCCTGTTTGGGGGGGCTTTCTGGTGTTTGTGGGTGGGTTTTGGGGTCTGGGAGCACTGCTGGGACACTCTAATCTTGATTGCATTTGCTTTTCAGGAAATCCGTGGTGGCAAACCAGAGTTATGGCCTAGCTACGCAGCGCGTTTGGACCGAAGGCTGAGAAATATTGTAAGTAGGAGATGTTGCTTTTGGCCTGTTTGGGGGTGTTATGCTTTTTGGCGGGTGGGTTGGCGGGTCTTGGGCCATTCCTGGGAAGGTCTAATACCGGGTAGAAGTGGTTGGGACAAAATCCACACCGATTTTTTTTTGCTATTTCTGACATTTTGCTCAATGTAGCATTTTCGGGGGCCTGTTTGGGGGGCTTTCTGGTGTTTGTGGGTGGGTTTCGGGGTCTGGGAGCACTGCTGGCTATGGTTACTTTACTTTGCAAGAGGTTTGAAGCAAATCCATGGTGGCAGAGGGGAGTTAGGGCCTAGCTGCAGAGCGCGCGCGGAGTGATTTTGGAAATTTGGGCAAAAATGACTAAGTCCCCATTTTTGTACTTTTGGTCTTTGGCTGTTTGGGGTCTTCTACTCGTTTTCTCCTGAGTTGACGGCTCTGGGGCCATTGCTGGGAAGCTCTAATACCCGATAAAAGTGGTTTGGACCAAATCCGAGGCAGAATTTTTTTGTGTTTTTGCTGACTTGCTTGCCTTTGAGGTGCTCTTAGGGGGGGTTCCGTCTGTTTGTGGGTGAGTTTCGGGGTCTGTGAGCACTGCTGGGACACTCTAATCTTGATTGCATTTTCTTTTCAGGAAATCCATGGTGGCAAACCGGACTTATGGCCTAGCTACGCAGCGCGTTTGGACCGAAGGCCGAGAAATATTGTAAGCAGGAGATGTTGCTTTTGGCCTGTTTGGGGGTGTTATGCTTTTTGGCGGGTGGGTTGGCGGGTCTTGGGCCATTCCTGGGAAGGTCTAATACCGGGTAGAAGTGGTTGGGACAAAATCCACGCCGATTTGTTGTTGTTGCTATTTCTGACATTTTGCTCAATGTAGCGTTTTCGGGGCCTGTTTGGGGGGCTTCCTGGTGTTTGTGGGTGGGTTTCGGGGTCTGGGAGCACTGCTGGCTATGGATACTTTACTTTGCAAGAGGTTTGAAGCAAATCCATGGTGGCAGAGGGGAGTTAGGGCCTAGCTGCAGAGCGCGCGCGGAGTGATTTGGGAAATTTGGGCAAAAATGACTAAGTCCCCATTTTTGTACTTTTGCTCTTTGGCTGTTTGGGGGTCTTCTACTCATTTTCTCCTGGGTTGACGGCTCTGGGGCCATTGCTGGGAAGCTCTAATACCGGATAAAAGTTGTTTGGACCAAATCCGAGGCAGAATTTTTTTTGTGTTTTTGCTGACTTGCTTGCCTTTGAGGTGCTCTTAGGGGGGGTTCCGTCTGTTTGTGGGTGAGTTTCGGGGTCTGTGAGCACTGCTGGGACACTCTAATCTTGATTGCATTTGCTTTTCAGGAAATCCGTGGTGGCAAACCGGACTTATGGCCTAGCTACGCAGCGCGTTTGGAACGAAGGCCGAGAAATATTTTAAGTAGGTGTTGCTTTTGGCCTGTTTGGGGGTGTTATGCTTTTTGGCGGGTGGGTTGGCGGGTCTTGGGCCATTCCTGGGAAGGTCTAATACCGGGTAGAAGTGGTTGGGACAAAATCTGCGCTGATTTTTTTTGTTGCTATTTCTGACATTTTGCTCAATGTAGCGTTTTCGGGGGCCTGTTTGGGGGGCTTCCTGGTGTTTGTGGGTGGGTTTCAGGGTCTGGGAGCACTGCTGGCTATGGATACTTTACTTTGCAAGAGGTTTGAAGCAAATCCATGGTGGCAGAGGGGAGTTAGGGCCTAGCTGCAGAGCGCGCGCGGAGTGATTTGGGAAATTTGGGCAAAAATGACTATGTCCCCATTTTTGTACTTTTGCTCTTTGGCTGTTTGGGGGTCTTCTACTCGTTTTCTCCTGGGTTGACGGCTCTGGGGCCATTGCTGGGAAGCTCTAATACCGGATAAAAGTGGTTGGGACAAAATCCACGCCGAAAAGCCTTTTGGCACTTTTTGTAACTTAGGGTTCGTTAGGGTTAGCCCTAGCAGCAGGATTGCATGTGTTTTGGGGTGTTCTAGATTTTTGCAACTGAGTTCTGGGGTCTTAGAGCACTAGTGAGAATGTGTAATTTTGGTTGCAAGTCATTTGAAGAAAATCCATGGTGGGAAAGGGGGGATTTGGCATAGTTAAAGAAAGCCTTTGCCACTATTCTTAACTTAGGGTGCGTTAGGGTTAGCAGTATTTCTATTGCATGTGTTTGGGTGGGGGGGGTTTCGAGTCTTGGAGCGATGCTGGCTATGGATACTTTTGCTTGGTTGCTTGCAAGTGGTTTGAATGCAATCCACGGTGGGTAAGGGGGTATTTGGGCCTACTTTTACTTTCAAAGTACGTTTTGTCACCAGTTTTCCGCTAGGCCTCGTTTTTTGCGATTTGATTGGGGGTCTTCTACATTTTTGCGACTGGCTTTAGTAAGGGTCTGGGTGGGAGCACTGCTGGGAAGATCTAATTTTGTTCTAAAACACAGTTTACAGTACACCTAGCTTGAGGGCAAGATCCGCTAAATTAATTTGCCCATACTTATTTATCCTTCAAAAGGAGACTCAGACAGAGTACGCACTGTCAAAAATTTTGTACTGTCTACTAGGAAAATCAAAGTGTGACTTTTTGCACTCCACAGCCTAAATACCTTATATTTATTTATCAGTGGTGTTGTAATATTATATCACTTCCTGTTTTTCGTTGAATAATTACAGGCCGGGTTTCAGTCTGTGCAATGGGGAAAAAAGGATGGAGTCAGGCTTCACATTAGCGAGCCGCAATTCAGCATCCGCCAGGCAGGCAGTGGACAGGGTGTCTTCTGGTCACCAACATTGATGGACGAATCGTCAGATGGAATGGAGGAGTGCCGCTAATAAGAGGAATTATTTTCTGCATGCAACTTACTTACCAAATTCAACAGGACAACTACAACAACATACAGATACAGTATCCATTGTGTTTTTCTACGACTGTGACTGCATTTCTTGGATCTCTCTCTGCTTCTAAATTGATCCCTTAACACATCACTTAGTCCACTCCACTATCACATCTGCACCACACATAGTCATTTGTAAGTGCTCCTACGTAATTCGCAAGTCGCAGCACGCCCCAGCCCGTAGAGGACTGGGATGGCCCCAATGATGAAGCATGTCACCAAGGGGCAACCCTGGTGAGTGAGGGGACACCTAGAAAAAGAGCAATTTCTCCTTTTCTATCTACTACACCTTCCAGACCAACCCCATTGAGTGTTGTGAATGGATTTATAGTGACCAGCAAGGCTCTCAGGTATCTGGCAACAGAGACCTTATGTTGAATATAGTTATCAATAATTCCACACACGCCCTGTACTGTCGCATTCTTTCTTCCACAGTTGTCGAAAGTACTACTTACTTTTCACTGACATGCATGCACTAGTGCATGCACTTTCAAAGATTGATGGATTGGTTTGTACCCAAAGATTTGTTTATGTTCACAATTGTTTGTCCATGCTGTGCTATTTTTTCTTGTCTCACAAAACCTTTCCCAAAAACCCCCGTACCCATCCATTTTTCAAACCCTAACCCTCTTCCCCCGGGCTGTGTGGTTTTGATTGATGTGTGACTAAATTACAGCAATAAATCCACACACTTGCTGGGGAGGATAAGGTGATACCAACAGGCTGGTGAAGAAATCCGAGGATATATTCTTACTCTGCTTGACAAAGACCCATGGCTAATGTCAAAGAACTTCAACCGAAATAGTAGTTATACTTTACCATTTGTTAGGCTACAATGTGGCACTGTTCTAGTGTACTGTCACCTGCTATATTCTCTATTGTACCGTTGTATTGCTCAGGAGGACCAACCAGATTTCATTTTCTTTTTTTCATAGGGATGCAACTGCCACTGTGTCACACCACTAGTACCACCGCTATGAGGAAATGTTATCCGCCCAGGATTGCCAACCTTATTCGCTGTTTCCCGTGGAGCCAGCCCTGGGCCTAGCCCTACTTGCAAACAGAAATTACAGGTAAGATAGGCGTTTGGTTGGAGGTAGTATAATGGAGTATTAGGAGAGACGAGAGATTGACGGTACTACTACTAAAGTCCTAGGACTATTCAGGAAAACAAACTTACTGTTAAACCCCCACCCACCAGACTCAAAAGCAGTAAAAAACAGGTATGGTCAGATAAAGTTTCAAAAATTATATTTTTATAGCCCTAACAAAATAATCTCCTGCAAGACCCTCCCTAACCCCAACGATTGTCCTTCAAAAGTCCCCAAAAAACCCAACTCCCAATTCCCACCCCCCAAAAGTCTCTAAAAAAGGGGCAAGGGACACTATGGCAGGGTGCTGTTGGCTTTAGCAGCCAGGGCATCATGCTCCTTGCGGAGGGTGGCAAGTTCGAAGCGGAGGCCCTCCACCAAGTTCTTATAGTTCAGGACCTCCTGCTCCAGGTAGGACAGTCTGAGGGATAAGCGGCGCCGGTGTGCCTTGCAAATCCTGTGGGGGGCAGCTGCTGTCTTTGCTGCTCGGCGTTGGCGTTGGGCTTTGGTAGCCCGGCTCCGTACCGCTAGAGCACTGCGCTGGCTGGCAGCCCGCACGGAGGAGGATGCAGCTGTCCCCGTTGACGTTGTTGTTGTACCAGACTGCGTCTCCTCCTCCTCCAGGGCCACCAGCCGCCGATATTCAGCGACAGTGGCATCCAACCTCAGTTGCCGGGCCATTCGAGCCAGCTCCTTCCTCCTTGATGGTGTCTTGGATTTGGAAGGAGCAACTACATGAAGAAAGAAAGACATAGTCTGTAACCAATGCTCCTTAAGATTAACACAAAATGATTGAGCAGAAAGTTGTCACAGTACAAGTAGCAAATTGAAACAAAGCACAGTACATAACTATTGAGGACAGTATCTATGTAACCTCCGACTTCTTCATCCTTGCTCTAACATTAGTGGGAGTTTAAGGAACAAATTCTACAAGCACTATGGACTTCCATTACAGTCGACTATGACAGTACACCAGTCTTATTCTTCTTCTTCTCTCTTGTTTAGGAAAATTGGTACGTTATCTTATGCAAGCTGGCATAATGCCAGCGCAGTGAACTTGCACCCGAGAAAAACAGACGCACAACATGGTGAGTGAGACAGACTTGCGTTACTGTACCGGTCCAGTACATGCAGGTGGTGAAGCTCTTACTTTTCTATTACGGGTGGCACTGAGAATACTCTGTTAAAAGAGCTACTGCTTAATTAATTTAGCTTTCACCCTACAGTGCAAATGAGTATTAGAAAAGGAAAATAAAGAAGCTAAATAATCTGATTATCTATCACTTCACATGGGATGTATTTGATGACATATGGGATGACTTTAGGTGCTTTGCTTATTATTGAGTGAACAGTGATACCCCCACACATGAATGACGTACTACTACTAAACTAAAGTTATTAAGAGAGGTAGGGAGTATCCACCGTAATAACCGGATATATGCTGTGCTTGCAGTTGCAATACAAACTACTGCTACTATTCATGGTAGTATTTGGACAAAATTACAACTTCTTTTCCTTGCCTTTCCTACACTGGAACGGACGTGCGGGTGCAGTGTTACATGCTCTTCAAAGTAACACTTAGTTCATCCAGTGACCGTCTACTCTCTCTAGATACACATATGCTATCTAAGAGTCAGATAGTACCATGAATGATCCAGGCATCCATCCATTCAAAGTATATGCACACATACAGTTTCTGTTTCACCCACCCAGGCTGTTCTCCTTCCACCCATCCTTGCTTCATCATTCACCCAGCCATGCACCATACCATATTATTTCCTTCCCAGCCACCTCGGGGACCAAACAAACACATATCATTTTTCTTTGCCAGTCATCATTACATTTCTCATCCTTCCACACTTACTTACACCCTTCTTTCGCTTTTCGTTCATCCCTTCCATCAAGTTCACCTCAGATCTGATTGGGATTCTTCTCGCCAAAAACGTCACAGCTAAGTCGAAGTACATTTAGAGGAGGCTACGACCTGGTTTATTTATAATACACCCGTGCAGAAAGCACACTCTGCAGTCTTCAATCTCAAATGAGTAATGAATGTATAGCTTATCTCTGCCCGCCACCACCGTGTCATCCCCCACAGATTTGTCCGGCTCTTGCACCGCCTCCTCCCCAGAGTTGTCCTCGTCCAATGCCACCACCACCTCGACACTGGCCCCGCCTCCAGATGTTCCACCTACAAAGTACATTTAATAATGTTAGAATACACCACTCACTACTATATAATATTTTGTCTAGGAGGAAGAAAGAAATGTGAAAAAAACAGTATACAATTTAATAATTTGTGACTGTCTACTGTAAAGTAAAAATGTCCCTTTTTCCAGGGAAGGCTGTTGTCTTGCTGCACTTTTTGGCACAACTGATGAATGCTTGCTTTTTATTTTTAACACGCACCACTTTTTCTCCTAACAGACAGAAGCTTGACTTCTAAGAACACAAGCAGGATCAAGTTCAAACCAGGTGAGAGCTCGGCTCGACCACAAGAAATGTGTCCAATTAATCGTCAGCACTAAGCACTAAGCACTTTTCCATTTCCAGTTAAACGTTTACTTTTATGACAAACTTGATTTCAATAAATGTGTTTACTTTTAATAAAGCTTTTAAACTCAAATAGACTCTGTGGTTTTTGGTCCTCCAGACTAGAGTGGATGAGCTAAAGGTTTTGGAATTTTTGCAAGCATAAGTCCGTGCCTCTGCCATCGATGACTTTGGGAGCTAAATAACTCTGCCACACTATCTACTCAGTAAGGAGATTGGGGGTTCAACTACAAAGTCTGTTATCACTGAGGTATGTGGAAAGTCTAACAGCGCCTATTATAATTGATAAGCTAAGCAATGCATTATTTAGTGTCCATAGTTCTGTTTGTGCAGATTTGTCCCTGCAACAGTTGTAGAATGGATTGTCCTCCTATCCAAACCAAAAGTAAAGTAGTATCTTATTCTTTCTTGGTGGTCATTCACCTTTTTATTGTTGGCAATTGTCAAAGCATAAACATTTAGAATACTTGAAAAGACATTATGGACAATCCCAGAGGACTGCATAGAGCTATTGCTGACTAGAATGGGAGTCCAATGGAAATGCCAAATGTGCAATCTTAGTTAGCTACACAGACAGACTAATAAGAATAATCTAGTAATACCACATGGAGTCATAGTCGAGGCAGGATAAGAATTTAGATCCTGTCTACAAGAAGATCAAAGACGATTTAGAAAAAATCGAATGAGGAACGCTAGGAAAAAATAAGTACTCTATATTAAAATTAAAACTTACTGGGGCCAGCAAAGGAGCCCTTGCCTGCCCGGTCCTGGCCTGCATCGTCAACGGCACCCTCCTCCTCCTCCTGTGTCCTCCTCTTGCCCCTGGGGGAAGCTGATGTACAACATGAAAGAAAGAAAAACAGAAAACATGGATGATATTTGTCAACCAAATCAAACATTTCAAAAGAACTAACAAAATATTTTTGCGAAATAGCAAATAGACAACTACTCCACGGGATATATTATTGACCAATCTCATGTGGTCGACTACGTTATTACTTTAGTATTGCTTGATTTGCGGACCGTCGAATTGGAAATTACCTTATGTAACTCACTAAACAAAGTACTAAAAAGGTTTGCCTAGGATTGGCAGGCAGCAGTCCGCAGCACGCGAAGTGACAGCCAAAGTCCATCGTGATTGAAGATCAGCGACAACACTTAAGTTTCCTACTACATTAACCAGTCATTAAAATACTCAAACTATCAATCCACCACCACTATTTCTTCTTATCGCCATGTGTACAAAGGAAGGACTGGACTTGAGTCTGTAGGGGCTGATTTAGAAGCCCCTTGAATTTGAATTTGAATTTAAAATATTTATATAGCGCGGCGTACACCATGCGGTTTCTTGGCGCTTTGGAGGCTCAATTAGCAGTAAAAATCCAGGACTAATAGAGAGTAAAAAAGATCAGTTTATATTAAGAAAGGCCTGGGTTAAAAGGAGGGTCTTAAGATCTTTGCGAAAGGAGGAGTAATGTGTGGCCAGGCGCAAGTGATCAGGAAGGGAATTCCAAAAGGAGGGTGCCAAAAAAGAGAAGTTGGCTCCACCCCATTTCTTGCGTCTGTACCGGGGAACCTGAAGGAGTGATTGTGTGGATGACCGAAGCTCGCGGACAGGGATGTACTCTTTAAGTAAGGAGGAGATGAAGGCCGGGGCAGTCCCTTGGCGCGCCTGAAAGACCATACATCCGGTTTTAAAGAGGGAACGCTCCCTCACAGGTAGCCAATGTAGTGCTTTCAGCAGGGGAGTAGAGTGACAGGATCGGGGGAGGCCATACACCAATCTGGCCGCCTGGTTTTGAACCAGCTGGAGCTTCCGCAGGCTATACGCTGGGATGCCGTTGTAGAGGGCATTGGCGTAGTCCAGCCGGGAAATAACCAGAGCGGACATGATTAGCTTAAGTGCGAGAGGAGAAAAGAAACGAGAGACAGAGCGGATAGTTCGAAGAATAAAAAAGCAAGAAGAAACCACAGAAGTAATTTGAGAATGAAGATTGAGGTGGTTATTAAGTTTAATGCCCAGAGTTTTAACTGAGGAAGAAGGTGCAGGAGGGGAACCCAAAGAAGAAGGCCAGAAGGAAGAGTTCCAGGGACTGGAGGAACCACCCGTAAGGACCAATTCTGTTTTATCTGGATTCAACTTCAGATGGTTGTGGTTCATCCAGTCTCTGATGAAAATCATAATTGACTGAAAATTAGAGATAGAATGAGGAGAAGAAGACAGATTAAAGATAAGCTGGAGGTCATCTGCGTAATTAAACACAGTGACCTCCAGTTGTTGAAGTGCAGCAATCAAAGGATAGATGTAGAGATTAAACAAGAGGGGGGAAAGAGAAGAGCCCTGAGGGACACCACAGGTGACTTTGAGTTGGGTGGCCGAGAAATCCCCCAACCGGACCGCCTGGGTGCGGTCCCTCAGGAAGGACGATAACCAGACCAGGGCTGAGCCCTCGATCCCCGCCGCACCGACACGGGAGAGTAAGATGGAATGGTCCACCGTGTCGAATGCGGCGGAAAGATCGAGGAGCACCAGAGCCTGGTAACTGCCATAGTCCATGCCCTCCCTGAGATTGTTCAGGACCGACACCACGACGGACTCGGTGGAGTGCCTAGGCCGAAAGCCTGCCTGGCGGGACGCAAGGCCCCCATTAGTTTCTACATGGGCACTGAGGACCGATGTTACATGCCGCTCCAGCACCTTGCCCAGAAAGGGCAAGAGAGAGGTAGTTGGCTGGAGCGGAAGGGTCCGTGCCAGGCTTCTTGAGGATGGGGACTATGGTGGCAGATTTAAGAGATGGAATTACTACCCCCTGGGCCAGCGAGCTATTGAGAAAGGATATAGGCGGTTCAGGACAAGCGGAGTAAATCTGTTGCAGAATGTGGGCTGGGCAAATGTCCGCCGGGGAACCAGATTTTACTTTGGGAAGGATTGCCAGAAACCCTTCTTTAGTGATCGACGGGATAGAAGAAAGAGAACCGTGAATAGTCGGGAGAGAAGGCTCAGAAAAAGTGGGGGAAGGGGTGGAATGTTAGCTCTAATGTTGACAATTTTTTCTAGAAAATAAGTATTCAAAGAATCACAGAGGGACTGAGAGGGGAGGGGCTTGAGAGTGGCTCTGTCAGAATAGGCCAATTCCTGGACAATGGAGAAAATCTCCCTGGATTTGTTTTCCGCTGCCAGGATTTTTGCTGAGAAGTGTGTAGTTTTAGCACTTAGTATGGCTCTTTTGTAGTCACTCAGCAAAGTCAGGTATCGATTTTTTTGTAGCGGGCAATAGTCCTTTCTCCATTGTCTCTCGGCCTGCCGAAGGGTCAGTTTTTTTGCCTTCAAGTCGTCACCAAACCACCGATTAGACTCCTTGGATCTACGGATCGAAATCCGTCGTAATGGGGCTACCGTGTCACAGCCTCCAGCAAGCCAGGTGTCAATTGCTGCGGCTTGAGAGGTGGAAGATAAGCCCTCTAAGTTGGGTGCGGCGTTCAAAAGCGAGGATGACAAAGCGGGAAGGTCTACCCTATTCCAATTCCGTGCCCAGGTGTTTTTGGCCGGCAAGATCTTTTTTGCCGATTTAAGGGAAAGGGAAAAGGAAATCAGGGCGTGGTCTGACCACGGGCAAGGGGACACAGTCATGGAAGAGACCGAGGCATTGAGCGACCAAACCTGGTCAAGTACATGGCCATGGGTGTGCGTAGGGGTATGCAAATGGGAAATAAAGTTGAAAGATGCAAGTGAATCAGAGAATTGTTTAGAGGCAGTACATTCCTGGGGATCTGAAGGCCAGTAATTAAAATCCCCCAAAACCAAAACTGAGGCGTGATTAATCGCTAGAGTGGCCAATAGGTCCTGAAAGGCCGGCAAAAACAGGTGAGATGGCTGGGGTGGGCGATACATTAATAAACAGGTGAGCGGGGGAGAAAAGGCAAGTGAACGAGCTACCAAGTGCTCAGTAGGATTTACAGTAGAGGAGGGGAGAAGTTGAAAGTTATGCTCGGACCGAGCAATGAGAGCCACTCCACCTCCTGCCTTACCCGCTGGTCGATCAGCGCGAAGGGCCACATAGGAGGGGGGAAGGGCAGCCAACAAATAGGGCAGGGAGGAGTCGCAAAACCATGTCTCTGTTAGCAGTAACATGTCAGGCTGGTGAGTATCAAGCAGCACAAATAGCTCCTGGTGATGCTTTACTGCCGACCTGGTATTGAGTAAAATAAGAGACAGGGGGGGAGAAAGGGGCGCGGGGTCAGGATCAGGGAAATGGGGCAGGGAAGGGATCAAATTGGTAGGTATGGAGTAATGGGAGGTAGGGTCAAGGCCAAGAGCAGAGATGCGCCTAACAGTGGGTGTAGCCAATGGCCAAGGGCCCTGAAGAGCAAGCAAATCAGTGGAAGAGTAAGAGGGGACATGATAACACGCCCCTAGCCCCGTCTGGCCGCGGACGGGCGCAGACGGGCGCAGACGGGCGCAGACGGGCTTGACTTAGGCTCGACTTCGGCGCGCCTTCGTCGCGCCCGCTGCGCTCGTCCGCTGCGCTTCCTCATGGGGGGACGTTTAAGTAGGGGCGGAGCGCGGGGGGTGTGGCGCCGAGCTAGGTCGCCTGGCCAGCCCAAGCTAAGATGGCGCCCACACTCCACCGAGCCCTGCTGAATAAAGTTAAAAAGATTGTCTCCTGTTGACTCTGGAGAGTTAAAAGTAATAAGGGTGATCCAGCGCCGCTGCTCTCGATCTGCAGGGCGTTTGCAAGCACAGTCTCGTGTCACAGCCTCGTATTCCACTGCAGGCGCGAACCCTCTGCCACCGGGGTCGCCTGCCTCCAATGTCGAGCGCTGAGGGAGCTGCTCCTAAGTAGGGGCGGAGCGCGGGGGGTGTGGCGCCGAGCTAGGTCGCCTGACCAGCCCAAGCTAAGATGGCGCCCACACTCCACCGAGCCCTGCTGAATAAAGTTAAAAAGATTGTCTCCTGTTGACTCTGGAGAGTTAAAAGTAATAAGGGTGATCCAGCGCCGCTGCTCTCGATCTGCAGGGCGTTTGCAAGCACAGTCTCGTGTCACAGCCTCGTATTCCACTGCAGGCGCGAACCCTCTGCCACCGGGGTCGCCTGCCTCCAATGTCGAGCGCTGAGGGAGCTGCTCCTAAGTAGGGGCGGAGCGCGGGGGGTGTGGCGCCGAGCTAGGTCGCCTGGCCAGCCCAAGCTAAGATGGCGCCCACACTCCACCGAGCCCTGCTGAATAAAGTTAAAAAGATTGTCTCCTGTTGACTCTGTAGAGTTAAAAGTAATAAGGGTGATCCAGCGCCGCTGCTCTCGATCTGCAGGGCGTTTGCAAGCACAGTCTCGTGTCACAGCCTCGTATTCCACTGCAGGCGCGAACCCTCTGCCACCGGGGTCGCCTGCCTCCAATGTCGAGCGCTGAGGGAGCTGCTCCTAAGTAGGGGCGGAGCGCGGTGGGTGTGGCGCCGAGCTAGGTCGCCTGACCAGCCCAAGCTAAGATGGCGCCCACACTCCGCCGAGCCCTGCTGAATAAAGTTAAAAAGATTGTCTCCTGTTGACTCTGGAGAGTTAAAAGTAATAAGGGTGATCCAGCGCCGCTGCTCTCGATCTGCAGGGCGTTTGCAAGCACAGTCTCGTGTCACAGCCTCGTATTCCACTGCAGGCGCGAACCCTCTGCCACCGGGGTCGCCTGCCTCCAATGTCGAGCGCTGAGGGAGCTGCTCCTAAGTAGGGGCGGAGCGCGGGGGGTGTGGCGCCGAGCTAGGTCGCCTGGCCAGCCCAAGCTAAGATGACGCCCACACTCCACCGAGCCCTGCTGAATAAAGTTAAAAAGATTGTCTCCTGTTGACTCTGGAGAGTTAAAAGTAATAAGGGTGATCCAGCGCCGCTGCTCTCGATCTGCAGGGCGTTTGCAAGCACAGTCTCGTGTCACAGCCTCGTATTCCACTGCAGGCGCGAACCCTCTGCCACCGGGGTCGCCTGCCTCCCCTTGCGGCTCTTTTGCTCCATTGTTGCGTGACTTTTGTGACGCAGCGGCAGCACAAAAGAGGCGCAATGGTGCGGCGTATATTAACAACGTGACGCATATGGGAGATGCATCATGTTGTAAAGCCCTGCGCCAATAGGGGGCGTTCTGGCGCAAGGGAGGGCGTTCCTGCGCAGGAACGCATCCTAAAAGTGGCTGAGGGAAATCTTCAAGATTTCAATCAGTTACTTTGAGGACAATGATGCGTGACTCAAACCCTGCGCCTGCTTGAAGCAGACGTACGGCTTGACGCAGCATTGGGGAGATAGGGCACCCCAGAGCATTGATGGAGCTGCACCATCGTTGCGACGCAACTCCAGCAATGCGCCGCCTTTACGGCACAGATGCGTAACGCTTTGGTGACGTTTTGGGCCCATGGTGCGCCGCATTGTAAATACGGCGCACCATGGGTGATGGTGGCGTGACGCACAATTACTGGCGCATCGCTGCTACTTTGCAGGGATGCGCCGGTAATTAAAAATCTGAACCTTAGTGTGTAGCATTACGCAGTTCTTTAAACTACACTCATACATAATTTCACAGGCCAATGAAATTAACACAAAATCTAAAACAAATAAGCATAGTAGCAACACTACTGAGAAGAAGGAGAGCAGTGTACCTGAAATGCACAAAAGATTTTGAAATATAATTTACCTACAATGTAATGAGCAGCATTATTGCTCTTGGTAGAAAACAAAAATTTGCAATATAATAACACAGCAGGAGAAAACATAGTGGTAAAGAAATAGCTACTACTACTCACCATGCTCGGGGATCTCAAGGCCAAGGAGGTCGAGCAGATCTCGCTCACGGGTCAGGACATCCGTCCAGCGGTGGGTGGCCTGGTTGTAGGTGCGCCAGACCCGAGAGTGGTGGTAAATGGCCTGGCACACCTTCTCCCACCACTTCCGGCGCTCCCGGACCCCGTACCCGGCACTGATCTTGCCGCCTCCCATGATGGTCCTGGGGAGGCGGCGCTGAACATAAAAAATGAGTTGGCCCACCTCCTCTGGGGTAAAGATCTCCCTGGGTACGACCTCCTCCCCCTCAAACGCCCGCACGGGAGCCGGACACGGGGTGCGGGACCCTTCCCCTTCTCGGGATGCTTCCCGGCTCCCTTCACCATGGTCTGGGCGGAAAGGAATAAAGAAAATAGAATAGGGAAGAGAAGAAAATAAAAGAGTTTAAAAAAGTAGTTTAAAATTAACCAAAAGTATCAGTAAACACAAAAATATAGGGCTAGAAAAAAAGAGGGATAGATAATAAGTAAAATAGATCAAAAAAAACTTCAAACAAGCAAAGGATGGCAGAGATTGACAGAGGATACAAAAACCATGCCCAGAACCATAGCAATGAATGAGAAACAAGATGGCCGCGCCCGTTCACGACCGCGCGGGTAAGTTCGCGCGAGATTTTCCTTGCGAACACTCGCAAAACTGTACTGGCGAGCCGCACACTTTGCGGGATTACACTTCGCGCCCGGAAACGGAAATACGTCAGGCAAACAAGATGGCCGCGCCCTTGAATGACCACGAGGGTAACTTCGCGCCTTGCGCCACGAGCGGCTTGCAAAAACGCACAAAACCTTGCGAACTAAGACGCCGCAAAAAAAGAAATTGCATATTCGCACGAATTTGCGGCTTCCGAATCCGATCTCGCGCGTGTTCGCGCCCCGCGAATCCCGCCAAATTGCAGAAAAACGTGTTTTGCTAAACTGAAAGCACTCGGCAGGTGCAAGAGTTCAAACTCATCATTAGTAACAATTCCCTGTAGTGCTTCCTGACTGGGGCCCCTCCAGAATTCAGTTGCTAGTTTCAACAATTGTATGACCCTGCTCTGACCCTCACAGCAGGCTCATAGAATAGCTACAAGTAGGCTACAAAGGTCCTGGAAAAAAAATGCACTGCAACAGAAAGCAAATTACAGATAAGGAAGCAGGTGCCAGACTGGAATTTTAAAACAGTGACACATTAATAAACTGACCCCAAATTAATTCATGTCAGTTGAAGCAGGGCTGGTGTGCTTGCTTTCCCCCCCATAATCTACAGTGATGATGAACCAGAGGGTGGCATTGATGTAACAGAGGGTTGCAGTGGTGAAACAGAGGGTGCTGGGTACCTGTGATGATGAACCAGACGTAGAAACAACATAATCGCGACCGTTGCGAGCCGAAATGTAAGTTCGCAATTGCGAACTGGTACGAAACCCTTGCGAACTGGCAGAAATCCTTGCGAACACACACAAAAAAAAAATCCGCAAATTCGCAAGAATTCGCGTATTTTGCGGATTGCGAGTTCACAAATCCGCAAAATTCGCGAACGCGAGATTCGCAAAATTCGCCCATACTTAATCATGGGACCCCCAGACAAGCTTAGTAGAATATGAGATGTCTTACTACCCTGCCTTCTCTTTCCCTACAGAGAGGTTCCACAGAAGGGGGTTGGCTAGTGCCCATTTTAGCTTCTGTTTGGACCTCCAGTTAGTGGTCCACTTTGTCTACTGAAGGAGGGCTGGGAGCAACCTCTCATATATCCTAAACAGGACATTATGGACTATGTCCTTGGCCTTTATTCCAGCATGACTTTGTACATGAAGAAGGCTAGCAAAAACCTGGAGGCCAGCCAAGAACTTCAAAAAGATGGGCCTGAGCAAAAGGCTGTCCTGACAGTTTACCACTACCAGCCAGGTCACAAAGTGTGGGTGTTAGAGCCTGTGGCCCCAGCAATTATCCAAGATAAGTGGAGTAGATCCCACAACATACTTGAACAAAAGGGCGAAGACACCTACTTGGTGGACCTAAGTATTCCAAGAAGTCCCCATAGGGTACTGCATGTGAACTGCCTGAAACCTTTTGTAGACAGGGCTGACATGGGCTTGCTAATGGCAACTGATGAGGAATAGGAAGAGGAGAGTGACCCTCTCCCTAATCTCCTCTCTAAGAAGCCAGATGATGGTTCAGTAGATGGAGTAGCCTTGGCAGGCAGCCTTACCGATTAACAGCCGATTGATTGCAGGCAAGTCCTCAATCAGTACATATGTTCTCCCTAACACCCAGTAAAACTACCTGGTGTACCCATGAATTGGACACAGGTGACAGTGTGCCTGGGAAGAGTAAAATCTACAGACAGCCTGAGCATGTCAGGGACTGCATCAGGACAGAGGTACGAACTATGCTGGAATTGGGGGTCATTGAGCCTTCAGAATGCCCCTGGGCTAGTCCAGTAGTCCTTGTGCCAAAATCCCATACTAAGGGTGGAAAAAGAGAAATGAGGTTTTGTGTAGACTACAGAGGCCTCAATGTGTCCACTAGAACTGATGCACGTTGTTAGATTTGGGAGTCTCTGGTTGGCACAGGTAAATACTTGTGACAAGCATGGACCCTCTCCTCTAGTCAGGATAAGGGAATCACCCTCTAAAATAACCCCTGCTCACCCACTAGGTAGTGTGGCGCAAGCAGACAAGGCTTATCTCAGAAGCGTGCTACAGGTTAAGCATTTGTGAACAGATACAGTGACTCAATGACAACACCACAAAAGGGATACCACAAGGGGTTTGTATCAAAAATAAGTATTCTTTATATAAGGCTTAGCACAGGACCCAAATAACGTTGTAAAATGAGGCCACAATACTATTTTAGGAAAAGTGTTCTTTGTTACTGAAAAAGGCGTAATCGAATAGTCTGTGCGAGTCGAGTCTCTTCGTTCGACCCTGCGGGGTTGAAATGCAGCCACAGAGTCAGATGCGCAAGGCGGACACTCGGGTCCGATGCGCTTCGGTAACAGAGGCGAATCTTAGCACAGTACCCTAAAAATGCGTCCGATGTGAATGGAGCGCTGGCAGGAGTGAAGGCAAACCAGGGACGGGGTCGGCAGATTCCCGAGTTGAGTCCGGCTCATTGCAGGCATCTCAGGGCGAGGCATCGGCGCGGGACTCCCGGGAGCGGTGCTGGCGGTCCGGGTTTCTTATGCGTCCGCTGTGTGCGGCATTGATCTGTTTCGTGCCTCCTAGTGGGGATGCCTGGGTGATGTGCGCAGCGCGGCACGAGGTGGCCAGTACGAGGCGTACGGGTCGAGCTCTTGGAGTGAGGGGCTGCCAGGGACCTTACGAGCGCGGTGCACGGCGGTGCACTCCTAGTCCAGAGCCAGCAGCAGGAGTGCGAGTCAGACAGTGCGGCTCGAAGGGGGGAGGAAGAAGCGAGGTGCGGGTGGCCCGTGGTGAACCGTGCGAGCTACGGCTCGAGTTGAGGAGCAGAGTCACACGGTGCGGGCGGCCAGGCACGTACTTCAGAGCAGGCAAGAGTACGAGTCACACAGAGATCGCGACTCCCACGGCAGGCAGATCTTGGCAAATCCCGCAGGTTTTAGGAAGGCAGGAGAAGTCCAATAGTCCAGAGACTCCGTTCAGGGGGCACGCTCACCCACAAGCCCTTGGAGATTGTTGAAGGCACAAGTTGAGCAAAGTCTCTGTTAGTCTTTTCCTCTCCTTTCACAGCAAGACAACCACTGCAGGCCAATCCCCCAGGTCAGGGACAGTACTCCTCATTGCAGCTTTCCCAGTTCCTTCTTGTCAGGCAGAGGTTCTTCTTGTTTCAAGCAGGATCTAATTTCTTAGGAGCAGGGCTCCAATATTTCTACCACATTTCTTCTGTTCTTGCAGGTCATGGGGCCTTTGCCTAGTTGAGCTCAGTTCTGGAGCACTTTGTTTACAGGACTCTGGCTTCTTCTTTCAGTGTGCAGGGCAGAGACATCAGATGCTCCACAGGAGGTGGAGCCAGCATTGTGGTGGCAGAGCACAGCCCTATTCATAGTCTAGTTGCACTCCTTCTACCCCTCTGAATGTAATCTCTCTATTCACCACCTGGCTGCCCAGCCTGTCTCCTGGAATCCCCCCAGCCCTGTCACACACAGAAACCAGACAGCAGATACACATCCTGGCAGAGGCGGGCGGAAATGGTTAGGCAAGCAAAGACCAACTTTCTAAAAGAGTTTTTGCAAACACAGGATATTAAAATAAACTTTACTAAAATATGTATTTTATTGTCCTGAGTTCAGGCATACTAATATAGAGTGTAATAATTCCAGCAGCCCATTCTGACCTATGGAGAACAGGTAGCCTTACAATAGTGAAAAACGAAAATGGCTGTAATTCACTATTAGGACATGCCACACACATCAGGGCGTGTCCTACTTATGCTTACAATGCACCCTGCCCTTGGGCCTACCTTAGGGTGACTAATATGAAGTTAAGGGAAGGTTTAGGGACTGGCAAGTAGGTGCACTTGCGCAGTCAGCATGACAGTACCAGACTGCACGCAGGTTCTGCAATGGCAGACCTTAGACACATTTTACCAGGCCACTTCTGTGGGTGGCACAACCAGTGCTGCAAGCCCACCAGCAGCATTTGTATTTACAAGCCTGGTGCACTGTACTAGGGACTGACAGTAAACCAAATAAGCCAAACATGGAATCCAACCAACATAGCAATGTTACACATAGGGAGCACTTGCACTGTGGCACTGATTGGCAGTGGCACAGTGCTATGAGCAGCTAACACCTGCAAAACACATGAGGCACAGCAACAAAAATGGAAGGGAGACCCACGCCAATGGTGTCAGGTCTAACAAGGGCAGATGCACTTATAGATACTTTAGTCTCATACAAGCTTCTGAGTACATTTGAGTAGTGTGGCTCACTGGTTAGAGGCGGCAGACCCGGAAGCGGAGGTCGGCCCGGGACCAGGGTTCGATTCCCGACGCGGCAAGGGTCTTGGGCCATGGTCAGTGGACTCGATAATTCTCGCCTCGGTGCCTACTCCAACCATGGGTCCCACTCAGCAACTCTGGGCAATAGCTTGCTTAATCTCTACTAATGGCCCCATCAGCGCTGGGGATTCTTGTCTTTACCTTGGAGATGCCCAGGAAGGGCCATCTCACAGGGAATGTCAGGATGGGTTCCTCAGCGGTATACAGCGCCGGGACCCCCTTTGCTGGGGCAGCTTTGCGCTTTACAAGTATACGACATCTACAACATTTAACCTGACTGCTGGCTACTGGCAAATCAGAATACTCAGGAGTAGAATAGTGGGGCTGATCTGGCTGGGCGCTTTGGTTCCTTTGTGCTGACCTGCTTGTTGCTGGATTTCGAACGCTCTCCTTCTTGGACGCAGCTCTCATCGGAGAGTTGCTGCTGCTGATCCCAGGACCCGCCCTGACCGCCCACACCGCTGCGGGACTGCGAGGCAGTCTGCACACCTGTAGCCTCTTCCCGCAGCGGCCCCACCCGGTGCACTACAAACTTTCGCAGCACCCGCTGCGCGGGTGCTACTCAGGAGTAGAATAGTGGGGCTGATCTGGCTGGGCGCCATGGTTCCTTTGTGCTGATCTGCTTGTTGCTGGATTTCGAACGCTCTCCTTCTTGGACGCAGCTCTCATCGGAGAGTTGCTGCTGCTGATCCCAGGACCCGCCCTGACCGCCCACACCGCTGCGGGACTGCGAGGCAGTCTGCACACCTGTAGCCTCTTCCAGCAGCGGCCCCGCCCCCCACCCGGTGCACTACAAACTTTCGCAGCACCCGCTGCGTGGGTGCTACTCAGGAGTAGAATAGTGGGGCTGATCTGGCTGGGCGCTTTGGTTCCTTTGTGCTGACCTGCTTGTTGCTGGATTTCAAACGCTCTCCTTCTTGGACGCAGCTCTCATCGGAGAGTTGCTGCTGCTGATCCCAGGACCCGCCCTGACCACCCACACCGCTGCGGGACTGCGAGGCAGTCTGCACACCTGTAGCCTCTTCCCGCAGCGGCCCCGCCCCCATCCGGGAGGATACAAACAGGCAACCCGTCTCGCGCAGCGGGACGCGCGCGGGCGGAGCTCGGGGCGAAGACCGGGCAAAGAGCGGGCCGTCTGAGGCCATCAGGGGCCGAAGGAGGCTGGGCTGGGCCCACCCTCCTTCGCTTGCACCTTCTTGATCCTAGCTGGACTGTGGTATAGGCTACGATCATGCCCTCGCCGGCCCCAGGTGAGACTCCATCAAGGGCGGGGGGAGCCAACACTGGGACTCTGGACAACTACTTCAAATCGGCTAAGGGTGAAGGGGGAAAAGAAAGCTCCCTAGAGAAGCGCAGGGTAGAGCGTCGCTGCTCCATTGAAAACATGAAAAATAGACCTCTCAGTGAGATAATTCCCTATCCCATCTCCCTAGACAGCCCCCTTCATGGTAGTCAGGATCCATCAACCCAAGAAGGTGTCCCCCTACTATTACGGGACAACGTTCCCAGTCCCTGCACATTCCCCGAACAGACCAGGGAGGCTATCCCACTCTCAACTCCTACTAGTACGGCTGTTGATCTGGTTACCCAAACACCCCCTGCAGCCAAAAACAAGAAAAGCAAGCCCAAGCAAACTGTTGTGGTGGAGGTGCATGGCCCTCCACCCAACAAGCGCAGAAGGAAGACGAGGGGTGGGCAGGGGAAAACTAAAATACCCCACTCAGACTTTGGAAAAAATCACAAGCCGGCTCACACCCCAGATAGGCCCAGAGAGAGGGTGCACATCGCTGCTTCCCCTAAGGGTACCAGCATTACTACTGCTGTTGCCAACAGCGACCCAGGGGCTAACCCGCTTAATACAGCACCCCCCGCTACATCTTTGGGGAATTTAGAATTCCTACTTAGATCACTCCTGTTGCCTATTAGCAAGAGTCTAAAAAAAGTAGAGATCAGGCTTACCATCCTAGAGGCAACCTTAACTAGCCTGAGCACCACGGTTACCAAGCAGACCAAATCCACTGGGCCCAATCCACCTTCAGGAACCCTCCCCCACTTACAAAACCCTCCCTTTAATGCAGGACCCATCCAGGGTGCTGCTGTTGCTCCCCCTTTGCAGCCACTCATGGCTATCCCAGTTTCAGTTCCACCCAACATTTTTAACGCTACGCTTCCCCAGATAGCAGTTCCAGCCCCACACAGCTTAATTCCAGGCATAAATCCCAGGGCCCCCCCAAATGTCAGTAACTCCCCTCCTCCGCCTGCCAAGCCCGCTCCCAGACCACGGAGACCGGACTTGCCACTGGAAGTTAACAGCCTTATGGTGGTGCTGGCGGGTGCCCCTCCTCTTGAAAGGGGCGAAAATGAAAATTTCCAATCACTCAAGAGGAAAGTCATCAAATGGCTGAATTGGAACAGACCTTTACCGCCCCATTTCAACAATGAGATCATCATGGTCAGAAGGGTACCATGGCTGGGAAAGACGAAGAAAACAATAATAGGGGACTGCATTATGGTGTCTTTTCGAGACCCTGGCACTGTTCTACATATCTGCGCAGGGTCAAACAGATCATTGGATTCCACTATACAGACTCTGCCAGTCTCCTTTTTCTTCCCCCCCACTCGCATGCACCATGACCCTCCACAAGGACACTGGACAAGGGTAGAACGGAGACCCAGATACAAGGAATATGCTGCACGCCCAGTTTACCAACCACCTGATACACCCTTTTTTCACTACAACCGTTTCAACTGTTTGAGTGGGTTGGACTGGGTTGATTGACTGTCCTCAAATTCAGACCCCAACCCGTGACCCCGTAAAATGGTCCCTGCGATCTTTCAGAGCCAGCTGGATTTACCGCCGACAACGTTCCCGAGGTTGTAGTATCTGGCATTGGCTCCCCCCATACTTCCATTCCTGCAACCCCTCCTACTGAGCATCTGAGACTATTTTGGTGGAACGTGGCTGGACTAGGTAGCAAGCTGATAACTCCAGACTGGGTAACTTATATTGAGACTGGGGACGTCTGCATGTTCCAGGAGACCTGGGCAAGGGAGGAATACAGGCACCAGGGCTACCAGTCATTCTCCATCCCGGCCAGGTGGGAGGGCAAAGGCCGCCCTTCAGGTGGACTAACAACGTGGTTGGCATCACACCTAGGCTGTGAGGCTTCACGCTTACTGGTGCCATCTGACGATATCCTTGTGGTTTTACTGTCCTGGCCGAATCAAGCGAAACTCGCCCTGATTAACATCTATTCCAGGCCAGTGGGAGTTGCCAGGGAGTCGCCCACCATTGATGAACTCTCAGTTTATTTAGCCGAAATACCAAGAGATCTACCCTATGTAGTGGGAGGGGATCTAAACTCCCATTTTGAGCCGCTGCCTGGCCTCCTAGAGGGTTTCCCGATGGAAGAAGAGGCCAGGTGGTCAGTACCTTCGGTAGAAGCCCCTCCCCCTAAGGCATGGACTCCCGTAGCATTGCAGATCACAGCTCTCACCCTAAAATTTGGAATTAGAGCCTGTAATGGGCGCACTAGTTCTGATGTACCTAGCAGAACTACCTACAATAGAGCGGGAAGAGAATCCCGCCTGGACTATGTTTTGGCACAGATAGTGAACTGGCCATCTATTAAGGATTTTAGGGTTACTGAAAGGCTGGATAGCGGTCACAATGCTCTTGAACTTGATCTCATTCACCCCGGCCTTCAAATCTCTACAACAACCGGGGAGGAGAATAAACCTGAACTTCTATTGGCCAATAACAGGAGAAGAATCAGGTGGGAAAAACTAGCCTCGAGCCAGGAGAAACTCCCGAGGCTATATGCAGGGTTAATCCCTATTCTAGAGAGTGTGGGAGATTTAGTCAATGAGGCGGCCAACAAAGAATCACTTGGCAAATTATACCAGGCTCACGAGGACCTCATAAAGGGCGCGGCCCCATCCTCTTCAGTAACGTACAGAATCTGAGGAGGGGACAGCTACACAAATCCTCATGGTATAATACAGCCTGCAGAAAGGCAAAGGGAGAACTTCTTGGAAACATCAAGGAGGGCTTAGTGGGTGAGAAGCTAAGGGAAAGCAGATGGGCATATAAAAAACGAATTGCCCATGCTAAAACTGAATGGGAGGAGAACCAATGGGAGGAGCTTACTAATTCCCTCGCAAAAAGAGACCACCGAATGTTCTGGAGAGTAGTGAACGGGGGGTCGGGGAGCCTCCACTCAGCCATTGAGCCTAACATCGCAGCAGGGGTGTGGAAGGCACACTTCCAATCTCTTTATAGCTCTGAGTTGGGAGAAACCAGGAACGACACCGGTATTGGCCGGGCCGATTATGAGGGGGACCCAATAACAGTGGGGGAGGTTAAGGCAGCAATAGCAGGACTGACTTCGGGTAAGTGCCAGGACTGGATGGCTTGCCCGGGGATTTGTTCAAGCAGGTGCCCGATGTTTGGGCCCCCTACCTTGCCGTTCTGTTTAACGGAGTTCTGAGCGGCATGGAAATCCCGAGTACTTGGCTGGGGGCAGAGGTGGTTCCTATATTCAAAAAGGGCTTGCCTCTGCTCCCAGCCAATTACAGACCAATCAGTTTGATTGACGTGTCACAGAAGCTGTTTGGTAGGGTACTGTTGAACCGGCTTCAGGATTGGGCAGAAGAAATGGGTGTCCTTAGTCCCTATCAGGCAGGCTTTAGAAAGGGACTTTCCACAGTGGACCAGGTCTTCCGATTGAATATCATCTATTGGAGGGCAGCGATATTCGAAGGCGGCAGCTTATACACAATATTTGTGGATCTGAGGGCCGCCTTCGACCTGCTGCCCAGAGGGAAACTTTGGAGTGTCCTGGCCGAGATGGGCGTTCCCCCGGACATCCTGATAATCTTACAGAGATTGCATTATAATAACTATGCTCGAGTGAGGTGCGGGAAGTTTGGGGAATTGACGGATAGATTCCCCGTTGATAGGGGGGTTAGGCAGGACTGCGTGTTGGCACCGACCCTGTTCTGCCTCTTTGTCAACGGGGTAATCGCCCACCTGAATGGCACTGAATATACGGACGCCCCAAAATTGAACGGCAGCAGGGTGCCTGCAATCATGTTTGCAGATGACACCCTGCTGCTGTCTAAAACCCCTATGGGGATTCAGAGGATCCTTGACTCATTTGTGGCCTTTTGCACAGACAGGGGCTTAGAAATTAATGCTGCAAAAACCAAGTTCATGGTCCTGAATCCAAGCCAAATATTGCGCCCGAACCCACAACTGGGAGCGTCACGGCTAGAGAGAGTCTCCACCTTTGAATATCTAGGTGTAACCCTGAACGGAAGCATGTCCTGGGGACCACATAGGACTAGGGCCAACCTCAAACTAGTACAGACCACTGGGGGTATCGCCCGGATGATGAAAAGCACCACATACCGTCCATTGGGGCCGCTCATTCAGATCTATAAGACGCAGGCCAGGGGCGCTACCATGTACGGGGCGGAACTATGGGGCCACACATCCTCCCGCAGTCTGTCCTCAACTGAGAACAACTTTATCAGACAGATAGTTGCTCTCCCGCCCAGCACCCCGCTCCTTCCCCTGAGGCTGGATCTGGGACTGAGACCAATAGCTGACGAACTAGGTCTCAGACCCATAGTCTTTTGGCGAAGGCTGTGGAGTAGTGAAGAACTCTCTGCTTATAGGGCGGAACTGAGAGAGCTTCTAACCCACCCTAAAGCGTTGCAGATCCCCTGGATAAATTATATCCAAAAATCGTGTACGAGACTGGGGTTCCCTGACCTTTGGTCCGATCCTGCTAGCGCCTCACTAAACATCTCACGGAGAGCTTTGGTCAATGTCTACCATGAACAGAAACTAGTCAATGCCTTGGATTGTCAGGGGGAGGGGTCACTAACATCTGTATTTGCGTTAAGTAAGGACTCATATAGGCTGGAGAGGGTTCTGGACGCCATGTCCCCCGTGCTGGCCAGGAAGCTGTTACTCCAATGGAGATACGGCACATTGCCTCTGCGATCCTTTACCAGCTCTTGGTCAACCTCGCCCTCCTCCAAGCAGTGCCCGGCATGCTCTTGTGCGGAGGAAAGCGACCTGCATGTGGTCCTGTTTTGCCCAACTTACAAGGCAGCTAGGAAATATTGGCTCCTTCCACTTATCAGAAATCTTGGTTGTAGGGAGTACCTCCCGATGTACAGAATTCTAAAAACCGATGTTTCAAGTCCAATCGTGTTTGCATTAGCAAAATTCCTTACCAATGTCTGGCACACCCGCACCCGTATTCTGATGTCGCAGGTTCCCACTTAATTTCAAGTCTACAATTTTAAATGTAACTTTAGTAGTTTTAAAACAATGAAATGAATAATTTTACAGTGTATAAATTTGTATTGATTGTGGATGATTTTATAATGGTTGTATATGTTTTTATTGTATATCTTTGATGGCCATACGGCCGAAATAAAGATTGATAAATAAAAAAAATAAAAAAATAGCCAAGGATGTCAATAAAAAAAAACATTCTCATCCCCTAGTTGGCATTATCAATTTATTGTAATGCCCTTCGGTCTGAAGAATACACCTGCCACATCTCAGACGTTGGTTAGCAAAGTCCTCACAGGTCTGGAAGCCTGTAGTGCAGCATATCTACATGATATAGCTGTCTTTAGCTCCACCTTGGAGCATCACCTGGTCCACCTCAGAAATGTTCTGGAGGCGCTGCAAAAGGGATTCCTCACTATCAAGGCCACTACGTGCCAGATAAGGCAGCATAAGGTTGTGTACTTGGTCCACCTGGTAGGTGGCGGCCAAGTTCAACCATTTAGGAGCAAAATCCAGAGCATTGTTGACTGGGTTGCTCCCACTACCCAGACTCAGGTCCGAGCTTTCTTGGGCCTTACTGGGTATTACAGAAGATTTGTAAATGGACATGGGTCCATTGGACTCCCCTTAATGATCTTACCTCAAAAAGAATGCCCAAGAAAGTTCAGTGGCGTGTACGCTGTCAAAAGGGATTTGATGACCTGAGGCAGGCCATTTGCACTACTCTCATCCTGCAGAGTCTTGACTACTCTAAAAGCTTGAAATAACGTTGGGTAACCACAGAAAAAGGGGTGCTCAGCAAGTTCAGGGTCTGTAGAGTTACAATTAATATGGTGCTCTGGGAAGAGGAAGTGGTTACCTACATCCACAAACAGTTATACAAAGTACAACTATAAACAAGCAAATACCCTCCAGAGCACTCCAAATTGTCCAGCAAAATATTATTATAGAGTCACAAAAGTTCCAAGTCTTGAATAGTGCACACTCCAAGTTCAAGTCCAAAATCAAATCCAGGATTATCTTTCAAATATTTATTTCTTTGTCGTACACATCAATCCGATCATCAACAAGTTTCTTCAGTTATGCAGCCAACACGTGTTTCGTCATGATTATTTGATCATACATTGACTTCCTCAGGGCTGCAACCCAAATAATAATAACAAATTTAGTATAGGGGATCCTACTGTGTCATCAACACTCACCAGTTGACCGAGTGTATAAAGAATAGTAGAGTGAGTAGGCCCCATTGTAAACTAGAAAAGTTCGAAAAGAGAAGAGATTAAGAATAACACCAACTTCCTGTTTTACCTCATGCGTGGGAGTTAACCTTATATCCCATGAACATGGTTGAGTGGAATCTATTACGAGAATTAAAATATATTTCACCTATTTCAGCACCATCCTCATGTTCCAATGTATCTTTCCTTGTACAGTTGAAACCAAATCTGTAATTATAATGATATATCGGATTCTCAAATTCCAACCGCATATTATCAGACCTTGTGCCAAATCTCTAACAATTATAAGGGTTGTGTTGTCACCACTTGACAGTTTATCACTAGTGCTCCATTTAGGTCAATAAGTACTTAATATATACATTATAGTCGACATTAGTATAAAGTGAGTTATCTTATCATATCAGAATTAATTGTATACTTTCTAGTATAATATTTCCACAGTATTAAACTACTAGGGTTTAAATCAGTAGAAAGAAACCAATTCAATCCAACACTTTACTCTCTCGATCTAATATTCCATTACCTCATCAAATCTCATCCTCCTCACCCCCTCTTTTACTTGTCCACTCTCCAAATATTTCCAGTAATTGCACAAAGTTTTCAGATATTTTGATGGTTACGTATGTACAAAGATGTCTGTAATCCAAATACATATCCTGTAATATAATAAAAAGATCGAGGATATCAAATCTCTACTAGTATTGCGTAGGCTACTTTACTGCGTCCCATAGTCATGTAACTCGGATTAAACACCCACCAAATCCACCAATTACTTGTCCGTTCTCTGTATACTTCCAGTTATTCCATCCAAAATTTTCAAATTCTTAATAACAACATAAGGGCTAAATCAGCGGTTATCCAAATACGTATTCTGTAAAAAATATAATGGTAAGATCTAGAAAACCGCTAACAATCTGGCGTATTTTACTAATCTAAGTGCTCGACACAGTAACTGAGAATCAACACTCACCGAGGTCCCCCGCGAGTATCTCCGCGTGTGTGGTACGGCGTCTAGCACCGGCGAGATCTTGAACTTCCTATTTGAGCATACAGAAGTTCAGCGCCATCTTGCAATGTGCAAGTGTTAATCCGAAGTGCCTAGTAGAGTCGTATAACTCCTGTTACATAACACCACTCTCAAATGAATATACCTTCATAATATACTGCCGATGTAACACATTTTCAATAAATTACAAAACTCGATCGCGAAAGTGGTGAAATCGCGCATCAAATTTCTACCTCGAATATTAGTTAAGATATATCATGCTGCCTCACTTCGTAAACTTACAATAACATAGACCACTACGTGAAATTACAATAACGTCAACCGAACTTTATAGATTCCAGCGAGCAACCCGTTTCCTACAGATTCTGAATCAAGGCGCCATCTTGTAAGGTGCAATATATTTTATCTTCTTTGTAGTTCAAGGATAACTATAACATTTTAACATTTGATAACTGTGGCATACAAGTGGGAGAAGAAGGAGAGAATATGCTTAGAATGTACGAGAGATTGTGTCGACATCCAAAGTGAATATAAGGTGATGTATTGGTGTTCCTAGCTGCGTGAAAACAATTAGTATTTTTGTGTATTTCAAAGGTAAAATACAAACTAAAACCACATTTACTAGCTTTGTATCATAAGATGGACATTGGAAAGGTAGTATTCAGAGTGTACATCACTCAACATCTTGAGCATAACCTTATTTACATCATTAGCAGGTATACAAGTTGACTGTGGTATCAAAAATTAATTATAGTCTGTGTAGTATGAGCAAAACAGTACATACTCAACATTTAGGAGTACACAATATATACATTGTTACCTTAACAGTATCCATATTCACATGTGTTTGATTATCATCAATATAAATCATTCTTGCCCCAGGAAGAATTGGTACTCATTATCAGTATTCATCCCGTCCTCAACGGCTCTTAATTTCATAACCCGACCACTTCTCTACGTCTGAGTTTCAAAATTCTGTTACCCCCTCTCGGGTCTTGCGTTACATGATCAATGCCAAAATAACTGAATTTGTGTTGTTCCATTTTGTCAAACTTTTGTACTGAGTGAGCTGCAATGGGGTACCTGGTATCCCCATTTTTCCAAGCCCTAAAGTGTTCCACCATTCTATCACGTAGTCTACAAATAGTGCTCCCGACATAGATTTTACCACAGGAGCATTCTATTATGTAAACAACAAACGTGGTATCAAACGTAATAAAAGTCTTAATCTCAAATCTTTCTGAACCATTGTAGCTAAAATTAGCCACCTTCTTCTGTGCCCACCTGCACGAACTGCATCGACCACATTTGTGAAAGCCCATGGTAGGGCTCATCAGCCAAATTTTTGGTAAGCTGGTACGGTAACTGGGGCTCAAATCATTGGAAAGTGTTTTACCTTTCCTGAAAGTAACACTAGGTCTATCGTTGATAAACGGTAAAAGATCCTTATCTGCCTTCAATAGGGGCCAGTGCCTCTTTAGTACTGCATACAATTTATGGCTCTCAATATTGTAATTGGTCACAAGGCGTACTTTTGGTGATTAGAAAAAGAGGGTGGGGGGGGTCAACAGGGGAAGATTTAATGACCACGGTAGCTCAAACCCCTTTTATCCACTAAACAAACAAAGAGAGGTACCTGGTCAGGTAGCTTATCTATGAGTTGTGTCGTGCCAAAGAAACCACTACATCAAATTATCCTCCCAATGATAATACTGGGTTTAGAAAAAGTCCCATCAGCCCACCCTTATTGGTGGAGTGTCGTCATGTGGGATATGGACCATGAACCATGATTTTTCTCCTGATGCATCTGATAATGATGCAGAGATAGGTTCTGGAAGGTGATCTTCTCAACCACAGTATTATAGAGGTAGGACCAATGGAGTGCAGTGCTGGTGAAAACCAAAAATAAAGGTGATTTTAAAATTGGCTCCTGGGACAAAAAATATGTTTATTAAGTATTGTCCAGGGTCAAAAGTAAAAACAACGCCTATAGTCTTGAAAAAATGGCTATATCATGGCGTAGTGCATAGTGGTCGACATGTTTCAGCTCTGAGGACAACTAGTCCGAGCTTTCTTCAGGACCTTTAAGATGTTATGCATCTGCACTAGTAGAAACAAGAAGTGTAGTTAACATTTTTGGATTAATCCTACCGGATCTTTGAGCCCAAAGTATTCCCTGGTAGTCGTCCAATTGGTCTTGATTTTCCTGAATGGAAAAAAGGAGGAATGTGAGAGGCAATGTGTGAAGCAGTGGCACTTAGAAGGACACAACACAACAACAAAAAAATAAGCATTGGCTGCAGAAAACTTTTCTCAGCCATCCAGAAGCTACATTTGTCTTCTAATTTATAACTTAGTTAGTTACACAGTGTTCATTAATCTATGTTATACTCACCCAGAAATCTCTGGGAAAACGCCTCACCTCACCCGGCACCCACTCAGGGAAGAAGGAGGCCCCGCTCTGTTAGAGATGGAAAAGTGTAGTGACCTCTAATGAACAAATCTATTGAGGTACAGAGTGTGTATGCTCTACTTATCCATATATATATTCAGACACTAACTAGAACTAGTTGATTAAAAAGAGACTCAACCCAGACAAAAATGCATGGTAGTGACTCTGCTAGGGAATAAAACTTGATGAAAATGTAGGTACTAAAGGTGGGCTGTAGATGTAAGCTAGACCCACATAAAGAATTTTAAGTAGAGGAGACCAAAACAGGCTGAGTTGGTGCATGTAGAATAACCAAACTACATTAAATAAACCACAGAGTTCTAAGTTGCTTAACCAATGTTAAAGCTTAAACTTGCTAGTGCCAGTATGTAAGGGTCAGCTTGGGCCCTACCTGTCCGTCGGTACCCCAATGGCCAGCGTCCGAGTGGGAGTGGAGGTAATCTCAGTTGTGTGAATTGCTGCATTAAATACCCCCTCTAATTGGTTAATTGTTGAAAAACGCGCAAAAAAACGGCGTTTTTTTATTGTTCATAGCCTGCCCATTGGTTTGCTAGTATTGCCGGTGGCAGCCAGTGTTTGCCGCGCGTGCGCTGGAAGCTAGTGCTGTAAAAACATGTTGATGCGCATGCGCGTGTTGAGAGTGCAGGCAAAGCCTGAACGCGCATGCGCAGTACGAAAGCGCTACGCGCATGTGCAGCGAGACGCCACCGCTCGCTTGTAGCAGCGGTAGCGGCATTATTAGATAGATTTAGGCACAGTGTGCGCATGCGTTATGCCAGCAATGTAGTGCGCATTATTTAGCGGGAGCCACACAAGCGTGTTAATGCTATTTGTGTTGCAGTCATATTTACGCGGATGTAGGTACAAGACTCATGGTGTATGAATCACAACTCAATCGGAGCTGACAGAGCATTTCTACACCTGAGACTACGTGCTATGGATGGTAAACCGTGTTGCTCAACACCAAAATAGATATGTCGGGACAGGTGAGACAGGAGAAAGCAGGGATGCTAATCCTCATAGGGTTTATGTTTAGATGTTGGTCATACAGCTATAGCTGACCCCAGTGTCAGTGGCACAACATGGTTATGTGGTTGAGCATCATGGGCATATTGGAAATAAATAATAAGTTTTTGTGCAGACAGATACAGGGGCGATCCTATTGGGGGAAGGTAACAGTCAAGAAAGGTGGATATATCACTCACACATGCTAGCTCAGCAGGTGGTCATATATCAATGACTCTTATGCATGTAGTTAATCAAGCCACAGTTACTTATAGGGATGACCATGGTATGTCATCGTTTAGCCCCTTTGAATCGCTTTGTAGCTGGAATACCCATTTCTGCTCTTTCTTGAACAGAAATTTCGAAACATCATTTATATGAGTGGGGATATATGGATGTTCTAGAACCACCCATCTCATGTCTTCTGCTGTATGTTTGTAGGTAAGGAAGTGGTTGGTCAGTTTGGTTGCCTGCTTGTGTCGCCTAATGGTGCTCTTGTGCTCACCAATTCTGATTTTAATTTTGCGGGTGGTGTAGCCAATATATCTGAGAGAACAAGGGCAAGTGATCATATAGATCACGTTGTCTGTGTTGCAGTTGGTGTGTTTTTTAAGGACCCAAGTCCTCCCCGAACCCAGATCAATGGTGTTGGTTTTACTAGTCTGAGGGCAGACACTACAAGATCCACATGGGTGATGCCCCGTGACTGGTGGGAGGTCCCACAGGGTGACTGGTCTTACGGTATTTTCTATCCTAGGTCTAGTATGGACTAATATGTCACGTAGGCTTTGCGCTCTTTTAAATGAAAAGAGCGGTAACGGGATGTTAGCGTTAGTGGTATTGAGAATCCCCCAGTGTTTGCGCACTGCTTTCTGGAGTCTGTTGGACTGTGCGTTGAAGGTACTCACAAATGTGAGTCTCTCAAGAGGTGGTTTGGGAGGGCGTCTGTCCAACAGTGCCTCACGGTTGTTGTTAGAGGCCCTTTTCCATGCCCTTTTTACCAGATGTGTAGGGTATTCTCGTTCTTGTAATTGTTTTGAAAGGGTCTTTGCATGTTGGTTGAATAGTGCTAGGGATGAGCAGTTTCTCCTCACTCTGAGGAACTGTCCCACGGGAAGGTTTTCCTTCAATGAGCGTGGATGGTGGCTGTTAAAGAGCAGCAGAGAGTTTCTCGCCATGGGTTTGGTGTATAGTTCACTTTGTAGACTGCCAGCCTCAGGGAAGATGGACAAGTCTAGGAATGCGAGTCTGGCACGACTGTGTTCTAATGTGAATTTTAGGAACTGGTTCTGTTCATTCAGCCATTGATGAAATGACTCAATCTCGTTTTCAGTCCCTCGCCATACCATCAAAATGTCATCTATATATCTCCTCCATAGCACCACTTGGTGGAAGAAGGGATTGCTATGGTGGAGGACAAGATCTTGCTCAAATTGATGGACATAGAGGTTGGCGAGGCTAGGGGCAAAAACGCTCCCCATTGATGTCCCTGAGACCTGGAGGAATAGTTGGTCCTCAAATTTAAAGAAATTTTCTTTCATGGCTATTTCTGCACATGCAAGAATGAAATTCACAGGGGTGATGCTGTCTAATTCTTCCAATGATAGAAGGTGTCTGATAGTGTCAAGAGTATCCTGTTGGGGTATGCAGGTGTAGAGGGACTCGACATCAAAGCTGGCTAGTATGTCGGTCTCTACATTAAACTCGATGTTAGGTAGTAAGCGTAGTACATCGGCAGTATCTTCCAAATATGTGGGCATTTTCTTAACAAGGGGTCTAAGAAAGACGTCTACAAAAGTGGACAAGGGCTCCAGTAAGGAGCCAATCCCGGAAATGATGGGACGTCCCGGGGGTGGTCTGGTGGCCTTATGAATCTTGGGTAAACAGTAGAAACCAGGAGTTACCGGGTTCTCTGTTACCAAGAATCTTGCCTCCTGCGATGTGATCCACCCTTCATTCAGTCCTTCATCTACCAGATTTTTGATCATTAAGAGTAGGCGAGGAGTGGGGTCTTCAGTCAGACGGCGATAGAATTGCTGGTTGTCCAGTTGTCTGAGACATTCGTGTCGGTATTGGACCATGTCCAGAACTACCGTCGCACCCCCTTTATCCGCCGGTTTTATAATGATTGTAGGGTCTTTAGTAAGATTGGTGATGGCCTGTCTTTCTACTTTGGAAAAGTTGGTGAAGGTGGTGGACTCCATGTCTTGAATTAGTGCAACCTCATGCCTGACTGCTTGTTCGAATGTAGTAACAAGCGATGGCACTTGATGACTCAGGGGGGTGAAGGTGGATTTTGGTCGCAACCCGGTGTTCCTGGGTTCATCACTGCTACTATCAGAAGGTTCAGTTCTATCTTTAAAAAAGAAATGTAGGCGCACCTTGCGAAAGAATTTCTCTAGTTCAGTCCGCATCAAAAAAGGGTCCCCTTTGTTTGTGGGGACAAAGCCGAGGCCTTTTCCCAGGACTGTTTGTTCAGCCGGTGTCAAAATACGGGAGCTTAAATTCACTATTAGATCCCTGTCGTCTCTGCACTGCTGCTCTGTTGAGCTGCCTTCCTGCTCCGTGTGTTGGGAACTGAGATGTCGGGGTCCCATTGAACCGTTTGTTGCCCTCTTCTTTTGCCTCGGTTCTGTCCTCGGCCACGTCCTAAAAAAGGCTGGTTAGGAAAGAACTGTGGAGGTTGTCCAAATGGATTCAGTTGTTGCGAGAATGGTGGGGGTTGAAAGCCCCAAGGCCCTGGATGCCACCAAGGTCCAGAGTGCTGGTAATTGCCTGGGTATTGGTTGTAATTACCTCCTCTCTGTCTCCCACCTCTTCTGAAGGGTCGTTGTTGTTGCCCATCCAAACCGGCAGATGTACTCGCCTGGTTTGATGTATCCGAATCACTTGACTCGGATCCAGAGGTGGAGTAGTTTGATCCGTATCGTTTGCCTTTGTTGTTAAACCCGGGGGTTGTGTAATTATCACTAGTATAAGGATAGACTTTAGTTAAGGAAAAGCGTTCAAGATCCTTTTTAAATTTGTCCATCTTGCTTTTGGTGATGTCTTTCCTTCTGTTAGTTCCTTCCTTGGTGCAAGAGTCTGAGTACGTTTCAATCCATACACCCTCTTTCTTGCCTTCTCAATCACCTTAGGATTGTAACTCCTGGCTTCAAATCGATTAGCCATGTCTTGGATATTCCAAAGAAATTCTGTTTCTACTGAGCAATTCCTACGTGCCCTAACCATTTCACCATAGGGTATCGAATTTATCTGGCTCTGTGGGTGGCAGCTTGTTGCATGGAGTAGAGAATTACAGCTCAACTCTTTCCCATACATCCTGGAGCAAAGTTTGTCTTCCTGGGCATATAATTCAATGTCGAGGAAAGATATTCTCTCATGACTATATTGGGTGGTAAATCTCAGATTAACATCGTTATCATTCAAAAAATTAAAAAATGCATGTAAATCATCAAGGGTCCCTGTCCAAATCATAAGGCAATCATCTATAAAACAACCCCAGTAGTAGATGAAGTCCATCCACCTCTGACAGCGATGGCCCCAGATCCACTCCGCCTCAAACCACCCCATAAAGAGGTTGGCAAAAGACTGAGCAAATCTGGAACCCATAGCAGTACCAAGGCATTGTCTATACCATTTGTTATCATAGATAAACACATGGTTCTGAAGTACAAGTTCAGTCATTTCCAAAATCATTTTGGTATGCTCCAGTAATTCGGTCGGTCTCCTGTTTAGAAAGGTTTCAAGAGCAGCTAATCCCAAGTTATGCTGAATATTAGAATAGAGGGAAACCACATCTAGAGTAACTAGATACATCCCGGTCTCCCATGTCACATCCGCCAAAATATTAAGTACATGCTTGGTGTCTTGAATATGGGAGGGAAGATTGCTTACATATTGTCTTAAAAATGTGTCAATAAATTCTGAAAGTCTTGCAGTCGGGCCACCAATCCCTGAAATTATGCGTCTACCCGGTGGTTTATCTCTGTCTTTATGGACTTTGGGTAGAGTGTATAAACAAGGCGCCCGTGGGTAGGAAACTGTTAGGTAAGTAAATTCGTCTATATCTAGAAGTGTCTGGTCATACCACTGTTTAAGTCTACCATGAATCATCAGTTTATGTCATTCAAGTGGATTCCCCTTTAGAGGTTCATAGTATCTTACATCATCAAGTTGTGAGAGAATCTCTGCCTTGCAACTATTGGTATCCATAACAACAATATTACCACCCTTGTCTGCTACATGGATAGTAATATCATCATTATTTTTCAATATTTTCAGTGCACTCCTCTCACCTTCCGTTAAGTTATCATGTTTCCTATAAGAACCCCTTTTGAGTTGTCATTTAATCAGTTTGTCAATATCTAGTTCTACTGATCTATAGAATGTGTCTATAGTGTTATTTGGATTTTAATTTGAGACCACTGCTTTCACTAAGGAATCTATTCACTTCTAAGTCCTCAAGTAGTTGTGATGTTGTAATAGGGTCTTCTTCATTCTCAGTCAAAGACAATAATAGTTTTGTTGCATTGATCCCTTCAATAGTCAATTCACTCATATTTTTTATTTCAATAGTAGGTTTCTCCTTTCTTGGTACATGTACAAAGAATTTCTTAATTTTCAACAATCTCACAAATTTATATATATCAATTTTCGTCATAAACCAATCAGGTGGTGTATTTGGACAGAAGCCCAAACGCTTCTTCAACAGGTTGACCATATCTTTAGTCAATTCCAATGAGGATAAATTGATAACCTCTATTTCATTATTACCAGCTCCCACAGTATCTAGGGATTCTTCCACGACCTTGTTCTCATACCTCTTCTTACTCCTTGATGTCCGCTTGCCTCTGGTACCTCTCCTTGTCTTGCCATACCCTGTCCACGGTCTCTGGCTCCTGAATCTCGGTTCCTAATTCTCAGTCTTTTCACCTCTTCTAAAAAATGTATTCTCTACATTCACTACAACATGGGTACCATTCACCTCCTCATTCTCACTACTGGAGAGATTGCTTGATGAAGCATTAGTGTCACTGACTGTGGGAATAATTTGTTTTTGTCTCTGACCTTGTTTCATTAGATAGTCAAAACGTTTGGCGAAAGTGAAAACGCGTCCAGATTTGTAATCATTTTCGTCGCGTCTTAACTTCCTCGCTTTTCTCTTTTTAACATCAGCTTGTAAGTCATTAAGAAAAGTATCTAAGATTGTATAATTGATAACAGTTGCCTCTGGAAGATTAAGTTCTTTAATTTCATCTTCCACTTTTTGAATTTCAAGTAAAAGTTTAGTAATTTTCCTCTCTGCATTCTCAATTAGAATGCCTATCAAGTTTCAAGAGGAATTGGTAAGTTCTTTTTCCCAATTCACTAATAGATCAGGTTCAAGGTCTTCATAAGTGGGCATTATTTGAGATCTTAAGCCCCTGGGTATCCTATTTAGGGTCAGGTACTGTTTAAATGTTGCAGCATCCCACCATTTGTTAAGCTCCTGTCTCTTCAGAGATTCTAGTTTCTTGAATTTCTCTTTTAGGCCTTCTGGTTTGGTGGTTCTACTATTCTTTATACACTCGGTTAACTGGTGAGTGTTGATGACACAGTAGGATCCCCTATACTAAAGTTGTTATTATTATTTGGGTTGCAGCCCTGAGGAAGTCAATGTATGATCAAATAATCAAGACGAAACACGTGTTGGCTGCATAACTGTGAAGAATCTTGTTGATGATCGGATTGATCTGTACGACAAAGAAATAAATATTTGGAAGATAATCCTGGATTTGATTTTGGACTTGAACTTGGAGTGTGCGCTATTCAAGACTTGGAACTTTTGTGACTCTATAATAATATTTTGCTGGACAATTTGGAGTGCTCGGGAGGGTATTTGCTACTCTAAAACCTTTATTATCCAGACAGATGCATCTGAGATAGGGTTAGGGGCTGTGTTATCGCAACTTAATGCAGAGGGCTACGATCAACCAGTAGCTTTAATCAGTCGAAGGTTGACCTCTAGGGAGAAACATTGGTCAGCCATTGAGAGGAAAGCCTTTGCTGTGGTCTGGGTCTTTAAGAAGCTGAGGCCATACCTGTTTGGCACTCACTTCATTGTTCAGACAGACCACAAGCCCCTCTTATGGCTTAAACAGATGAAGAAAGAAAACCCAAAACTTTTGAGGTGGTCCATTTCCCTACAGGGGAGGGACTATACAGTGAAAAATAGAACTGGGAATGACCATGCCCATGCAGATGGACTCTCCACACATTGCCACTTAAAGACTCAACTGGGCAAGGTTAGTCTCATCTCCTTACGTTTGGGGGAGGTTGTGTAGGAAAGTAGGATCTGCTTTTATGGCTACCCCCACTTTTTACCTGGTGCTGTGCTGTTTCTGACTAGTTTGACTGTGATCCTGCTAATCAGGACCCCAGTTTCTCTTAGTTCTCCCCTAAATTGTTATGGTAAGTACTTAAGCACATCCCAGATTGGATACTGGGGTGCCCTTATAAGTACCCCGTATATTGTACTAAGGTACCTAGGCCATAGGTACCCCAGGGGTCCCCAATGGGCTGAAGCATGCATTATGCCACCCTTGAGGGACCACTCAAACTGTAACTGCATGCCTGCCATTGCAGCCTGAGTAAGCTGGTGCTAGCACAACTTCTGAAATATATATGTTTCCCTATTTCTAAGGCCACTGCACTTAAAACATGTAAGTCTTCCCTAAAGCAGGCTTTTTTATTCCTGAAGGCAGGGTGCTCGGTTCTAAGCCTGAGGGTGCCCCTGCATGAGTAGGACATGCCTACAGAGTCTATTTTCCCAGGTTGTGAGACAGACGTGTAACATATAGAGGGGCACCACGTCATTACGCGATGACCATCTCGAAACTGGCTGTAACAAACCCTATCATGTGAAGGGTTTGGGGGTATGATTCTAAGCACCACAGAGTCCCTCTGGTAGGTCCGCAGTGCTCCCTGTACCAGTCTTCTAGACCCGGAAAGCACAACATGGCTTCTGCCGACCAGAGACACGATTTTGCCCTCCTGCTGCTGAGCCAAGCTCGAGCAGGGAAAGGCAGAAAAATAGGTATCATGTCACAGAGAGATGTGAACACCTTCCAGACAGGATTTAATGTAATGGGGCTGGGTGGGAGCACTTGCCAGCTCCACCCAGTCTGCTTGAGGGGCACATTTGGTACACTCCATGCATAGTCCAGTTCAAACCAGCTTAGGGAGCCGTTGGCTCCCGCTCTGGCGTGAAACTGGACAAAGAACATTGGAGTATCCTCCCCACTGTCCAAGCCCTCTCCTGGGAGGGAACCATGAATCGTCCCAACACTTTCTTTAGGGTATTTAAGGGTTTACCCGAGGGTGGGTGCCTAAATTCATTGTGGGACACGATTCATTCTAGACACCACTTCAACTTCGACCGTCTGGGCACTCTGGACTTCGCTCTGGGCATCAAGTCTGAAACCGGGAAGACTCCTGCTACTCCTCTTTACCCTGCTTGGCTGCTGGAATGTCTGTGCCTGTGCTCCATACAGGAAACCTTCCAAGGCCTGTGGTTTGAGGTCAGTATTCCTCGTCAGAGCCGCATGAACTGAACTCCTGTGCAACGCATCCACTTGCTGTTGCAAAGGCTTGTTGGCTTCCTCACATCAAGATCTTAGAGCACCAAGTAGCCCTCACCTCAAGCATCTCCAGTGACAAAGCTCTTTGTCCTCGCCACATCACTTGCACAGTGGGCTTTCTTGTTTGGTGAGCTGCTCTTGCGACTCCATTGCCTCCGGTCTGTGGGTCCCGATGTGGGTCACCTTTGAATTCTCCTGGCTCCCCTGATTGCCCAGACCTGCCCTGACTCCCCTGCTTGTGGTGAGTCATCTGGACCTTGCTGGTCCCGACAAAGCACCTTCTTTGCTTTCCACATTGTTTGCAGTTTCCAAGGGTTGTTGGCGCTCTCCACAGACACCGACCCCTCAACTCTAGACATCCGATGTGGGAAAGCTTGTGAACAACTCCTGGTATGCCACAGCATTGCCTGGTCCTCAAAGCTGCAGCTCCAAGCTCACCATCATCTCTCCTGCAACATCCAACATTGGTGGGCATTCGTCTTCCGGGCCTCCTGGTCATTCCAGAGTGACATAGACTCTGTCCCCTCTGCTTGCAGGTACTCTTCACCTTGAATCCACTTTTGGATTCCACTGGACACTTTCTCCTTCCCCAGCAGCTACATGTTCCTGAGGTCCTCCATTGGGTTTGACTGCAGTTTACGACACCACTTCACACCTATGCACCCGGCTTCCCTGGTGTCGCTATTGTGGGTACTAGGGTATCCACAGCTGGGGTGGCTCTCTAACCTTCTGTCATTCACAGGGTATTGCTAGGGTCCACTGGGAAGGGTCTTCTTTCTTAAAAATTGCAACCGCGATTTACACCTTGATTTGTGGGGGGAACGCAGTCATGTTCCCACACTGCACACAACCAACCTGGGGCTCCTAGATATCCCCCTTGGGTGGTTCCTTGGGTCCCTGAAACTTCTACTATTGTGAATTGTATTAATTTCCTTCTTTCCATCTGCTTTATATACACGTGTAAGGGTTTTCTTGATACCAATCCACAATAGTCCAAGGGAAAGGCAAGGAAGCAACTAATACAAACGTTACAGGTTTTGAGCCTCCATCAAGGTTTTTTAACCCCTTCGGTGCTCATGATGGAATGGTTTCATCATGAGAACCAGTGCTCCTGTGCTCATGACGGAACCATTCTGTCATGAGGGAGAGGCACGAAATCGCTCTGCTACAAACAGCAGAGGGATTTCAAAATTTGTTTGAGGCCTCGGGAGGTGGAGAAGAGCTTCTCCAAACTCCTGAGGCCCTTCACATGTTTTCAGTCTAATGACGATTGCGCGCGTGGCACTGTTGCGTCATTAGACTGAAAATGAAACTGAAACTTAGTTTTAGTTTGAGTGTTTCAGTGCTCGTGAGGCTATCTCCCTAGTGGATCCCTGTTTGGGGATCGCCCCCGGAGGTTAATCCCCAATCAGGGATCCACCCACTAGCCACCAGGGAGGGGGGAGCAGCCCCTTAGGCAAGTGCCTTTGCTCGCCCCATTTAATTTACACGGACAGCCTTTATACCCCCATGGGGGGCAGATGGGGGCAGTAGCCCCCAATCTGCCCCCCAGGGGGGCAACAAGCACCCTAGACGTCAGTTTTTTTTATGCATCAGGGGTAGGGGCTGCCCAGAATGGACATGCCAAAGCCCCCACTGACCCCCCAAAGTAAGAATAAGACTTTCTGCCCCCCCAGGAGGCATATGGGGGCAATAGAAAGCCCACTAGGCCCCAGTGATTTTTTTATAAATACATAGGGATGGGGGCTGCCCAGAATGGGCATGCACATACCCTCCCAAAATTAAAAATAATTCTGCAGCCTTTCTGCCCCCTCTGGGGGGCATAAAGCACCCTACACACCAGGGATTTTTTTTATGCGCCAGGGGTGGGGGCTGGCCTCCCCCCTCAAGTAAGAATAGGAATTTCTGCCCCAGGAGTTAGATGGGGACAATAGCCCCTGAACTGACCCCTGGGGGGCAGAAAGCACACTAGACCCCAGGGATTTGATTTTATATATACATAGGGGTGGGTGGTGCCCAGAATGGGCATTCCAATATCCTCACTCAAAAGAAAAAATGCTACAGTCATTCTGCCCCCCTGGAAGGCAGATGGGGCAATAGCTCCTTATGTGCCTCCCCCCGGGGGCAGAAAGCCCACTAGACACCAGGGATTTTTATTTTTCCAAACTTTGGGGCTGGGGATGCCCAGAATGGGCATGCCAATGCCCCTAGCCCCACAAAAAATACCAGTGTCTTTCTGGCCCCCCTCAAGAGGCAGATAGGTACTATAGCCCCTGATATGCCCCCCAGGAGGGGGAAGAAAGCCCACTAGGCCACAAGGATTTGTTTTTTTTTATACGTAGGGGTGGGGGCTGTCCAGAATGGGCATGCCAATGCCCCCACCCCCCAAAAACTTCCACAGTATTTCTGCCCCCCGGGAGGCATATGGGAGAAATCACCCCTTATCTGCCCAGTCGGGGGGGGGGGGGTCAGAACACCCATTCGGCACCAGGGGTAAATGTTTTTAAAAATTATGGGGTGGGGCTGCCCTGAATGGGAATGCCAAGTCCTCCACCTCCCCCAAAAAAGATGCCACTGTCTTTATGTGCCCCCCAGGAGGCAGATGGGGCAGTAGCCTCTGATCCGCCCCCCCTCCCCCCCCAGGGCCCTCGAGGTGCCATCGACTATGCTGGCTCTATTTTATATGTAGAGGTGGGGGCTGCCCAGAATGGGCATCCCAAAGTCACCACCCACCCAAACAAAATATCCAGTCTTTCTGCCCCTCTTGGGGGCATATTGGGGGCAAGAGCCCCCGAATTCCCCCCTCCCTAGGGTGACAGAAAGCCCTTTAGGCACATACTTTTTTGCAGAATGTACCTACCCTGGATTTTGGGTCCTAACCCAAAGAAACCTAGCAAACCTATACATTTTGGAAAACTAGACACCCAGGGGAATCCAGGTTGTGATGACTTGTGCGGCTCTCACTTGGTTCTGTTACCCAGAATCCCTTGCAAACCTCAAACTTTGTTAAAAAAACACATTTTCCTCACATTTCTGTGGTGGTAAGTTCTGAAATCTGTGTGGATCCACAAAATTACATCAAGCCCGCATTCCCAAAGTCTTCCGAGAAAAATGGTACCTCACTTGGGTGGGTGGGTCAAGTACCCGCAACAGGCAAGGGCCCAAACCATATTGAGGCGACTTCAAAATTACCTATCACAAAACAACCTGGTTTTGCAAGGGGGAGTCCCATAAGTTTTGGCCCCGGGCAGCCATCGAGGGAAACCTAACAAACCCACACATTTCTGAAAAATAGATACCCTGTAGAGTCCAGCAAGGTTTGGCTTGCGAGGATCCACCAACATTTCCCTACCGAGAATCCCCTGCAAACCTCAAATTTAGATGAAAAAATTACTTTTTTCTAAAATTTCTGTGTGGGAAATTTCTGGAATCTGCGTGGCTCCACAAATTACCTTCTATAGGGCATTTCCCCAGGTCCCCCGATAAAAATTGTACCTCACTCGTGCGGGAGGCCCAAGTACCTGCGACAGGCAAGGGCCCAAAACATATTGAGGGGACATCAAAATTGCCCATCACAAAACGACCTGGTTTTGCAAGGGGGGTCACCTGGAGTTTTAGCACCGTGCTTGGCGGCCAGCTAAGGAAACCTACCAAACCCACACATTTCTGAAAACTAGACACCCTGGGGATTCCAGGTAGGTTCCAATGTTTTATTACCCATAACCCCCTGCAAACCTCAAATTTACCTAAAAAAAACACTTTTTCCACACATTTTTGTGTGAGAAAGTTGTGGCATTACCGGGCTGACATAAATTTCCTACCACCCAGTGTTCCCCCAGGTCTTCCGATAAAAATGGTGCCTCCTTCGTGTGGGAGGCCCAAGTACCCGCTACAGGCAAGGGCCCAAAACGTATTGAGGCGACATCAAAATTACCTATCAGCAAATGTTTTTGGGCCCTTGCCTGTCACAGGTACTTGGGCCTCGCACACGGGTCCCCAAGCCCTCCCACTTACCTGCCCAGCTGATGGTTCCGCACGGAAGTCTTCCTGGATCGAGTCTGCAGCTAAAAAACAAAATCAAAAATCCCTATTGAAAAAAATAGGGCACCAGACGCCAAAACAGCACCCTGCACCCAGTCGCCCCTGCGTTGCTGGGGGAGCACTGTTTGTGCTAAACCGAATCCCCCTTTGCCCTGAGCCTAGCAACAGAGGTTGGCTCCCACAACCAAAGGCCTGCTTATCAGCAGCCACCACCAGGAGGCCTCCTATATCCTGTTGGATAACATGGGGCCTCAACACTTTGCACCTGGCTGCCCTAGTGCCGCTGAGGGTCTAATAAGAGTGCAACCTTGACCCTGGGGGGCCCCTGAGTCTTCCCCAGAACCTCACTTTCCACTAACGAATACTTACCGTAAAACCGATAACACTATTTTCCTCCACAGGATAATATTGACTGTTTTTCTTGGAAAAGTTTTCAAGTGTGGGGTTTGAAAACCCAAAGAAATTCTTTAGAATTGTACTGTTTAGCCAAAATCAGGAAATGTCCCAAAGTAGTATCTAGGTATACTACTCTCTGCAAGAAAAGTAATCCAAAAAGTAGCTTACCTGGTATTTTACTGAAAACCCCATTTAAGTCTATGTACTGAGTTTACAAAGCATTGCATTTCTCTGAAACAATACTGTAAGTCAAATCAAAGTACATTTACAATTGCAATCCAAACTGTGTTACAAACTGAATTATTACTGCAAAGTATTTATTGCTTACCTGTGCCAGGCTTGCTTGGTTCTAGGAAATAAAATAACTAAAAGAATATTTTTATACAAAAACAATTGGTATGAAGTTCAGTCTTCAAGTGTGTGACATCATTTGCTGACTGAGTGTGCACAACAAATGCTTAACACTGTCCTCTGATAAAGCCTGACTACTCGACCACACTACCACAAACAGACAGACTCGAACACACTACCACAAACAGAGAGAGTGCTATCTAACTTTACCTCTGCCTACCTTTAGGGTTCCACTGGACTTAGTGTACACTATACCTCACTTTGGTATAGTATATACAGAGCCAGCTTCCTACACCGCATACCCCTTGTGCAATACATAAAGGGCCCGATGTAGGTAAAAGGGATTTTCCGATTTCAAAATACCGAGGCGGGCCGAATCGGTATTCTGAAATCGGAAAACGAGATGTAGGAAAAAAACAGCGAAATAATACCGAATCGGTCGGCATCGGTAATGTGAATCGCTACGTACCGATTCGGCACGGACTGAATCGGAAAGTACCGATTCGGCTACCACCGAATCGGAAATAGCCGAATCGGCTACCACCGATTCGGAAATAGCCGATTCGGTAAAATCTGATTCGGCAATTACCGATTCGGAGGTATGAAAACACACCCATGGGCAAAAAGCCCATAGGAATGCATTGAACAAACCGATTCGGTAAAATCCGAATCGGATTTTACCGAATCGGTAAAATCCGAATCGGTAAAAGCCGATTCAGCCAATGAGGTGGATCCCCCCTCCCCCACCCAAACAGGGAGTGGCAACCCTGGCAGGTGCAGCTAATTAAGAACTTTCTGGAGAGCCAGCCTGAGCTGAACACTCAGAGTGAGCAGCATTGGGAGCAGGAGGCAGAGAACTGTTGAGAGCAAGATGGCAAACCCCAGTGAGAGCCAGAAGGCCAGCCAGAAGAGGAAGCCAAAGTTCAGCAGCATGGAGGTGCAGGTGTTGGTGGAGGAGGTGGTGAGGGTGCACAGGCAGCTATTCGGGAAGCTGTCCCTCACTGTGCCGGACAGCACTAAGAGGAGGCTCTGGAGTGAAATCGCAGAAAAGGTCAATGCTGTAGGTGTCACCCCCAGGTCCCTTGATGAGCTGAAAAAGCGCTTCTACGATATCCGCAGCCTGACCAAACGTAAGATGGCTGAGATCCAGAGGCAAGCTGGAGGGACAGGTGGGGGCAGGAACCCGGCGCCACCCCTCACAGAGCTGGAGGAACTGGTGTCCAGCACCATCGAGAGGGAGAGCGTGACCGGAATCGGGACCCTGGACAGCTCAGCCAGAGCTACAGCTACAGGTAAGAAGCATGCGCATCATGACACACCCTACCAGACACCTCCCCATTAGACACAATGCACAGCCAAACCCCAGCCCAGTACTGTAACCAACATACAAGAGACAAGCATCATGGTATATGTAGTCAGCAGAAGTTAGCAAAATATGGCAGTGCAGAATCACAAGATAGGAAACAGTGGAACACATTCTAAGGAGATGCAAGGACATGTGCAATGCTTTAATTGTACTGACTGTAATACATCGGCACTCAATTTACAAATGCTTCTTTATACCTAGGGGCACCATCAGGCGGAGGACCACAGGCAACAGAGGCAGCAGCAGCAACTACCAGTCCAGTCGCAGGGCCTAGCACGAGTCAGGCTGCCGAGGAGGAGGAGGACAACACCATTGGGCTGGGTATTGAGGGAGACCTGGCAATTGACTATGACTTACTTCACTCCCCACAAATGCCGAGCACACCCCCCTTGCTGTTCTCCCCAGAGAACTCCCCGCCAAGGGACCACCATGCACCTACACCACCTCCTGCCACGATTATGGCTGTGGCTCCAGTAAACCCTATCCTGGGAGCAGGGGCTCAGGCCCCGGCCAGCACCACACCCACACCAGTGGCACCCCAGCCCACTCAGCAGGGTGGCAGCAGCAGTACCGGGCGGCGTGCCATTCCCAGCACTGCAGCGCCGGCACCGGAGGGCAGTGTCTTCCAGGGCCTTGAAGGGAATATGGTGAAAATCCAAAGGCAGCAGGCGAAGTCCATCATGGCCTGCCAGCGCCAGCTCTGCCAGCACAACCTGCAGATGGGCGAGATGGTGAAAGGTTTCAAGGCCTTTGTAGATACCAACAAGGAGGTAGCAGCAGGTCTTGGCAGGCTGACCACTGCCATTACCCAGTTATGCGGCAGACTAGAGGAGCATGAGCTCTCGCGCAGGCGGGATGCCCGCGTGCAAAACCGCTCCATTAGCCGCCTTGCTGCTGCAACGGCGCAACTCTGTCAGCGCGGTGCCAATATGGAGTCAAGTCTAACACACAACACCGCCGAGATAACCAGGGGAATGGCCCGCATCACTACAGCAATGGAGGCTATGATTATCTCAAACACTGCCGCCAATCCTGCCCTGGACCTGGGGGATGCTGGGGACAGCAGCAGCCGCAGCAGCCCGGCCAGCGCTGCGTCAGAGCCGCGCAGGAGCACCAGACGCTCCGCAGAAGCCGCAGGACATTCTGAAGGGGGTGAGGGACACCCCAGTGGGGCTGCCAAGCGCTCAAAGAAGTAGGCTTGCAAGGGCGGGTGAGGCAACCTGGACCTTAGACTTTTGTTTTCTTAGCTATTACATTTTTTTTTGTTGCACATCAGTGCAGTAACGGTGTTGCAACAGTATTAAAATTTGCTTTTCACCACAACCATTTACCTGTCTGTGCATCTGTACTCACTCAGAAATAGTTTTCTGTAATCTCCTCACGTCTGTATCTGCCATCACTTGGCGTAGACACCCCAGCTGGCTGTGTTAGTGGCACAGCTTCGTCGTCGTCATGGTCCTCGTAGTCAGACAACTCCACCTCAGTGCCCTTCTTCACCGCAAGGTTGTGTAACATTGCACATACAGCTATGATCTTGCAGCAGGTGATGGGGTTATACTGCCTTGCACCTCCACTCTTGTGCAGGCATCTGAATCTACTTTTCCAGATGCCAAAGGTCCGTTAGACGACATTCCTTGTGCTTTTGTGGGCCCGGTTATACCTCCTTTGGCTGGGTGTGGAGGGGTTGAGGTAGGGGGTGAGTATGAATGAGCGGAGGGCATATGCACTGTCGCCTGGAAGGAAAAGGGGTAACATTACACACATGCATACATGTATTAGACCTAGCTACTTTGTGTTATGGGGGTCTGATGATGTGTCTCACCTAGGAGGTATCCTTCACCAAATTCGCCAGCCATCAGCCGTGCATAGATGCCGCTCTGTTGGAAAATATAGGAGTCGTGGGTACTCCCTGGGAATTTTGCTACCAGGTCTGTGATGGTGCACTTCGCATTGCAGATCACCTGCACGTTGATGGTGTGCGTAGACTTCCGATTGCGGTATATGTATTCTGTGTCCGCTGGTGGGCAAATCGGAATGTGCGTGCCATCTATGCAGCCAATGATTTGGGGAAATTGTGCCATCTGGTAGAAGTCAGCTTTAGTTTGTAGCAGTTCTGCGTGGGTTGCAGGGAAAGAGATGTATTGGTCCATCCTGTGTATCATGGCGTCAAGGAATGTGTGGAAGAACCTTAACAGGCTGCTCTGGGTCACCCCTCCTGCCGCTGCAACTCCACTTTGATAGCTGCCAGACGCAAGCAGGTGTAGGCTGCATAGCACCTGGACGTGTGCTGGGATGGCGTGTGCCCTTGGGGTGGGGTGGTCCAACAATGGTTTGAGGTCCCTGATGAGCTCAAGAATGGTGTCAGAGTCCAGCCTGTATCTCTGTAGGATCTCTGCCTCTGTGAGCATGAACAGGGTTATCCTCTGTCTGTAGACCTGTTCATTTCTTTGCCATTCCCTCTGTCCTTCCTGCTGTAGCCGTAGCCGCCTCGCAATGACATAAAAAGCTGCCATCCTGCAAGTTGCAATGCATTTTGGGGCTGTTTTATGGGTTGGAGTTGGTTACCACCTGATTGTAATCCATGGTAAATACCGAGTGAATTCTACTGATTTTGAGCCGAAATCGGTGTTTCTGTGCCTCCCTACATCTCTCCATCTGTCCGAATCGGGGAATTTCCCGATGGGTGATTCAACCGAATCGGTAGGTTCTCCGATTCGGCTTATGTCCGAATCGGTATATCTACCGAATCGGTACATGGACCGAATCGGCTTAATTCCGATTCGGTGTCACTACCGATTCGGTACATGGACCGAATTGGATAATTTCCGAATCGGTGTCACTACCGATTCGGTACATGGACCGAATCGGTTATTTTCCGATTCGGTGTCACTACCGATTCGGTACATGGACCGAATCGGTGTTTGCATCCGAATCGGTGTGTTACCGATTCGTTAAATATCCGATTTTCGGTATGTACGTATCGGATTCTTTTCCATTCGGTACTCATTCCAAATCGGTTTTCGCTCCGATTTGGACTTTTTTCTTTGCCCTACATCTCGATGGCTGTATAACGATCGGTAAGGGCCCAAAATCGGTATTTTCGGCCGTTACCGATCGGTAACGGCCTACCTACATCTGGCCCAAAGTGAGGCTAACACACAACTTGTGAAAAAATGATGCAAATTTTGTTTGTACCTGTTTGCTTCAATGTATTTCATGCAATGTGGCCTATGGTTTTTTTAGGTCTCGCCTGGGCCAGCGCATTCGCTGCTCTGGCGAGACATTTAGTAACTGGGTTTTAAAAGTGCTACCCAGAAGCTTTTTCCGGCCACCAGCTTGCTGTTACGAGCAAAAGCGTGCGCGACTTGCACAGCTGCCATCTGGCTTTCTGTAATGGCTCATTATGCCTTACAGCACGCACGTGAATCCCCTCCCTTTTCCCACTCCCTCCTAGTCAGCTTCAGTGCTTTCACTTTTGCTCCGCGTGTGAATCCCCTTCCCCGTACCCCTCCCACTCCCTCCTCGTCAGCTTCATTGCTTTCACTTTCGTGCCACCCGGCTGTGTCACTTTCACAGCTGCGCGACCATTATTTGTTTCACTTTGTTAGGACTCGCCAGAATGCATTAAATACATAGTTGTTGAATTTAAATATTGTAAATATATCGTCATTTAAATAGTGTACTTTCTTTCGTCATACTTGTTTTACATATGTTCCTTTTTTCACCTGGACCGTTGGTGTGCGTTAACGACTTGCAGCGTACAAAATGGACGAGCACGCCAACAACGAGGTAAGATTGCTTGCCTGTATGCTGCCTTCTTATTAACCCCCACCTCCAGAACACACTGCACTCGCACGCGCCCAGTTTCATAAATAAATGCTGTGCTTGCCTGTATGCTGCCTTCTTATTAACACCCCACTTCCAGAACACACTGCACTCGCACGCACCCCCCCCCCCCCACTTTCACAGTGTGTAACAAAATGTGCAACAGCCGGTAACTCTACCAGAAGACTTACGTTCTTAATTACATTGGCTGTGTGAGGCGCCAGCAAGTTTAACAATCAGTTAGCGACACACCGCCTTACTGTGTGAGCGCTTTTCAAGTTGGGTATTTCAGGCGCCCGGTTTCATAAAAAAAGAAATAAATGCTGTGCTTGCCTGTATGCTGCCTTCCTATTAACCCTCCACCTCCATAAGACACTGCACTCGCATGCACCCAGTTTCATTAATAAAAAAATAAATGTGGTGCTTCCCTGTATGCTGCCTTCTTATTAACCCCCACCTCCAGAACACTGCACTCGCACGCGCCCAGTTTCATAAATAAATGCTGTGCTTGCCTGTATGCTGCCTTCATATTTTACCCCCCTACCTCCAGAACACACTGCACTCACACGTGCCCCCCACACACTTTCACAGTGTGTAACAAAATGCGCAACAGCCGGTAACACTACCAGCAGGCTTACGTTCTTAATTACATTGGCTGTGTGAGGCGCCAGCAAGTTTAACAATAAGTTACCGACACCCCACCTTACTATGTGAGCGCTTTTGAAGTTGGGTATTTCAGGCGCCCGGTTTCATAAAAAAATAAATAAATGCCGTGTTTGCCTGTATGCTGCATTCTTATTAATTCCTCACCTTCAGAACACACTGCACTCACACGCGCCTAGTTTTATAAATAAATAAATGCCGTGCTTGCCTGTATGCTGCCTTCTTATTACCCCCCCACCTCCAGAACACACTGCACTAGCACGCGCCCAGTTTAATAAATGAATAAATAAATGCTGTGCTTGCCATAAAAGTTATTTACCTATAACACTCCAAGCTTCATTAATGAATAACTTTTATATGAAACACTTTATTGAACTCTGTTGCCTGTCACATGCAGGAAAATGTTCCATAGTTTGCTATCTTCCTTTACGACACTCGACTCGATTATTTAAAAAAAAGATCTGCTAACAATATTAAAGATACATTTTGTGTTGATTGGTGATTCCCAGGCACCATTTTCTTTACTTTTGTAATTAGACATACTGAAGCCATTGGCCAAGATAAACAAGCATTGGCATAGCCAATAGGTCTCGCCTTTGGGACCTAGTGTTTAGCCATGCAACGGTGGATGTTGCACCAAGGATATTGTGCTGCATAGCTAAATACTTATAAGGTCCCAAAAGTGAGACCTATTTGCTATGCAAATGCTTTTCTAGTTAAGTCAACGTGAAATGTTTGTTTGCATCATGTTAGGTATAGCACCAATAATGATGATGTTCAAAGTTTGTTGGTAAATACATATCAATCAGACCCCTGGAATTCTATTTTTGTAGGTAGAGGGAGTATGAGATCAGATGTGAAAGCGCCAAGATAAACAATGGCGACCAGGTGCTTTACAAGTAGACATGGTCCTTGCGCATTACTGCAAAATACGGAAGACGGAAGGGAACGAGCCCCGGGGAACGCGGCGGCCAGCGGCGGCAAGGTAAGTGCTTTTAAAATTATTGCGTTCTTTTATTTTAAAGTATTTAGGGAGGGCGGGAGGGAGGCGGGTTGCGGGGCTGCCGGCCAGTGGTTTTGCGGAGTGGGGCTACGCGGAGTGCGGAGGTGGGCGTAGTTTCTCGCCCACTTCGCGTAGCTCCGCGAAGCCCCACTCCGCGAACTCCGCCCAGGCCTAGCTAAAACACCCTCCAGCGTGTGCAAAAACAGTGCATAGACCTAAAACACCCTCCAGCGCGCACATACACCGTGACTAGCACTAAAACACCCTCCAGTGAGAGCACACACACACAGTGCATAGTGCAAAAACACCCTCCAGCGTGCACACACACACAGTGCATAGCGCTAAAACACCCTTCAGTGTGCGCACACACCGTACATAGTGCTAAAACACCCTCCAGCGCGCACACACACACCTTACCGGGCCACTCGCTGTTGAGGAGGGTCTCCGTGCAGAGGCTACAGGCAGGGGCGAAACACAGGCCACGGCAGCCCACGTGGTGCAGGGGCCTCTGAGCTGCAGGGGGCCCCCTCAGCAGGGTTCTCAGGCCTGAGAGCTCCTGATTAAATCAGGAGCAGGGGCCCCTCTGTGTACCTTTCAGGGGGCTACTTCAACTTTTGTTACGCCACTGCCCTTGCCTGTCGCGGGTACTTGGGCCTCCCACACGAGTGAGGCCCCATTTTTTCGGGAGACCTGGGGGAACGCTGGGGGGTAGGAAATTTGTGTCAGCCCGGTAATGCCACAACTTTCCCACACAAAAATGTGTGGAAAAAGTGATTTTTTCAGCTAAATGTCAGGTTTGCAGGGGATTCTGGGTAAGAAAGCGTTAGGGGATCCACGCAAGCCATACCTCCCTGTAATTTTCTGGGTATCTAGTTTTCAGAAATTTGTGGGTTTGGTAGGTTTCCCTAGCTGGCCACTAAGCATGTGACCAAAAACTGAGGTGACCCCCGTGCAAAACCAGGTCGTTTTGTGATAAGCAATTTTGATGTTAGCTCAATATGTTTTGGGCCCTTGCCTGTCGCTGGTACTTGGGCCTCCCACACGAGTGAGGCACCATTTTTATTGCGACACCTGGGAGAACGCTAGGTGGTAGGAAATTTGTGTCAGCCCGGTGATGCCACTTCTCTCCCACACAAAAATGTGTGGTAAAAGTGATTTTGTTTTAGCTAAATCTGAGGTTTGCAGGGGATTCTTAGTAAGAAAATGTTGGGGGATGCATGCAAAGCATACCTCCCTGGAATCCCCCAGGTGCCTAGTTTTCAAAAATGTATAGGTTTGCTAGGTTTTCGTAGGTGTCGGCAGAGCTAGGGTTCAAAATCTACAGCTAGGCACTTTGCAAAAAAAGGGTCAGTTCTCACTGTGAAAATGTGGTGTGTCCACGATGCATTTTGGGCCACTTCCTATCGCGGGCACTAGGCCTACCCACACAAGTGAGGTACCATTTTTCTCAGAAGACTTTGGGGAACGTGGGGTGCGTGGAAGTTTGTGCATCCACGCAGATTCCAGAACATTTCACCACAGAAATGTGAGGAAAATGTGTTTTTTTGACAAATTTTGAGGTTTGCAAGGGATTCTGGGTAACAGAACCTAGTGAGAACCAGTCAAGTCTCCCCATCCTGGATTTCCCGGGGGTGTCTAGTTTAAAAAATTGTATAGGTTTGCTAGGTTTCTATAGGTGCCGGCAGAGCAAGGTTTCAAAATCTACAGCTAGGCACTTTGCAAACAAAAGGGTCCGTTTTCAATGTGAAAATGTGGTGTGTCCACTTTGCGTTTTGGGCCATTTCCTGTTGCTGGCATTAGGCCTACCCACACAAGTGAGGTACCATTTTCTCGGAAGACTATGGAAAACGCGGGTCGGTGGCATTTTTGTGCAACCATGCAGATTCCAGAACTTTCCACCACAGAAATGTGTTTTTTTAACAAATGTTTGGTTTGCAAGAGATTCTGGGTAATAGAACCTGGTGCAAGCCAGTCAAGTCACCCCATTCTGAATTTCCCTGGGTGTCTAGTTTTCAAAACTGTATAGGTTTGCTAGGTTTCTCTAGGTGCCGGCAGAGCTAGGGTTCAAAATCTACAGCTATGGACTCTACAAAAAAAGGGTCAGTTTTCGCAGTAAAAATAAAGTGTGTCCACGTTGCATTTTGAGCCGTCACCTGTCGAGGGCACTAGGCCTACCCACACAAGTGAGGTACCATGTTTATCGAGAAACTTAGGGTAACACAGAATTGTAGAGCTGAATTTCAATGGATTTCTACCCTCCAAATGAAAGACAATGTGTAAAAAAAGGAGTCATTTTGAAAAATGACCTATAATTCTCATGCTGGTATGGGTACTCACAATTTCGGAAATGTACAAATATCTACTGTTTCTAAACTCTATATTTTGTTCCAATTTCAGAAATACATAGGTATCTGTCTTACCGATTTTTCCATGTATATATTTTCCCAAATTAATTGCTACATACCTTGTACATAAGAAAAAAAGACACTGCTCAGTTATTGGCTCTAGGTTCGTCGGGTTCCTGGTGAACCTACAAGTTCTATATCTCCCCACAACCAGAAAGGTCCAGCGGATGTAACGGTATATTGCTTTCAAACACTTGTCATAATTAGAAGAAGTTACAGGTCAAAACATTGACACAGATTGCCCTTTTTTTCAACTAATTTTTCCTATATTCAACGGTTAGTTTCTATAAAGAAACCTTGAAGGATCTACACAAAAGACCCCTTACTGAATTAAAAATGTTGTCTACTTTTCTAAAATGTATAGCTTTTTAGGATCCATTATTGCTTTTATACCCATTTCTATCATTAACTGGAAAGAGGTTGAACGCACAAAAAATAGCAAAAATAGGCTATGTCCCAGTAAAATGCCAAAACTGTGTAAAAATTGTTGGTTTTCTGACAAAAGTCTGCTTGTCCCTGAAAGTTGGGAAGATGGTTATTTCAGCACCACAATCCCTTTTTGATACCATTTGCAGTGAAAATAACAGACATTTTCATCTGTAACCCTTTTTCCCATTTTTCCCCAACAACTAAATTTAGCTGTATTTTGGCTAATTTCTGGGTCTTCCTCAGGGGAATCCACAAACTCTGGGTACCTTTAGAATCCCCATGATGTTGGAAAAAAAGGACGCAAGTTTGGCGTGGATAGCTTATGTGGTCAAAAAGTTACAGGGGTCTAAGTTGGAACTAACCCAAATAGCCAAAAAAAAGGCTTAGCGCTGGGGAGGCCTAGCAGTGAAGGGGTTATTAAGTGAATCATGTTTAGGACTCGCCTATGCAGTGCATGCGCTGTCTCTCCGAGACATCAAGTAATCTATATGTTGGGTGAAACTCCGCCTACTGCCAGGTAATATCTCCTGCTGCTCGCCATTTGTTTAACATTGGCATACCTCTTGTTAGCTGGGTTTTTTCCGCCTGTTGATCCGATACTGACCTTCATTTGGTCCGGAAGCAGCAGCGCCTAACTACTGTTTTCATCCGCTTTTGTGTTTGATGTGTGTTTGAGGGGAACTTTCTTTTATGTTTACGGCAAGACCTGATGAAGCCACAAAAAGGGTTGCCTGTGCTCACCAACTGCTTTGTAAATTTGAAAGCTGACGAATACAAAAACATAGCTGCTTCGCTGTGGCGCTCATTTTTGTCGCCCTTTCCGCTGACACACGCTTGCTCCCAAACCAGCCCGGCCAACGCTTATCAGGAGTATTTTTACGTGAAAGCCATTGTTTGCCCTTAACACGATAATAGCCTCCAGTCCTGTGTGCCAGGACATCCGTGTTTGTTGGAAGTTAGCCCCAGGGCGAAGAAGTGCCTTAGCAGTTGCTGGGAGTGCTTTAGCTATTTCAAACAACAGATTGCTCGTTAATTATTGCACATGTTTTATTCTGCACGAAAGTCCACACCTGACTGGAACGAGAACATGTCAGGGGCGTGGGCCCACTTTATTATACATTTCTCCTCTCCTGTATGCCAAAGCCGTAACGCTGATAAAGACAAACAATATATCACAAGGCGCTTTTATCTCTGTACACAGCTCTCTCTGCTGATGTCTGTAGAGTTTGGGCACAGGTCCCTCACAGAGTTCCCCAAAAAGGCGTGACTTCTAATTCGGCATAAGGTGACCACTGCCTGCAAAACTTTGAGATCTAAGTGGTCTGTTTCCTTTTTTAAGAGACAATTAAAGGGCTAGAGCAAGTAAGCATTGGGGTGGACGTTACGCCAATTATTTGCACTCTATATTATTTTCATAGGGGGCCGCTCCATTCCTTTGTTTTAACCGGGTGCGCCACATAGTGAACACAACAGGGTGCCAGCTTTGCTTGCCATGCCATTCGCTTTGAGATGCAACCAGTATCCACTGTACTGGATACAGCAGGGTGCGAGCCCATTCGTTAATAGCAGGGCGGCCTTTAATGGGAGCCATCCAGCTCGTCTTTGCTGGCAAGGTGACTCATGCTTCTTTAATCTAAATGCTGTACCATGGTACCATGGTGCTTCACTCTTTATTCTTTTCATATGGTGGCCGCTACTTGCCTTTATTTTTATAGGGCGTGCCACACAATGAACACCGCTAGGGCGCCAGATTTGCTCGAACTGGCATTCATTATCGGAGCCAGCAAGCGTTCTGTGACCTGCTTGTTATTGCTGCCATGGTGAGTCTTAACATGCAGTCCTCCAGTGCTCTACTGTACTCGTGTTCGCACTTCATAAAATCTAAGTAGCAGAAAACACAGTGTAGCAGGGGAGGTGAAATGTTATCACAAACCAGCAGTGTAGTAACCTAGGTAGAATAATTTATGACTTTTTTTTATCATGTTAAAAACAAAACAAAATGTTTATAGCCGAAATTGTCAAAGGAAAACCTTTTACTCCAAAAGATTTCACATGGAGTTATCTATATCAATACTGACTTCTGTTTTTAGTGTGATCATTGTGCATAAATTGTGTGAATATTTTGTGTTTAATAATCTATTTCTTCCTCCGCAGCCATAAATAACTGTGCTTTTGTACTGCAGAAAAAAAGATTATACACTTTCCTTTAGCGACCAGCTAACCAGGCTATGCAGCTTTGTTGACTCCCCTGGTGATGTCCTCTTAGTGGGTGTAGCATGTTTAGCAGTGCTGTTCCCAAATCCACACTGTGATGACTCATACAGTATGTATGTAGAACTAAACATGCACTGAGGTAAAAAGTGCAAGACTTTTTATCTCACATTTCTGTCAAATATAAAACCAATAAAAGCAGTTTTGTACCCGTTTAAAACTTGATTAACCAATAATTAACAATTAAAGACTTACCTAGTTAAATCGCTGGCATTTCCACTTATATAATGTTGATCCAGTAACTATTTTAAAAGCGCAGCATTCTTTAATGGTGCCCACGCACTTGAGGCAGCTGCATTAATTCCCCTTTTGTAAATATACTTGGACATTCTTTCTTAACTTCTGCGCTAAAATTCACAGAAATGCCAAAGTCATTGCGCAATAACTCCCTGTCCATAACTTCTTAGTTAGCAAGAAAGGCCACTTTATTAAGGCAGGTGTAAATAAAATTCTGATCCAACATCTTTCAATTCATTATTTAATCAACCAAAAACTTCCCTCAGCTTATTTTAGCATTCTTACTTAAGAGGAAACCCCCCACCAAGTTAACCCCAACAAACCCAGAAGCAACAGGCTCTTGTTGATACCCCCTCCTTTCCTTTAACTGCCCTCTGAGGATGGACAAACCCGCTCCAGGCTGCCCACCCCCATAAAACTTGCCTAAGCTGATAGAAACTACCTAAAACCTGTCTTAGCGTGGCATGCCTAGAACCTCCCTGTAATTCTAAAACCTAAGACCTAAGGGGGAAGGGAAAGAGAGAAAAGAGAAAAAGAAGCAAAAAAGGGGGAAGGGTGGGTGGGACAAAACAAACTCCGCTACCCCCTCCCTCCGTCACCGCTCCCCTTCCGCCGCCTCCACTCCTATTTAAGCCCTCTGTCCCACTCTGCCGCCTGACTGATTGCAACCTGTCCCTGTGGCCAGCCCTTGCGCGAACCTACCCAGGGAGAGACCGGCTCGCGCACGGCTCTCCCTGGGTCCCCCCTCGCGCAATAACTCACTGTCCACAACTTCTTAGTTAGCAAGAAAGGGCATTTTATTAAGACAGGTGTAAACAAAATTCTGATCAAACATCTTTCAATTCATTATTTAATAAACCAAAAACTTCCCTCAGCTTATCTTAGCATTCTTACTAAAGAGGAAACCCCACACCAAGTTAACCCCAACAAACCCAGAAGCAACTGTCTCTTGTTGATACCCCCTCTTTTCCTTTAACTGCCCTTTCAGGTTGGACCAACCCACTCCAGGCTGCCCACCCCCCATAAAACCCGCCAACCAGGAAAACCGAATAGAGTTTTCCTGCCCCACCCAGAAAATTCAAACCTGTTCATTAGAACACCACGGATGCACATCCAACAGTGCAGCAATCAAAATCTCACAATTCCAGGAAATAGAAAGACTCACCCATCTGATAAAGGTGGACTCCATCTTCCCGAAAAAGGGGGCGCTCTTCAAGCTGTAAATGCGTGTGAGCCAAAATATGAAACCAATCGCTGCACAAAAAGTCTCATAGTGTTATTCAGTTTCCTCTGTGCTCTTCCCATGGCTGCTAGCTCCCGTGCTCCGCTCCAGGGCAATCGTGGTACAAACTCCGTCCAAATCACCATGGTGCTCAACCAGGTGACTGTGATGACCGCCAGATCCAATGTCATCATTGGTAGTAAAGACAGGCCAGATAGAGCCACCAGATCGTTCTCGCCTAGAGGAAGTACCAATAGATCTGGAGGCCCCCCACGCACATTGCAGAAAACAAAGGAAACAACCCCCCCCCAACTCATTCCCCCTGTACCAATGCCAGAAAACCTCATATGTAACACTGTGGAGACCAAGCGCTCTCCCGCAAATCTGCTGCTCAGCAGAAACCGCGGCCTATATAACGAATGAGTCTCCCACAAACCAAGTCGTCCGTTTACCTTGAACAATCCTGTGCAAAGAACCTGGGCAGAAAAACATGTATTAACATGAAAAGAAGAAAATTGAACTATATTCCCACATACTTTCCGCAACATTTCAACCGCCACCTCCCAATTCTGTGGATCTGCGACCAATCCCACCCCAAACGGGCAGCCTCAGTCACCGCCCCAAGTCGAAAGGGATGCGCCCCAAAACCAAAGGATCCTCTCCCAAAGCCAACAACCTTCCCCAAAAACAGCCAACAACTAGGCAATAGAAATAGGACTCCCGTCAACGTGAAAGAAAATCAACACCAAGCAGGAAAAGAAGAAGAAAACAAGAAAACAAGAAGAAACAAGAAGAAACCCAACAAGCATTTACAATGCAATGGTTTTGCCTTTGCAAAAGTTAGAGCTATTGGCATTGTAATTGACAAACTTTTTATTTATGTGCTGGTTTTGAAAACAGATAAATAAATGGCATTGTCATTTACAATGCCAATAGCTTAATCTCTCGCAAATGTGAGACCTATTGCATTTGCACACACACACACACACACAGACAGCCACACACACAGCCACACACAGAAAGCCACACACACACACACATACACCCAGAGCCACATACCCAGAGCCACACACACACAGAGCATATCCTGTTCCTCAATTTTTATGACCGCTACAATTTATACCATAATCTTCAAAGTGTTTGACTATTTTGAATGTACCAAAGATCTTGATTAATGTGGGCCTTCTGTAATGTTCTATTTCCATTGTACTGTGCTCTAGCACTTTTCGGCAAAGACCACATGTTGCAATATATACAGTATAGCAATGCAATCACGTGTAGTGATAATGTTTCCCACTGTTCCCATGCTCAAGCAATCATATTGGATCCTCCCAGAGCGTAAGTTTCGGGAGGATTCTAGGCTGAACGCCTGTTTATTGTGAGTGATACCGAACAGCAAGAGGAAGTTAATAAATGGTCCTCTTCATGTTTCCTCAATTGCCTGCATTACAACACTGTGCTATACAAAAAATGAATGAATACACAAACATTTGCTTCTTTTCTTCCCATGTCAGTCTACCTCTCTCCCTAACAATGTATATTGCTTCTACCATACCACCTATGGGTTTGAGTGAAGCGCGCTATATACAATTACAATGTCTGTGCCGCGATTCCTGCAATTCCAATTTGTGATCAATTACATGTGGGTCGATATACAATCACAAACGTGACTTCCATTCCGAGGTCATCTCCAGCACCTTAACATGGTAAGCCAATCATTATTTCAGCCATAACTTGCAAACATACCTATCACTGCCCAAGCACCCCCAACCCTTCCATAGATTCTCCAATCCACATTCTTGATGCACTACCGTACTCCCGATCTCACCTCCTCGCCCCCTTCCTCCAGGCTCTGGAAGCTCCATCCCAGAAGCGCCTGTAGCAAAAGGATCAGCAACGCGGTGAACAGTAGTAGCCAGTACCTTCGGTGGAGCGACTGCACCCGTGCCCGGCCCGCCATATCCAAACGTTGCTGCTTTAGGGTGTGCGCACATACTGGTGGTACGGTTGTCGCTGACATAAATGACGGACTAGATGGCACATCGGATTACTGCAGGGCTGTCGATCACTGTTCAGGCAACTAGTGTTCTTGCGTGACATCAACGGAGCGGTGGAGTTCCCCAGTTGAGGGTCCTTCAAAACAATGGAGTTCCCCCTAAGACTTCAAATATGTTCGGGTATATTATTGCGCGCTAACTATCCATGCAATCCGCAGAGGCCGAACATCTGAATCTGAGTAAGCCCTTCTCAAGAAGGCTGCCATCGCGGCTCCGAGGTTAAAGCGCCGACGGCAATCTTTGAGGCGTTAGGAGTAATCTCTTGTAATGCTGAGGAGATACTTTGCTGAAATTTTTGAATATGAGCTAACTACATTATATGTTCTAAGACAGTTTTTAATATTTAAGCTGTAAAAGCTTCCTATAATATCTCTGGTGAGTTTCAGAATAGTTAAGAAACTATTGCCGGCAACTGTGGAAATACAAAATGCATGGTTTTCAGTTTCTCTCGGCTTCTCAGAGACACGGACAGCGCGGGGGTGGAGGGGGCGGAACAAAGACACGGACAGCGGGAGGGGGGACGGACAGCGAGATACAACCATGCGGGACCAGGACGATCTTAGCAATGAGGAAAAACATCCATGTTAAAAAAAAAAAAACATCCGCCCACCGCTGCATGACGTTCTAATATGGGCGAGATGAGAAAAAATCTATAGAGCGCCCACGAATCTGGTCAAAGAATAATGGACGGATCTCTTTTTCCAATGGCTAGTCTCCATTTATGGAGCTAGCCAATGGAAGAGAGAGGCGAGACAAAGCCCCGTACTGCTAAACAAAAGATTTTGCCTGCGCGAACACTGCTGTGCAGTGGACGCCAGGCGAAACCTAAAAACCTCCCACTCCTGAACCGGCAACAGAAATACAAACCACTCCTCCCCAAGAAAACCCATTTGCCTCTGCTCAACTGATCAGTCTTAGAAGCCCTCAGCCAAAGTCTCAACCGAACACCCTCCACAAAGACCACATGAATAGTCATGCCAACCCTGGTTCTCAAACCCAAGATCTCAGAAACCCGGGATGCCCCAAAAATAACCATAGAAAACACAAACCGAAGTTTGGCACACTCAAAAGCATCGTAATAACAAGAGGGCAACTTAAGCAACATCTTCTGAAGCAAAGCAAACTTCACTGACTGCCGCAACTGCGTAGACCCAGCTCCCCAGACAACCCCCATGAAAAGGAAATACATTACCAAACCTCAAAAATTCCTGCAATGTGCACAAAGAACTCCGTCTCGCAGATTCAGCCACCGAATTCTCAACCAAATGGCCAATCCTCAATCCTCCCACGCCCATGCGTACTGTGGGATCTGAGTCTGATTGAGCTCTGTCCCAGGAGCCAGTCTGCGGGAATCCGTCCACTGAAAAAACAACACAAAGCTTCCTCTATGCAATCATGAACTCCTGGGATATGTCGCGCTTTGAAAACAATATTCAGCCATAAACATCTCAACATGAAAGCATGCAGCAACTTCATCACATGCAAATCCTTTGCTCTCTGCCTGTTGAGCAAGGCAACCAACGCCAAGTTATCCACATGGAATAACACAACCCTGTTACGAAAATCCTCACCCCAGACATACAGAACCAGCAGCAGTGGGAAAAGTTCCAAGAAGGCAAAACTGCGGCCCTGGCTCTGCCCTTGTGAAGGCCAACCTGTTGCACACCATCGCCCCTCCCAGAACATGACAAAATTGTTGGCACCAGAAAAATCTGTGTAAATTTGTACCTGCCAAAACCGTGTCTTCATCCGCAAAAACAAAGACACACCATTGAAATCTTTGAGAAAAGTCAACCATATATACAAATCTGCCCTGACAGCTGCAGAAATGCGCACTCGATGATGTGAGAGACATTCCCTAGACCAAGACCTACCCAACCTCCTACAAAATGTCCGACCAGCACGAACCACTCTACTATGCAAAGTTCTGGTAACCTAATAACTGCTGTACTGGACGAAACTCCAACTTGCGCATCTCCACACCAGACAACAAAAATGCAGAAATCTCCTGAACCTTAGCCGTTGGCCACCTCGCTACCATGTGGCACATATAAAAAGGCAGAAATCCAATTCTCAATCGACTTCATGACCCTAGGACGCTGAGCTAACTCCCATTTCTCCTCCTTAGACCTTCCTTGGCCTGGACATCCTGATGAAGTAATTGAAAAACATCACAAAACTCAGGACTCCAAGTCTGGACTTATTCTTAACTGCCAAATGTGACCCCCAAAGGCATGCCAATTCCCAAGTAAGGGAAGATTTTTTTTTAATGTTCTTAACCTCAACCACAAGCTCCTTTGACGTAGAAATCTCCCCAGAAGGAACTTCCCCCTTTTTTTTCTTTTTTTTTTATGTTCTTATCCTCAAACACATGCTCCTGTGACGTAGAAATCTCCCCTGAAGGAACTTCCTTAGCTTAGAAGGAACACCCTCCCCCTGTTGCCAAACAGACCACCATCCTGTCTTACCTTGGCAACTGCGACGCTCCTTGATGAAACATAGTAGGGTCCCCTGCCGGGACTTGATAGCCGAGGCGACTCGCCCTTTTGCTATGGTCCACAAGTGACTCCTGCAAAACACTAAGCAAACTAAATTGCCCCACAACACCCTTCTGATGTTACCCTGTAACATTGCCAATATCCCCATCACGTAATTCACCCTCTTCCAGCTCATTATCATAACTAGCCACAGGTATGTCAAAGCCATGTTCAATATATATACCCCACTGCCACTCGGCATTTCGCCATCGCCAACTCCACCAACGTAAAATTGCAATTGAATATCATCGCCGCACACTGTACCACATGTAGCAGAAGGGAAATCCGCTCCAGATCCCCCCCCTGTGCACCCCCCATCCTGAACCGCCGCGTGGTCAGCCCGCAACTTCCTCTTGCCAGCCGAGGACCTGCTCGCTGTAGTTATGCCAATGATAGAGGCGCACACAGTGGCAGCAAACCACCCCCATGTCCCACCACCACTCCGTCCTGGGAAACAGCCTACCCAATGACCACACCCTGCAGCTAATAATGGGAAGGGGACAACACATAAGTATGGCCATTGATTTGAGTGAGCTGAACCATGTCCTGCCCAGGCCCACCACACAACAGGTGGGGGGGGGTTAGGGGCACACCGGACCACCGCCTCTTCCCAGACCTTCAAAATGGACCTCAAAGTTCTCCCCCTCCAAAGACACCTTCAAAGGTTTTTCACGTTCTCTCTATTATCTGAAGGAAGACCTCCCATTACTGAAAATTCTAGGCTCTATGACTATGGAAGTGCCTTCCCATTGTGTTCTAGTGGTTTGAGTGGTTGTCATTTATTGCAGTACCAAAGATCTTGATTAATGTGGGCCTTCTGTAATGTTCTATATTTGGTACTCTTTCGTAACATGCACACACCACTCTTCTCTTGTAACACCTGGTTGCCACCTCTCACATTTTGTTGCCTTCGATACTTGCACACGTGCCACCATAGCCTATGGAGCGTTTGTACTTGTGCCTGAGTGTCTAACATATATTGCAGTATTATACCTCTAATTGTACTTTGATTTCTCTTGTAACCTGCACACTTGCCACTTTTTCTCCTGTGCACTGCTTGCTACCTCTTGTATTTTGATTGCTCACAATTGTCACTTCTACCTCAAGTAACTTACGTCTGCTTTTGTAGTCTATTTGCGTGTAATGTTCTCCTCAGGTATCAGTTCTGATCCTATTGTGACGCTCTAACGCCCCCGGCCAACAAACCCGCGCTATACAAAAACACATAAATAAAGAATACATAAAAGAAAGGGAAAAAACGAGGCAGCCAAGCGAGGGCTGCTAGCGATGACAAGCCTCCTCCCCCGCCTCCTCCGTGCTCCGGGGCCCGACCTTGTAGGCACACGACCAAAAACTCCGCCCCGCAAAGCGTGCAGCCCGCCCACAGGACCGCCCCGCCTCCCACCAGACGCTCCCCTCGTGCCCTCCGCTCCCAAGGGAGCGGTACATACCTTATCGGGGTGGGGGGGTCAGCCGCCGCCATAGAAGGCCCCGTCTCGGCCACCGCCAGCACCACGTGCATTGCAGCATCACCGTCGTCGTCGCTGTCTGCCTGCGGGGACTAGCAGGCAGGCACAGCTGTGGCAATACCTTTGGCCGCCAACCGAGCGGGTCGCAAAAGCCCCACCCATGCCTCGCCAGAGACGCCAGGAAGCAGAAGGTCTACATGACCCGCCGGGAACAGGACCGGAATGGCCCTCTACACCACAAGCGACGTCTCCAGTCCACCGACACCCCGGGTATGTGACGCAGCTCCCGCAGGGAAAAAACAAGCGCAAAACAAACTCCGCTACCCCTCCCGCCGTCACCGCTCCCCTTCCGCCGCCTCCACTCCTTTTTAAGCCCTGCGCCCAACTCTGCTGCCTGACTGATTGCCACCTGTCTCTGTGGCCAGCCCTTGCGCAAACCTACCCAGGGAGAGAAAGGGCTCGCGCATGGCTCTCCCTGGGTCCCCCTCCACCATTTTCTACACAAACATTGTATCCCTCTCTATCTTGCTTTGTATCTATTCTGTGCAGATTTTACTCCTATCCACTTTGCCACATAATTTCACGAAACAAATATGCTCCACACAATTCCACCACACAAAAATGTACTACTAACATTTTCAAGACAACCAATATATTTACAGTCCACATGCATCCACTACACTCCAAACAAAACACATACATAAAAGACATTTTCATTTACACCACCCATAGCTCTAAGTCTGAGAAATGCGAGACCTATTGCATTACAAATGCTTGTTTACATGGTGTACAAGGTGAATGTCATCCCACTTATATGGACAAGCTAGGAAGCCATCAGTAGGAATGTTGTATGTTCGAGCCTTCCTCTAGGGTAGTATAGGAAGTAAATTAATTTCTTTACACATTTCAGGAAGGAAATGGGTGCCAACATAAGAAATGGATATAAAATAGTTTTCAATGAAATCGATTTTTTTAACCCTGCTACTACACTACATATGCTTTAAGTACACATAAATGAAATGAATTAGAAGTAAGGGACGCGAGTTGATTGATGCAGGAATCTCTGATAGCACAAGGGATAGACAGAGAAGCTACAAGCATTGTAGGTTCACCTCTCCATTCAGTAATTAAACACGAGTATGTTTGTTTACTAAACAAATGCTATTTTACTCTAAAATATAATGTGAAACATTGCAAATATTCGAAAAGTTCACTCATTGAACTGGACAACCAAAAAAAAACAATCTTCTTTCAAAAAAGATACGGTGGAGACTACAGCGTTGTTATGGAAAGAAGCTAAAACACACAAAATAACATTTTCGTGCGCCTCCCGGTGCAAACGATTGAGGGCAAGCAGGATATAAAAAGAGCAGTGAGGGTGGTCACATTGATTGCTTTTTTAATCGGACGGGAATAACAGAGTTTTCAAGCAGGACACAGTGAGTGAAAACACGATCAATGGCCGCAAAGCATTTGTTTGAGGGTTGGCTATCGAGTGCTTCTTAACTTTATTAGATTGTCAGAAAACAGTAAAGTATCAACATGGGCGATCTGTGAAATAGACAGTGGTTTAAAATTGATTTAATTATTCTTAAAATAATTGCTCGGCGAAGCACTTATCTTTAAAAAGCAACGAAGGCATTCTGTTGGTTAATCATAGAAATGTAGTTGTTAAATTTGCCCTCGAGGAAACTGCGCGAGCAAGCGTTTACATTAAAATTGTCTATGAGAATTTAAATCCTTTCACCTAAGTAGCATACACATGCATTGATGCTTAGTTGATTAACGCATTCTATTTACAGACCTGTATCAGGGGGGACCTTACATTGGCTTACAAGAATAATTAATATTGACAGGGTGAATTGAGGTGACAAGAAGCGACGCTCAATAGAATGTATAAGGTGAGATTCCTAATAATATAAAATAGGAAAAGAAAACCGGTTGCATAAGGCGAAATTAAGGAAATTAAATAAGAACTGTAGCTTTATTATCCTTCCATGTCCCCTTCTGTAGTGACTGATATTTTCAGACCAGAAAGAAGCTAACAGAAATTAAGAAAGAACAGGATGACCAAAAGATACTGATTTGAGAGATATAAACCATAAATTACAGTATATTAAGTTGCATTTGGGATAAACTAAAATAGTATTATATATGGTGAACAGAAGTTCAAGCTGAGAAACTGTGCGGACGAACTTTACAAAACTCATAGGGGCATATTCTCAAGGAGCTATCTCCGAGTTATCAGCACTTTATCGCAGCCAAAGTCGCGATAAATGTACCGCCCCATTCACAAGTTGGTGCTAACAGCCCATATCACCAGTTTTCCGGTGATAGCATCCTCAAAAAACATCCCCACGGATGACCCCGGCAACTATCGCTAATGAAATGTAGAGCAGGCGTTCCCAAGCAAAAAGCTGCAACAACACCACTCCACAACATTCTGAACAACCAGCCAGATCGGCGATAAGAGCACAAAACACACGATAAGGTGCGTTAGCAGCAGGAAATTAACACCTGCTCTGACCTGGTGTAAAGTCGGATGACAACAGGCAGCAGCCAAGGGAGCAAAGCCCATGGCCAAACATGAAGAACAACAGATGCTCCAGAGCAAGTGAACATGCAGCCCAGAGCCCCAATAGGGCAACAATGCCCACTGCCACCAACCCCCGGCGATGTCAGCCATGGTTCGTTGGAGGCCATGGAGCGGGCTGTCAGTGTCCGTTAGGGACTGTGAGTGGTCCCTGATGGGACTTAGACAACCACTTATGGCATCTAGTTTGTTTGGCATGCGGTCGAAGCCCACCAGCACCTGTTCAGCCAGCTTCTCCTGGCACCCCAACACACAGCGTTGATAGGCCATGTGTTTGTCGTGTGGGTCCTGGCAGGCAGCCTTGGCGGTGGGTGCTGCCTGCTGTGTGTTCTGTGCAGGGGGTGGGCTCTCCTGGAAGTGGGCTGTGGAGGCTGTCCACGAGCTGTTGGAGGGCGTCGGAGTCAATGGTGTTGTGGTCCTCTTCATCATCAGAGAAGAGAGGTTGGGACTACTCTGCTGGAGGTGCTGAATGTTTCTATGCAATGTGAAGTGGAGAAGTAGTTTACATTGTGTTCACATGTTTGTTGTCACACTGGACACGTTCACATTAAGAATGGATGCCAGTGTACATTGTGGGGAGCTGCCAATATGATGCGGGACAATGGACATTCCGAAAACATCACAGATTTGTGTTGGTACTTGTACATTGCCAACTCACAGTTCCCTGCTATGCTACATGTGATTGGACAGTTTCTGCACACAAGCAGCACCAGTTGTGTCCTGTGTTCTGTGGTGGATGTGTTGGATGTATAAAGAATTTAGATTCATTTAACTTCAATTTCAATTTTCATGGATGGTTAAAATTGATTCATGACTTTATGTTGAAACAACCCTGAAGAAGCGCAACACGTGTTGGCTGTATTGCTGTATTGAATGAAGCATTAGAATAAAGAATAAAAGAAATATAAAAAAGCAAAGCTGGAAGAAATCATTATTGTGTGTTGAATTCTCAGTATAATGTTGTTTATATGATAAAAAAATACTGTACTGGTGGGGACACCTCTCTGTAACGCAGCCTCCTGGCACATACTGGAGGTTCCTGGAAGGCTAGTTGGCCCCCAGGGACCCCCAGTATGCAAGGGGACTTAATCCCCCGAACTTAGAACACTGTACAGGGCGCATTTGCGCAGTGGTGGAAATAGGGGGCGGGGCTTGAGGTGATGTTTGTGCAAACATGCCCCGAGGTGCGTTTTAAGTTGGGGAATTAATTCCTGTTCAATCCAGAGGTCCCCTAGGGGGCAACTAGTCCAACAGGTATCTCCAGTAAGTATCACAGAGCTGTGTTGCAGAGTGTTGTAAAAAGGGGGCTTGCCCTTTGAACACCTCTCTGCAACACAGCTGCCTGGCGCATACTGGAGGTACCTGGTGGGCTAGTTGGCTCACAGGGGATCTCAGGATTGAAGAGGAATTAATTCCCCAATCTAGCTCACTACTATTCCTGAAAATTAAATTTAACTGTACTTACCAGTAACTTGAATTTCCTTCCATAGGATATCATTGCCTGATATATAAAATATATATTAATAAAAAAAATATTACAATTTCAATATTTTTAAAAACATATTTTTGTCAATTTATATTAAAAATATGTAATGCAATTTAAAAAAATTAAATACCTAAAAATAAATAATTTAAAATAATGTAGTAAATCAGTATAAAAAATATAACAATACATTTAAAAATTATCATTTACAAAACCTCCGAAATTCACTGAAAAAACCATAGGTTTCAGCCACGTTATAGTTAGGAATTAGCATTTAAAAAACCTTAGAAATTCACTGAAAAACCATAGGTTTCACACACATAGTTAGGAATTAGCATTTAAAAAACCTTAAAAATTTACTGAAAAAACCATAGGTTTCACACATGTTAAAGTTAGCTGGACATTTCACTCCTACAAAACCATTGAAATTCCCCCGTTATAGTTAGTTCAGCTAACTATAACTCGCGCACCCGCAATGCACTGCTGATGGCGTCACATATTACATCACTCATGACATGGTCAGTGACATCACTCATGACATCACTGATGACATCTTAAATTACATCACTGATCACATCACTGATGACATCATCCTTGTGAAAGAGTGGCAAACCTCCTCTCACCGTAATATAACCCTTGATACACACATTCAAAAATAGAAACTAACATTTTCAAAAGAATGGAGATACCAATTCCAGTTAGAACAACCTATTCAGTAATTCCAAAATCTACATACACATCCAGTCATTCACTAACAGTTCTATATAGGCACTCATACACCTACACATCCTGTTACACACCGACACTCATCCATAGAGTTACTCACACATATACTCACACATGCAAATAAACTATCAAACATCCATTTACTTGCATATACAGCTATACACTAACCACTACACTTACTTCTACAGAATCGTACACATACTTACTCTCTTAAACAATTACTTATAGAAGCACAAACTTATTTATACAGGATCTCTTACAATCTCTCGCTCTCACATATACCCACTTATATACATCAATACTCACATATACTAGTTTAAAACATATGTAGTTACTCATAAAGATACTATTGAGACAGTCATTCACTCACTAACACACCCATACACACACTCATCCACCCTTACAGTCCTGCACACATGCTGTCTTCAAAACACTTACAAACAGTGAGTCACCCATTGATGCATCTATGCGGTAAGTAATACCCCCCACCAAACCATACAGACACTCATACTGATACTCTAAAAACCAACTAATAACCCATATCGACACTCAGGTAGCTAGTCACCAACCTATGCAGCCACTTATACACAAAGTGAGACACTGATACAGATATTTACATATTTAAACATTACTCGCTAATACATGTTTTCACTAAGATACACTTAATAATTCAGTTATAAAATCATTTTTTTTTATAATCATCCATTTAGACACTTATTTACACATTTATTCTTCCATCGACCTTTAGATATACATATATAAAACATATTTATTTTTCAGAACGACACACATTCACTGGATGATGTCATCAGTGATGTCATCAGTGATGTCATTTGAGATGTCATGAGTGATGTCACTGACCATGTCATGAGTGATGTAATATGTGATGTCATCAGCAGTGCATTGCGGGCGCGCAAGTGATAGTTAGCTGAACAAACTATAACGGGGGAATTTCAATGGTTTTGTATAAGTGAATTGTCCAGCTAACTATAACATGTGGGAAACCTATGGTTTTTTCAGTGTATATATATATATATATATATATATATATATATATATATATATATATATATATATATATATATATATATATATATATATGCTTGAAATAAGCAATATATATGAGTGGGAGCCCCTTAAAACTAGCGTAATCATTATCATGTTTATCGTGTAAAGTAATATTTGTAGCAACGATCCTTAGCCGCGATCCTCAAAGACATATCCAAATTGCGACGGCCATCTTGGCTTGGGTCGATGTTCAAAAAAGAGAGAAGTGTGCCCCTAGCCGCGATCCTAAAAGACGTATCCAAATTGCGACGGCCATTTTGGTTTGGGTCGATGTTTTTTATGTAACCACCACGGCAGAAAGGAAACCTATTAGGAGCTTAAATGCCATTATCGTGTGTATAAGTTAAATAGCCGAGTGTCAAATATCGGTCAATTTTATTTTTGTATCGTATCTAGAATTATTATATGTTATTCAAAATGACATGAATATATGGGGAAGTTCAGATACTGACAACTTAACAATGGTATAGGATCCAGGGACATCATCGCCATTGACTATCCTGGTAGGAGTGCTCCTCCCCCTTCTTTATTTTGTGTGCTTAACACACTTTTTTTAATCTCTCTTTATTGTAATAAAAACATCGTCGTTTCTGAGACCTCTATGAGGAATTATGAATTCAAGTTCAAAATGGCAACCAAATATATGGAGGATGATATGCAGTATCTAGTATCATGTTGGTATGAGAGGAGGAAAAAGAAGAAGAGAAAAAAAGTACTGTTGCTTTCCTTGTAAATGGTGAAAGACATTAAGATTATTAATGAGAAGAATAAATGTAATTCGATGCCATCCTTAAACCAGACAGAAAAGTTTATCAAATGAGTGTCATCTTCACGTTCTAAATATTGTGTTTACAAACTTTCTATCCAAGAGTTTCAAGTTAGTTCTAGGTATACCCTTATTTGTTGGCATTAGAAATTTAGGATCTGAAATTTATTCAACTTTGTCATGTACTGTAGATGAAGCCTAGCATTCTTTGTATTAGCGTAGTCGCTGTTTTTAAAAAAAAGCATTTTTTAACTTCAAAACTTTTTAATTGTATGTCTTGTACATTGTCTTTTGTTTCGTAACAGCCCTGAAGAAGTCCCTTGTGGATGAAACGCGTCGGCTGTAGATCCTGTGTATATGTTTTTACCATCTGAATTAAATAAAGAACTTTCAAGAATATAAGAAGAAAAACTCTTTTGATGTGATCATTACAGTTCACCTTATTGAAAATAATAGTTTCTCAAAAACGTTTAAGTGGTGCACCTTGACCTTTTCTCAAAGCTTTCTATAGTTCATGTGTTGAACCTACACTGTGACAGTGGGTGTTTTTTGAAGTGTGCACACAGACTGCCCCATGTACTGGAGGGTGGGCCCAAAGGAAAGATATTTCTTGGAGAACATTTGACTAGGTGCTGTTCTTTTGGGAATCCTCCACTGTTGTTTTCCCTTTGTACAAGTTTTTAAAAAATGTAGCCTTTTTTTTTAAATTGGAGGTAGTTCTAAAAAGAACTGTTTTTTTTCTTCTTTTTGTTGTTTTATATTTTTTTAATGTTTTTTGAACATTTTGTACTTTTTATGGCTTTTATGAACTATTTTGTATTTTTTTTGGTTATTTTTATGAGGAGAAACAAAAAACAGGGAATTGAAAATGGCTCAACAGGAGCAAAAAAAAATCAGGAAAAAATTAGGGTTTTTTGGGGCAATTGTGGTTGTCACCAGCAAGGAGGATGAGCTTTAGGCTCTGCTCACCATAGGAGATGGTCTTACCACAAAAAATACAGGTGACCCTAAATTCTCCAAACCGTGGTTGAATGCAAGGGATTGTCTCCCTTGTCTCTGGTCCCGATGGAGTGAGTTGTTTTCGTTTGGAGGTGCTGGATGTAGATTGGGGAGGGTTGCTGGCCAGTTCTCTCATTTCTGCGGCAGCATAGTTGTTAGGATGCTTGCGCTGCATATGCCTTATCATGGCATTGTTCCCAAATGAATCTTTTTTATTTGGGTTACCCCTTGAGAGTTCCGTGTCACAAATAAGGCAAGTCACCTTTGCCGCATTCACTTTTTTTTCCCTCAGGGATGGAAAAAACTCCCATACAATGTGTGGCTTGGGTTGGTATGGGGTATTGTGTTCTTCCAGCCACCTCCTCCTCGTCCCCTCCTCCTCTTCCTCCTCCTCTTCTTCTTGACCACCAATGTGATGTTGTGGTGGTCCTCTTGGTGGTGGTGGTGGTGGTGGTGCAGATGCTCCAGCTGATGCCGCTACTGTATCCATTTCAAAGTACAAAATATACCTCAAAGATTGCAAAACAGGTCTTCCTCAGTCAAAGTCAGAATAAGGAAAAAAGGTGGGGTCTTTCATCATTTGGAAAAAAAAAATGTCCTGAACCAATGAGAAGTGTTATTTTCAGGTCACAAGACTAGGGATTTCATCATTATGAAACCAAAACTGTTCTGCACCAATTAAAAGTGTTATTTTCAGGTCACTTGACCCGACGCGCTTACGCGTCGCGCCCCGGGTCGCGTCACGTAAGCACTTTGGATGTTTACGTTGCACGATTGTATTCGCTAAAGTGCTTCCGGGTGCGCTTACGCTGTGTGTATCACGTGGACGCGGCTACGCGATATGTCACGATGATGTTTTCATTCACGGCAAAAGCGCTAACGGGACGCTCTCCGGAGCGCGCCCTGGGGCGCTTCAAAAGACTACGCTTTCCGGGGCGCGCCCCGGGAGCGCTCCAGGGCAAAAAAATATATATATATATACATTAAAAAAATTGTTTTAAATACAAATATAATATAGGATTCATTCATTTACAAAATTATTACATTTCATAGCTATAGACATTTGCTATTAACAAAATTTTGAAATTCACTGAAAAAAACATAGGTTTGGGGCCTTTTATATAGTTAGGAATTAGCATTTAAAAAACCTATTAAATTCACAGAAAAAACCATAGGTTTCACACCAGTTATAGTTAGGAATTAGCATTTAAAAAACCTATTAAATTCACTGAAAAAAAAAATAGGATTCACACCAGTTATAGTTAGCTGGAAATTTTACTGACATAAAACCATTGAAATTCCCACGTTATAGTTAGTTGGACTCACTATAACTTGCGCGCCTGCAATGCACTGCTGATGACGTCACATATTACATCACTCATGACATGGTCAGTGACATCACTCATGACACCATCCTTGTGACAGACTGACAGACCTCCTTTCAGTGTAATGTAACCCTTGAAACACATATTCAAAAATAGAAGCTAACATTTTCAAAAAAATGGAGATACCCATACCAGTTACAACAACCAATTCAGTAATTCCACCATCTATATACACATCCACTCATTCAGCAACAGTTCTATATAGTCACTCATACATATACTCACTCATCATATGTAGTGATACACATATACATCCTGTTACACACCGACAGTCATCCAAAAGTTACTCACACACATACTCACACATGCAAATAAACTATTGAACATCCATTTATTTGCATATACAGCTATACACACACTAGCACATTACTTTTAAGAAAACCTACACATACTTACTCTCTAAAACAATCACTTATAGAAACACATACTTATTTAAACAGGAACTCTTACAATCTCTCACTCTCACATATACTCACTTATATACATCAATACTCACATATACTAGATTAAAACATATGTAGTTACTGATAAAGACACTAGTGAGGCAGGCATTCACTCACTAACACACACATATTTACACTCATCCACCCATACAGTCCTACACATACGCTGTCTTAAAAACACATACAAACAGTGAGTCAGTCACCAACCCATGCAGCCACTTATACACAAAGTGAAACACTGATACATATATTAAAAATATTTAAAAATTACTCTCTAACATATGTATTCACTAAGATACACTTTATAAGCCAGTTAACCAATCAATATTTTATTAAAAATAAGCATCCATTTACACACTTATTTAAACATTTATTCCTCCATCGAGTTTTACAAATACATATATAAAACATATTGATATTTCAGAAAGACACACATTCACTGGATGGTGTCATCAGTGATGTCATGAGTGATGTCACTGACCATGTCATGCGTGATGTAATATGTGACGTCATCAGCAGTGGATTGCAGGCGCGCAAGTTATAGTGAGTCCAACTAACTATAACGTGGGAATTTCAATGGTTTTATGTCAGTAAAATTTCCAGCTAACTATAACTGGTGTGAAACCTATGGTTTTGTCAGTGAATTTAATAGGTTTTTTAAATGCTAATTCCTAACTATAACTGGTGTGAAACCTATGTTTTTTTTTAATGAATATATATATATATATATATATATATATATATATATATATATATATATTATATATGGAAAACAAATGCCCTTAAGCAGCGGGAGGGCACTCAACGGCGCTCACATTCCATTCCAAGCCTCGCTGCAGCTCGCCTCTCTGTTCCCTGTAATTGGTAGACAAAGCTGACACGTTTTGAGGCATTGCGCCTCTTTTTCTCAGGCAGACTCAAAAACTCTGAAGGCTCACCATTTGTTCTCTTTTATTGTCATCCTCGCACTTGGTAGTGGGCGTGGCGACATTAGCCTGATTACGCTGGGACTTGTAGTCCTAATGGTGGTGAGTACACAGTAATAACCTTTAGTGGGTACAGTGCATACAAGTCACTTAAGTCCATTGTTTATATATATGGTAGTGGTTGATACTGATTTACCCAGATGAGTTTTACATAATCAATTGACTTCAGTCGATTTACCCCCAAATTTGATTTGCTGGCTGTTTTAAGCGATTATATCCCTTCTTGTTATTTGAGCACTATGCTCTAACTTTGTCTTTTTTGTTTATTTAACAAACATTAATGTCCCAAACTTTGGGCTTCATTGTGAATTTGTGAACCATTTGCGTTGTTGCAACCCTTGCGTCCTGTTTCTTTAGGCGCTTGGGCTCTTAATTACAATTTAATGCACTGCCTACTCCTGACGCGTCATGTGATCAAGCTCCGTTCGCGGAGCGAAACGCGTCAGGGAGGGCACTAGCTCTTTTTCACTTTGCTGAATAAAATGGATTGCTGGCACAGGAGTGTGTGATTTGGCTTTTTGGTGTTTGGTGAACTTCGTATACAAGCACCTATTTGTGGAGTGAGGTCCACGCCTGCTGAAACCGCTACTTTCGGCGGTCAGGAGTTTCTGTTCATTTCATTACCGGGATTGGTTTGCTTCCGGTTTCGTGGACCCGCCCATCGTTTTGAGGCACGGCGTGTTCTGCAACCTGAAACGCCTCGGCGTTTTTCAATTGAACTTCTTGAGTATTGGATTCCGTGCCCCCCGCGACTTTTCTACTAAATTGGCTGGCGCTATCCTAGCATCCTGACCCGGAGTTGGTTTTCGGAGCTGAAGGGGTCGGCTGACTTCACGAGGCGTCCCGGAGCTGAATCTGGCAAGGTACTGGGCGTGCGCGCCAATCTGTTCAACAAAGTTAAGCGGGTTTGGGTTATAACTCCATAAGAACTTTCTTAAATATTCTTCAGCCACATTAGTAATCCTACGGCATATTTAGCCACTTACACTAAAAGCAATATGTGTTCCACCGACGCTCTCAGGAGTAGGGAAATGGCAGCGGAGGCTCTGTATGAAAACCTACCTACTGTAACTTCCACAACTACTCAAGAGAAACGAATTTTAAATACCAACAACAGCACCAAGGAATTATTAAAAACCTTGGAGAAACTACTGCGTAGCGAACTTTCCAAATGGTGGGAAAAGAAATCATTGGACAAATATCTGGAGGTAAATCGAGTGCCCCGGGGTTTGAGAGTAATGATTGTCCCCACCTACGAAAACCCGGATCCTAAAATGCTGCAGAGATGGGCAGAGAATAGCCTCCAATCATCGAGGAATATGCTATTAATTTTGACTGAATTTGCACACTCTGATAGAGAAACATTATTAGTGGAAATTGCAAAGATTAATGAACTTTTGGAAGCAACCGGTGACACTGATCTAATAGCGAATACACGAAAAGAAATTGATCAGAGACTTGTTAAGTTGGAGCAAACTATCCAAGAAAGGAAAATCAGCAAGTTTGCAAGGGACAAAGAAGACTACGCGACAGGGCGTATTTTTACTTTCTCACGAAAATACGACTCATACAAACGCAAAGCCATGTCCACCCAACAGAAAACAACTACAATCTCTGATCAAGGGACTACTATTGGCTCGGTGATGAGGAATGAGGATAATTTATCAGTGGCTTCTTTCAGCGGTTCCGAGGAGAGTTTACCACACGCTGATGCAATTCCAATTGATTTGACTAATTTCTCTATGGCTGATGAGTTAAATTTTGTCAGCGAGGACCGGAGGTACTCTCTGCGCTCACGGAACACTCCTCCCCAAGCAGACAAAGTGGCAGTCAAAAACGCCGCTGCAGGAAACGGAGTGCCAAAAAGAGGTGGAAAGCGAGGCAGAACTCGCAAAAACTGGAACAATTGACCAACGAACAAGATAACACTGTGATTAATTTAACAGACTTAACTTTGTCCAAGGCGGAAGAACAACTCCTCTCTTTAGGACTTTCATACTGTCCACCTAATGATTTTTCATATGTACAAGCGCGTATTGATGTTTTCAAATTTATAAGAAAGATTAAATTGCAAAAATATTTCTTGTTACATCCAGAAACTTCAATTACGCATGTCGTAAGTGAGACCGTAACATCAAATGAGGAATCTTTGCAGGTTCGACATTTGCAAGGTCTGCAAACTTTGTTGTCTTTAGAGAATGAAGAGAACACACAAACTGTCGTCACAGTGAGTCAAACCATTAAGGTAAACTGTTCCCCCCCTACCACCTTTCGTGGCAAATCCACATTCCTGCCCTTGATGCCCAAAGATGCATTGGATGTCTTCAGTGACAGGATTATCACCGAACTGAAGACACTCAATAGATCGGTGCTAAAGAAAAGGGAACAAGTTGATTTTAATAACATCCAATATAATAAACTTGTGAAAAAAATCCAGGGTAACAACCAGGTTGTAGTGAAGAGTGCGGACAAAGGGGGGAACACGGTGTTGTGGGCCCAGTCTGACTATATTGCAGAGGCATCCCGACAGCTTGGCGACCCTCTTTGCTACACTAAATCCACTAAATTCGTGATGCTGAAAAGCCATGAAACCACCAGAAAAGCTATTAATCTCTGGTATAGAACTGGCTTATTAACTAAGGATGAATTTAAGTTCTTAAATGTGTTACATCCAATCACTCCTTTGTTTTATTTGTTACCCAAAATTCACAAATGTACTTCCCCTGTCCCGGGCCGTCCTATTATTTCTGCCCAGGGCAGCATGAATGAAAACATTTCTAAGTACGTGGATTTTTTTCTTCAGTCACACATGTTTTCTCTTCCTTCCTTTTTGAAAGACACCACAGATTTTTTGGTTAAAGTCAGTCACATCACTTGGGGTCCTGATTTTTGTTTCCTGGTGATGGATATAGAGGCACTTTACACCAGCATCAACCATCTCCAAGGCCTAGAAGCAGTCAAATATTTCCTAGATGGAAGAGAGGCAGCATTTAGGGACCACAACCTCATGCTGCATGAAATGATACGCCTATGCCTTTTTAATAACTATTTCCAATTTGGAAAGGAGTTTTTCCATCAGGATCGTGGGGTGGCAATGGGTTCATGCTTCTCCCCCAGCTACTCATGTCTCCATGTTGGCTGGTGGGAGGAGCATGTCCTTGGGGTCACCCACGCACATTGGCTTCCCCATCTAGTGCATTATTGGCGCTTTATAGACGATATTTTTATCGTCTGGCGGGGCACCAAAGAGCAAGCTGCTTCGTTTGTTGATGACATCAATGTGAATGACAGGAATCTAAGGTTTACTGCAAATATAACATCTGATTCTGCAGAATTTTTGGATGTCCAAGTCTATATCGATCATGGCACCATACACACCAAACTCCATAGGAAGAGCACTGCGGGTAATTCCATCTTGCACGCCCGCAGTGCTCATCCACCACACACCATCAACAGCATTCCTCTGGGGGAATTTATACGAATCAAACGTATTTGCAGTAGTCCTGATGTGTTAGATAAATGTCTAATGGAATCCAGGACTAGATTCCTCCAACGAGGTTACAGTAAAGTCATTTTAGATCAGGCTTTTATTAAGGTACTCGCTCGTCCTCGTGAGGAACTCTTAATCCCCAGAAACAAAGAGATCATTGGACCTAACGAACAGGGCTCTGTTCGTTTCATCACCACTTACTGTTCTCAAACATCTAAGATCAGTAATATTATCAGATCAGAATGGCCCATTGTATTAACTGACGTGATTTTAGCACCATTTCTTCCTAGATCACCAGCGATTACCTTCAGGAGGGCTCCATCTATGAAAGATTCACTTGATAGGACTCAACCTGAACTTACACCAAAAACAAATTGGTTAAACAAACCAGGTTTTTTCAGGTGCACCTCCTGTCGTGCTTGCAATTTTGCAGTTAATGGTACGCATTATGCTTCGGCTTTCAATGATAGGCTGATCCCAATACGTGAACATCTGACATGTCGCAGTGATTATGTAGTTTACCAGCTGACCTGCACATGTCCATTGTCCTATATAGGAAGTACTAAACTACCAGCAAATCAGCGCATCTTGCAGCACATTCGGGCGATAGTCAATTCTGACATGAACTATCCGGTGGCGCGCCATTTTAAATCGGTGCATGATAAGAAACTTAAAGATCTCACTTACACCCTACTGTGTCAAGTAGCTAATCCGGGTAGAGGTGGTGATCGAGAAAAATTGCTTCGCCAAAAGGAAGCATATTTTATACTGCTGCTAGATACTCGAGCCCCTTCAGGTTTAAATGCTTTTGATGAATTGCATCATTTTCTTTGAAATGTATGAGTTATTGCTTTGACCATTATGTATGTGGTTTTCTTTCTTTCTGTATGCAATATGTTTCCTTTACATTCCGGTGTTGTTGATTATTCTCAGATTCGAGATAAGATACTGAGAAACTGTTTCCTTCTGGATCTTATTTGTAGGTTTTCATATTGAGCTTTCTGCAGCCTGTCAATCTTTTAATTTGCTAATGAAATTCTTTGAAGCACTTGCACTTTAGCACAATGGCACTTTGTTCACATGTGGAACATATTGTATTTGCGATAGGGATGCTTACAGCTAGTTTTGGGAGTATGATAAATTAATCTCTCTGTTTTTAGAATGTTTCTATGCACTTGCATTAGATTTCCAGAGCATTTGTTGGATTTTATAAAAAAAGTTCTTTGCAATGTTGAAATTTAGGATTCATTTTAGTGGTTGATACTGATTTACCCAGATGAGTTTTACATAATCAATTGACTTCAGTCGATTTACCCCCAAATTTGATTTGCTGGCTGTTTTAAGCGATTATATCCCTTCTTGTTATTTGAGCACTATGCTCTAACTTTGTCTTTTTTGTTTATTTAACAAACATTAATGTCCCAAACTTTGGGCTTCATTGTGAATTTGTGAACCATTTGCGTTGTTGCAACCCTTGCGTCCTGTTTCTTTAGGCGCTTGGGCTCTTAATTACAATTTAATGCACTGCCTACTCCTGACGCGTCATGTGATCAAGCTCCGTTCGCGGAGCGAAACGCGTCAGGGAGGGCACTAGCTCTTTTTCACTTTGCTGAATAAAATGGATTGCTGGCACAGGAGTGTGTGATGTGGCTTTTTGGTGTTTGGTGAACTTCGTATACAAGCACCTATTTGTGGAGTGAGGTCCACGCCTGCTGAAACCGCTACTTTCGGCGGTCAGGAGTTTCTGTTCATATATATATATATATATATATATATATATATATATATATATATATACATATATATATATATATATATATATATATATATATATATATATATATATATATATATATATATATATGTATATATATATATATATATATTCACTGAAAAGCACATAGGTTTCACACCAGTTATAGTTAGGAATTAGCATTTAAAAAACCTATTAAATTCACTGACAAAACCATAGGTTTCACACCAGTTATAGTTAGCTGGAAATTTTACTGACATAAAACCATTGAAATTCCCACGTTATAGTTAGTTGGACTCACTATAACTTGCGCGCCTGCAATGCACTGCTGATGACGTCACATATTACATCACGCATGACATGGTCAGTGACATCACTCATGACATCACTGATGACACCATTCAGTGAATGTGTGTCTTTCTGAAAAATAAATATGTTTTATATATGTATATGTAAAGGTTGATGGAAGAATAAATGTTTAAATAAGTGTGTAAATGGATGTTTCCCCTTGCATACTGGGGGTCCCTGGGGTCAACTAGTCCACCAGGAGCCTCCAGTATGCGCGAGGGAGCTGCATTGCAGAGAAGTGTAATGAGGCCACACCCTTGTTACACCTCTCTGCAATGCAGGCCACTGGCGCGTTTGCAGAGGGGGGACTAATTCCCCTTGCATACTGGGGGTCCCTGGATCATATCTGCCCAAACACCGATATTCCGAACGATTGTAAATGACTTTTCTTGAGAAACATTTGGATTTGGATTATCATGTCCTATACTTTGGAATTTTTGAAAGACTGACTTTGAGGATGCTATAAATTACTCAAGTCTGCCCGAATTGTGTGGGTAAAATTGATACCTAGTCACTTTGAATAAGAATATACTTATGTCTCGTCTAACATTTGGAAGAAATATCTAGTTATATGACAACTGGATACCGACATAACTTGAAGGAAATAAGAACGCCCTGAAGAAGTTCTGTTGTACAGAACGAAACGTTTCGGCTGGCTGTGGTACATAAACTTAAGGAAAATAAAAGCATTTGAATATACACCAAGATTCAGCGCTTCAATAAGGACTCTAAGTGATATGATTTGATTGGACTCATTGTGAAAGTGGTGCTGTGCCAAACTTTGGAATATTCTCCACTACTCTCTACTACTTAATCTATCCTACTCCACTACTCTCAAATACTCACTGTCTACTACTCATTCTCTACTACTCTACTACTCTCTAATACTCTCTCTCTACTACTCACTCCCTACTACTCGCTACTCACTACTCCCTACTACTCACTATCTACAACTCTCTACTACTCACTCTCTACTACTCTTGCTCTACTACTCACTCTTTACTACTCACTGCTACTCTACTACTCACTTTCTACGTCTCACTCTCTACTACTCTCTACTACTCACTCTCTACTACTCTCCCTCTACTACACACTCTCTACTACTCTCTACTTCTCACTCTCTACTACTCTCTCTCTACTAGTCTCTACTACTCACTCTACTACTCACTCTCTACTACTCACTACTATTCTCTCTGCTACTCATTCTCTACTACTCTCTACTAATCACTCTCTACTACTCACTCTTTACTACTCTCTACTACTCACTCTCTACTGCTCTCTACTACTCACTCTACTACTTACTCTCTTCTACTCTCTACTACTCTCTACTACTCACTCTACTATTCACTCTACTACTCTCTACTACTCACTTTCTGCTACTCTCTCTACTGCTCTCTACTACTCTCTACTACTCACTCTCTACTCTCTATTACTCACTCTCTAATCTCTACCTCTCTACCTCTCTCTTCTTCTCTCTCTACTAATCTCTACCTCTCTACCGCTACCTCTCTACCTCTCTACCTCTACACCTCTACCTCTCTACCTCTCTCTACACGCACACATATACACATATATGCATATATATATGCATATGCATTTATATATATATGTATGTGTATGTATAAAAAAAACAACAAATCATTTTTTTTTAAACAGCTACTTTTAAAACTGTCATTCTTTTTCCCCATGGTACGCTCCCCGGTACGCGCACCGGTGCGCGTACCGGGCGCTCCCCCCGCGAAAATAAAAAAAAAAAATTTTTTTTTTTTGCCCCGCGGGGCCCTTTTATGACCTCCACATCAAACCTAGGGGGTCAAGGGGGGTCTACTCTGCCCCCTTATGGTCATTTCCCTCTTTGTTTTGGCCACCTCTCGTGTCTCGATCCTACCGAGACACAAGATGGCGGCCGCTCCGGACTGTTTAGAATGTTTACAGACAGCCCAGAGCCAATCAGCTTTCTGCGCGCAAGTCGCGTGGCGCGCCCGGTGCGCGTACCGGTGCGCGTACCGGAGCGCGGCTATAGATATATATATTTTTTTGAACCTTAATTACTCAAAATCCACTGGAGCACATGTCTTGAGACATAGCAAAGGCACATCGGGCTACCAGTCCCTACAATTTTGCCAAGTTTGGTGGAAATCCATTCAGCCGTTCAGGCTAAAAGTGAAATCGACCGCCCTTTGGAAATTAACATGGGGAAAACGCGTTTTGGGACCCCCCTTTTATCTCGGCCCCTGCTTGACGAATCCCCTCCAAACTTTCAGGGAAGGACCGGAACGCCGCGAGGCCATTTTGAGGAAATTTTGAGGCAGATTCGTCAACCGGCGCCAAAGTTATTCCAAATAGAATTTTGAGATTTAACATTGAAAAAAATCCTAACTATAACTACCTACTGGCGACCGCCAGTAGGTAATATGTATATATATATATATATTACCTACTGGCGGTCGCCACTAGGTAGTTATAGTTAGGATTTTTTTCAATGTTAAATCTCAAAATTCTATTTGGAATAACTTTGGCACCGGTTGATGAATCTGCCTGAAAATTTCCTGAAAATGGCCTCGTCGAGCTCCGGTCCTTCCTTGAAAGTTTGGGGGGGATACGTCAAGCGGGGGCCGAGATAAAAGGGGGGTCCCAAAACGCGTTTTCCCCATGTAAATTTCCATAGGGCGGTTGATTTCACTTTTAGCCCGAACGGCTGAATGGATTTCCAGCAAACTTGGCAAAATTGAAGGGACTGGTAGCCCGATGTGCCTTTGCTATGTCTCAAGATATGTGCTGCAGTGGATTTTGAGTAATTTAGGTTCAAAAAAATATATATATCTATAGGCGCTCTCCGGTGCGCGCACCGGAGTGCGCTCCAGGCGCGACACGCGACTTGCGCGCAGGAAGCTGATTGGCTCTTGGGTGTCTGTAAACATTCTAAACAGTCTGGAGCGGCCGCCATCTTGTGTCTCGGTAAAATCGAGACACAAGGGGTTTGAACAAAAAAGGGGCAAATGACCATAAGGGGGAAGAGTAGACCCCCTCTGACCCCCTAGGTTTGATGTGGGGGCTAAAATAGGGTCCTGCGGGGCATTACATTTTTTATTTTTTTTTTCGTTTTGCGCGGGGGAAGCGCATGGTACGCGCACCGGTGAAGCACGGGGAAAATCCAGGACCATATTTATGAAGGCCTTGCGCTGCCAGTTTTGCGCCGCCTGTGCGTCAATTTTTGTGACGCACCAGCGGTGTAAAAAAAATGTGCATTGTTACGCAATATTTAAAAAGTGACGCATCTATCTAGATGCGTCACTTTTTAAATATAGTGCAACGAGGCACATTTTTTTACACTGCTGGTGCGATGCGTCACTTTTCTGTGCGCACTCCTTATGACATTCCAGATGTGTCATATTTAATGTATGACAAATCATGTTGCAAGGAGTTACAGATACATCAGTATTTCTGACATATCTGTAAACATAAAAGTGACGCGAGGCAGGCGCAAGATTTTGACGCAACAGCATCCTAAAAGTGACGCAGAGAAATCTCATAGATTTCAGTACGTCGTTATTACCAAGCTTTTTGCGGGGGAATGCCCCCTCTGCATACATTATACCTGACGCAGATATAATGTGGCGCAGAGTTTTAAAAAGTGACCCATGTACCTAGATGCGTCACTTTTTAAAAATAGCGTCAGGTATAATGCATGCAGAGGGGGTGTTCTCCCGCAAAAAGCTTTGTAATAGCGACGCAGTGAAATCTTTGAGATTTCACTGCGTCACTTTTAGGATGCTGTTGCGTCAAAATCTTGCGCCTGCTTTACAGCAGGTGTTAGACTGACGCAAGACCTTTCACATGGTGCTTTTTCCATGTGAAAGGACACATTACTGGAGTTGCGTCACTTTTGTGACGCACTCCAGCAATGCGTTACTTGGAATGTCATAAGGAGTGCGCACAGAAAAGTGACGCATCGCACCAGTGGTGTAAAAAAATGTGCCTCGTTGCGTTATATTTAAAAAGTGACGTATCTAGGTAGATGGGTCACTTTTTAAAATCAAGCGCCACATTATATCTGCGTGAGGTATAATGCATGCAGAGGGGGTGTTCCCCCGCAAAAAGCTTTGTAATAGCGACGCAGTGAAATCTTTGAGATTTCACTGCGTCACTTTTAGGAAGCTGTTGCGTCCTTTAAATATAGTGCAACGAGGCACATTTTATTACACTGCTGGTGCGATGCGTCACTTTTCTGTGCGCACTCCTTATGACATTCCAGATGTGTCATATTTAATGTATGACGAATCATGTTGCAAGGAGTTACAGATACGTCAGTATTTCTGACATATCTGTAAATATGAAAGTGACGCGAGGCAGGCGCAAGATTTTGACGCAACAGCATCCTAAAAGTGACGCAGAGAAATCTCATAGATTTCAGTATGTCGTTATTACCAAGCTTTTTGCGAGGGATTGCCCCCTCTGCATACATTATACCTGATGCAGATATAATGTGGCGCAGAGTTTTAAAAAGTGACCCATGTACCTAGATGCGTCACTTTTTAAAAATAGCGTCAGGTATAATGGATGCAGAGGGGGTGTTCCCCTGCAAAAAGCTTGGTAATAATGACGCAGTGCGTCACTTTTAGGATGCTGTTGCGTCAAAATCTTGCGCCTGCTTCACAGCAAACCTTTCACATGGTGCTTTTTCCATGTGAAAGGACACATTACTGGAGTTGCGTCACTTTTGTGACGCACTCCAGCAATGCGTTACTTTTGTGTTTACAGATACATCAGAAATACTGACATATCTGTAACTCCTTGCGAATTGATTAGTCATATATTAAATATGACATATCTGGAATGTCATAAGGAGTGCGTCCAGAAAAGTGACGCATCGCTGTTTTCACGTAGCGATGCGTCACTTTTCAGAAATGAGGCCTCCAGTTTATTCACTGTGTCATAACTTTCTTTTCTAACACTCACCTTCTTTCATTCCTCCTACTTCACTTCCTTTCACCTTTCATACCTTTCTGTTCTTTCTTACTCATTCTCCTTTCAATTATCAATGCACTATATTTCACTTACTCTTCACTTTTTTTATGAATATAGCTCTTTGATGAGAATTGGAGGTAGTTCTGAAAAGAACTTTTGGTTTTCTTCTTTTAACTGAACAGGAACAAAAACAGGGAATGGAAACTGCTCAACAGGAGCAAAAAGAAAACAAAAAAATTAGGGGTGGGAAGGGCAGCAATGGTTCTCCAATGCTCGAACCATGAGCAGGACACTTTGCTCCCCATAGGTGAGGAGTTGATTGCAGTATCTGCATTTGACGACCCCATGGTTAAATGCAGGTTGTATGTTTGCCACCTGCTCCTGCGATTGCTCTCTCCCAGAAGAAGTTGCTCCTCCGGTTGATGTAGAGGCCCCATCTCTGGGAACCTCATGTGCCAGAGCCCTGACACTTTCCCTGGCAAAATTCTGGGGGTGCCTCCTCTCCACATGTCGAATCATGGTAAAGTTCCCAAAAGAGTACTTTTTTGGGGGGTTACCCCGTGACAGGACCTGTTTGCAGATCCTGCACTCCACTTTTGGTGCATTCACCTTTTTCTGGTCTGCTGGAAACTTAAAAAATTTCCAAATGAAATGCTCTTTCACCTTTGGTTGAGGAGGCTCTTCATCGATGAATTCAGGCTCATCTTCACTGCTGGATGGTCTGGCAGCCATGATTAACCAAGAAATATGCAAGAGCAAAAAGGCAGGTCTTTCAGTCACAAAAGTGAAAGAAGAAGTGAAGGAAATGGGTGGGGATTTCATTCATTGTAAAAAAAAACTGTTAGCAACCAATGAAAAGTGTTATTTTAGGGTCACATGACCCGACGCGTTTACGCTGCGCGCTCCGGAGCACTTCCGGTGCGTTTACGCAGCGCGATCGTAGGCGCTTCCGGGGCGCAAACGTGGCGCGATCGTAGGCGCTTTTGCGTGCGTTTACGCGCCGCGAACGTAGGCGCTTCCGAGGGCACTTACGTTGCGCGCCGAAGTGACGTCATCAAACTTTTACAGAAATGCATAATCATTTTCCTTATTAAAAAAAACCAATTTTATTTGTATGGTACGAAATGTTTTGCATTATTATTAACTTTTCATTCATATTTTTTTCACGAACGACAGTAGCGCTCTGGGTGCGCTTTCAGATGAGCTCACGGAAAAGCTTACCGGAGAGCTTAGCTGAAAGCTTCCAGGAGCGCGCACCCAGAGCGCAAAAGAAAAAAATTATATAAAAAAATGAATATTTTAAAAAAAACAGCAAATTGTAAAAAAAAAAAAAAGGTTAGAAACTCGATATACAAAGGAATTAGCATTTTAAAAACCTATGAAATTCAATGAAAAAACCATAGGTTTTACACACGTTATAGTTAGGAATTAGCATTTAAAAAACCTATCAAATTCACTGAAAAAACCATAGGTTTAACACCAGTTATAGTTAGCTGGAAATTTTACTGATATAAAACCATTGAAATTCCCACGTTATAGTTAGATGGACTCACTATAACTTGCGCGTGCAATGCACTGCTGATGACGTCACATATTACATCACTCATGACATGGTCAGTGACATCACTCATGACATCACTGATGACATCATCCTTGAGACAGAGTGACAGACCTCCTTTCAGTGTAATGTAACCCATGAAACACATATTCAAAAATAGAAATTAACATTTTCAAAAAAATGGAGATACACATAAAAGTTACAACAACCAATTCAATAATTCCACCATCTATATACACATCCACTCATTCACCAACAGTTCTATATAGTCACTCATACATATACTCACTCATCATATGTAGTGATACACCTATACATCCTGTTACACACCAACAGTCATCCAAAAGTTACTCTCACACATACTCACACATGCAAGTAAACTATTGAACATCCATTTATTTGCATATACATCTAAACACACACTACCACCTTACTTCTAAGGAAACTTACACATACTTACTCTCTTAAACAATCACTTATAGAAACACATACTTATTTAAACAGGAACTCTTACAATCTCTTACTCTCACATATACTCACTTATATACATCAATATTCACATATACTAGATTAAAACATATGTAGTTACTGATAAAGACACTAGTGAGACAGTCATTCACGCAGTAACACACACATATACACACTCATCCACCCATACAGTCCTGCACATATGCTGTCTTCAAAACACATACAAAGAGAGAGTCAGTCATTCATGCATCTATGTGATAAGTAATACCCCCACCAAACCATACAAACACTCATACTGATACTAAAAAAACATCTAATAACCCATATACCTACACATGTAGCTACTCACCAACCCATGCAGCCACTTATAAACAAAGTGAAAGACTAATACATATATTTAAATATTTAAACAATACTCGCTAATATATGTATTCACTAACATACACTTAATAAGCCAGTTAACCAATCAATTTTTTTTAAAAAACCATCCATTTAGACACTTATTTAAACATTTATTCTCATATATTATTCTTAAATTCAATCCAGCGGTTTAATAAAGATACCAGCACTCGCAAAGGAGAGAAAACTCAATATTTATTGGATGTGATGTACACACAGACGCGTTTCAGCAGTAAGCCTTTTTCAATACTGGCAGCCGCCGTATGGCCACTTCCTTTAACATTCAATTTGTTTTATGTCACCATCGCAAACATAAAAGATGGACTACTTTGCTGTATGTGAGGGACCCTGTGTGAGCGCCATATTTAAATATCATTTATCCATTATTCAGCATCTAAAAAGTTATCTTTCAACAATAAATCCTAATTTTTGTTCCCCCAGACTGGCTAGACACTATCAATTCATTTGCTTCTTGTCGAATCACATATATATTTATCAATACAAATGATATGTTGTTGTGGTACGAAACTCAGGTTGATGAAGTATTACCGTCCTTTCGTGTAAACCATATAGGAAAATTCGTATCCATTTTAAACTTAGATGCATCATTATCATAAATGACCCAGCTTACTTGTATAGTCAACCTTGTTTGTACAGTCTATTTATGTTTGCCCTTAATGGGCTTACCAAAAGGCAATTTTTCATTCATTTAATTTCTGCCCTGTATGGACTTGCTAGATAACAGAAAAATAATCACTCCATTGCGCCCATACAGCTCTTAGAAATATCAATAAGCAAAAATTGACTGTAAATACAGTTTCTTTAAGTCGATAGCTTCGTCCGGGGCTATCACAGCGTCATGAAAAATAAATCCAAGCAGTTCTGGCTGACTGCGTTGTCGCGGGCCAGCTACGGTGTCGACAGGACCCGCAAAGCAGTACCTTTAGAAATTTAGGGTGTCAGGGACATCACGGTGAACTTTGAAGAGCCGGTGTCGGCAGGCGTCTGTTCCGGAGGGTGGTGTAGGAGTCATTGGGCCCTTGAAGTCACAGATGTTGCAGATCGAACTCCTTGTGGTTGAAGTTGGGAGTGCCGGCGGGCGGCAGGGGTGCTGTGCAAAGTGTAGCGGTGTGGCGTGCAGTGCCCTCAGGTCGCGGTGCAGGCAGCGGCTCAGTGATGGTCAACCCGCAGCGTTGGTGAGTGCAGGTGCAAAGTGGTGCGGTGCTCGTCATGGTGCTGGCAGGTCACGGTGCAAGCAGCGGCATCATCATTGTAACTGCTGCTACTTGCTAACAGACCTAGAAATGAACTTTTTTTAAACTGCTATTTGCACATTGCACACGTGCGCTGCTTGGTCCTCGCCAACTACGCCTCGGTTCGACTCGACAAGTGCTTTTGAGCGGAAGGCGCTTTCGGGGGCCTTGGGGGTCTTGGACACTTCTGGGTAGAATCGGTAGTGGACTTGTCTTCCCGCTGGCAACACCTTAAAACCCGATGGCAGTGCGCACGCACAGTGGATGCGCGCAGTGGGCACGCCACCGGCAAGCCCGTCTGCGGCTGGCCCGCGCCTAGCACCAGATCCCTGTGTTTTTCCCACTTGCGCCGAAAATTGTGACTTATACACAAGATGAACTATTGAGGCTGAATACAAAGAGCACATGAAACAGCGAGTTGCGTTTCGACCTCCAGAAGGAGCCAAAGAGATGTGAACACTGTGGACTGCAGTTCAGTTATAGGAAAGTAGAGACCCTAATAACACAGCAAAAAACTTCTAACACTAAGCAGATTAAAGCTGTGCTAATCAATACACGTTCACTAGTAAAACACAACACTGAACTCGTAGAAATGATATAAACTCACAAGCTAGATCTGGTCTTTATAACTGAGACCTGGGCAGATACAGAGTCGGATCCAGAGCTAATACTAGCACTTCCTGCGGGATACTCCATGACCAGATCAGACTGAACACACAAGAGGGGAGGATTAGCTATCATTTACAGAGAAGAAATTAGAGTGACTGGTTGCTCGATGGGAAGCACACCGGACTGTGAAATATTAGCCTTCCAAATATTACTTAACAACAACGATTCCCTAAAAGGACTTCTTATATATCGTCCACCAAAAGCCCGGACTTCGTCTATTGACAATATTAGCCCCTTCTTGGAGTCCAGTATAAATTGTCCAGATTTCAGAGTGTTAGAAGACTTCAACTATCATGTAGAAAAGTAAAAATACCATAACATTATCACGCTAATTGATACCATGGCAAGTTTTTCTTTAGAGCAGATAGTCAGGTAAGAGACACACGTCGCAGGACATACACTGGATGGAATTTTCACCTCTAATCACAGGGTAAGGATCTCGGATATTATTCCAGTTCTGTGTTCGGATCATAAATCTATAATATTCACGGTACAGAATAACTGGCAACAAACACTACCAAATAGCACCAGCACCACGATCGTATATCATGACTGGCCAAAATAAACATTCCCATATTACATGCCCAACTAAGCGCATCAAAATCAAGCCTAGACTCAGACGCAAACTATGGTGTTAATAAAATAACCACTTGGATTAAAACAGCACTAGACATGACAGCCCCCAAAAAGAACTCCATGTCGAAAAGGAAAAAAACCTTCTGAGCCTTGGTTTTCAGAAAAACTAAGAACCCAAAAAAAAAAATGCAGAAGGTCTGAAAGAAAATGGAGAGCTAACTATGATCAGGAGAGAAAGACTGAATATGCATGCACCTTCACAGAATACAAGAAACTGATTATCGAGGATAAAAAGCAAATATTTTACAAAGAAAATGCTGGAGGCTAAGAACTCCAGCAGAGAGCTGTTTGATACAGTACAAAAACTAGCAAACCTCCCAATGAATGATTGGATAATATGCAGCACTGAAACACTCTAGGTCAGTTGAGACAGTGTATAAAATATTCTCAGATAACAAAACTCCTTCGGCTGAGAGAACTAAGTTAGGACCAGGGACACCAGACAAGGGTTTCTTCTTTTCCACACTTACGACTGAACAGATTGCCCATGCGGTAAAGACTACCAAGTCAGGAGCTCCGTCTGACCCTTGCCCTCCTAAAGTTTTTCATCTGTTCTCAGAAATTTTCAGTGAGCAACTTAGAGCACTGTTCTCTGAAATAATACAATTCTGGTACGTTCCCAGTAGCATGGAAGACAGCATCAGTCTGGTCTCTATTAAAAAAAACTAACCTCAACCCCAGTGAACCTAGCAGCTACCGGATGATATCTAGGATTCCTTTTCCATCAAAGGTGCTGAAGAAACTACTTAACACTCAGATCACATCCTATATAACTGCCGGAGACTTCTTGGACCACTCACAATATTGTTTCAGAGAGGGTCATGGGACAGAGACTGCCTTGATCATGGCAGTAGAGGAACTCAGAAGAACTCTGGATGCAGGAAAGAAGGCCGCCTTGATCTTGCTAGCTCAATCCACGGTCTTCGACACTGTCAGTCATGAGATTTTAATTAGTCGACTAGCGTAGTTGGGATTCCAAGACAATGCCATTACTTTACTGTCCTCATATTTAACGGGCAGATCTTTTGTAGTAGAAGCAGATGGATCTGCATCTTAGTCTTTTACTCTGCCATGTGGGGTGCCACAAGGTTCCTCCTTGAGCCCCACAATTTTTAATATATATGTGGCCCCTCTTGCAGCGATCATCAGGCAATGCGGCTTCTCGTGATATCATATGCCGATGACAAGCCAGGTGGTGGTATCAGTCTAAAATAACATCAAAGAGACAGCCGATCGATTTAATATCTGCATGTCACAGATGAACACTTGGATGCAGACTAATTGCCTTAAATTGAATGGTGAAAAAATTAAGGTACTGCTCCTAGGGGCAAATACCTCCTTCTGGTCCCCAAGATGGTAGCCGGCTGAGATGGGTGCATGCCCAACTCCGGTCCCGAAGGTTAGAAACATAGGGGTGGTATTCGACGAAAGACTGACATTTGAAGGTCAGATCAACAAGCTTGCCTTCACCTTCTGGGGTATCTTAAAAATGATCAGGAAAATCCGCCCTTTTATTCCTAGGGATACATTAAAAACACTGATCACAGGATTAGCCCTTTGAAGACTGGGCAATGGCAATGCCCTATATATGGGATTACAGTCTCAACTCCTACTGAAGCTTCAGCGAATGCAGAATGCTGCAGCGAAACTAATTCTGGACATCCCCAAATATGAACCAATTTCTCACCGGCTGAGAGACCTCCATTGGCTCCCAGTGGAAAAGAGATTTAAATGTAAGTCCCAATGCCTAGTGTATAAGGCATTACAGGGAAGGGGATCTCTGTATTTGAGAACACACCTCAGAAGATATACACCAACCAGAAATCTAAGGTAAGCAGGCTCGTTGCGGGGGGGGGCAGAAGCTTCCTAGTAGGGACAGCAAAGACCTGGAACAGTGTACCTATTCAGATAAAGAACAGATAAAGAACAGCACGTCACTCATAGAATTTAGACTACTGAAAACATGGTTATTCGCCAACTGAAACATCAATATTTCCATGGCCGCCAAAATATCAGCACTCCTGTCTACTCCAGCGCGAAGACGCCCTTGGACATACGTGCGGTTTACAAGCCTATAAATCAAATCAATCAATAAGTCTGCGGAGGAACCGGAGTCAATTGCTCCTGCGTTGGCATGCCAAGGTTGTGAATGGGAAGGTGCTTTGTGGAACTTACGAGCAGTGATCTCAGACCATGGTGCAAGCAGCAGTGTGGATGTCAGTGTGGAGAGGCATCATCAGGGATACCAGGGCCGCGATGTGAGGCGTTGCTAAGTACAATGCCCACAGGTCACAGTGCAAGCAGTGGCGGCTTTGTGTGTTATCGTGGGTGACACCAGGATTGCGGTGCGAAGTGCAGCATTGCTCTCTCTTGTGCCTTTAGGACACAGAGCTGGCAGTGGTGTCGTTGACAGCGTCTGGTTGCTTTTTCTACTGTTGCTGCACAAAACACACAGTTGCCAGTGCTGGTAGCAGATGAAATTGAAGTCTTTGCTGTTCCTGAGACGTCTTGAACAGGGGGAACATTGTACCTCAAGCATTGGAGAAACTCAAGCAAAGAAGTTGCAGTAAGTTCAGTTTAATCCTTTCTCTGCCCAAGACAGAACCAGCCACTACAGGCAAACACAGCAAAGCACACAGGAATGTGGTAGTTCCCCCTCACAACTTCTCCAGCTCTTCTTCTTGGCAGGTTCCTTGATCTAAAAGAGTGCGAAAGTCTCGGTTTCAGGGCCCCAATTTTTATACCACATTGTTTCTTTGTTCTCTTTGTGCCAAAGGTCTCTGAGCCCAGTGCAAATCTGTTCTGCCCTCTCTAGCCCCACTTCACTACAGAAGGTGGAGACCGCATTGTGCAGAGGAGACACTTCCTATTCAGGTGCTAGTGAAAACTCCTCCCACCACTCTAAATATAGACCAGGCCTATTCAGCCCAACTATGAGTCACCCAGGAAAGGCAGGACACACCTCAACCTCCCCTTGTGACTGTGTACAGAGAATGCACATCCCCAGCCCCTGTCGCTCCAAAACCAGGTAGTTGATCAACAAACCAGCAGAAGCACACAGAATGGTTAAAAAAGAAAATGCCTACTTTCTAAAAGTAAGTGAACGCAGCCGGTGTGTACTCAGGAAACTAATTTAAAACCAATGTCTCAAAGTTTTTCAATGTTCACAGTATCAAACTGAATGATGTGTGCACCAGGCAAGGGGTTCTGCAAGCCACCTGATTCAAAAATGAAGAGAGAGAAACCTAGATGGATATCTAGGTTGACCTAGTGCACTACTAATGTGTCACAAAACAGTGTACATCCAACGTTTTCAAATTTCCAAAATAAATCTGTATGATAAAACAATTATTACGTGGTAATCAAAAACATCATCAATGGTATCTTAAGGAATATCAAGAAGAATCATCATGAGCTTAAATTAGTTGAATGTCTGCAGGATTTATTCCAACACCTTAGCAGATCAATTCCAACACGAAACAAAATGCAATGTTGCTGCTTGAATTAAGCATGCAAAATCAAATTGCAACAAGTCCCAATGCATTTCGGGCTTTAGACAATATTCCTTCATCAGGGGTATCTGTAACAAGTATAAATATATTACAATAAAGTATTTACATTACGAAAGAGTATTCAACATCAATATAAGTCATGATGAAAGCTCACAAGAGCTCAAACATATAAATTAGTGCCTGAATAATTCCAATATTTAAGTGCATCAGAATCAAAGGTGAGTAATGTGAAGCCAAACATGATGAGGAAGTGACGGAGACTAAAAAACAGAATCTCAAGAGAAAGAGTACCATTTCCATAATGTGAGATATTACTAATCAAAAGTGAAACAAGATAGAAAAAGTGAAACATAGAAATGAGAGTAAAAATGTAAAGAGCCTCAAGGCTACTCTAAGTACCTTTGAACGGAACTTTGAAGTGGTAAAAGAAACCACAGTCCAAAACCAGGTATAGGAGATGTCTACATCAGCCTCTGAACGGTACTGCTGGGAAGGTAATAAACATACAAGAATGCAGTGTAAAACCCTCAAGAAGTCAAATCGCTGTGAGTCACTGTGTGCGCAGTGAGGAAGTGAAAAACTCTGATGTTTACCTTCTGGGAACGCTGCTGTAAAGATACTGAAAAAATCGTCTTTGAGTGGAGAAGGGGTTGGAGCCTAGGTCTGGCATGTGGCATATGTCATGTCCATGGTGTTTGGAATTTAGATGCCACCAATCCTCTCTCGGTTTACATGCTTTAAATACAAATAGCCCTTCCTTTTTTACAGTCTGCCACTAGCCCCATGCATCTCTTATCGTTACACAATCATCCCCAAATTCTTAATCCACTAAATAAGTGATTTCTTTAATAGCAAACCTGTCCCCCCCTTTCACATGCCATCAATGCCTGACAAGCAATATGACTAAGGAGGCCACAGTTCTCCCACTGCTAGGGGTGATTTACAAAGGGACAGCTTTCATTTGTGGAATTTAGAAAACACATTTAAAAAAAAAATACGATTCTCCCCAGCTGGGGTTTGAACCCTGGTCAAAAAGCATTCATAGCCCCTGTGAACTACCACTGTACCATCAGTACTGCATAGAATTTCTTTGCCTAAAGCCTTTGTGTCTTTGAGAAAGGGTGATGTCCTTCTTCTGTTTCCATGCTGTTTTCTTCTTTCATTCCACAAATCTACACTTGATTTTCATTATTTATAAACAAAGAGCCCTTCCTTCCTCTCATTCTGGCACTTGGCCCATGCATTTAGTTTTCTTACACAACCATTCTCAAAGTCTCATTCCACAAATTAAGGGATTTCTTTCATAGCAAACCTGGTCCCCCTTTCACGTATCACAACATGTCACATATCTCTGACATGCACTGCCTTGACTGAAAAGGCCACAAATCTCACAGACACTGCTAGGGGTGATTTACAAAAAGGCATATTTCATTTGGGTAAAATAGAAAAAAAATAGAAATGAATAAAAAAAATCGATTTTTCCCAGCTGGGGTTTGAACCCTTATCAACATACATTCATAGCCCCTGTGAACTACCACTGTACCATCTGTTCTGCATAGATACATTTTGCCCAAAGCCTTTGTGTCTTTGAGAAAGGGTGATGTCCTCCTTCTGTTTCCATGCTGTTTTCTTTTTACATGCCACAGACCTACACTTGAATTTCGTTATTTATAAACAAAGAGCCCTTCCTTTCTCTCGCTCTGGCACTTGGCCCATGCATTTCTTTTACAACCATTCTCAAATTCTCATTGCACAAATTAAGGTATCTTTCATTTGGGTAAAATAGAAAAAAATGGAAAATAAAATAAAAATCGAATTTCCCCAGAGGGGTGTGGCTTGGCGCCGATGGAGTGAACAGCACAGCGTGCAAGCTCCTGTCAGCCAGCCGCCATCCTGACCCTCTGAACGGGACAGCTACTGCAGCGCGCCCTCATAATCATACAGAGGGAGAGGTGCGTGTTGGAGACAGAGAAACCAGTCCCAAAGACCTAAAACGGGGGAATGACAAAATCTGACCATAGCCGGGAGGTGAGCCTAAATTGCAGCGCCCATGATGATGTTGCAGAGCAGAGAGTAAAACCCAGCAGACAGCACTGACCAAGCAGTAGTGTACAGAGACCTAGAGTATCCCCTCCTGTCCTGCTACAAGCCCTGGAACAGGCCTGGAGACTCCCAAGGGCCGCACCAGAGGAGCGGAGCGGTGGTGGACGCAGAACTGCTAGGGATCCCATGTGGTAGGTCTGAGCACAGAGCTTGATCATCACTGGGGAAAGCGAGCAGGGAAAATCCTGGGGAACGTGGAGCTGGTCCCCAGGAGGTGAGCCGACTGCAGCGGTATGGATGCGACTAGCAGGGGCAGCGGCTAACAGCTGGGACAGAGGCAGAGGAGGCCTCCCCTCGCCTTCAGTGCGACAGAGCGAGTGTGGCCCTCGAGACTTTGGTGGCTGCTCGAAGGAGAGAGAGGCCCAGAGAAGCCAGGTAAGAGCGGCAGAGACAAGGGATCAGGACCACGCTTCAGAGGGGCCTGAGCATCCTGGGGACTGGGGGGCCCGGAGATTTTGTGGGAGTGAGCCTCTGCAGGGCTACTAGGAGCGCACCCAGAGCCCCAGCAGAGGCAACTGGCAATGAGAGTCCAGAGAAGCGGCAGGCTCCCCAAGTAAGCGGCGAGCAGCAACTCGGGCATTGAGACATGGGGAGAAGGGAAGACGATCAGCCACACCAACAAGGAGGCCTACTATAGGGGAGTGGACCTAGCGGTGTTGACGGGGTTGAGCGGGCCTACGGGTCGCCTATACCAGGGACTAAATATGCAAAACAAGGGAGAGAACCCCCCAGGGCACGCGACCTCAGGGATCATGCCGGTAGAAAGCAGAGCCCTCCAGGTGGGGAAGAAGGGTGAAGCAAGTGAATCGGGCAAGCTAACTAGAGTGCGGACTGAGAGCTTGAGGTGGTGCAAGCGATACCCTGAACAGTGCATAATGGTGCATAAGGCCAGAAAACGGAGTAATCCGGAGACCCTTGGCAGACATTGAGGAGAGTGGACTAAGGCCCACAATGAGAATATAAAGCGCACTGGAAAGGCCGGGTGAAGGGTGGCGGGAACATTAGGCATAAACAGATGCTACTAGCCTATGTGCGAGTCGGACTACATAACAGAACGTAGAGCGCTCACCAGAAGAAGAGAACCCACGTACAACACAGACTACCTGGAGCGTCCTATGAGCACACGCTGCACCAGAAGCGCTGCAGATCATGAGGACACGGTGGAGAAGATTCCCCCAAAAAAGGACATATAAGAGGCCCCAACTGAAAAATCGATGGAGGAGAGGAGGAAGAGCCAACCCCAGGTAAAAAACTCTGGAGATCCTTCGCTGCAGGCCATTCTACTGGCCATCACCTCCTCTAGCGAGCGCCTGGCAACCAAAATCAACTTGCTGTGTCTAGACTTGGACCTGCTCAGAGAATATCACAAAACGTTAGCAGACCGCGATAAGACAAACGATGGCCGGGGAGGCGTGGCTAGCCAGCCATGGTGGCAGTGGGCTGCCGATAGAGCTCCGGCTTCACCTGGGGAATAGATCCTGTTGCTGGGCTTCCGTGGGGGCCCAGACGTACCAACAGGTGTCGGAAGTGGTGCAGATACTCCTGGAAGGGGTCACCGCTCTGGCTTGCTCGCGAATGCCCTGGCAAGTGAAGCGGATGAAATGCGGCCTGCTGCGGCCTCGTTAGGAGACAAGCCGGGATCTCCAGTGCAGGCGAAAGTGAGAGGAGGGACGGCCTGCCTGACTGTAAATGGGCCGTGGAGGCTGCCATTGCCATTATCTCTACTGGCAACTGAGGACCGGAGGTTTCTGCCTGCTACCGTTCCCCTGCAAACGCATTGCTGCACGACTGGGTACATGCCTCAATCACTCTGGGGGCCTAATACTGGGCCTACGAGGAGCCGGGAGGCCACACCGGCCACAGACACCTGAGCCCAGCCTGAGTACGACCGAATCCTGGCCACCATTAGTTACTCGGGGCGTTGGATGGACGTCTCGTGAAGAGGTGGTGAGTTCTGCTGAGGGGGGTGTGGACTGGCCCTTGGTTGTGGATTTCCCCCCTCCCCCGTCGTCCCCCTCACCTGCTGGGCTGCGAATTTAACCATCATGGGAGAGAGGATGACCGTTGGATCGTGGCCCGGAGGGTGGGAGTGCCCGATACCTAGAGTCATGCGGGGGAGGAGGACTAGGCCCGAAGGGATATTCGCAGTGAAGAGGAGGACGGCCACCCCATGACGGGACTCTGTGTCGGGGCAATGCAGGCTACAGTTAAGACTCTGACAATTGATGAGGAAGACCCCCCTCCCTTCCCCCCGGTGAGTGATGGTGTATGCATCCGGGTGAACCGGCTGGCGGGCGCGGTATCTCCCTGTGGCCTGGAGCTGCATGGCGAACAACTTGATTTGAGCCATCATGGTCGGGGTGGCCTGGGCGAATTCCTTGCGGCTACGACAACTTTACCTTATTGAGGGCTCCCACGCGGCTGTAACCCTGAGGCTCTTCCTCACTCTTCTACCCTCGACTATCCATAGCTACACGGCCCACTCTGCCTTGTGGAAGCCCTTTTAACAGCAAGTATTGGCAGCCCTGGCATTGGGCTACTTCGGAAAAGCGGCATACATAGTGAGGACTGCCTTTGGCCAAGGCGACCGGTGGTGGGGCCTCCCTGCCTCCCCCATCTTTTATAAGTAGACCATGGTTCGGAAAGGGGCCAAGGGGGTGGAGGGCCTGGGAGATCAGGAAGTGACACGAACTGGATAGAGAGTCGGAGATAGCCGGACATTACCTGAGGCTGTTGGAGCTGGAAATGGTGGGGAACCATCAGCGGACAAATTGGACTTGATCCTGAAAGAAATACGGGACTTCAGGGCTGCGATGGAGCAGCAGCTGGGGGCCCTGACCACGAATCTGTCCCTCCTGAAAGGGGATCATAATAAGCTGGAGGATAGAGTTAAGGATCAGGCCTGGCCCTTACAGATCTAACGCCGATGGTGGCAGACCATTCTTCCTCCATACAACAACTCCAACAACAGGTTACCTCACTCCCAGATCGGGTGGAAGTTGCAGAAGGTCAAAACCGACGTAATAATATACGCGTCATAGATCTGCCGGAACGATGTGAGGTAAACCGCGCAGCAGACTTCATGGAGCAATGGTTCCGAGACTATGCGACCACTGAGGAACTCTCCCCGTACTTCTGTGTGGAAAGGGCACACAGGATCCCATTGGGTCGGCCTTGGCCTGGCCGTCCACCCCGGCCGCTGATTGTGAACATTCTCAACTATAGGGACCGTGACATCTTATTACAGAAGGCTCGAGAGAAGACAATGATTCAGTTAGAAAATCACATGATTTCTCTATACCCGGATTATACCAGCATGGTCCAGAAACAGCGTTCGTCGTATCAATTAGTAAAAAAGAAGCTACAGAGGGCCGGTTTGAAGTATGCTCTCCTCTTCCCTGCCCGACTGAAGGTCATTCATGAGCAAAAGACACACTTTTTTTAGAGCCCCTCAGGTGTGGAAGAATGGCTGGAGGTGTTGGAATTAGCGGACAGTCAGGAATCCGCGCAGGGACAATCAAGCCAGACCCCGGAGGGTGCACATGAACAGGAGGTGCAAGAGTCTTATGGACCTGTCGGGAGAAATGGATGTCCAGGCCCGAAGAGGAAACAACAGAAGAAAGATCAACTGGGAGCGCTGGCGACTGCGGGTACCTTCCGTGATGGCACTAATAAGATTGGAACTGACTCGGAGGATAGTACGATCCAGTCTGACTCTGATCAGAGTGCTGTTTTATTCCCCACCATTACGCCCAGAGCTGCATATGAGATCATGGACAACTGAAAACTTTGGCGTGGGCATCCAGAGGAAAGTATGGTGATAACATAAGTGGTATCCTATGTAAGCTGTTAACTGATGCACTGTACCTTTTGATTGTGTCTTACTTATATATTATGTTGCGGATTGTCTGCCTATTAAGAGATAGGTGTAAATGTCAACCTAGAGTACGCTTTTTGGAGATTGGGCGGGATGGGAGGGCGGAGGTGAGTGGAGGTCCGTTCTTCTGGTACCCTGTAATGTTTTCCTGTCACCCTCCCTTCCATTCCATACTCACTTGTTGCCATATATCCTTACTTTCCCGGGAGACTTGCCGTTGAGCACTCGGAGCTAGACACGAACAATGACCTGGTGGTGCTAATGGTCAGCCATCCCCCGTTGGCGTATGCACCAAAAGTTGGAACGATATATTGTTCGTAATGTTGTTGGGCCCAGCAATGTTTAGATGAAGTGCCGAGTTTGGTTGGGTGCGTTGTTTGGTTGTGGGGTGTGGGAACTCCTGGTCGCCACATGCAGAAGCTGTCACGTTAGGGCTACATTCATTCATACACAAAATAGGAGACACATATGACTGAGACTGCAGGAATGTATCAATTTATCACCTGGAACGTCCGTGGGTTGGGGGCGATTCAAAAGCGTCACCGAATTCACTCATTCCTTCTTAGACATCGCACACAGATTGCATTCTTCCAAGAGTCCCATCTTACGGCCACCAAATCGCCGAAATTGAGAAAGAAATGGAGGGGCACGATATACTCCACGACTTACTGGCTTTCTCCAGAGGTGCCACCATATGGATACGTCATGGGGTCCCATTTGTATAGATAGAGAGAAGGTCAGATGATCAAGGCAGGTACATCTTAGTAAAAGGTACAGTAGATGGGAAATTAGTAGTATTACGAAGTGCGTACGCGCCAAATTATGCCCAGGATAAGTTTTTACACAAATTGGGTGTGGCGTTGGCAGACTGGGCGGGGATACCCTGGGTGCTGGGAGGAGATTGGAATGCGGTCCTAGATTTACATATGGACAGGTCACACCCCCCCCCCCACCTTTCAGGCGGCTGGAGCTAGCAAGCTGACTGACCTGTTTGCTTCTTGGGTTGCAGGATGGAGGTTTGTGGATGCATGGAGTTAGTTATACCCCACCCATAAAGAATATTCATTTTACTCTCCCATGCTTACCTTACACACTAGAATCGACCGATTCCCTTGTTCAAGCTCGATTATTACCACAGTGGAGAAATCAGAGTATTTGGCTAAGACATTCTCCGACCATCGACCCCTTACTATCACGCTTCGATGGGGCAGGGTGCGACCCCGGTGCCTACGTGGAGGCTCACCCCCTCTCTCTTAGAGGACCCCCCCCGTGAATCGCTATCTGTGGCACTCACAGGGTATTTTATATTGAATTGGGATTCCGCCTCTTCAAACCTGTTGCTTTGGGATGCCATGAAAGTTGTGCTCAGGGCAGCAGCGATAAGGTAATTGGTAGGAGCTCAGCAGGAGATACATAAGAAACTGTGCGATGTTCAGGATAGGTTGAAGATTCTGGAGCGAGAGGCAAGTCTTGACCCGGAGAAGAGGAGAAACCTGCAGGAGGGTTACATAGACCGTGCAGAAGTTTTAGAAACACTGCGAATGATTGATTATAAAGAATATCTGCGTCGCCAACATACAGAGGCAGATAGGTCCGGTACATTGTTGGCTAGGCTAGCACGGGACCAGCCCGACCCGCCGACTATAACCCAAGTACGCGACCTGCAAGGTACCTTGGTCGGTTCGCAAATGGGGATCAATCAGGCCTTTCATGCCCATCTGAGCGGCCTTTATGCACCTGTGGTTTTGAAGAATTAGAAGTGGTCGGGAGGGATCAATACCAAAAACCTATACAAGTCAGGGTTGGTCAATTCCCAAACTAAGAGAACACAATTCTACAAATTAATTTCACTCTATTGAAAAATGATCACGTGACTGGTCATCGTCTTTTTTGGGTTTTTTTGTGTCCTCATCTGCCTTCCCCTTTAGACGGAAAATACCAACCACCTTGCACGACATTGCTGATGTGATGTATTCTGTTGGTGGGAGATATATACCGAGAACAACAGTTAGGGGTACGTTCTTTTGACTCCATCTAGGTGTATTTCAACCTGCCGGACTTTATTCTGAACTGTCCTAGCCCTTGGTCCAAAAGATTAAAGATAGCATAATCATCGGACCCGGGGAAAAAAAAAACCCGGATCATCTCCAGTTGGTCAAGAGGTCCCAGAAAGCCAACTTTCTCTTACTTACAGATCTTTTTAGATCTCTTTTGGATGTTTCGTATAATGATGTGAGCTATGAACAGTGTAAAGGAGGTGTCTTCTCTACCCATTGTATGCAAATCTGTCTTCTCGCTAATAAAATTGCGTAAAAAAGAAATTACTTTTCCTTGCCTGTGATGTTGTCTTCCGTCCCAAAGATGACAAGTGGGAGGGTTATTGACAGGGATGTGTTTAGTATGGAATTTAAAGTGTTTTTCACGTCTTCCCAGAATTTTGCTATATTAAGGCATTCTAGGAACATATGTACATCGCATGCATCTGCTAAATTACATTTATTACATTTCTTGTCCGTTTGATATTTAGAGAGTTTCCGTGGTGTTAAATATGCCCGATGTACCGAGAAAATGTGATTTCGTATTAGCCAAGAAGGCTATACGATTTTACGTAATAGTTCAAAGGAATTTATCCACCTCTCCTCGCATGGAGTCCCAATTTCTGCCCCACATAACTCATCCGGGAGTTTAAACTCCCCTTCGCTTTCCTCCAACAGAGGCCAATACCATCTAGCTACTTCTTTTCCTCCAGTTGGTCGTTCTACCATTTGTTGTTCCGTTTCACTTATTTTTCCAATATTACTATCTATGCGGGTTTCAGAACTATCCAGTTGAATATATTTAAATCTGGAAAGCCCAGGGCCTACTTGATCATATAGCTCGTCCCAAGTTATCAGTTTTTTTTCTTTAAATAGTTGGCCCCATTTACTGATGCCTGCTTGTTCTATTATAGTGGACAAATTGTCTTTCAGGCATAGGGGTAAACGGGAGAGTCCCAAATTGGGGAATAGTTTGAGTAATAGGATAATCCCAGTTTTTTCCTAATGTTAAACCAATTTTTGGCCCATGAATGTAATATTTTCAATTTTATATTTTTGAAGAATGTCTGACTTCCAAATTTAAACATAAAGCCATCTGCTGCTAGATTTGTCCCCTTTAGCATGGCCCCGTACATGGATGTATTAGGTAAATTAGATGGCATTTTAAGAAGCATTCTAGAATAAGACATCTGAAAGGCCCATGATTAGTACATTAGGTCCGGTAATGCAAGGCCCCCTTTTTCTCTTCTTCTTCTGAGCTTCTTCCATGCTATTCTTGTGGTCTTGTAGTTCCATATAAAAGAATTGATTTCTCTTTGACATTTTTCCATCATTTTTGTGTCCATAGCGATTGGGATAGTGTTAAAAAGAAAGGGGAATTTTGGGAGAATACACATTTTGACTAAGTTTACCCTTCCTGTTATAGAAAGAGGCAGATGTGTCCAAGATTTCATAAGTCTTTTGCTTTCACTGTGTATTCTTTCCAAATTAGTTTGTGCAAGGCTGCCCACATCTTGGGTTATTTTGATTCCCAAATACCGCATTGAGGATGAGATGTTTATCCCAACATCTAAGTTGGGAAGGTTCCATGCCATAATCTCGCTCTTACTCGAGTTTATGTCGTAGCCCGAGACTTGGCCGAATTCTTCAGCCCGTTGTATGACCACTGGGTATGCCTTGACTGGATCAGATGTAAACACTAAGATGTCGTCTGCATATAGTGCTACCCGTCTTTCCCACTCTCCGAAACAGAAGGATGAAATATTAGCCTCTTCCCTTAACACCTGGGCAAAAGGCTCGATGTACAGATCAAATAGGAGAGGGGAAAGCGGGCAGCCCTGCCTTGTTCCTCGTGTAATGCTAAATGCTTCAGTCAGGGACCCGTTAACCAGCAGCCTAGCTGATGGTGCATTGTATAGCTGCTTAATAGTTCTGCAGAACACTTCACCGCAGTTGAATTTTTTTAAGACATCATTTAGGTAGAGCCAATTAACTCTGTCAAACGCCTTAGTTGCGTCTAGAGTCAGGGTGGCCAAGAGGAGAGAGAAAGCAGTGGCAATATCTATAGCTCCAATTAGTTCACGCGTTAGCTCAGCTAATTATCGCCCCTTTATAAACCCCTTCTGATCTTGATGGACTACAGTACCAATAACGCTAGCCTATCTTGTGGCAATTATAGTTGTAAAAATGTTATAGTCGTTATTAAGTAACGATATTGGTCTGTATGACCCGCACTCTAATGGGGATTTCCCTGGTTTTGGGATTAGAACAATTGTGGCCTCACCCCAAGATTTAGGCGTTGGCTGTTCTTCCATTAGAATGCCGTTAAAGAGTTCAGTTAGCACAGGTGTAATGGCGTTCTCAAGAGCTCTATAGATCTCTCCCGGCAAACCATCCGGGCCTGCTGCTTTGCCTTTCTTAGTTTGACTGATAGCTTTTTTCACCTCCTCTTGTGTGATGTCTGATTCTATTGATTTGCTCTGGGTTGTTGAGAAGGTAGGTAGTGTAATGGCTTCCAACCAGCTATCTCTTGCGTTTGGATCGTTGGGGAGATTCTCTTTGTAAATATCCTGAAAAAATTCAAGAAATGCTCTCCCTATCTCAGGACTGGTGGTTCTTGTCTCTGGCTCACCTTCTATCTTAATTTCCCTGATGTAGTTTAGGGCTTTATCAGATTTGATTTTCCAAGCCAGAATTTTTCCTGCACTTTCTCCAAACTCAAATTGAGAAGATTTACTCGCTTCCCACCTTCTATTTATTCTCTCCTGCAGTGTATATTCTAACTCAGCTTTCAATTCAGCCAGTTTTTCTTGCTCTTCAGCTGTTCTTGATGGCGAGACCGTTTTTGACTCTAAAGTTTTCATGTCTTGTTCTATTCTATTTATCTTGTCAAAATATACCTTCCGCCTATGGGAGGCTCTATAAATAATTTGCCCTCTTAAAAACGCTTTAAATGTCTCCCAGATGATTGTTGGGGTTGTTCAGTTTCTATTTAAATCGAAGAAGGTTATAAATTCCTTAATTAGGAAATTAATTTCTTCTTCCTCAAGCAGGAGTGTCCTATCAAAGGACCATGAAGGGTGTTTGACAGTGGTATCAGACTTAAGAGTAAACTCTAACGCCGAATGGTCTGATAGATGTGATGGTAAATATTCTATTGATTCTAGAGTGTCTTTTAGACAGTAACTAAAAAAGGCATAGTCTATTCTGGATTTATGTTTAAACCGGCTGTTCCTATAAGACATCCCCATCTTTTTACCCACTTTTTCTCTCCAGAGATCTGCCAGACCCATATGTGTCATTATTGCTTTAAGTGTTTCTCTGGATTTGATAGAGCCAATAGTTTTAGATCTTAATGATTTATCTAGTCTGGGATCAAGAACGACATTAAAATCACCCATCCAGATTATTGGCTCTTGCGCTGTTAGTAATTGGGTCCTTATTGCGTCTAGATGTGATGTGTCGTCCGAATTTGGGCCATAGTAACCCACCAAAATTCTAATCTGACCATCAAGCGAAACTCTTACTAATAGCCATCTCCCTGTTTGGTCTTCCCTGCAATCTAGTATTTCTGCCTTTGCAGATTTTTTAAAAATGAACACTACCCCTCTTATATTAGCATTATGGTCTGTGGAACAAAATTTATCAATCCACCTATGTTTTTTTAATATAATATTTGCCTCTGTTCTGAGAAGGTGTGTTTCCTGCAACGCTATGACCTGCGCCCGTGAGTCTCTCAGATATTGTAGTATGCGCTCACGTCTTCCTCTCACGCGCAGACCATTTACGTTCCAGGACAAAAATTTAGAACATGTCATATTTTGCTTCTATCCCTAACACCCTTCGTTTTTTGGTATTTATATGGAATTTTCTTAGACCTGGCATGGAAAAAGCCTGTTTTAGTGAAAATTGTAAGGATTGGATGTTTAAACCAACAATAGAGGAGCACAAATGAGGATTTTTTTTTTCTTCTATTCTACCACCCCCCCCTACCCTTACCCCGGGAAACCCCCCCTTGTTTACTCTGGCTTGATCTTTAGCCAGGTTAAACGCCCATCTACAGCCCATCCATGAGCTACTACTGCTACCTAATCTTACAAGAGTATGTTAGTCAATTCAATTCAATTTCAAAGCTTTATTCGATTATTAAAAACAATCATAAAAGCATACAATATAAAAAACACAAGATACAAACATTACAGTGGGGACAATAGCTCATCAGTATTAGGATTTAAAAGTATTAAAACAGCAGACTTTTCCTATGCGAAACAGCTTTGAGTAGAAAGGTAGCGGTAAAAAAACAGATATCTGCAGAATCAAGTGCAAATAACAATTTCAGGGCTTGGGCTGTAGTATACACTGAATGTTTTAAAAACACAGGTCTAAGGTAGTAACGACGAAGGTGCAAATAAAGAGGGCAAATAAGCATAAAGTGCAAAGTGCTTTGCCTAGACTGGCCATCACAGGGGCAAGGGGATTGGCTATGTAATTTCCGCACTGGGAAGGCCAATAGGTTATGTACAATACCAAGTCTTAAACCTCGTAAGAACAAACTGATGCGATTGCTTGGTTATGAATTTAAGGTACATAGGCATGCCCCTGTCTTCCAACATATTAGAATAATAAAATACATGAGTAGACATGGAGCTGAACTTCGCCTTGCGTAAGTCAGATTTGGTCCCAATAAAAACATTTTTGAGTTCCTTTTTAGGTCTCGGCATCGAGACCTATTGTTATGGAGTTCGCTCTGAAGGGACCTTGAGCTGTGAACACGCCGACCAGGGTCCGTGAACGCGCACACACACAGGCAGGCATGGCCGTGCACACACAGACACACACAGAAACAGACACACGCACACACGCACGAACACACACACCCCATCCCTCTCTGCCCACTCCCTCTCTGCCGCCCCCCCTCTACCCACACTCACCGGGCTCTTTCCCTCTGCAGTTGGTCAGTCATGGCAGCAGGCAGACTCGTGTCTTCTCCGGCGATCCTTCAGCTGATGTGCACGCCCACGCTGCGTCACGTGCGCGCCCACCACGCTGTTTTCATGCCCGTTGATCCTCAGCTTGTTATATACTTTGGCTATGGACAATTAGACCACCGTTTTGCTCCGTCAATCAAGTTTTCTTGGGCTGCGGTGTCTACAAGGCAAGGGGGCAGTGCACTGCACATGGATTTATCCTCGTCACGCCAATCGGTATTGTTTAATTTTATTTCTTTCGATCAGCATGTTTTTTTGTAATCTCTGGGAGAGCCGACGCTGGGACTTGAACCCCATTCCACAGTGTCAAAGTCTGGACACGGAGTGAAAGAGCGTGGCTGTGCAAGCTACCACTGGACCCACTATACTCAGTTACCATGAGGTGGCGATATCTGCCACTCACTTTCCTCACTGCACCTTTGTGTTAGCCACGATGATCATAATCATTTCTATCCACTTTCATAATAGGCTTGTATTTTCAAAGATATCCTCTAATACTGAAAAAAAAATTAGGGCAATAAATATCTATACAGCAGAGTACGTAAACACAAAATGTCATGACATTTTGCACACTGTTGCAGGTCCGCTGTAGTCAAGGAGATTGTCTTCTGAGAAGTGTTTACATCCTCAAAATGACTTTCCAGTGTAGAGGACCATTGGTGCACCTGCTTATCTGGCAATATGCATAAGGATTACTACCTATCTCACTAATATTTTATCTTCGTAAATAGTTTGTTCACAGTACATTGTAAATTGTTTTCACATCATGGGAGCTCTAAAAATTGAATTCTGTTCATCGCTTCTAAATGAGGCACTTTTTGGCATTCTTCGACAATGCTTTCAAACTAATTTCTGCTACTGCGGTAGATGGATGGCACTCCGGAGAATATTGTGTTGATCGGTATAGCTCTATAAGCCGTGCGCGCCCCTGGTGACCCTCCCGCCCGACCCCAGGTCTGCCCAGTAGAACGGCGCTCACTTCATCCCTCTGTGAGGCAGAAGGTGAGTGTGAGTGCAGAGTGCGCAGAGTGCGAAGTAGTGAGTGCAGAGTGAGTGTGCAGAGTGCAGAGTAGTGAGTGTGCAGAGTAGTGAGTGTGCAGAGTAGTGAGTGTGCAGAGTAGTGAGTGTGTAGAGTAGTGAGTGTGTAGAGTAGTGAGTGCTGAGTAGTGAGTGCAGAGTAGTGAGTGCGAAGTAGTGAGTGCAGAGTGAGTGTGCAGAGTGCAGAGTAGTGAGTGTGCAGAGTAGTGAGTGCTGAGTAGTGAGTGCAGAGTAGTGAGTGCGAAGTAGTGAGTGCAGAGTGAGTGTGCAGAGTGAGTGTGCAGAGTGCAGAGTAGTGAGTGTGCAGAGTAGTGAGTGTGCAGAGTAGTGAGTGTGCAGAGTAGTGAGTGTGTAGAGTAGTGAGTGTGTAGAGTAGTGAGTGTGTAGAGCAGTGAGTGTGTAGAGTAGTGAGTGTGTAGAGTAGTGAGTGCAGGGTAGTGAGTGCAGAGTAGTGAGTGCAGAGTAGTGAGTGCAGAGTAGTGAGTGCAGAGTAGTGAGTGCAGAGTAGTGAGTGCAGAGTGCAGAGTAGTGAGTGCAGAGTGCAGAGTAGTGAGTGCAGAGTGCAGAGTAGTGAGTGCAGAGTAGTGAGTGTGCAGAGTAGTGAGTGTGCAGAGTAGTGAGTGTGCAGAGTAGTGAGTGTGTAGAGTAGTGAGTGTGCAGAGTAGTGAGTGTGCAGAGTAGTGAGTGTGTAGAGTAGTGAGTGTGCAGAGTAGTGAGTGTGCAGAGTAGTGAGTGTGCAGAGTAGTGAGTGTGCAGAGTAGTGAGTGTGTAGAGTAGTGAGTGCAGGGTAGTGAGTGCAGGGTAGTGAGTGCAGGGTAGTGAGTGCAGAGTAGTGAGTGCAGAGTAGTGAGTGCAGAGTAGTGAGTGCAGAGTGAGTGTGCAGAGTGAGGGTGCAGAGTGCAGAGTAGTGAGTGTGCAGAGTAGTGAGTGTGCAGAGTAGTGAGTGTGCAGAGTAGTGAGTGTGCAGAGTAGTGAGTGTGCAGAGTAGTGAGTGTGTAGAGTAGTGAGTGCAGGGTAGTGAGTGCAGGGTAGTGAGTGCAGAGTAGTGAGTGCAGAGTAGTGAGTGCAGAGTAGTGAGTGCAGAGTAGTGAGTGCAGAGTAGTGAGTGCAGAGTAGTGAGTGCAGAGTAGTGAGTGCAGAGTGCAGAGTAGTGAGTGCAGAGTGCAGAGTAGTGAGTGCAGAGTGCAGAGTAGTGAGTGTGCAGAGTAGTGAGTGTGCAGAGTAGTGAGTGTGTAGAGTAGTGAGTGCAGGGTAGTGAGTGCAGGGTAGTGAGTGCAGGGTAGTGAGTGCAGAGTAGTGAGTGCAGAGTAGTGAGTGCAGAGTAGTGAGTGCAGAGTGAGTGTGCAGAGTGAGGGTGCAGAGTGCAGAGTAGTGAGTGTGCAGAGTAGTGAGTGTGCAGAGTAGTGAGTGTGCAGAGTAGTGAGTGTGCAGAGTAGTGAGTGTGCAGAGTAGTGAGTGTGTAGAGTAGTGAGTGCAGGGTAGTGAGTGCAGGGTAGTGAGTGCAGAGTAGTGAGTGCAGAGTAGTGAGTGCAGAGTAGTGAGTGCAGAGTAGTGAGTGCAGAGTAGTGAGTGCAGAGTGCAGAGTAGTGAGTGCAGAGTGCAGAGTAGTGAGTGCAGAGTGCAGAGTAGTGAGTGCAGAGTGCAGAGTAGCGAGTGCAGAGTGCAGAGTAGTGAGTGCAGAGTAGTGAGTGCAGAGTAGTGAGTGCAGAGTAGTGAGTGCAGAGTAGTGAGTGCAGAGTGCAGAGTAGTGAGTGCAGAGTGCAGAGTAGTGAGTGCAGAGTGCAGAGTAGTGAGTGCAGAGGGCAGAATAGTGAGTGCAGAATAGTGAGTGCCTAGTAGTGAGTGCCTAGTAGTGAGTGCCTAGTAGTGAGTGCAGAGTAGTGAGTGCAGAGTAGTGAGTGCAGAGTAGTGAGTGCAGAGTAGTGAGTGCAGAGTAGTGAGTGCAGAGTGCAGAGTAGTGAGTGCAGGGTGCAGAGTAGTGAGTGCAGAGTGCAGAGTAGTGAGTGCAGAGTGCAGAGTAGTGAGTGCAGAGTGCAGAGTAGTGAGTGCAGAGTGCAGAGTAGTGAGTGCAGAGTGCAGATTAGTGAGTGCAGAGTAGGCAGTGAGTGCAGAGTAGTGAGTGCAGAGTAGTGAGTGCAGAGTAGTGAGTGCAGAGTGCAGAGTAGTGAGTGCAGAGTGCAGAGTAGTGAGTGCAGAGTGCAGAGTAGTGAGTGCAGAGTGCAGAGTAGTGAGTGCAGAGTAGTGAGTGCAGAGTAGTGAGTGCAGAGTGCAGAGTAGTGAGTGCAGAGTAGTGAGTGCAGAGTGCAGAATAGTGAGTGCCTAGTAGTGAGTGCCTAGTAGTGAGTGCCTAGTAGTGAGTGCCTAGTAGTGAGTGCCTAGTAGTGAGTGCCTAGTAGTGAGTGCAGAGTAGTGAGTGCAGAGTAGTGAGTGCAGAGTAGAGAGTGCAGGGTGCAGAGTAGTGAGTGCAGGGTGCAGAGTAGTGAGTGCAGGGTGCAGAGTAGTGAGTGCAGAGTGCAGAGTAGTGAGTGCAGAGTAGTGAGTGCAGAGTGCAGAGTAGTGAGTGCAGAGTGCAGAGTAGGTAGTGAGTGCAGAGTAGGTAGTGAGTGCAGAGTAGTGAGTGCAGAGTAGTGAGTGCAGAGTAGTGAGTGCAGAGTAGTGAGTGCAGAGTAGTGAGTGCAGAGTGCAGAGTAGTGAGTGCAGAGTAGTGAGTGCAGAGTGCAGAGTAGTGAGTGCAGAGTAGTGAGTGCAGAGTGCAGAGTAGTGAGTGCAGAGTGCAGAGTAGTGAGTGCAGAGTGCAGAGTAGTGAGTGCAGAGTGCAGAGTAGTGAGTGCAGAGTAGTGAGTGCAGAGTGCAGAGTAGTGAGTGCAGAGTGCAGAGTAGTGAGTGCAGAGTAGTGAGTGCAGAGTGCAGAGTAGTGAGTGCAGAGTGCAGAGTAGTGAGTGCAGAGTAGTGAGTGCAGAGTAGTGAGTGCAGAGTAGTGAGTGCAGAGTAGTGAGTGCAGAGTAGTGAGTGTAGAGTAGTGAGTGTAGAGTAGTGAGTGCAGAGTAGTGAGTGCAGAGTAGTGAGTGCAGAGTGCAGAGTAGTGAATGCAGAGTGCAGAGTAGTGAGTGCAGAGTGCAGAGTAGTGAGTGCAGAGTAGTGAGTGCAGAGTGCAGAGTAGTGAGTGCAGAGTAGTGAGTGCAGAATAGTGAGTGCCTAGTAGTGAGTGCCTAGTAGTGAGTGCCTAGTAGTGAGTGCCTGGTAGTGAGTGCCTAGTAGTGAGTGCAGAGTAGTGAGTGCAGAGTAGTGAGTGCAGAGTAGTGAGTGCAGAGTAGAGAGTGCAGGGTGCAGAGTAGTGAGTGCAGGGTGCAGAGTAGTGAGTGCAGAGTGCAGAGTAGTGAGTGCAGAGTGCAGAGTAGTGAGTGCAGAGTAGTGAGTGCAGAGTGCAGAGTAGTGAGTGCAGAGTGCAGAGTAGTGAGTGCAGAGTAGTGAGTGCAGAGTGCAGAGTAGTGAGTGCAGAGTGCAGAGTAGTGAGTGCAGAGTGCAGAGTAGTGAGTACAGAGTAGTGAGTGCAGAGTGCAGAGTAGTGAGTGCAGAGTGCAGAGTAGTGAGTGCAGAGTAGTGAGTGCAGAGTAGTGAGTGCAGAGTAGTGAGTGCAGAGTAATGAGTGCAGAGTAGTGAGTGCAGAGTAGTGAGTGCAGAGTAGTGAGTGCAGAGTAGTGAGTGTAGAGTAGTGAGTGTAGAGTAGTGAGTGCAGAGTGCAGAGTAGTGAGTGCAGAGTGCAGAGTAGTGAGTGCAGAGTGCAGAGTAGTGAGTGCAGAGTGCAGAGTAGTGAGTGCAGAGTGCAGAATAGTGAGTGCAGAGTGCAGAGTAGTGAGTGCAGAGTAGTGAGTGCAGAGTGCAAAGTAGTGAGTGCAGAGTGCAAAGTAGTGAGTGCAGAGTGCAGAGTAGTGAGTGCAGAGTAGTGAGTGCAGAGTGCAGAATAGTGAGTGCCTAGTAGTGAGTGCCTAGTAGTGAGTGCCTAGTAGTGAGTGCAGAGTAGTGAGTGCAGAGTAGTGAGTGTAGAGTAGTGAGTGCAGAGTAGAGAGTGCAGGGTGCAGAGTAGTGAGTGCAGGGTGCAGAGTAGTGAGTGCAGAGTGCAGAGTAGTGAGTGCAGAGTGCAGAGTAGTGAGTGCAGAGTGCAGAGTAGTGAGTGCAGAGTGCAGAGTAGGTAGTGAGTGCAGAGTAGTGAGTGCAGAGTAGTGAGTGCAGAGTAGTGAGTGCAGAGTAGTGAGTGCAGAGTGCAGAGTAGTGAGTGCAGAGTAGTGAGTGCAGAGTGCAGAGTAGTGAGTGCAGAGTAGTGAGTGCAGAGTGCAGAGTAGTGAGTGCAGAGTGCAGAGTAGTGAGTACAGAGTAGTGAGTGCAGAGTGCAGAGTAGTGAGTGCAGAGTGCAGAGTAGTGAGTGCAGAGTAGTGAGTGCAGAGTAGTGAGTGCAGAGTAGTGAGTGTAGAGTAGTGAGTGCATATTAGTGAGTGTAGAGTAGTGAGTGTAGAGTAGTGAGTGCAGAGTAGTGAGTGCAGAGTGCAGAGTAGTGAGTGCAGAGTGCAAAGTAGTGAGTGCAGAGTGCAAAGTAGTGAGTGCAGAGTAGTGAGTGCAGAGTAGTGAGTGCAGAGTAGTGAGTGCAGAGTAGTGAGTGCAGAGAGTGCAGAGTGCAAAGTAGTGAGTGCAGAGTAGTGAGTGCAGAGTAGTGAGTGCAGAGTAGTGAGTGCAGAGTAGTGAGTGCAGAGTAGTGGGTGCAGAGTAGTGAGTGCAGAGTAGTGAGTGCAGAGAGTGCAGAGTGCAAAGTAGTGAGTGCAGAGTAGTGAGTGCAGAGTAGTGAGTGCAGAGTAGTGAGTGCAGAGTAGTGAGTGCAGAGTAGTGGGTGCAGAGTGCAGAGTAGTGAGTGCAGAGTAGTGGGTGCAGAGTGCAGAGTAGTGAGTGCAGAGTAGTGAGTGCAGAGTAGTGAGTGTAGAGTAGTGAGTGCAGAGTGCAGAGTAGTGAGTGCAGAGTGCAAAGTAGTGAGTGCAGAGTGCAAAGTAGTGAGTGCAGAGTAGTGAGTGCAGAGTAGTGAGTGCAGAGTAGTGAGTGCAGAGTAGTGAGTGCAGAGTAGTGAGTGCAGAGTGCAGAGTAGTGAGTGCAGAGTAGTGAGTGCAGAGTAGTGAGTGCAGAGAGTGCAGAGTAGTGAGTGCAGAGTGCAAAGTAGTGAGTGCAAAGTAGTGAGTGCAGAGTAGTGAGTGCAGAGTAGTGAGTGCAGAGTAGTGAGTGCAGAGTAGTGAGTGCAGAGTAGTGAGTGCAGAGTAGTGAGTGCAGAGTGCAGAGTAGTGAGTGCAGAGTGCAGAGTAGTGAGTGCAGAGTGCAGAGTAGTGAGTGCAGAGTAGTGAGTGCAGAGTAGTGAGTGCAGAGTAGTGAGTGCAGAGTAGTGAGTGCAGAGTAGTGAGTGCAGAGTAGTGAGTGCAGAGTAGTGAGTGCAGAGTAGTGAGTGCAGAGTAGTGAGTGCAGAGAGTGCAGAGTAGTGAGTGCAGAGAGTGCAGAGTAGTGAGTGCAGAGAGTGCAGAGTAGTGAGTGCAGAGTGCAGAGTAGTGAGTGCAGAGTGCAGAGTAGTGAGTGCAGAGTGCAGAGTAGTGAGTGCAGAGTAGTGAGTGCAGAGTAGTGAGTGCAGAGTAGTGAGTGCAGAGTAGTGAGTGCAGAGTAGTGAGTGCAGAGTAGTGAGTGCAAAGTGCAGAGTAGTGAGTGCAGAGTGCAAAGTAGTGAGTGCAGAGTGCAAAGTAGTGAGTGCAGAGTGCAAAGTAGTGAGTGCAGAGTGCAGAGTAGTGAGTGCAGAGTAGTGAGTGCAGAGTAGTGAGTGCAGAGTAGTGAGTGCAGAGTAGTGAGTGCAGAGTAGTGAGTGCAGAGTAGTGAGTGCAGAGTAGTGAGTGCAGAGTAGTGAGTGCAGAGTGCAGAGTAGTGAGTGCAGAGTGCAGAGTAGTGAGTGCAGAGAGTGCAGAGTAGTGAGTGCAGAGTTGTGAGCGCAGAGTTGCGAGCGCAGAGTTGTGAGCGCAGAATGCAGAGTTGCGAGCGCAGAGGAGTGAGCGCAGAATGCAGAGTTGTGAGCGCAGAGGAGTGAGCGCAGAGGAGTGAGCGCAGAGTTGTGAGCGCAGAGTTGTGAGCGCAGAGTGCAGAGTTGCGAGCGCAGAGTTGTGAGCGCAGAGTGCAGAGTTGCGAGCGCAGAGTTGTGAGCGCAGAATGCAGAGTTGCGAGCGCAGAGTTGTGAACGCAGAATGCAGAGTTGCGAGCGCAGAGGAGTGAGCGCAGAATGCAGAGTTGCGAGCGCCGAGGAGTGAGCGCAGAATGCAGAGTGAGTGTGCAGAGCAGTAAGTGCAGGTGCAGAGCGGTGTGTGCTGTTGAGTGCAGAGCGCTGTGTGCTGTTGAGTGCAGAGCGCTGTGTATTGGCAATGTAAATGACAATGTCATTTGTTTATGATTTAAAGAAAAAAAAAGAAATGTCATGAGCAATGCCAATAGCTCTTCCTTTAATGATGCCGAGACCTTTGCATTGTAAATGCTTGTTTGGTACAGTAACAGCACTGTGGGGGTTGTTGACAATATCTAGGTTAAAAACATCACTATAAGAAGAAGAGACATAGTTTAACCAGGGAATCTTGTAGGCTTTGTCCAGTTTAAGGCAATCTAAAATAATCTGTCTGGTAAAGTCAGTCTCGTCTTTAGCCCAAATAGACCTCCATACCATTAAAGGTCTCATTCCCATCAAATCCGTTAGATAATTCATGCTCACCTCGCTATGACACAATTCAATGGAAGCCGAGGGAGGTAAACAAAGGAGTCTTTTAAGGAACCCATTCTCAGTGACTTGCAGTTCCCTATGCTGACAGTAGCCCCATATACCAGAACCATATAGAGCAATAGATACACACCTATGCCTGTAAATATCTAACATGTCTGGTATGCGGCGACTACCTAGCTTAGATGCGAATCGAAAAACTCCAGAGGAGCTTTTGGCCATCCTACCATTTACATTTAAAATCTCTTGTACTCAAGTCCCTTTATTATTAAAAGTTGCCCCGAGGTAGCAGAATCTGTCCACCACCTCTATATTATGAATATTAAAATGGAACGGCATTAAGGGTTTCATCCGTTTACCACAGGCCATAATAAAAGTCTTGGAGTTGTTAACTTTCAGTTTTCTCTCGTTAATAAAATTATAAAAGTGATTCATTAGTTTTTGAAGCCCCCTTGGAGTGCGCGATAGCAATACCGTGTCATCAGCATAAAGCAGGACTGGCACAGGGTGGCCACCAACCTGCGGGGAGTCTGCCTGTACCATCTTCAGTTCTGATTCTATAGAATTAATAAAGAGGGAAAATAGCAGGGGGGCCAGCACACATCCCTGCCTTATGCCTGATTTAACCCTAATTTTCTCTGTGCATTCGCCTGCCTGGCCAAAACGGATCTGGGCTGATAACTTATTGTAGAGTCTGGCCAGGAAGTGAATAATTGCTGGGGGAGCACCCATACCCAGTAAAGTGGACCATAACAGATTATGGTCCACAAGGTCAAAGGCACTCGAAAGATCAGCAAAACAGAGAAATAGGGAGCCCTGTTTTGCTCTCGTGTACTTTCCAATGAGGAGGTCAAGATTAATGCACTGCTCAATTGTCCCCAATCCTTTGCGGAAGCCATATTGGGATTCAGCCAAGATTTTGTTTTCCTCTGCCCATTCCTCCAGCCTCATCAGGAGAACCCTACTCATGATCTTGAGGGAGGAATCAAGAAGGGAGATAGGGCGATAGTTCTTAGCCTCTCCTCTATCTCCCTTCTTGTAGATGGGTAAAATTATAGATTCACTCCAGGTAGGTGGTGTACTCTCCAAAACTGAAGCATTAAACACCTGCGTGAGGAGTGGGCTCCAAAGAGTCGGATTGGATTTATACAGGTCAACCGGGACCCCATTGGGTCCCGGTGCCTTTCCCCCTTTACTCCGACTTATAGCATTGACAACCTCTGGAAGAGTGATATCCAGGGGTATCCTCGTTTCAGGCATCGGGATAGGAGAACTGGCAATGTCCTCCCTGGGCGGGTTAAAAATTCCAGAAAAGTGGGCAACCCAATTTGCTTCGCTTACCTGGGCTGACAATGAAGGAAAATCTTCTTTTGCAAGAAAGGGACTGTTGACGGTAGACCAAAAAAGCCTACTGTCACGCAATACCGATGCTTGATTCAAAGCATCCCAGGCTAGTTCCCTTAGCTCTTCCTTCCTACGTGCAAGATTGTTTTTGTAGGTAAGTCTAAGGGATTTAATAGCCTCCCTGTCTCTGGGGTGTTTAGTTAGGGCCTGCTTAAGTTCCCGCAGTGATTTGGTACACATGCTATCAAACCAACCCACATTTTGCTTCTTAATTCGGGTTTTAGTAATAGTAAGACACCTTTTTATAACAATGCCAAGTTCCACAAAGTTAGCAATAATGCACCCATAAAAGGCCTCTAAATCTAAACATTTGTAAATTTCGGCAAACCCAGCTTCTATGATTTTAGCTTGCAACTTCTCAGAGTTGTCCAAGCACCACTTTATACGGATGCCATTCTGTCTACAGGGGGTGACATCTTCAATTAACAAGTGATGACTATTAGCTGGTAACCCCCAGGCAGAAATCAACATGGTAATAGCATTGTGGTCGCTAATTCCAAGATCAGCGACAATGGGAACCATACAAAAGGGAACAAGGTGCGTGGAGGCCAATAGGTGGTCAATAACAGAGGCCGAATTATGTCCTACAAAAGTTGGGACAGGTTTGCCATCAGCATCTGCAACCGGAGGGTGAATCATAAGGTCCATGCTAAGTGTGGGCGGAAAATCCGTTCCGCTCGCGGATTTTGCGGATTTTCGGTAAATTCGCAATCCGCGAGATTTGCGAATTTCCTGCAAAATCCGCAAATCCGCGAGCAGCGGATTTTATGGCTTGCTCGCACTGTTCGCGTGAGTTCGCGGCTTCCCAGTTCAACTTCGCGCCCCGCGAATAAGCGCTAAATTGCAGAAATACGATCTTAGCAAAACTGAAACTACTTACCAGGTTCAAAAGTTCAAGCTCATCATTAGTAGCCATTTCCTGTAGTGCTTCCTGAGGGGCCCCTCCAGAGTTCAGTTGCCTACTTGCAACTATTATGTGACCCTGCTCTGACCCTCAGAATAGTTACACATATGCCACAAAGGTCCTGAATTACAGCTAAGGGAGACAAGCAGGAGCAAGGCTGGAAGTTCAAATCCAGTGACACATTAATCAGCCCCTAATTCATTATTGTCAGTTGGGGCAGGGCAGGTGTTGTAACTAATTTTGCAACAATGAAAGCACTTAGCAAGTGCAAAAGATCACTAATCAGGAAGCACTAAGGAAGCAGGTGCCAGCTAAAAAAATATTCTGTGACACATTATTCAGCCCCAAATTAATTCAGGTCACTTGAGGCAGGGAAGGTGTGCTTTGCTTTGCCACAATAATGTACACTGGACAACCAGAGGGTGCTGTGATGAAACAGAGGGTGGCATGGGTGGGCCAGAGGGTGGCATGAGTAGTCAGAGAGTGGCAGTGGTGACAGAGAGTGGCAGTGATGAAGAAGAGTGTCCCAAACAGGCTGGACACGTAGAAACAACAAGTTCGCAAAACTTGCGACCCGACAGGTAAGTTCGCATTTGCGAAATTGTAGAAAACCCTCGCGAACTGGCAGAAACCCGCGCGAACACACAAAAAAAAAAAATCCGCAAATTCGCGAGAATTCACGGATTTTGCGGATTGTGAGTTAGCAAATCCGCAAAATTCGCGAACGCGAGATTCGCAAAATTTGCCCATGCTTAGTCCATGCTTAACATAAGGGAATTAAGGGAATCCCCATAAGGTGAGTGAACAAAATGTGCCCGATTTTCCCCATTATCCCCGTCATATCCACAAATTCTAGTAAATGAATGGGGGACAAGTACGTAAGTTGAAGTCTCCACCCCAGATGATATCAATTGGTTTGTTAATGCCTCTTCGGATGTTGCTCAAGGCAGAACCCAACTCCTCCACCACCGAAGTATTAGATGCATCGAACAGGTTATTATAGTGGTTGATCACCATTATTACATGGCCCTTTACGTGTTCTAATATTAGGATTTGAGAATGGTGACCCACAGGCTGGTGTAATTTCATACAGACTGGGAGGTTCACGGAGAGTAAGATTACTAACCCCCTTTTTGCCCTACCCATACCTGACCTTAGTGCCGAGTTGTTATATGACACAAATCCATCAAGGTTTATATCTGTAGTTGCCCAGGTCTCTTGCAAACATAAAATGTCAAAGTCAGAGAGGGTTTCACTCCAGCCTAGGGACGACATTTGCCGGCTCCACCCTGCAACATTCCAACTAGCAAACTTAAAACCTGAAACACAGGGGGGAAATTTAGTTGGCGCTGGTACAATGGTAATTAAGGGTTTGGTGGCAACTAGGGGAACCAATGGAGCAGGAGAAACAGCAGGGACCTTTGTTATAGCTCCCTGCAAAATTATATGCGCCTGAGAAAGAGTGGGGGGTGATACAACTATCGAGCTTTGGCCCAAATCTGTAACTGGATTGATAATTAGGGTACCTATTCCCTGGAGTAGTAGGTGCACTGGGGCAGTAAAAAAAGGCGTTGCCGGGTTGGGAATAGAGGAAGGACTACCACCAGATGTTACAACAACCCCATTGTCCGAGGCGGGAAGAGTGGGATCAAGGGCTGGGGGCAGTCAGTCAACACCATCCAGTCCGTTTAAACAGCTAAAACGGTTATAATCATAGAAGGGTGTTATCGGGGGTTGGAAAACCGGTCGTGCTGTATACCCACGATGTCTACCCCCCGATCAACCCTCGTCCATTTACCATGGACTTGATCATTGTACATATGAGTAGGGGGGAAGAAAAAAGATACTGGCAGAGTCCAGATGGTGGATTCAAGAGATCTATTCGACCCGGCACATATATGAAGAACAGTCCTTGGGTCTCGGAAGCTCACCATGATACAATCCCCTGTTATTGATTTTCTGGTTTTACCCAGCCAAGGTACCCTTCTCACCATGATAATTTCATTGTTAAGGTGCGCTGGGAGGGGTCTGTTCCAGTTCAACCATTTAATAACTCTACTTTTAAGTTAGCAGAAGTTTTCACCTTCACCCACTTCAAGAGGGGGAACGCCGGCCGTAACTACCATAAAGCCATTAGCCTCAGGGGGAAGGTCGGGTCTCCTGGGTCTGGGAGCAGGTTTCTCCGGGGGTGAGGGGGCAATACTGTCAGTCAGTGTAGCTCCGTCGTAGGTTGTCACCGGGGGAACTGGGCCTGCTAGTTGTGAAGATGGAATACTAAATTTACTATGTTGGGTCGGGACTAGATTAGCCATAAGAGGTTGCAAAAGGGGAATAGCAGTAGTCACCAAGGGAGGTCTCGGATTAACTGGAAGGATTTGTGGAATGGGATGGATAATAGAAGGGGGATTGGGCTCAGAGGATCTACCTTGGGTGGTAACCGGTAGTTTCATACTACTTAATGTAGCCTCTAGAATAGTGAGTCTAATCTCCACTTTCTTTATGCTCTCACTGATGAGCAGGAGCAATGATCTTAATAAAAATTCCAAGTTCCCTAAAGGAGCAACATGGGGTGGTACATTATCCCCAGGGGCATTAACAGGATCAATAATATTAATGCCCTTATCGGGGGGGAATTACGCACATCCACCATTATTCTATCGGGGATTGGGGGGGGGGCTTAGAGGCTTTCCCGAAATCAGAGTGGGGGATTTTAGTTTTACCCTGCCCTCCCCTCAGCTTCCTTCTTCGCTTATTGGGAGGAGGGCCATGCATCTCAGCTACAACTACTAGCTTCGTCTTAACTTTCCTAGCTTTCGATGCTGGGATGGGTTGAGAAGTTAAATCAACGGCCGTACAGCTAGGGCTGGTGGGGTGGGTAACCTTAAGGACCTGCTCAGTAGGTAGACAGGGGCTAGGAATACAATCCCTCAACAAAAGCGGGACACCATCCTGGGATAATAGCTCCTCGCTAACATTAGAGGAGCCTCCCTCTTGGGAGATGGAAATGTCAGCAAGGGGCCTGTTTTTCAGGTTCTCAATAGAGCGACGACGCTCCGCCCTGCGATCCGCCAGAGAGGCTTCCTTATCCGCATCCCCATCACCCAATGGTCGTGAAAAATAATTGTCCAGAGTTCTGTTTTTAACACCCGCCACCTTCACAGTAGTTCCCTCCAAATTTGGAGATGGCATATCTAGTACCCTTGTCAGGAGCAAAAGCAGTTAGAATCAATACACATACAACAAACACACGAGGGTAGGCCCAGCCCAGCCTACTCAAGCCTACGAGGGCCTCAGAGGGCCCGCCCTTCGCCCCGGGCGCTCCCGCGCAGCGGTTTCCTCTTTCAGTTAGGTATAGCTGGGGCGGGGAGACGTGACCGGAAGGGAGAGTGGCCTCAGGTGTTGCGAGCAGGGACTCCTGGGAGGTTGAGTCCCTGCTGTGCTACTCGCAGCCCTGCCGGTACCTGGAAGCTCAGTTTGCTGTAGTCCCGCAAGCCCCACAACCCCTCTGTTTCAGACGACAAAGCGGGACCCCGGGCAAGGAGTTATACAAATCCTAGTCTCTCGGGGGCAATCAGCAACAATCCACAGTCCGTAAGGCGTTCCTTAGCAATGAAGTTTCCCCAGAGAGGCAGTAAAAGAAAGTTTTTGAACTCAGAGGTAACAGTTTACTCAGACCGCTAATTTGCTTGAAATTGCACCCTACTTAGAAGAATGTTCTAGGGAGCAGAGGGAACTATGAACTATGAAGTAGGCTGTTGAGGCAGAGCTGCGACGGCTATACTGTGCTTCAAACCGGCCCCCTCACTGCTCGCGTCCTTGCTTTTCCTCTCAGCAGGCAGGCAGCAGCTCAAAACGGCAAGGGTGCCAGCTGGCCGTAATAGCTAGGGCAGCTCACTGTATTTTCCCACGCCGTCTTTCCTTTGTTCCTCCACTCTGCTTTGCACCAGAGCGTCAGAGTGCCAGAAGTCTCCCGGGGTCTCCTTTGGCTCTCCTGTGGCAACAACGCAGCAGCACCAACGCGGCTTCTTGATATGTGTAGTTTAGCAGTTTTCTTGAGCCCCACAGTTCTCGGATTAGTCTGTGAGCGAGTAGAAGGAAAATTGGACCTCAAGTAGATAATTATTTTTTTTCCCCTTTTTAAGATAATCGTAGGCGGGAGTTATGTGCTATTTTCAATTTGTTTTATATATATATTACCTACTGGTGGTCGCCAGTAGGTATATATATATAGGATTTTTTCTCTATGGGATTTTTGAAAATTCTATGTCTAATAACTTTGGCGTTTGTGGACGGAATTGGCTGAAATTTTCAGGAAAATGGCACATTTTGTTTCTGAGCAGCCCCTGAAAATTTGGGGGGTTCGTCAAGGGGGGGCCGAGAAAAAAGGGGGGGTCCCAAAACGCGTTTTTCCCATGTTAATTTCCATAGGGCGGTTGGCCTCACTTTTAGCTCGAACGGCTGAATGGATTTGCATGAAGCTTGGCAAAATTGTAGGGACTGTTAGCCCGATGTGCCTTTGCTAGGTCTCAATATATGTGCTCCAGTGGATTTTGATAAATTAACGTTCAAAAAAATATATATATCTGTGACAGCGCTCCGGGTAGCGCTCCGGTTCGCGTACTTGACGCGTAACGGAACTTCGCGAAGCGAAGCTGATTGGCTCTCCGGTGTCTGTCAACATTCTAAACAGTCTGGAGCGGCCACCATCTTGTCTCTCGGTAGGATCGAGAGACAAGAGGAGGCCAAAATGAAAGGGGAAATGACCACAAGGGGGCATAGTAGATCCTCCCTGACCCCCTAGGTTTGATGTTGAGGCTTTAAAAGGGCCCCGCGGGGCAAAAAAAAAAAATCAATAAAAAAAAAAACGTTTTTTTTGCGTGGGGAGCGCCCGGTACGCTTTTGTGCAATGGGCGGGGGGAGGGAATCGTTCAAAGCACATCAGCGTGCATAAACACGAAAATGTTTTTATCTACCACGTACTTGACTTATCTCTCTGAGATGCATTCCCTTGTGTTTCGGCAATGGTAGTCTGTTCATTACATAGATCGCCCGAGGGCGGTAGTACAGACCGCGCATAGGAAAGGGTCAAAAGCCAGGGGTATAGGAGTAAAATTAACGTTCAAAAAAATATATATATCTGTGACAGCGCTCCGGGTAGCGCTCCGGTTCGCGTACTTGACGCGTAACGGAACTTCGCGAAGCGAAGCTGATTGGTTCTCCGGTGTCTGTCAACATTCTAAACAGTCCGGAGCGGCCGCCATCTTGTCTTTCGGTAGGATCGAGAGACAAGAGGAGGCCAAAATGAAGGGGGAAATGACCATAAGGGGGCATAGTAGATCCTCCCTGACCCCCTAGGTTTGATGTGGAGGCTTTAAAAGGGCCCCGCGGGGCAAAAAAAAAAAAAAAAAATCGCTTTTTTTGGCGTGGGGAGCGCCCGTAACGCTTTTGTGCAATGGGCGGGGGGGGGGCATCGTTCAAAGCACATCAGCGTGCATAAACACGAAAATGTTTTTATCTACCACGTACTTGACTTATCTCTCTGAGATGCATTCCCTTGTGTTTCGGCAATGGTAGTCTGTTCATTACATAGATCGCCCGAGGGCGGTAGTACAGACCGCGCGTAGGAAAGGGTCAAAAGCCAGGGGTATAGGAGTATGTGACAAGCGAGCCATTTAATTGAAAAAACTAAACATGACAAACGGTTGCAGGATCAGTGAAGGTTGATTTTATAATTGAAAGTATAACAGGATCAGTTACAATAAAATCGTCCATACGCACACCATGGGCGAGTATCATGGGTTACATTACGTTGAAGCTTTATTAATACAATAATCAATAATGAAAAATCGACATCAATAGGGTTGTCCGTATTCCCAGTCAGTACCCTTCCCCGCCCGCCATGTGCACAAAGACCGCATACATCCCCCATAACGTCAAGGCTAAGTAACTAGAACGTCATAAGGAGATGCAAGTCGCTCCCATACTGGCGCCATTTTGGTCAAGGCCAGGCAGGTCCAGAGTATAGTTTAATGTCTTTAATAAGTAGCGGCAGGACCAGAAACCCTTTCGGCAGTTCTGGCTTCGTTATTACAAGCACTAGAAAACAAGACATTCTGGGCAATACCACCCTTGACGCAGCCCTTTATTCTACAAGATGGTGTCTTTCAAAAGCCAGGGGTATAGGAGTATGTAATAAGCGAGCCATTTAATTGAAAAAACTAAATGTGACAAACGGTTGCAGGATCAGTGAAGGTTGATTTTTTAATTGAAAGTATAACAGGATCAGTTACAATAAAATCGTCCATACGCACACCATGGGCGAGTATTATGGGTAACATTACTTCAAAGCTTTATTAATACAATAATCAATAATGAAAAATCGACATCAATAGGGTTGTCCGTATTCCCAGTCAGTACCCTTACATCCCCAATAACGTCAAGGCTAAGTAACTAGAACGTCATAAGGAGTTGCAAGTCGCTCCCATACTGGCGCCATTTTGGTCGAGGCCAGGCAGGTCCAGAGTATAGTTTAATGTCTCCAATAAGTAGCGGCAGGACCAGAATTACATTAATGAAGAATGTTGAAGAGTAGTATGTTGAAAATCTGAAGCCATCGTTCTACAAACTCTCAACCAGCCGTGGATGGAAAAATCCTGAAGAATGTACAAACTGAAAACCAGTTTTTGTCTGCATAGCATCAGCAGCAACACTTGAGTCAGCTTTGTGTGAAGCCGCCATCTTGATCCAATCAATACCGTCCCCTTGCACACATTCAGGGACCAGGCCGCATGAAGTGTCTTCAGATCAAACGGATTGAGGGACAAGGTCCAAAATGGAAGAGTCACCAAAAGGCAAAAAGTTCTGCCGGACCCCGGGAGCCGGTCGCCTATGTCGGGGGCGATCTCAGGCCACACCAGGGCAACAAGACTTGGGGAGGGGGCAGGAGCCAAGCGTCCCCTCCCAGTCCGCGCTACCACACCGCCCCTCGGGGGCCTCCGTCAAGCGGTTCAGGGAGGCACCGCAGGCAGCTGTTCTTCAGATCAGTGGCTCTCACCGGCAAGGCTCCCCTCCGTTAGCAGCGATCGTTGGCGCTGTGGTTGCGGCCGGAGGCCCCGCCTAGTCAACGCCCCGGCCTCTCCATGTCGTAGGCCGCAAGAGTGGGCGCAACTCTGCTGGCCGAGCGAGAAATACCGTCCCCCTGCACACATTCAGGGACCAGGCCGCATTGCGAGTGCACCGCAGGACGTGTCTTCAGGTCAAACGGATTGTGGGACAAGGTCCAGAATGGAAGAGTCGCTGTATCGCAAGAGTGGGTGAAATTTAGCCGGATGGCGGGTGAGACGCTGTAATAGCAAGAGCAGGCGCAATTCAGCTGGCCGAGAGAGACTTGGGGAGGGGGCAGGAGCTAAGCACCCCCTCCCAGTCCGTGCCACCACACCGCCTCCGGGGGGGCCTCCGTCAAGCGGTTCAGGGAGGCACCGCAGGCAGCCGTTCTTCAGATCAGTGGCTCTCACCAGCAAGGCTCCCCTCCGTCAGCAGCAATCGTTGGCGCTGTGGTTGCGGACGGAGGCCCCGCCTAGTCAACGCCCCGGCCTCTCCATGTCGTAGGCTGCAAGAGTGGTCGCAACTCAGCTGGCCGAGCGAGACTTGGGGAGGGGGCAGGAGCCAAGCGCCCCCTCCCAGTCTGCGCCACCACACCGCCCCTCGGGGGCCTCCGTCAAGCGGCTCAGTGAGGCACCGCAGGCAGCGGTTCTTCAGATCACAACAGAGTCTCATGCTCGATCGATTGAGCTGGCCGAATCAGGCAACAAGAAGGTGTGGGGGGGGGCACCTCTTGCTCAACCACCACCTGAGGAGGTGGTACTCTCTTCCTAGGAGTTGGTGGTGGTGGTGGGGATGCACCAGCTGAAGCTACAACACTTGCTATTGCTAAGTGATGAAAAAAGGTCTTCCTCTCACAAAGATGAAAGTCAGAGTGAGGAAACAAGGAGGGGTTTTCATCATTTGGGACAAAAAATAGTTCTCAACCAATGAAAAGTGTTATTTTTAGGTCACATGACCTAGTCTCACATCATTAGGAACCCAAAAGTGAAATGAACCAATGAAAAGTTTTATTAACAAGTCACATGACCTGTTATGCTTACGCTACGTGCTCCGTGCCGCGCCCCGGATCGCTTCCGGGAAGCTGCGCTTTGCGCCTCACGCACCGGAGCACTTCCGGGTGCGCTAACGCGGCGCGTCATATGACAGAAGAGACAGGCAACAAGAACCATCAGTCAAAGAGGGGAGGGCAAGTTCTTCTCTACCGGGTCACGTTGGGGCTCCACCGGAACTGATCGAATCGGTAGTCTACAGTGTTTCTGGATGTTTCAGACTGAAGCTGGCGTCAGCATGAGAGCATTCCGTGGCTACGTCGTAGCCATTCCGCGAGCAATCATGGCAGTCGCTCCCCACCGCAAGTCTGCGGGAGTCGGGGGCCCCGGCGACTCTTGTAGAATCTTCAAGGCTGAGGGGACGCTTTTGGGAATGGGGCCCATGCCCTAGCAGTCAAGCGTCCGAGTTCCAGGGTTGCCCAGAGCCATCCTTGCAGGCCAGGCCCAAGTCTGTGGAGCCGACCGCCATTTCCTGAGCTCCGTGGCAGCCGCCTGTCGCTGTACTGCAAGAGTGGGTGCAATTCATCCGGATGGCGGGTGAGACGCTGTAATAACAAGAGCAGGCGCAATTCAGCTGGCCGAGCGAGGCCCTGTGCCACAGGAGCGGGCGCAACTCAGGTGGCCGAGTGAAGCGCTGGGGTGTAGCTGAGAAACCTCCACCTGGGGAGGTGGGGGAGGCTCGTTCGCGCTGCCTCTCCCTTCCAGTGCACCCCACGCCGTCTCCTGGCGCAGGTATATGTGATGGTTGGACCAGGGCACCGCAGGACGTGTCTTCAGGTCAAATGGATTGTGGGACAAGGTCCAGAATGGAAGAGCCACCAAAAGGCAACAAGTTCCGCCTGACCCCGGGAGCTGACCGCCTATGTCGGGGCGATCTCAGGCCACACCAGGGCAACAAGACTTGGGGAGGGGGCAGGAGTCAAGCGCCCTCTCCGAGTCCGCGCCAGCACACCTCCCCTCGGGGGCCTCCGTCAAGCGGCTCAGGGAGGCACCGCAGGCAGCGGTTCTACAGATCAGTGGCTGTCACCGGCAAGGCTCCCCTCCGTCAGCAGCAATCGTTGGCGCTGTGGTTGCGGCCGGAGGCCCCGCCTAGTCAACGCCCCGGCCTCTCCATCTCGTAGGCCGCAGAGTAGTCAGGGAGAAATCCCGGGAACGGCGGCATGCATTTGGATCGATGTTGCAGCAGGCTGCCATGTAAATAGTTATTTAATAAAACGTTTTACCCTGTTACTTTGCTGGTGTGTTGTATATATTTATAATATTTGCATAGGGTTTGTCGTTGTTTTGGGCGGGGTGGGCGGCGGAGCCGAGCTGTCTTGCAGCCATCATGGCGTCGAGCTCAGTTCCTCTCACTATGTTCATATTTCTCATGAGGGGTTGTTCCTAATGTTTCTATTTTAGCGAGGTCAAAAAGAGATCCCATTAGTGGCCTACTGATTTTGCTTGATTCCTTTTGTTTTTTCTAACGATTTTTCACTAGCTGCAAAGACTAAACAGAGTATTGCGACTCTGTGCTTGTTTGTAAATAGAGAATGAACCAAAGAGAACCAATTCCAAAACAGTAAATGCTTGGATAACAATCAATCAAATGGAGAGGGAAGCAGGCACGACGGATTACAACGGGGGCAAAGGCCTGCGTTACCTACCCTTCACTATCTGCAAAGAGAGAATACTCCGAAAAGAAAAGAGGGGGGGCAGCGTTCAAAGCACATCAGCGTGCATAGACACGAAAATGTTTTTACCTACCACGTACTTGACATTTTAAAGCTTTTGATATTTGCTATTAAAAAACCATTGAAATTCCCTGAAAAAAACGTAGGTTATAGATCATATATAGTTAGGAATTAGCATTTACAAAACCTTGAAAATTCACTGAAAAAACCATGGGTTATAGACCATATATAGTTAGGAATTAGCATTTACAAAACCTTATTTTACTCACACAAAACCATTGAAATTCCATATATAGTTAGTTGCACTAACTATATATCGCGCACCCGCAATCCACTGCTGATGATGTCACATATTACATCATTCATGACATGGTCAGTGACATCACTGATGACATCACTGATGACAACTCAAATGACATCACTGATGACATCTCATTTGACATCACTGATCACATCACTGATGACATCACTCATGTGATAATACGATGAACCTCTTCAGACTCTAATATAACATTACATACACTCAGTATAAACAGACACTCACAGACTGTCACTCATCCATGGAGTTACTCACACACCTAGTCAGTCATGCAAAGAATCAATCACACCTCCATTTCCTCAACTATACAGTTATACACACCTTACTTATTCAAACATATTCTAACACATATTTACTCTCTTATACAATCCCTGACACAAGCTCACAATGATCCATACAGCCACTCACACATTCACTGGCTCTAATCCACAGTTATTTATATATGTCTACTCTCACATGTACTGTGTTTTACATACGTACTTACTTGCACATGTAGCACTGAGATATCCACATGCACTCTTGAACTCATACACCTAGTGAATCAACTGCTTACACATCTATGCACAGAGTCACACACCTCCCAGCCACCCACACACACACTCAGCCTCCCATTCAAATACTTGGGCAACCAATCAATAACCCATATAGCCACTCTTATAGCTACTGATCAACACATGCAGCAGCTTACACAACAACAGACATACTGATGCACAAATTAAGACAGTTTAGTCACTAACCCATGCACTCAGTGAGACACATTTAATCACTCTCTCATACAGTCAGTCATGCACCTACTAAATTCTTCATCCAGACACTTATACATCCACTCATTCTTCAATATGTAAAACATATTTAAACTTTACAGAAACATACAGTCACTGGATGTTGACATCAGTGATGTCACTGACCATGTCATGAATGATGTAATATGTGACATCATCAGCAGTGGATTGCGGGTGCACGATATATAGTTAGTGCAACTAACTATATATGGAATTTCAATGGTTTTGTGTGAGTAAAATAAGGTTTGGTAAATGCTAATTCCTAACTATGGGGTCGATTAGGATCGCGGACGGACTTGCGTCCGTCCGCGACTCCAGAGCAGGAGGGAACCTCCGCATGGCATGCGGAGTTCCCTCCTGTGCAATTAGGATGTGACCGCAAGGTTTGCGGTCACATCCTCTATTTTTAACATTGCGGCGGGTGGAGCTTCAAGCTGCACCCGCCGCAATGTTAAAAATGCACGCATTGCATTTGCATGCAGTAAGAGGCAGGCACCGCGCGGTGCCTGCCGCTTTCTTCATGCAAATGCAGGGGGGTACCATAGGTACCCCCCATGTGCACCCCCCACCCCAGTGAAGTTCCGTATGCTTTTCCACGGCGGAAAACCCGGCGCGGAAAAGCATAATTTAAAGGCCATCCTAATATGGTGGACGGTGTCTGGAAGACACCGTCACCATATTACAGCTTTTCCGCCGCGGTTGTAAGCCGACCGCGGTGGAAAAGCTGCGGACGGAAACCAGGACCCACCAGCCATCCTAATGTGGCGGTGGGTCTTGGTCAGTTCGCTGCGGTTTTTCCGCATCCTCGGGGCCGGCGGTGGCTTCCGCCGGCCCCGAGGATGCGGAAAAACCGCAATCATAATGACCCCCAATATATGGTCTATAACCCATGGTTTTTTCAGTGAATATATATATATATATATATATCTTTTTTTTTTGTGGAAATTTATTTTATCAATTTAATTATTCAATCCTCCCCTTCCCTATGCATGATCACCAGTGAATATCTATATTTATTGTGCGTGTCTTTTTTTTCCCTTTTTTTCCCCTTTTTTTTCTCTGTTTTCCCCTTTTCCCTTTTGTGTTACCGATTTCCCTGTTTGATCTCTTCCTTTTTCATTTGTTTATCTAAGTTTGATTTCTAAACCTTATGAGAGTTAGCCTGGTTGTGGGCTTGAGCTTGGGCGTGATCTCGAATGGACTCTAACAGCTCATCAGCATCATGTGTAGTGCGGACATTATGCATCGTTATTATTATACATGATGCGCAGGAATGCAGGGAATCTCATCTGCACCGTAGCCCCGTAAGATCTAAATTTATCCATGCGCTGACCCAATTCCCACTGTCTGTCCAGTGTAGTTTTTGAGAGGTCAGAGCGAATCTCAAAAGAAAAATCAGGACCTTTTATTGTGCCAGCTTTCAGGGCTAAATTTAGTATTTTATCCTTGAGGGTATACGTCAGGAAGTTAACTAACACTTTCCTAGGTTTAGTCCTTGCTGGGTTCAAACGAAATGGATCCCTATGTATCCGTTGGATGTCCTTATCGAGTTCTTCAACCGTTTCCTCCAAGTTGAGTGCCTCTTTTATTAGTTTTGTTATGTATCCCTTGAGATCTCCACTTTCTTTCCCTTCCGGAATCTTCAAAAGTCGAATGTTGTTGCGTCTAGAAAAGTTTTCCAACACTTCTATTCGCTCTTTCATGTTTTCTCCCTCTTTTTGGAGGTTATATATTTTTGACCAGGCGCACTCCAAGTGGTTAGTTAGTAAACCCACGGAGCTTTCTAGAGACTCGGCCCTTTCATAAAGGCCATCAACCTTATGACCTAGTTCCTCACAGGTTGCTCTTATTTCATTTTGATTTACTTTAGAGACTACAAATTCCTGTCTAATCTCTTCTCTCATTGTTGCGATGGAGGAGACTACAGCCTCGAGCGATTTACCAAAATCTAGAGCTGTGTTTTGTTCAGCCTCCCTTCCAACTGATGCATCCAGGGACGCCCCCTCTTGAGATATTGCGCTGTGAGTTCCCTTCTCTGTAGAGGTTTTTGAGGCCAAAGGTGTGATAGAATAACTGGAGCTTCGTACCCTTGCCCCTCATATTGTTGCACATTGATTACACCCCCAGTTGATAGTGAATCGGGTTTGCTCTGCATTTGCTTGTTGCTTTCCATAGCTACTGCTGCCATGTCCTGCGTAATCTGTGTAATCTGCAAAATTTGGGGTAGGACTCTAAAATAAGAGCGCAGTGATGGTGTAATGTCACCTGGGGCTTTCAAGCTCTTATTCTTGAGTTTATTCTTGTTTCTTTGTTGTTTTTTAGTGTCTAAGGCTAATTCAGATTTTTTTTTTAGCTCATGTGCTTTCTTGTGAACCTCCCCCCAAGTGCACCCTGGGCCCTGTAGTTCATTTCCTGAAGTTTCTAAAGTTTTAGCCTTGCTCCTTGTTATTCTCACTTGAGACTCCCTGGTCAAATCCTCGCTATAACCTCTTTTACAGTCACTATTTGTGGGCCCCCTTGCATTAATTATTCCCACCTTACTTGGGCAAGCGTTGATGTCACCTTGATCCTTCTGCTCGGCCGGCTCTCTCACAGCTCCTCCTGCTTTCTCGGCTATCTCAGCATCTACTGCCTTGCGGTGCTTTTTCTTGCTCCCTCCGCCACTCTCTGCCACCGTATGGAGTCTCCGTGCCGCGGCCACCCGGCCGCGTCTTATCTCCGCTGCCGCCCGCCACCAACACAGTCGAGAAGCGGAGTTCGGCAAAGGTAATACTGCCGACGGGCACATCCACAAATACAAACCCCCAGTGGCAGAAGCCAAAAAATAAAAGAAAAAGAAGATCGGGTCAGCGTGCAGTTTCTATGCTTCTATGCTGCTTATTGCAAACCTCCACCGGCAGACACCTCCGCAGCCGAGAGTTCAAAGTCTGCGTACGCGGAGGGCTCCGCCCCCCTCTCCGTGCTCTGATCCCTAGCCTGTCTACACTTTCGTTAATGGCGAAAGAAGAAACCGCCGAGAGCTACAGATTAAATACCGGTCAGTACATGGCTTCAAGGGGGCCGGTTCTTCTCTTTTTCTCCCGCTTTCCTCGCTCACATTACCATCGTAGCGGTAGCGGTAGCAGTGTAGGTTCTGGATCGGCTGCTCTCAGGAGCGTGCGCGCCGCTCTAACCCGCGGCCGCCATGTTTCCGACTGGTCATTGTCTTGATTACTAATTTTATTTATAGTAATCTGTACTTCACAATTGATAGTACTGTTTTTAAACACAGAAGTTTATCATATCAAATGTACATATATACATATCTCTCTATTTAAACAAAACACCTATATACACATATTTAAATTCAAGTAAAGCAAGGAATCTGTCACAAAAAATACAAAGAAATTCTGTTTTCACCAAAAGACGAATTATTAAATCAAACAGAGTGCCCCGCCTACTCAATCAGAGGATCCACTAAGAGGACGTCGTGTACAGACACAATAGGTTCTACAAAATTCTGAACCCAAATTCAAGATTGTGTTCAACCAAACAATTTAATCAGGTACACAATATCAACAGACTCCTCTTGTCGAGAATGGCATGTCGACGCAGACGCGTTTCTGCCTGCAGGAATCTTGGCCTCCTCAGGACAAGGGTGAATAGAAAACCTACAAATACACAAAAAGGACCTATCTGGTTCACAAGTATACGTCTCTGCGCCACCCCAGTGCACAGTAACCACCACCAACACCACAGGGGAGGACTAGTGGGAGCACCAAAAACAAATGTGCCATTCATTCAATACATAGACCACTGTTGCCATATAGAAATTAATCCGAATCCTATACACTCATCAATAAAGCACCACTTTACATATTCGCACATGGGCCGAAAATGCTTTAAATAAAGAGAGAACCAGTACAGAAAAGATACTCACAAGTTAAATAAATTAAAGAATAAATAAAACCCACTTAGCGACTAACTCCATGTAGACTCTACCCAATGTAAATACACCACCACCTTGGAGATAAGGGTAACCAACCACTTACTACTATTTCAACCAAGGCGTAGTCTCCAAAAAACCGTCCAGAGCAAAATAAGTTCTTCTCTACATCAAGAGAGTAACACAAACAATCTATTAGGGTGGAGCATTTTATAATATAGCACTAGCACGTCTCACAATAGTGGATGAACACAAAAAGCTACACTCTCTTACCAGGAACACACAGGGTTAAGTCTTCACCAAACATCAATCTTGACCCCTTATAACGCGGAACACTCTCCTCTTCTGACAACTCTTATAATGTCCGGCAACTCAGCAAACACAGGGCACTGTTATCAGTATATTTAATCTCAAAAATCCTCATAGCACAAAGTGACAGGCCAAGACTCACACACTTTCTTCATGTGATTCCTAGAGTTCCTAAAAATCCAGTTCGCCACATACCTTGCTAACTCAGTATACTTTAACATGAGAAATTCACGGCTTGCTAACTCAGTATACTTTAACATGAGAAATTCACGGCTGCTTCCATCTCTGCAAACACCTGGCTCGAGTAAATGCGCCCATCTAATCCGGTTTTCGGCGTCTCACGTGATCGCGGTTCAGCGTATCACGTGATCGGCCCTAGCAGTACAACAATAATAAAAAAGGGACTACAGGCCTGACTCTGGCATAACTCATAAGCCTTACGTGGTAACCAGGAAGAATAAAAGGAAATGTTCTTTCCGAATATCTATCAACTAGCGTGGTACTCGGCATCACACGAGTGAAAGCCAAACAAATAAGAGGTGCTTCCACTCGACCACGTACTGAAAAATGGACCTGTGGATCGCGACGATACGCCGCTTATTACGGATTTTCTGGCTGATCTCCTTTTTCCGGTATTGTTGGAGGACACGAGAAAGACACTTGAGTGTCCTCTCATGCAGCATGAGATACGCGCTACGATCAAAAGCCTTAATCGTAATAAGACCCCTGGTATGGATGGGTTACCGGTGGAATTTTATTCAACGTACTCAGATATTCTAGTACCGGTACTGGAGAAAGTGTACAAAACGGCGTTTGATGAGGAGCGGTTGCCGGAATCCACCATCCGGGCATTGGTTACTTCTATTCCCAAACCGGGCAGGGACACACTGGACATGACGAACTATAGGCCTCTCTCTCTGCTCTCGACAGAATACAAGATCCTTAGTAAAGCGTTGCCAGTTCGTATCCAATCTCACCTCACTACACTTATACATCCAGACCAATGTGGTTTCCTCCTAGGCCGTAGTACTTCATTAAACTCACGCAGGTTGCATGGCCTGATGTCGGCCTCGTCCCCGGACCTGCTGCGAGCAGGCTGTATAGCGCTTGATCTGAAGCAGGCGTTTGACTCCCTGGCCTGGTCATTTATGTTTGAGTCGCTGAAACGCTTAGGGTTTCGGGAAATTTTTCTGCGTTGGATACACCTATTATATATTGACCCCACTGCGAGAGCCCGCACAGGCAGGTATGTCTATACACAATCCATAGAGGCACTCGGCAGGGTTGCCCCTTATCCCCGATCTTATTCATGCTAGCGTTGGAACCGCTGGCGCTACGTAGTGCCTTTGACCAGTAGGGCATTCCGGTAGATGGGTCACAACACCTGATATCTATTTATGCAGACGATATCATGCTGTATTTCCGGGATCTAGAAGCTGATCACACGGAGATCTTTGATCTTTTTCAGAGATTTGAAAGAGTGTCAGGCCTGGCAGTGATTCTGGGGAAATTGGTGGGATTCTTCTTTAAAGAAGACATGCAACCCACTCATATCCAGTTTGGAACGTGTCCGATACCGGTAGCCCCGGACTCTTTTAAGTAGTTGGGCAACAAAATCTACAGGAAACCGGCTGACCAAATTGATGGGAACATCAAAAGTGCCATTGCACGACTCCGTGGCAGCGTGGGCTTCTGGACATCGCTGCCGCTGTCGGTAATGGGCAGAGTTGCCATATCTAAAATGATAATGCTTCCCCGCCAGCTGTATTATTTTGTGAATATACCTGTACCTCTACCCAACACATTTTTAACTCTATTAACACCCTGCTGATTACCCTTATCTGGGGCACTGGTCGGAGACGCATTAGTTTGTGTAAGCTCCAACTGGGAACCAAACTGGGGGGACTGGGTGTACCAGATTTCAAAGGATATTTTTATGCCAGCCAGCTACAGTAGCTGTCGTATTGGGTTGCGGGTGAGAATCTTCAGGAGATTGCCTACACGAAAGAGCGCATTGACCGTGGGGAGCTTCACTCTCTGTTATTACCAAAGGCCCGGATACCCCTGAATTGCCCTCACCTTTTACATACGGTGCTAACGTGCTGGAAAAAAGCCTTATCCTATACGTCCTCAATACCTTCCTATGCGATGAACATTCCATTACTAGGTATTCCGAAACCACAGATGTTCTTACATGTACTGTACCGCAGACTTTGACAGACCACGGGGTGGACGAGGTGGGTGCCTTTTTCGGTGATGAGGCAATGCTAGACTTGGACTCCTTCATGCAGGGTACAGAAGCCCCCCCACACACGTATTTATTACACGCCGTGACCTCACATTATATCAGGAGCATGTGGGCACCCTTACGATTGAAACCTACACAACATGAACTGGTATACTTGATGTACTATATGGGCGAGGGGGGACATCTAGTTCACTGGCTCTATACGGGGATTAGGGAACATGCGGCAGTCCCGCTCACGGCATTCAGAGCATCCTGGGCTCAGGATTCGGGTTTAGAACTAAGGGATAAAACCTGGCAGCTTATACTAGAACACCCTAAGACGGTATCACGTAATGCTAAATTTAGGTACATTCAAATGATGGTACTTCACAGGGCATACCTCACGCCAAAGACAATCCACCGTATGTTCCCAGACTCCCCCCATTGTTGTCCCCGCTGTCAGGGCGAAGAGGCTGATTTTATTCACATGTTGTGGTCCTGCCCACGGTTATTGTCCTATTTGGACGAATTATGCAAGATGCTTCATATGATAACACAATTACCTGTCCCGTTGGAACCCTTGTACTGTCTGGTGGGGATGCGTAAGAGGTCAAAGGCTTGGAAGGTTAAACTGAGACTTATTGACATGGCCATGCTTCTAGCGATTAGATGCATAACAATGAGATGGAAATCCCCTAGGTCCCCTAGTGTGAATACATGGTGATCAGACCTGTTGCAGAGGGACAAAGTTGAAGGGGCGGCCCTGAGACGAGAGGAAGAGAGAGGTCATAGGAAACAACCTATAGCAATGGACTGGGATGGGATAATACTGAACTTGGAGGGATTGGATGATGAGATGCTTAATGTAGATAGTTCACAATAGTTGGTCGGGGGCCGGGAGAGAGGTCTGCTTAGAGGCCTTTTTTCTCCCCCCTCCCATGAGTCGAAGAACAGGTTTTCTTTTTCCCTGTAGCTGCAAGACTACTGATGTTTATTATTGGCCCTAACGAACATACTGGAATTTAGTACGAAGCGACCAGGAGGGGGTGGGTCAGAGGGTGGGCAAGGGGTGGGTAGACTGTTGAGGGTGGGAGGGTAAGGTTGAATGATTAATCTTGATTCTGCTGTTGACAAAGTATGGGATACGGTTGTAGAGATGGAAACTGCCATTGATTGATATTGAGGTTATGTTATAATTTTCTTTTGTTCTGAAATGTCGTTATATGATTGAACTGCGATATTATTGAATAAAACAAGAGGAATAGTGTGTAAAGGTCAAAAAATAGAAAATAAGACTGTGGTACATATATGATCTGAAGTACTGTAAACTTGTCTGTTCATTCTGCAATAAAGAGTTTAAAAAAAAAAAGACAAAAGATGGCCAGTTATCCGAGACTCTGCAGTACATAGTCATAATGAAGCAACGATTAGCGGCGCTTGCACATTGGAATTCCGAGCTGAAGACTCAGAAAATACATCGCGAGGAAGCAACCTTAGAAAGATAGGTCTACCGGAAAAAATAGAAGGCCACAACATGATAGACTACCGTGAAAAATGGCTGCGAGTGGTAGTAGCGCCAGACGGCCTATCAATCTTCTTCGCCCTGGAGAGGGCGCATGGAGTCCCTGTGAAACCACCTGTACCAGGAGCGCCACCGCAGGTGGTGATAGCGCAGCTCCTCCAATACAGGGAGAGGGACCACATCCTTGCCCAGGCACGCCTCAAAGGGGACATAGCGGTGGGTAATTCAATGGTGCGAATATTCCCAGATTTTTACCAGGAGGTACAAAGACAGAGAGGCTCCTACCGGGAGAGAACAGCACTGAGGCCGGCGAGCCTTGAGAAAGACTCTAGCCCCCATGCAAGAAGAATGTATTAAGAACAACAAGGGCACCCATACGAGTCAGCTCAGGACCTCGGGGAACATATTTCTACAACAACAATGGTCCCATGCAAAAAGGGTTACGTGAAAGCAATAAATATAGACACAATGGAAACTATATTGTGTAGTATGACTTGTCCAGCCGGACAGAGGTCAAGAATTTTTACTGTACACTTGATATGTCATATAAAATACCTTCAATTCTTTAGAGTAGGACACAAGCCTGTGCCCTTACGCTTACAAATTGGCAAGGTGAGAAGGTAGTGAGGGGACAGAGAAGAGTATTTAGGCTGGAGTGAGCGATTTCTGTAAATATAACAGTGACAGAAATTCAGTTTACACCATTACAAGCATAACACATTCGGTATACATTTCAGGTATATGGTGTTTCAACAAGTCGACGGCGTTTTGATCCCACTTACAAAATCAAAGGGATCATCATCAGGACAAAAAGTATGCCTCAATAATACAAGCCACAATAGCCTAAGGGAAAAAAGGAAAGATAGAAAATATTTTTAGAAACAGATTATAAAGTTGTGTTCGAAAAAACCGTGGTGGTGATATCTAGTGAAAGTGAGATTAAAATTGAACGAATAGTGAAGTGCCAATTTCTTATCCGTTCGGTATCGACAGAATTATGAGGGTGTATTTACACATTGACGTCAAGTGCCTAGCAAAACAAGGTGAGGGGCGGTGAAAATCATGGGTTCCGTCTTGTCACATGGAACACGTGTTGGAGAATGGCAGTGACTCGAGGACGTCGTGTCTCAACTGAGAGCGATGGTGCAGGGCCAGAGTAAATTAAGTGAGATTATAAAAGGGAATTTTAAAAAATCGGAGGTAAACACGATCGTAACAGGCTACCTGGTAGAATCCGAATGAAACCATCAAGTAGAGTGGAAGGATAAGGCAAGACATCACAGCATCTAGAGTAAGGGAGTCAGTGATTTATCACCCACAACCGAGACATGGTATAATACCCGTATAAGGGACGGAATTAATTCTTACCAGTCACTCAATTAGTGAAGTCCTACACCGGCCAGGGTTCGGTTAGGGAAGAGTGATAAGGCGAACAATCAGGTCATCAACCTAAAGTAGATTTAGCCAGTAAGTACCGTGATATGACGTGCACAACCACACAATCGCGGGGGCGGCAGTAAAGCTTACCCGTTTAGGGGTGAACAAAGCTTTGAAGCAACCCGTTATAGGGTGCAGGTTACGCGCCAGCGGATGGCTTGGTCGCCTTCCACCGAGCCTGGTCGGGAAAAATACAAGGGGGGGTGTAAGAGTTGCATCGGTTGGGGAAAAAAAACACACAGCCGTCTAACAGCCGACATGGACACTTATCGATAGATTTGGCTTCGGATGTCTTCCCTGGCAGTGGCGGTTGTGTACCGCGAAGCAGGAAGTTAAAAGGGAACCCATTTGTAGAAAAGTAGGCGCTGATTGGGCGAGCGAATCAGAAGGGTAAAAATAAGTGTAGGACAAGACGGTGGCCATCTTAGGTGAGTGAGGACATGCATACAATTCATGCATCGACGCAGTGCAGAGTAAGAGCAAAGGAACATTAATGAAAATAAGCAGTTTAAGGAAATACTGATGTCTCGAAAACAAGTAACCACCATTACATTAAATTAGTCCAGTCCTCTTGCAGGTTAAGACCAGAGTTCAGACTGTCAGTTTTCAGGATCCATTTGAGTTCCTCTTTATTTAGCATTTTGGACAAGTCTCCACCTCTCGCAGGTAGGATTACCTGGCTGATTACAGTCCATTTGATTTCATTCTCCGAGTGTCCTTTTTCAACAAAGTGTTCAACGAGGGGAGCATTTGCGGTTTTGCATCTGATTCGGCTCCGATGTTGGGAGATCCTTAGTTTAATCTTTTGTTTTGTTTGTCCCACGTAGATCATGTCACATGGGCACAGAATTGCATAAATCAGATTACAACTATTACAGTTTGTGAAGGTTTTAAGTACATTTCTGATGTCTTTGAAAACAAATTCCTTACTTTCAATGCAGAAATCACAAACCACACAAAAGCCACATTTAGAGTGCCCCCTCAGAGGAGGGAGTGACCATAGGTCATTCAAGGTAGTGTTGGCTGTTCTGGGAGGTGGGAGAGCTGCCCTCACCAGCTGATCTTTTAAGTTTTTACTTCATTTGAAAGTGAATAGGGGAGTTTCAAGCGACAGGTTCCCTGAGTTGATAATGTGCCAATTCTTTTTTATACTTTTACGTATTTTGTTTGACACGGGGTAGAAGTTCGTGACACACACCAGTTTATCGGACACTTTCTTGGCTCTAGGTTCAAGTAATGTCTCCCGTGGGCAATACCAGGCCCTTTTCATGGAGTTCTTAACTAGGCGTCGTGGGTAGCCCCTGAATCTTAGTTTGTTTGCAAGAATATTTGCCTCCTGAAAATAGTCCGTTTTTTGGAAGCAGTTTCTTCTCAGTCTTAAAAATTGGGAGTAGGGTAAACTGTCCCTAAGGGCTCTAGGATGGCAGCTACTGTAGCTGAGTAAGGTATTCCTCTCCGTCGGTTTACGAAACAGAGAGGTAAAGAGTAGGCCATCTTTATGTTGGATGCACAGATCCAAAAAGGGAATACTCATTTTACTGTGAGTTAGAGTAAAGGTAAGTCAGTTACAGTTGTTGTTCAACCAATGTAGGAAAGGCGAGAGGTCTTCCACTGGGCCACCCCAAATCATAAAAATATGGTCAATATAGCGTTTCCAAATATTGACGCTTGGTGGAAAGGATTGGAGGCTGAAAGGATGGTGTCGCATTCGAGCCAGTCCATGTAAAGGATTGCCAAGGTCGGGGCAAAAATTGCCCCCATGGAAGTTCCTTTAACCTGCTGGAAATAGTCATTTTCAAACATAAAAAAGTTCCTAGTAAGGCAGATTTCCAACAACTGAATAATAAACAGAGTGGGTACAGGGTGTGGACGGGGTCGCTTTTCCAGAATTTTTTCCATTACAAGCAGGGAGTCTCTTTGAGGGATGTTTGTATAGAGTGACTCGACGTCTAATGTGCACAGAGTTTCGCTAACAGGATCAAAAGGATAGTTTTCAGTGAGATTTATCATAAACATACTGTCCCTGACAAAACAGTTTGTAATAGGAACAAAATCTTTCAGAAAAAAGTTTACATAGTGGCCAAGAGGTTCCAACACAGATCCACAACCAGAGACGATTGGGCGTCCAGAGGGATCATCTAGGCGTTTGTGGATTTTCGGTAATGTACAGATAACCGGTGTCCTAGGGTGACTTACATTAAGGAAATTAAATTCATGTTTGGAAATGAAATCGATCTCAAGGGCATCAGTAGTAACTTGCCTTATCAAGCCTTGTAGCTCTTTCGTGGGGTTGGTTGAGAGTCTGCAGTAATGGTCTGTGTTGGAAACTTGCCGTGATAGGGCAGTTTTACCGCCCCTCACCTTGTTTTGCTTGGCACTTGACGTCAATGTGTAAATACACCCTCATAATTCTGCCGATACCGAACGGATAAGAAATCGGCACTTCACTATTCGTTCAATTTTAATCTCACTTTCACTAGATTTCACCACCACGATTTTTTCGAACACAACTTTATAATCTGTTTCTAAAAATATTTTCTATCTTTCCTTTTTTCCCTTAGGCTATTGTGGCTTGTATTATTGAGGCATACTTTTTGTCCTGATGATGATCCCTTTGATTTTGTAAGTGGGATCAAAACGCCGTCGACTTGTTGAAACACCATATACCTGAAATGTATACCGAATGAGTTATGCTTGTAATGGTGTAAACTGAATTTCTGTCACTGTTATATTTACAGAAATTGCTCACTCCTGCCTAAATACTCTTCTCTGTCCCCTCACTACCTTCTCACCTTGCCAATTTGTAAGCGTAAGGGCACAGGCTTGTGTCCTACTCTAAAGAATTGAAGGTATTTTATATGACATATCAAGTGTACAGTAAAAATTCTTGACCTCTGTCCGGCTGGACAAGTCATACTACTCAATATAGTTTCCATTATGTCTGTATTCATTACTTTCACATAACCCTTTTTGCATGGGACCATTGTTGTTGTAGAAAAATGTTCCCCGAGGTCCTGTGCTGACTCGTATGGGTGCCCTTGTTGTTCTTAGTACATAATTTGCGCAATCGAATGATTGCAAGGGCTAATTTTGTCCTTCCACTTCTAGGAGTGGGTTACTTTCCTCTCTGCCCTTTCGTAGGTCTTATTGACAAACCTCACCCCTTTTCCCTTCCCACACGAATATACTGATATGTCTGATCCACCCCCTTTATACTCGGACGAGTATATTGACAAAATTTGTGCTGGACGTTCGCTATTCACAGATCAAGAAGAGACTACTGTGGCGGGTAGCTCAAATCTCTTAGATGACCCGGAAAAACAGAAGAAAAAAATTGTCTGCCTAGAATTGATGACCCTAATGCTCATAGAATATTTGAGGTCCAAAACTATTCCTTTAGGGCTATAGGTACAAAACATTCCGGGGGTCTTTACTGATAACCCAAGGTATATCACTGGCTTTAGCCATATAGGGACCACGTGCTCCAGACACTGGCTAGTTCTGGGTATTGAAACAGCGGGTGAGGAACTCAAGAAATTAGCTGATATTATCAAAGATTTAGAGAAACAAATCTCTGAAAATGACACTATCACTGATGCCAAAAAACTGTTAAACAAAATCGAAAAGAATATAACTGAATTCCATGGCATTGAACGAAATAAAAAATCTGTTAAAGTAAAAAAGGATATTAAATCCTTCACCCCAGAAAGAACATACCCGTATCTCCAGAAAGATTTTAACACTAACCGTAATTTCAGCCAGAACCGTCAGAACCCAAGACCTTGGGGACGATTTAACCGTAGGAACACAGTGGTGGGGTTTACTGACTCCTCTGCTGATTCCTCTGATAACTCTGACGCTGATGAAGGCCCAAGTACCTCTAATCCCCATTTTTTAGGGAGAGGTACAGGGAGGGGGAGGCACCCAAGAGAGGCAAGGTGAAACAGCAAGCCCGTTGGCACAACCCACTGGGAGAGCGACAAACGAGACACAAGTTTTATCAATGGTAACCAATCCTGATACCTCAGACATGACCATCCCACTATTCAATCTGTCTGATCATAGTCTCTCCTCTCAAGAGATCTCCATCCTTAGTAAAGGACTCTCTTTTGTGCCCACCACCTACCCCAACTTTCCGGAACTTCAATCCGAACTGTTGGCATTTTTCCGTAAAATAAGATTACGTGCATTCTTTGAACACAACCCATCTCAACCCAAAACTTCTGTAACCCCTTTCCGACCCCCCTCTACCTTCTCCCCAACATCCAATATGATCCCAAAGGAAATTCTTACCTTTGAAAAGGTCATCCTCAAAGAAACTATCAACTTAGCCAAATCCCACACGTTTATTCCTTACAATATCACTCTCGATGAGAAAAATGCCATCACATCACTACGTGACAAGAGTGATTTGGTTATTAAGCCAGCCGACAAAGGGGGTGGGGTTGTGTTACAGAATGTAGACCAATATAAAACTGAACTATCACGGCAAGTTTCCAACACAGTCCATTACTGCAGACTCTCAACCAACCCCACGAAAGAGCTACAAGGCTTGATAAGGCAAGTTACTACTGATGCCCTTGAGATCGGTTTCATTTCCAACATTAATTTGATTTCCTTAATGTAAGTCACCCTAGGACACCGGTTATCTACACATTACTGAAAATCCACGAATGCCTAGATGATCCCCCTGGACGCCCAATCGTCTCTGGTTGTGGATCTGTGTTGGAACCTCTTGGTCACTATGTAAACTTTTTTCTGAAAGATTTTGTTCCTATTACAAACTGTTTTGTCAGGGACAGTATGTTTATGATAAATCTCACTGAAAACCATCCTTTTGATCCTGTTAGCGAAACTCTGTGCACATTAGACGTCGAGTCACTCTATACAAACATCCCTCAAAGAGACTCCCAATTTGTTATGGAAAACATTCTGGAAAAGCGACCCCGTCCCCACCCTGTACCCACTCTGTTTATTATTCAGTTGTTGGAAATCTACCTTACTAGGAACTTTTTTATGTTTGAAAATGACTATTTCCAGCAGCTTAAAGGAACTTCCATGGGGGCAATTTTTGCCCCAACCTTGGCAATCCTTTACATGGACTGGCTCGAATGCGACACCATCCTTTCAGCCTCCAATCCTTTCCACCAAGGCATCAATATGTGGAAACGCTATATTGACGATATTTTTATGATTTGGGGTGGCCCAGTGGAAGCCCTCCCTCCTTTCCTACATTGGTTGAACAACAACTGTAACAGACTTACCTTTACTCTAATTCACAGTAAAACTAGTATTCAATTTTTGGATCTGTGCCTCCAACATAAAGATGGCCTACTCTTTACCTCTCTATTTCGTAAACCAACGGAGAGGAATACCATACTCAGCTACAGTAGCTGCCATCCTAGAGCCCTTAGGGACAGTTTACCCTACTCCCAATTTTTAAGACTGAGAAGAAACTGCTTCCAAAAATCTGACTATTTTCAGGAGGCAAATATTCTTGCAAACAAACTAAGATTCAGGGGCTACCCACGACGCCTAGTTAAGAATGCCATGAAAAGGGCCTGGTATTGCCCACGGGAGACATTTCTTGAACCTAGAGCCAAGAAAGTGTCCGATAAACTGGTGTGTGTCCCGACCTTCTCCCCCGTGTCAAACAAAATACGTAAAAGTATAAAAAATAATTGGCACATTATCAACTCAGGGAACCTGTCGCTTGAAACTCCCCTATTCGCTTTCAAACGAAGTAAAAACTTAAAAGATCAGCTGGTAAGGGCAGCTCTCCCACCTCCCAGAACAGCCAACACTACCTTGAATGACCTATGGTCACTCCCTCCTCTGAGGGGGCACTCTAAATGTGGCTTTTGTGTGGTTTGTGATTTCTGCATTGAAAGTAAGAAATTTCTTTTCAAAGACATCAGAAATGTACTCAAAACCTTCACAAACTGTAATAGTTGTAATCTGATTTATACAATTCTGTGCCCATGTGACATGATCTACGTGGGACAAATGAATTCAAAAGATTAAACTAAGGATCTCCCAACATCGCAACTGAATCAGATGCAAAACCGCAAATGCTCCCCTCGTTGAACACTTTGTTGAAAAAGGACACTCGGAGAATGAAATCAAATGGACTGTAATCAGCCAGGTAATCCTACCTGCGAGAGGTGGTATCTTGTCCAAAATGCTAAATACAGAGGAACTCAAATGGATCCTGAAAACTGACAGTCTGAACTCTGGTCTTAACCTGCAAGAGGACTGGACTAATTTAATGTAATGGTGGTTACTTGTTTTCGAGAATCAGTATTTCCTTAAACTGCTTATTTTCATTAATGTTCCTTTGCTCTTACTTTGCACTGCGTCGATGCATGAATTGTATGCAAGTCCTCACTCACCTAAGATGGCCACCGTCTTGTCCTACGCTTATTTTTACCCTTCTGATTCGCTCGCCCAATCAGCGCCTACTTTTCTACAAGTGGGTTTCCTTTTAACTTCCTGCTTCGCGGTACACAACCGCTACTGCCAGGGAAGACATCCGAAGCCGGATCTATCGGTAAGTGTCCATGTCGGCTGGTAGACGGCTGTGTGTTTTTCCCCCAACCGATGCAACTCTTACACCCCCCCTTGTATTTTTTCCGACCAGGCTCGGTGGAACGCGACCAAGCCATACGCTGGCACGTAACCTGCACCCTATAATGGGTTGCTTCAACGCTTCGTTCACCCCTAAACGGGTAAGCTTTACTGCCGCCCCCGCGATTGTGTGGTTGTGCATGTCATATCACGGTACTTACTGGCTAAATCTACTTTAGGTTGATGACCTGATTGTTCGCCTTATCACTCTTCCCTAACCGAACCCTGGCCGGTGTAGGACTTCACTAATTGAGTAACTGGTAAGAATTAATTCCGTCCCTTATACGGGTAGTATACTATGTCTCGGTTCCTGGGTGATAAATCACTGACTCCCTTACTCTAGATGCCGTGATGTCTCGCCTTATCCTTCCACTCTACTTGATGGTTTCATTCGGATTCGACCAGGTAGCCTGTTACGATCGTGTTTACCTCCGCTTTTTTTAAATTCCCTTTTATATTCTCACTTAATTTACTCTGGCCCTGCACCATCGCTCTCAGTTGAGACACGACATCCTCGAGTCACTGCCATTCTCCAACACGTGTTGCATGTGACAAGACGGAACCCGTGATTTTCACCGCCCCTCACCTTGTTTTGCTAGGCACTTGACGTCAATGTGTAAATACACCCTCATAATTCTACCGATACCGAACGGATAAGAAATCTGCACTTCACGATTCGTTCAATTTTAATCTCACTTTCACTAGATATCACCACCACGGTTTTTTCAAACTCAACTTTATAATCTGTTTCTAAAAATATTTTCTATCTTTCCTTTTTTCCCTTAGGCTATTGTGGCTTGTATTATTTAGGCATACTTTTTGTATTGATGATGATCCCTTTGATTTTGTAAGTGGGATCGAAACGCTGTCGACTTGTTGAAACACCATATACCTGAAATGTATACCGAATGTGTTATGCTTGTAATGGTGTAAACTGAATTTCTGTCACTGTTATATTTACAGAAATTGCTCACTCCGGCCAAAATACTCTTCTCTGTCCCCTCACTACCTTCTCACCTTGCCAATTTGTAAGCGTAAGGGCACAGGCTTGTGTCCTACTCTAAAGAATTGAAGGTATTTTATATGACATATCAAGTGTACAGTAAAAATTCTTGACCTCTGTCCGGCTGGACAAGTCATACTACTCAATATAGTTTCCATTGTGTCTATATTCATTGCTTTCACGTAACCCTTTTTGCATGGGACCATTGTTGTTGTAGACCCATGCAAGAAGAGGCACAGCTTAGGTGCCGAAACGCGAGCCACATGGTGGCATTGATCAATGGTACAGGGAGAAGCCCAGCACCCCCTAGGAGCAGCGAGACTGCAGCATATTCTGGCTCGGAGCAATGGTCTAGTGACTCAGAGGCACAGTGTGGCACTCTCAGACGTAATTCCACAGACAGCGGACAATATCACCTAGATGAAGAGGGCTGAGACCTACTACGAGCAGGTCTGGAATAACACTGGCCGCACTTGACCCAACAATGAGGTACTGGGGTTGAGGGAGGGGGAGCGCTGTGGGGGTTCCTTTGGGACCAATGAACTGAAGGGTGGCTGCACAGACTGGGAGAGCGGCGGATGAGCAGCCGTCACCTTTTGCAATTGACTGATAGAACTGCAAGCAGTCACTTGCGGACTTATAACCTTAGTTTGGGTTGGGATGTTTTCCTGCTTATCCTGGGGGAGTGGGAGTTGGGGGAAATGTTTAAAGTTAATATGGTTGGACACTTTGTGTTGCAGCTCACAAAGGGCTATATGGGATCGAGTGGAGAGAGGAGGCAGATGATGGTGCATAGGGACGGTGGCTGTCCAAGAATCGTAACATCATCCAATGGCTGGTGCGCAAAAGTACAAATGCATGAGTTGGAATGTTAGAAGTATGCACACAATGACGAACCGCCATAAAGTCCTCTTATACATTGGAAGGCGGGGAGCACAGATAGCCCTATTATAAGACACACTTAACATAGAAAGAGGGACAAGCCTTACAGAGGCGGTGGTGGGTCTAGCTGTTTTATATTACCTTCTCAGATATGGATCCAAGCAAGGGTCCCATTCAAATTGACCGACTCGCTGATAGACCCAGATGGCCGCTTCGTAGCCATAGAAGGGCGATTAGAGGACCGAGAAATAAGTATAATTAGCATATACGCCCCAATGCGGAACAACCAGCCTTTCTTCACAAGACTGAATCACTGCCTGATGCATTATCTGAAGAGCAATACCGTAGTAGGAGGTGAATTTAATAGTGTGGACAACACGCTCCTAGATAGATCTCACCCACCACTGTGAAATTCCCAAGCAGCACGCATCTCGCATGCGTCCGCCACCTGGAGACAGAGTTGGGGACAGATAGATGCCTTGAGGACCTTACACCCCCAAGATAGAGACTACTCCTATTTCTCTGCAGTGCATGAGACACATGCACGACACAATACTTTCTTATGTGCAGCAGAATGCCAACGCCATGTTGTTGCTGCAGAATATCTTGCATTCACGATATTAGACGACAACCCAATGGTCCTGTCCCTGTGATGGAGGCAGCCTGTATCAACGATCCCCACATGGAGGCTCCTCCCGGACACCCTGGAAGACCAGGTCTTCTGAGAAGAGATTGGGGGAGATAACGTACTACTTTGAAGCAATGCAGGGATGGCCTCTTCGCCGAATGCAGACTGGGGCGCTTTTAAGGTGTTCCTGGGGGGCAAAGTATAACACGTACCACCAGGGTTAGGCGCGTCATCCTGGGAGAAGTAGAGGGAGCAGAGACAACCCTTAGGGGACTGAAATGTAGAATACCAGAACACCATGGCCTTCAGCATGCAGTTTAGAGGCCGAGGAGAAGGTGGCAAGACATAGAGACATGCTCCGACTATAAGAACTATCTAGAGAGCACACATGCAGAGCAGGACAAATCGGGATCACTCCTGGTGTGGTTGCCAAACTCGGTGAGCAGGAGCCTGCCGCTGGTGGAAATAGAGGATGAGGAAGGGATCAGGCACTATATGCAGGCGAAGATAATGAGGTCTTCGCCCACTACTATGTAAAGCTATGCAGAAGGTCGCAAGAAGGTGAACATGCGTAAGCTAGGGAATACCTCGCAGGCCTGCAGATGAAGAGGCTGAACCCTGAGGAGGCAGAAGAGCTAGGAGCGGACATTACACAGCGGGAGGTACGAGCCGCCATCAAGGGCATGGCAAGGAATAACACCCTGGGCACGGACGGCCTACCGGCGGAATTCAATGCAACCTATGTGGAGGAGCTGGCACCCCAACTGGTCACAGTGTACCAAGAGGCTCGGGAAGCAGGCATACTGCTGGAGAGCACTAGGGAGACCCTCATAATTCTGGTGCCTAAGCCAGGGAAAGAGCCACACAGCTATACAGCCTATAGACCTTTATCCATGCTAAATATGGATTGCAAAGTCCTAGGCAAGGTCTTGGTGATGCTCCTTCTCCCCCACATACCCAAATTGGTCCACGCAGACCAAGCAGGGTTTATCCCGGGGCGGAATACGGCCATAAATATCAGACGACTCCTAGCTGTCATGGGCTCAAACGAGTACAACAGGCAGGAAGCGGCGGTGCTCACGGGAGACACAGAGAAGGCCTTTGATAGCCTTGAGTGGCCCCACCTCTGCGAAGTACTTACCAGTATTGGACTGGGAGGAGGCTTTCTTGCATGGGTGCGACTACTGTACACATCCCCCATGGCCCAGGTGCGCACAGGGAGGACCTTCTCACTCAGACAGGGGGTGGAGAGGGGTATGAGTCAGGGACGCCCCTGGAGTGCAGGGCAAGGAGTGGGCAGGACTATAATGGTCTGGGGACAGGAGAGGTACAACATTTCATCGCCCTGTTTGCAGACAACCTCTTGCTGTTTCTCAGAGACACAGCAGGTGAATTGAGAGGGGCGCGGGCATGCTAGCCAGGTTCGGTACCATATTTGGCCTCAAAGTTAACTGGTGGAAGTCCAGCTTATATCCTATGATGCCCAATGCCCTTTCGCCACTTCTCACTGAACTAGAGAAATTGAAATGGGAGCCCAGCTGCCTGAGGTACCTTGGAGTCAAAATATATCACGGCTCAGCAGAGTTACTAAAGGGTTACGTGGGTAGATTGATAAGATCAGTGAAGTCTGCGATGGAATTCTGGGGAAAGCTGCCGTTATCTGTAACTGGACGGGTAGCAATCTTAAAGACGGTAGCGCTCCAGTGACTATTGTATTACTTCAGGGATCTCCCGGTGGGGATCCCAAGAGCAACATTCAAAGACCTTGACTCACTGATCACGTCATTGTTCTGGGAGCGGAACGCAGAAGATTACCGTTGACCTCCTTACAGCGCTCCACTGTGGAGGGACAAATGCAAAAAACACAATTGATGGACGGAATGTTGCACAATGGCAAAACATAAACCCCCAGTCACAGATCTGGGTTTAATCCATCCGTATTTTGCTCTCCACACCACCCCAGTTCGGACATGGCCATATGCAAATCAGTCTTGACGCTGTGCCTCATGGGAACAGTCCAGCCCGAACTGCTAAGCCATGTTTTCCCTGGACCGGAATCAAGCATTTTCAGTTACTCTATCTAATACTAACATACAACCTAAACAATTAAGAAACAACCCGGATTGCTCATTTACTAAATTCAGGGACGTGACGAATGAGGAGATAAAAGATCTCATGAGACAGGTAAAAACAGGCTCATCTCTTGATCCTTGCCCCCCGAAAATTCTTATTCCAGTAACTGACTTGGTTAGTGAAGCCATCACTCCAATTTGCAACGCCATGTTCCAATCCGGGATTTTCCCGGACAAGTTAAAAAACACACTATTGAAACCCCTCCTCAAAAAGAGTGGTCTAGATAAAACAATCCTCAAAAACTATAGACCTATCGCCAGCTTGCCCTTCCTAGCCAAAATAGTGGAGAAAGCTATGAACAGCCAACTAGCTGAATACATTGAACAGAACAACCTCCTGGACGAGTCTCAGTTCGGGTTTCGGAAACTACATGGAACAGAGACTGCTCTTATAAAGGCTGCCGATGACATTAGAACCATCAGGGACCAAGGAGGAACAGCGATACTGGTCCTGCTGGATCTCTCGGCGGCCTTCGACACGGTCAATCATGCTATCCTGATTGACCGTGTCGAAGAAAGGGGCATTCGCTTAAGGGCCAAGGAGCTTCTGGCTTCGTTTCTGTCTAACAGAACGCAAGCAGTGACCCTGGGCGAATTTCAATCCACTGAGCTCGCCCTCCCATGTGGCGTTCCGCAGGGCTCATCCCTAAGTCCGACACTTTTTAACATCTATGTGTCGGACTTAGCTAGGGTAATCAAGAACTACCGGATGAGCCTTACCTCATACGCCGACGACACCCAACTGGTGATCGCAATTAAGAATGATGGTGAGGAAGTAGCCGCCAGGTTCCAGGAAGGCATGGTGGCCATCAAGGAATGGATGGCTGAGAACTGCTTACGTCTCAATTCAGATAAAACTGAGGTAATGATCTTTGGAAAATTATCGCCACAGTGGTATACCACATGGTGGCCGACTCCACTTGGAGCCCCCCCAGAACCTGTGCATAAGGTCAGGAATCTAGGAATTATTTTTATGACAATCTCAATTTCGCCAGCCATGCCAATCAGGTAGCGTCGTCTGCCTTTTACAAGCTTAAGATCATCAGAAAAATCCTGCCCTATCTTCCTGAGAGTACAAGGAAAACAGTGGTGAGCTCCTTAGTACTCTCATCACTTGATTATTGCAATAGACTATTTGTAAATGCTCAGGCACGGGTGGTGGCCAAACTGCAGCTTATTCAAAATGCTGCCGCAAGGCTACTATCTGGCATTCCCAAATTTCAGTCCACTAAGCAAGCAATAAGGAACTATCACTGGTTAACGGTGAGAAATCGCATCAGATTCAAGACCTTGTGTCTCACCTTTAAAGCTCTCAAGGGTCATGGCCCAGCGTTTCTCAAACAGAAACTTTGCCACTATCTTCCGAAAAGATCTCTACGATCTGAACAGAGGCATCTACTGGCTGTGCCACGTACCAGGACGGTTAAATGGGGCGACAGATGCTTCACCAATTCCGCAGCCAGACTTTGGAACATGCTTCCAAAGGAAATAAAATCGGCACCCTCGCTACTCCAATTCAGGAAATTGGTAAAAACCTGGTTATTTGACCAATAACTGCTCAGGACAACATTTCCTAAGGTAGACACATGCTTAATCAGAGATCGTTAGCTAAGTCATAGCGCCAAGACACCCACGGGTATATGCTGCGCTTTATACATTTTTAAAATAAATAAATAAATAAATAAACAAATAAATAAATAAATAAATAAATAAATAAATAAATAAATAAATAAATAAATCCTAAGATGGAGGGAGGCCTAGCCATCCCTGACTGATATTATATAGGTGCCCAGTTGTGCTGGCTGATCCAATGGCTGTTGGCGGAACGTACTCTGGAGAGGGAACAGTACCCAGCTGTACCAGATACCACAGCCCTAGCGATCATCCTGCTACGGGTGCAACAGAACGCATGAGAAAACACAATGGAAACCGGGGTGGTGGTGCGCTGCTGGGCTAGATACCTGATTCGGGTAGACGCCAAGATTCCCTACTCCCCAGACCTACTCATCACAGGACTAAGCTGTCTGCCACAGGCAAAGCACTGTACGGGGTTGGAGGACTGGAAAGGGGCAGGCCTGAAAGTGAAGGGGGACATATACCTAGATTCTACACTGCTCCCATTCTAAGTATTACAAGCAGCATATGACTTACCGGGAGGCCACTTCCTGAAGCATGGGGCCCTTACCAGAAGAATTAGAAAACACTGGGGAGTGGGAGGCATGGAGCCGCGAGCAGTAGCCTGATGTAGATATTTTGCGCTATCAGCGGGGAGGATCAAGACAGTCTCCTGCCTCTACAAGGTAATCAGGCAAGACATGCAAAGGCCGCTAGAGTGCTTGCGATTACAGTGGGAAGAAGACCAGGGGAAGCAGATCCCAGAGGTGGTGTGTGACAAGATCCTAGAGCACACCCCGCACAATTTAAATTAATCAATTTTTACATGCTGCATAGAGTGTACCTCACCCCATCCAGCATTAGGAGATATTTTGGGACGGAGACAGCTGCATGCCCAAGATGTGGAGAGAGGGAGGCACATATAATTCATATGTTTTAGAGCTGCCCCACACTATAATCCTTTTGGGAGGAGATAAGGCAAGTGGTGGGTGATGTCATTGTCAAAGAGCTCCCACAAGCTCCTGACCACTTCCTGCTGGGATGGTTCCCCCATACGGCCAAAAACAAGGCGAATGGGAAGTTTCAAGACATGGCCTATGTTCTGGCCAAAAGAGAGATAGCCAGGAATTAGAAGGCACGGGGGCGGATTGCTTCCTGGGAAAAAGAACACAAAAAGTGGGCGGGAGCAGGAGGTAGACTACTGGTCAGGGAGGCCAGTTGAGGTATAGGTAAAATTGATAGAGCTAGGGTGTGGGAAAACCTTGTGAGTGAAATGACGGCAGATAGACAGGATAATAGTGGGAAGGGCTCCTATCAGCTGGCGACGTCGTAACGGGAAAGAGAGAGAGGTGAGCACCAAGAACAGGGACAATAGGCACCACATCACACTGAAACTAAAAGACTAACTCATGAGAACTCAACAATAACTAGAGATTAGATTATGACCACTTCAGCGCAACTCAAGGGGGGACTTTTATGTTAATAGGGGTGTTAAATTAAATACACCAGAGAGTAATAATCTTGCGTAAAGTATACTGGATATGATATGAATAATGTTTATGTATGTCAATATGTCTTAAAAACTCAATAAAATCTGGTTGTAAAAATAAAAATTGAATTTCCCCAGCTGGGGTTTGAACCCTTGTCAAAAAGCACTCATAGCCACTGTTACCTACCACTGTACCATCTATACTACTTGCATTTAGTATGCCCAAAGCTTTTGTGTCATGGAAAAAGGGTGCTGTCCGTATTCCATTTTCAGGTCATGTTGCTTTTACATGCCACAAATCTACACTTGATTTTCGTTATTTATAAACAAAGACCCCTTCCTTTCTCTCACTCTGGCTCTTAGCCCATGCATTTCTTTTTCTTACACAACCATCCCCAAAGTCTCATTCCACAAATTAAGGGACTTTTTTCATAGCAAACCTTGCCCCCCTTCTACATGCCACAGCATGTCACAAATTATTGACATGCACTGACTTGACTAAAAAGGCCACAGATCTCACAGACACTGATATGGGTGATTTACATGGGACATCTTTCATTTGGGTAAAATTAGCAAAAAATGAAAAAGAATATAAAAATCGAATTTTCCCAGCTGGGGTTTGAACATGTGTTGAAAAGCACTCAGTTCAGTTCAGTTCATAAACTTTATTCGACAGTTTTAAAAAACGTCATAAAAGTACACAAAATAAAATCGTACAAATATCACAACACTGGGAGAGTACATATCATCAAATGTGATTTCGAGAACATACAAAAGTCAATAAATGGGGAACACAGTAAAACCACTAAAAAACCATACTCTTCCTCAGAGCAACAGACTTCAGGATAAAAGTTGCAATAAAAAAACACAGATCCGGGCTAGCAAGCGAAAATAACAGTTTCATAGCATGTGAGGTAGAAAACACAGAGTATTTTTTAAACATCGGTTTCAGGTAGACAATTCGTAGGGCTTTAAAGAGGGGGCAAAATAACATGAAATGGATGGTACTTTGTTTGGTCAGTCCATCACATGGACAAGCAGAAATTGAATAATTTTTCATCTTTGGGAAGGCCACAAGAATGTGGACAATGCCAAGTCTAAGTCTGGATAGTACGAATTGATGAGATTGTCTATGGATTATTTTAAGGTAGGTCGGCAAACCAGGGCCATCATTCACATTGGAAAAATAGAAAGCATGGGTTGAATAATTGCATGTATCTGCTTTCCGTTTACCTAGTTTTACCCTCATGAATTCCTCTTTCAACCCCTTTTTGGATAAAGCAGTTGCAATCTCAGGATCTTTACATACATCCAAATGGAAAAGTTCCTTAAAAGTAGTAGTCACATACTTTATCCATGGTATATTCGCATATTTATCCAGTACCAGACTATCTTTGATAATGCACTTTGTAAAACTTGTTTCATCCTTCAGCCAGATAGACCTCCAAACCAGGAGAGGTCTCAATTCAATTAGATCGGCTATATGGTCCAACCTTAGTTCCTCGTGGGCCAGATAGTTTGATGCCGTAGGGGGTAGACAAAGTAACCGTTTCAGAAACAAATTTTCCGAAATTTGCAACTCTTTGTTAGACCCGTACCCCCATACCCCCGATCCATAGAGCGCTAAAGATAGACATCGGTGTTTATAAATATTTAACATTGCAGGAATCCTGCGGCTGCCCAATTTATTGGCAAAGCGAAAGACACCTAAAGAAGCCTTCCCCATCCTGGCTTTAATATTAGTATGTTCTGGTGCCCATGAGCCCTGACTGTTGAACGTAATGCCCAGATAACAAAAATTGTCTACTGCCTCGATTCTGTTATTTTTAAAATAAAAAGACTTGTGGTAATTCGACTTTTTGCCACAGACCATTGTAAATGTTTTGGTGTTATTAATTTTAAGTTTTTTACCCTGGATGAAGTCATAAAAACAATTCATTAGCCGCTGCAAGCCAATTGGAGTTCTGGATAATAAAACAGTGTCGTCCGCGTATAGCAACACTGGAATTGGTAAGCCCCCTGCTTGTGGTGCATCAGCCTGGACCTGTTTTAATTCATGTTCCATGGAATTAATAAAAAGAGAGAAAAGCAAGGGGGCCAGTACGCACCCCTGCCTAATGCCTGATTTTACCTTGATCTTGCTCGTGCACTCTCCGGCTGGACCATATCGAATCTGTGTGGACAAATTGGAATATAACCTAGCTAGGAAATGGATAATAGCCGGGGGTGCCCCCATATCAAGAAGGGTTGTCCACAACAGAGAATGATTCACCAGATCAAAGGCACTAGAGAGGTCCGCAAAACAAAGAAATAGGGAACCAGGTTTGGCCAAAGTATATTTACCTATTAAAAGATTAAGATTAATACATTGGTCAATGGTCCCCAAGCCCTTTCTAAAGCCATATTGTGATTGAGCCAGGATATTATTATCAGACGCCCACTCCTCCAAGCGTAACAATAATACTCTGCTCATAATTTTAAGGGAGGAGTCTAGAAGGGAAATGGGGCGATAGTTTTTGGCCTCCCCTCTGTCTCCCTTCTTGTAAATCGGGATGATAATGGATTCGCTCCAAGTTGCTGGGGTAGAGATATCAGTGGCAGCATTGAAGACCTGGGTCAAAAGGGGGCTCCAGAGGGCCAAATCATGTTTATATATATCTACCGGGACCCCATCTGGTCCTGGGGCTTTCCCTCCTTTACTAGATTTAATTGCCATGTCCACTTCTCGAATGGTGATTCCCAAAGGCTGTGAACGCCACTGAGAATTCGTGTGGGTATTATCATAAGTCTCCTCAGGTGGATCGAAGATTCCTGAAAAATATTTGACCCAGCTCTCTTCACTAACTAGTGCGGTAAGTACTGGGAAATCATCATTCTGGAGGAATGGGGCATTAATAGTACTCCAGAACAGTTTGCAGTCCCGAAGGGCTGCGGCACAGTCCAAATTATCCCAGGCTTGTTCTCGGAGTTCGTTTTTCCTACGTTTGAGTTCTATGTTATAGGTTGACCTTAGGGTTTTGATTTTTTCCCTATCTCTTGGGAGATTTGACAGTGCTTGCTTAAGGGTTTTTAGCGCTGTGGTGCAAGCGCGGTCAAACCAGCCGATCTTACCCCGTTTAGATGTAATTTTATTATTGGTAAAAATTCCATTAATAATAGTGCCAAGATCCTCAAAATCCGTTATAATGCCCGTAAGAGGGGCATTGACTTCCAAACAGCGGAGTATCTGTTTAAAGCCGCCTACCACAACTGTGCTATGTAATTTTTCAGATTTTTCGGTACACCACTTTATCCTGGTTCCGTTTGGCCTACTTGGGACGATATTGTCGACAACCCTGCCTGTGGGCATAATTTTCGGGCCCCACATAAGAATATGCATAGTTAGGGCATTATGATCGCTCAGACAAAAATCCTTGGTAATTGGCACTGTACAAAATGGCACCAAAAGGGTTGAGATCAACAAATGGTCAATGACCGACTCAGCGTCCCTCCCTCTAAATGTTGGAACAATATTGCCCATAGTGTCGAGGGCTGGTTGGTGAATAACTAAATCAAATTTTAACATGAGGCCATTAAGGGCGGTCCCATATAGGGAGTGTTGAAAATGTGCTAGGTTCCCCCCCGATACCCCATCAAATCCACAGACTGGGGTTAAAGAGTGCGGACATGTTCTAATATTGAAGTCCCCACCCCATATGATGTCATAGAATGAGTGGGGTTTGTTACAGATTTTATTTAAGAAGGCTTCCAGTTCATCCACAACCAGACTACTATTAGGGTCAAATGTATTGTTGTAGTGATTGATCAATAAGATGTTCCTGCCCTTTTTAGCTTTTAGTTCTAAAATTTGCGAATGTGTGCCCACAGTTGAATAAGTACCAACAGTTATCGGTAGATCAACCGATAACAGGACAAGCAGGCCCCCTTTTGCCCTCCCCATAGCAGATTCCTGGGCAACACAATTGTAAGAAACAAAACCATCGATATAAATTTCTGTAGTGGACCATGTTTCCTGTAAACATAAAATGTCAAACCCAATAATTAGATCCCTCCATCCTAGAGCTGAGGCTTTCTGTCGCCAGCCAGCTATATTCCAGCTCACCATGGAATACCCTTGATCACTAGAGGGAGATGGCTCTTCTAGGGGGGAGATCACAGTACATCCTTTATCATCAATAACCTCTACATGAGGTGAAAAGTTAGGCTCGTTTGATTTATCAAGAGTTAAGGGGGTTATATTATCTCTCATTACTGGAGGGGTGTGATATTCCACAATGACTACGCTATCCACAGGGTTAGTCACGTCGGGTAGAGGGGGGGCAATAGTTTGGGCATTGGATAGTCAGTCGACTCCTTCAAGCCCATCAAGACAACCATATCGATTATAATCCCAGAAGATGTTCTGCGGGGTCTGGAATGGGGGCATTCTGGGGTGGATTGGACGAAATGGCCTACCTCTACGTTCGACCCTAGTCCACTCGTTACTTCCATCATAGTACAAGGGGTTAGACGGTGGTGGGAAGAAAAAAGAAACAGGGAGGGTCTGGATAGTGGAATCAGATGACCTATTAACACCCGCACATATGTAGGATACTGTGCGTGGGTCTCTAAAACTGACAGTGATACAATCTCCCTTGATAGATTTGGGGGTTTTACCGATCCATGGTACCCTCCGTACCATGATGACTTCATTGTGCAGATGTGCCGGCAAGGGGCGGTTCCAATTAAGCCATTTAATAACTTGATTTTTGAGGGAATTGAAAGTTTCGGTTTCACCCCTGGCTAATGGAGGTGCACCTGCCAGGATTACCATAAATCGGTTAGCCTCCGGTGGGAGGTTGGGCCGTCTCGTTCTTGGGGTTTTAGGATCTTCTGGTTGTGGCCCTTGGGTGTCCAGAGACATAAGTGCGGGTGGGATTTGCAAACCTTGAGGGGGACCTTGAGTAGACTGTGGGACAACTTGGCTAATCGTGCTAGAGGCTTTGGGAGCAGGTTGTGTGCTTGCGGCCATGGAAACAGGAATTTGGGGCACAATAGCCGGTGGGATAATTTGGAGAGAGGGCAAACTAGGAGGAGGGCCAGAACTATTAGACTTGGTAGAATTAGCTAAAAGTATGGCAGTTGATTTTTCTATATTAGACATTCTGAAATCAAGCCTATCTAGTTTGGCCTCTAGAGGAAAAATTATCGATTTAAGTAGGGTTACTAATTTATCCATAGACATATCATTATTGGGTGAGCTACCTTCCCCGTTAGAATTCAGCAATAAAGGTGCTCCGTCTATTCTAACTGTTCTAGCTATTTTAGGTGTCCTCCCAGTAGTTTTTCCCTTACAGTTATATTGTCTCTTCCGTTTCTTGGTGGCCCCTTCATTCCCCCCCTGGGTTGTAGCGATAGTAGAATTCCCATCATTAACAACAGCAGAGGATACTTTAGCACATTCAGATATATGGCTAGAATCAGCTATTGTGATGGAGGGGTTGGATATAATAGTAGAATCTAAGCTTGGCGGGGCGGCTGAGTCTGGGAGCGAAAATAGGGCATCCGACAGAGGCAAGCAGTCAGAAGGTCTTTCAGGAGTTTTGGCATTAGCTATAGGGCCCATACTCGAGCGTTTGAGAGTCATTAGCTCCTTAGACAGTCGTTTCTCCAGGGTGATAATTTCTTTGTCAATAATGTTGTTAGCCCTAGTGAGAAACTTTTCCATACCTCCAGCGGCAGTTTGGGATCCTCCAGCCAGCGAAGATTTGCTCCTCGTTTCCCGGCCAACCATGGTCCACAGACAATCAGGCAGCGGGGAGTGTCAGGGGGGTAGCCCGGTCCGGGCACTGCCGGTCACGAACGGGCACAAACGGGCCCGCTCTTGGCCCGGTCTTCGCCCGCTTCGTCGTCCGCGCGCGTCCCGCGTACGCGTACCAGGCGGGGTTGATATAGAGGAGGAGGAGGAGAGAAGGGGGCGGGAAGAGGAACCAGGTGCGCGCGATGGACGGCGCTAGCACTTCTGGACCTCGCAGTCCCGCTCCCGAGGCTGATGCTGGTTTCCGGCTCTCCCCCTAGCGTAGTGACCGAGCCGATGTGCTCCCAGGTCAGAGGGTAGGAGGAATCAAAGGCTCCGCTGTACTTCGAGCCCCCAGAGCGTCCACAGGCACAGGACAAGTGACTCCACGCAGTTCGAGCGGCACCCGCGTCTGCGGGGGCCGCGAGGCGTTTTGAAGGTGTCCAGCAGCACAGAGGGAGAAGGGGGCGGGAAGAGGAACCAGGTGCGCGCGATGGACGGCGCTAGCACTTCTGGACCTCGCAGTCCCGCTCCCGAGGCTGATGCTGGTTTCCGGCTCTCCCCCTAGCGTAGTGACCGAGCCGATGTGCTCCCAGGTCAGAGGGTAGGAGGAATCAAAGGCTCCGCTGTACTTCGAGCCCCCAGAGCGTCCACAGGCACAGGACAAGTGACTCCACGCAGTTCGAGCGGCACCCGCGTCAGCGGGGGCCGCGAGGCGTTTTGAAGGTGTCCAGCAGCACAGAGGGAGAAGGGGGCGGGAAGAGGAACCAGGTGCGCGCGATGGACGGCGCTAGCACTTCTGGACCTCGCAGTCCCGCTCCCGAGGCTGATGCTGGTTTCCGGCTCTCCCCCTAGCGTAGTGACCGAGCCGATGTGCTCCCAGGTCAGAGGGTAGGAGGAATCAAAGGCTCCGCTGTACTTCGAGCCCCCAGAGCGTCCACAGGCACAGGACAAGTGACTCCACGCAGTTCGAGCGGCACCCGCGTCAGCGGGGGCCGCGAGGCGTTTTGAAGGTGTCCAGCAGCACAGAGGGAGAAGGGGGCGGGAAGAGGAACCAGGTGCGCGCGATGGACGGCGCTAGCACTTCTGGACCTCGCAGTCCCGCTCCCGAGGCTGATGCTGGTTTCCGGCTCTCCCCCTAGCGTAGTGACCGAGCCGATGTGCTCCCAGGTCAGAGGGTAGGAGGAATCAAAGGCTCCGCTGTACTTCGAGCCCCCAGAGCGTCCACAGGCACAGGACAAGTGACTCCACGCAGTTCGAGCGGCACCCGCGTCAGCGGGGGCCGCGAGGCGTTTTGAAGGTGTCCAGCAGCACAGAGGGAGAAGGGGGCGGGAAGAGGAACCAGGTGCGCGCGATGGACGGCGCTAGCACTTCTGGACCTCGCAGTCCCGCTCCCGAGGCTGATGCTGGTTTCCGGCTCTCCCCCTAGCGTAGTGACCGAGCCGATGTGCTCCCAGGTCAGAGGGTAGGAGGAATCAAAGGCTCCGCTGTACTTCGAGCCCCCAGAGCGTCCACAGGCACAGGACAAGTGACTCCACGCAGTTCGAGCGGCACCCGCGTCAGCGGGGGCCGCGAGGCGTTTTGAAGGTGTCCAGCAGCACAGAGGGAGAAGGGGGCGGGAAGAGGAACCAGGTGCGCGCGATGGACGGCGCTAGCACTTCTGGACCTCGCAGTCCCGCTCCCGAGGCTGATGCTGGTTTCCGGCTCTCCCCCTAGCGTAGTGACCGAGCCGATGTGCTCCCAGGTCAGAGGGTAGGAGGAATCAAAGGCTCCGCTGTACTTCGAGCCCCCAGAGCGTCCACAGGCACAGGACAAGTGACTCCACGCAGTTCGAGCGGCACCCGCGTCAGCGGGGGCCGCGAGGCGTTTTGAAGGTGTCCAGCAGCACAGAGGGAGAAGGGGGCGGGAAGAGGAACCAGGTGCGCGCGATGGACGGCGCTAGCACTTCTGGACCTCGCAGTCCCGCTCCCGAGGCTGATGCTGGTTTCCGGCTCTCCCCCTAGCGTAGTGACCGAGCCGATGTGCTCCCAGGTCAGAGGGTAGGAGGAATCAAAGGCTCCGCTGTACTTCGAGCCCCCAGAGCGTCCACAGGCACAGGACAAGTGACTCCACGCAGTTCGAGCGGCACCCCTAACCACTGTACCATCTATTGTCCTAAAAGAATATTTTGGCCCAAAGCCATTTTGTCATGGAATGAGTGTTGCCATCCCTCTTCTATTTCTATGTCATTTTGTTTTTACATGCCACAAATTCTATGTCATGACCGGAGGCTCTGATTATGCTTCTCATTTCTTTACTACTAATTTCAGCAGCCATTCACAATAAAGTAAAACACAAACTACATAACCCATGTTTCCCTGTACCGCCCATGTCAAATGCTCCAATGATATATGAGCTACCCATATAACTGTAGACGTCACCATTTTGTGTCCTCTTTCTTTGCTGCTTCGCAGCCAGATAAGTGCAGTTTAATTATTTAGGCTTGTACTGTCGTAATTATAGATATCTCATATCTCTATTACATAGAAGGTTTCTTTTCTATATGCTTGTTATGCCTTAATTATAGGTATTTCATACCTCTATTTGGTGTGAATGTCAATTTTTTTTACGTGTTGCTGTTCTATGAGGGCAGGAATGGCAAGGTTACCAATCAACCACTGCGTGCGCTACAGCGCTGGGTCACTGCCTTCATTTTTGGAACACTTACGGCAGACGGACTCCTACGCTGCTTGCTGCCTCAGTGGAGCGGGGAGTAGACAGGGCATGTCTCGCTGATGTGTGCAGCATCTTTAACTTGTGAACAAGGACCACACAACACGCATGTGCAGAAGTCGAATGCGACACTCAGGAATATTGATCAGCTCGTTTGCTGGCTTTTTCTACATATAACGTGACCTGGCACTGTATGTGGTGGCAGGGGTGAATGCTCCCCCTAAGCCCTTGCTCACAAGTGTGTGCAGGGCTTTATACATTTGCAGAGGCTCAGAATAGAGTGTTTTTTTGTGTGCAGGCAGCTCCCTTCACATTTAAATTAAGGCACAATCCTTGTCCTGGCAGGGTTTTTCCTCTCCCCCTTACTCTCTCAACTGCCAGTAAATTGAGTATGTATGCAGAGAGAATTGTACAATGGGATCCCTATATGGTGGAGGAAGACATCTACTATGAAAAAGGTGATGACCAGCTAGAGCTGGATTTTGTGGATGCACTGGACTGCGCTGTACAGCGATCTGTGAATAAGGCCCTAGTACGGGCACTAGGTCCCTTCACTGGCAGCTGTGTCTGTTTGCATGCCAACAAGGCTGGCAACCCCAACTTCCCCTGGCCAACAATGAGGTGGGCTCATAGTAGCATTATCCTGAATGAGGGTAACGTCCCCAAACGCACTCAAATAAAGAATTGTAAATCTGATGTAGTTTGTTTAGTACGCAAAGTAGTTTTATTCAAAATTCCTTTTGATTATATTTTCATTTTCTTTTCTTTGTAATCACAGCCAAATATCTTTATATCATGTGTTCTATATACATGCCCAATGCATTTCGGGCTCTAGGCCCTTCTTCAGGGGCTCAAAATTCTGTGCAAACAAAGGATATATCAGTCAATATTAACCATGGTACATTGTTTTGCCATTCTAGATGTACAATTGACGTCCAATCTCTATATACGTCTATACCTCACGATTTAGGAATAGAAGCTGTGGAATCTTTTCTAATGCTCACAGACATGGATCAGAATCTCATGATATTTCTCATGGAATTATAAAATTTCACCCTTTACCATAGCTATTTTAGCTGGAACAACGAGTTTTTTATTCAAAGCTCAGGTACAGCGATGGGAAATTGTGCGGCGCCCGCGTACGCAAATTTGTTCATGTACAGATTCGAACTAGATAACATACTACAGAATGAAAATTGGATTGATAATCTCATCCTATACAAACGCTACATTGATGACATTTTTATTTTATGGAAGGGATCGGAACAGACACTGCTTCAGGCTATATCACAACTAAATCTAATCAACAGCAGGATACAATTCACTTACCAGATACATTCTAAACAATTACCATTTTTGGATGTAATGATAAGCAATGAAGATGGGAAACTAAAGACAAGTGTGTACACCAAAATCACCGATAGGAATAACCTACTGCACTTTCAGAGTTTTCATCAACACTCTTTAAAAAAACATCTACCGTATTCACAATTACTCCATATCAAACGAATTTCATCAACTGAAGAAACATTCCAGAAAGACATGAAATCGACCACAGAGAAATTTAGAGAGCGAGGATATCCCCAAGGCATCCTTCAAGAAGCAATGGAAAAAACAAATAAAGTAGAGAGAGAGACTCTACTAAAAATCAAAGACAAAAATACCACCCAAGAAAGAATGGTATTCATTTCCAAATACTCCACTGAGAGTTATGCGATCAAAAGAATCTTGTTGAAACATTGGCCGTTATTGTCCATAGAGGAAGACTTTAATGGAATCTTTTCTTCACCACCCAGGTTTGCATACCAACGTTCCAAAAATATTAAGGAGTTATTGAATCAACGACAAAGTGACCCCACAGAAACTTACAAAGGAACGTTACCTTGCCACAAATGTGGGAATTGTAATGCTATCATAAAAGTAAAAGAGATTCGACACCCCAGCCAAGGAACAACTATAAAATTGAAAGTAAATGCTACATGTGACAGTCGTAATGTTATATACATGATTAAGTGCCCATGTGGCCTTGCATATGTTGGCAAAACGGAAAGGAAAATCAAGACCAGACTAACAGAACACAAGAGTAATATACGAACCAGAAATGCCAAATCTCCTTTGGCTACTCATTTCAACATGCACAATCACAGCGTCAGCCAAGTAAGATTTCTGATTTTGGAACAACCAGCAATTTTACCGGGCAGAAACAACAGTCAACATTTGTTGAGAAGAGAGATTTCCTGGATGACCCTTTTGAACACTATCCAGCCGAAGGGACTCAATGATCGCAGTGACTTAAATTGTTTTCTATGACACGTCCGATACCAACTGGAACAAAATAAACCATTGTTTATGACAGATTGCACCCTATTATACACATGACTTTATGAGCACGTTTTCTAGACATGTACTTGGCTTTTTTGATGAAAAAAATTTTTTGTTGATGAAATGTAGTTATGCTTATCATGTATGTAAAGATATAACCATCGGTGGAATTGTTTTTTCCATTCTACCACACACTCCAAAGCTTTTGAAATTTAGTACCCTTAGGGCGTTTCGTATACCAATTACGTTTCATACCACTTTTAGTGTCGATGCCGATATATATTCCGGGAGTCAACACTTGACCTCCGTTATTTTTACCCATGTGGGTACTGTTATTTTATTTTATTTCATTTACATCGATACCATCACAGTCTTTTTTCTTCCCGACTTTGGGAACACACAACGGGAGTCTACCTTCTATATCTATGACGACCGGATGTATTTACTTCCGGCCATTCATGTAATTTGTACACTTACGGGTCACGCTCGGTTGCGGTTATGGCGGCGCTGGACGCCAGATCATGGTAAGCCTCGCTACTTGCGAACCACTTAGATTAGTACATCGCCACCCAGTTGTTGAGGATAATACTCTAAAGACCGTTGTTATCCGTTTACTTTTGCAGAATCCTTCCGGATTTATGTTAACATTAACGATCCTTTAATGACCGTCAGGATACGTTTTAAGGTACGATCCCTACACACTTCAGTATCTTTCAGGATGACAGGGTGCGTTTTACGTGGTTGCTTACAAATACTTTGATTTATTTTTTTAGATAAAGACACGTGATTTATTTTTCATATGTCCGCTTGAAACACTTGAAAGACCTATTTCAAGGTACTTTATACGTATTTTTTGACAATTTCTTCAGTGTTTGCATTTTCACTATGTCATGACCTACGGAATACAACGAATATCTTCTTAATATTTTTGTTTATATATTGATGAACGTTTTGAGATATCTCACATATTTGTTTTTACATGTGGCATCAATACCAGTATTTTTGTTGATCAGTATTGTATATAGAATGGCAAAACAATGTACCATGGTTAATATTGACTGATATATCCTTTGTTTGCACAGAATTTTGAGCCCCTGAAGAAGGGCCTAGAGCCCGAAATGCATTGGGCATGTATAAAGAACACATGATATAAAGATATTTGGATGTGATTACAAAGAAAAGAAAATGAAAATATAATCAAAAGGAATTTTGAATAAAACTACTTTGCGTACTACACAAACTACATCAGATTTACAATTCTTTATGTGAGTGCGTTTGGGGACGTTACCCTCATTCAGGATAATGCTACTGTGAGTTCATAGGACCCCAATACTCAGTGGGGCACACCAAACAGCACCTACCCACCTTTATGAATATATTACTTTTTTCCTAAATCAGGAGTGCGATCGATCACTAATTTTTCAAGTCAACAATGAGGTGGGCCCATCAAAGAAGAGCAAAGTCAAGAGTAAATCACAGCCAGAGGTTCATGGAGATGCTTTTTTGACTATTATAGCGCCAACCCATAGGGAGAGTCCTCTCAGTCTCATAGCTCACAGTACGCAGAGGCCCTAGACTCAGACTGCTCTTCAAACACTGAATACAGTGATGAGGGTGTGAATACAAGACCCAGTAAGAGGAAATGGGCTCCAGTCCATAACCCTCGGGTGCTCCAATTTGAGCCCAATGAAGTAATTCACCCCAGGGAGTCAATTTATTTATTTATGAAGTTTTATATAGTGCTAACAGGATCCCGAAGGATATTTGAGTGCTTTACAAGAAGGATGAGGATGGAAGGAGGGTAATACATACAATATCGACCTTAAGTAGGAATAAAAGGAAGAATAATCACATAATTACAAGAAGAATGGGTCAAAGTCGCGTAATACAGTAAGCAGGTACATAGCGGACTAAACGGGGGACACACTTTGAGCTTCATCCAAAGATGGTCCAATGGTTGTATGATCAATGACCTAGTGCAGGTGACCTTAACCCAATTAAGGTAGGAATTTGGTCATTAAGAACCTTTTGACTTCCCGTTTGAAAGTACCCGCTGAGGAGATTCTGCGTATTTCCGGTGGCAGAGAGTTCCATATCTTTGGGGCGGCACCGGAGAAGGATCTCAGGCAAGTTCTCTTTTTCATAAAGATTCGAGGTTTCAAGCGGAATGTGTTAGTGCTTCTTGAGGCTCTCCCCCGCAGGATAATTCAATTTTGTGCATTAGGTACCTGGGAGTTTTGAAGTGTAGGGCTTGGTGCGCCACAGCGGCAATCTTGAACTGGATTCGAGCTTCGTTGGGCAACCAATTAAGAGATTTTAGGACTGGGAATATGTGCACATTTCGTTTGGTACCAGTAACCAGTCTTGCCGCAACGTTCAGTGATGCCCTTAGTGGAGCCATTGTGTATTTGGGAAGGCCACAGAGCATAGCGCTGCCATAGTCTGATCTCGGTAAGACGAGCGTTTGAACTACCTGCTGGAAATCCGTTTGTGGAAGGAATGGTTAGATATTTCTAAGTGTCCTCATCAAGTGATCCGTTCCTCTACACATGTTGCTGATATAATTATTCATGTTCAGGTGCTTGTCTAGGTGATTCTGAGAGATTTGGCTGAGTCTACAATGAGGGGGGTGCAGTTGAAAGCCGTGAAGTGATTCATCCAAAGGTCTAGTTTGGGGATGTGGTCCGGAAGAGAGATGCGAAGGAATTCAGTTTTTGAGATGTTGAGCTGGAGATGGTTTTCAGTTAACCAATTTTGAGTTTACGATAGGGTAGAGTTGATTGAGATGATGTTATCTGGGGGGTAGATTTTCAAACAGAGTTGTGTATCGTACGCATTCATAAAGAGAATCTTCATGACATTTAGTGAGTTTGCTAGTGGTTCCAGGAAAAGGTTGAAGAGTATAGGAGATAGGGAGGACCCCTGGGGTACACCCATGAGAACTGGGGAGGTCTGGGAGAGAGAGTGGTACGCCTTAACTCTTTGCGATCTATGGTGGAGGAAGGACTGGAGAACCAGGCCTTATAGGCCGGGCGGCGCAGGGCACGCCTTAATCCCCGAGTTCACCTGCCTTGTAAAAAACAGAGACACGAGACACTCCGTTGAGCGTGGAAGCCAGGTTTATTAGCTGCAGCTAAGCACAGTTGTCCCAGAAATTACACTTGAGGTGGATTCTAAGGAGACTGCCACTTCAATCCGTGGTGCACAATCTTATATAGGAAGCACATTTAAGGAGTTTTCTCCTTACACGTACAAAACAGACCAATAGGAAAAGTTGCAAAACAAGCTATCAGGTGTCTCAAATACGCCCCTCTCCCAGACCCCGTGTGCTACCCCGCCCGACAAATTAATCAGTGATGGTGTCCACAATCCCCTCTTGCAGGTGGCAGGACGCAATTGTGTGCCTCAAAGGATGGTTGTGTAATAGGAGCATACAAGGAGAGAATAGCGAAGGTCAGTCGGATAAGATAGTGTAAGGAAAGAATAGGAGAAGGCAAATAGTCGGCCGAGACAGGGATCAATCGAACCAGACATGGATTAACGAACTCAGCCAGACCCTGACATCGGGTTTCATGAACAAGGACAATGGAGTTACTTTTTAACCGAAAGGACACGTAGCAGCTGGAAAAGCAAAATCACATCGTTCGCCGTGCTGCCTGAGAGGGCAACACAAAACGGCGGCAGGAGACAAAATGGCGGCTAGATACGGGACGAAATCAGAAGTTGTAGTACCTCAGGACGAGAACCATTGTAAGGCCCTATTAAAGCCCATCTTGTTCTTTAGAATGGATGGGGAGTTGTTGTGATTGACCATGTCGAATGCGGATGAAAGGTCGAGGAGGATTAGGAGGCAGGATTCATTTTGGTCAAGCATTTTTAAAATGTCATCCATAACGTGAGTGAGAGCCGATTCAGTGCTGTGTCCCTTCTGAAAGCCAGATTGATGCTGGTTCAGGAGTTTGAAATTCTCAATGTGAGCACAAATTTGGGTTTGTATGCATTTTTCTTGGAGTTTGGCTAGGGTGGGGATGTTGAAGATAGGGCGTAAGTTATTGAGGTCAGCATTATCTGCGTTTGTTTTTGTTTTGTATCGGTGATACTTGAGCTGCTTTTAGACAATCTGGGATCATGCTTTGTGACAGTGAAGCATTGACAATCCTTGTCCAGGTAGGGATGAGAACTTTCTTGATTTCTTTGAAGATGGCCGGGGGCAGGGGGTCGCTGAAATGGTTAGAAGGGTTGATATTCTGAAGAATCTTGCTGATGTCTTTTTCACTGAAAGGGGTAAAGGTGCCCCATGATGCATTGCTCTTGGTGACCAGACTGATAGGTTTGCGGTTTTCTAAAAGGTCAAGGGGTGGAACAGACCAGGAGGATGGCAGAAGCGCCTTCTTGGAGGCGATGTCAATGTTGATAAGCTTTGATTTCTCAGTGAAGAAAGCAGCCAGTTTGTCGTATGAGGGTGGGCTTCCTCTGGTAGGGTGGGTTCCCACTCCAGGGGTTGCGGAATATCTTCATACCCATCTATGGCGAAGCTTTGATAAAGAGGTACATGCATGCCTCCACATGGAGTTCCCCCGCCCAGACCTGGCGGGTAAGGTTGCAGACACGCCAGAGGTAGATCCTATCATGGTTACTTTTATGAAAAACTACGCAAGGGATCTAAAAAAGGGCCTGGATCACTCATGTCAGATGTGCCAAGTTAACTACTTGACCGGACAGGAATCTTGACTAAGATCTTAGACTTAGCATACTAAGTCAAAGAGTCCAACTCCCCAGTAGGTAATGACAATCTGATCGGCTGGGCTTAGTGAGCAGTTATTCGGGGGCTCCTTTGTTAAGGACACCGTCCAGATTTTGTGCCACCTACTCGACTATATACAAGGTCCAAATGTCGCTAAAAAGAGTATTCTGGAGAGGCCTTTATGTCAGGGCCGGGTGCCATGGAGGGTGCGCTAGGCTGTGGAACCCACTAAAGCTCTCAACAAAGCTACTAGGCCTACGATAAAGGTGGTTGGTATGGAGACCAACCAGATCCAACATTCTATCCCACTCAACCCAGAGGTGGCCACCCCAGATTCTGTCACAGATCCGGACACGGACAACATAATGCAATCCAGGACACAGGATCTACTGTTATGAGTTATTCCCTTCTCGTAAGTGATATTGGGCAGAAGAGTGTCGCCATTCACCACAATTGTAAATGCATATTCATGGACCCATGTGTACTGGAGACCAATCAGGGCTTCAAACTGGAATTCTAAGAATCTCCAACTCAGTCTGCCCCCCCCCCCCCCCCCCCCCCAAGACAAATGTATTTTTTCCAAACACAACAAGTTTTTATATTCGAACTCTCAGAGACAAAGGGCTAATATGCCTGACAACTTCACACAATAAGGGTTCATCAGACCCATCTTTCTGTTCGAAAAGAAAGGCAGAGGTCACTACTAGTCCTAAACCTCAAAGATTTCAATGTCTGGATATTGTGCAGACATTTCAAAATGGAAGAAATTCTCTTGCTAAGAGATATTCTACAGGAATGTGACTGGATGGTCAGTCTGATCATGGAGGATGCCTACCTCTCCGTCCCCATATTCCCACCTCACAGATGGTTTCTACAGTTCATATGATGAGGACAGTGCATGGAATTCAAATCCCTTCCATTCGGTCTCTCATAGGCCTGTGGTGTTTCACTAAATTGATGAGACCAGTCGTAGAAGCACTGAGGTCTTGAGGAGTATGTCTAATTGACTAGACAACCTCCTGTTGATAGCCCAGGGCCTCCGGACACTCTGGACTCATCTATCATGGACTATACAACTTCTTCAGAAGCTGGGATTCCTGATCAACTCCCCGAAGTCAGTCCTGACTTCAGTCCAGCAAATGGCATTTCTGGGTTTCCAGATAAAATCAGCCCAAGCACAATTGCTCCTTCCAACCAAAAAGATTTGCAATATCTAGAGGGAATTGAGGTCTGCATTGTGCAAACAGACTGTATCATTGAGGTAGATTGCCAGAATCATGAGACTCCTGGCCTCATTGATACAAGCCATATTTCCAGGCCCCCTCCACTACAGAACCGCTTCAGATATTAAAAATCCAACACTTATGGAAGGGTCTGTCTTACACAGAACAAGTCCCACTGATGGGAAAAGCCAGAACAGAGATAACATGGTGGTCGCACCACATGGAATCCTAGAAATGTCGAGGCATTTTCAGCACCTCGCTAGAAATAGGGATCAAATTGGATGCCAGCCGGTTGGGTTGGGGAGTGAGTTGCAGGACGATGTCGGCAGGGGATTGGTGGTCGGAGGCAGAGCGCAGGCTCCACATAAATTGCCTGGAACTCATGGCAGGCTCTTTCGCTATCAGAAGTCTCTCCCCGACAAAGACAGACTAATAATTCTTACTGAGAATGGACAACATCTCAGCAGTCCGCTACATCAACAAGACGAGATTGCCAAGGACTTCTGTTCCTTCTGACTCGATCATCGCATCTCCCTCATAGTGGAGCATCTACCATGCAAGAGGAACACCATAGCCGACTGGAACTCCAAACACTTACAAGATTTCAGCGACTGGAAACTGAATTGCTCAGTTTTCCAACCTCTGAACAGATTGTGGGGCCCTTGTGAAATAGATCTGTTCGCATCATGACTCAATCAGCAACTGACACATTTTTTGAGCTTGCGCCCAGATCCAGATGCCTAGGCGACAGATGCATTTATCCAAGACTAGGATCAGTTCCGAGGCTATGCCTTTCCACCCTTACTCATGATTACCTGTGTTCTGTCACAGATCAGTTGACAAGGAGCAGAATTCATTTTAGTGACACCTTACTGGAGAGCGCAACCTTGGTTCCCAGTAGCTCTAACTCTAGCGAGTGTGCCTCCAGTTCTACAACCAGTTCAGCTGGATATCCTCCTAGACCCGGGAGGTATTCCTCACCCATTAAATATATCAGGTCAACTCAAGCTGATGGCTTGGATGGTTTCAGGCAAAAATGGCATACCCAAGGCATTTCACAACAAGCTGCATCCTACATCAGGCAGGCCTGGCCAGATAACACCCATAAAAGATATTCTTTAGCTCAGAGGAGATGGTGTTCTTGGTGCAACACATGGAGTGTTGATCCTGTGGGGGCACTACATTGTATAGTAATAACATTTCTATCAGAACTAGCATCTTCAGGTTTAGCATACCAAACAGTTCATGACTTCAGATCAGCAATCTCCGCAGGACACCTCCCAGTAGAGGGTAAACTATTAGATGACCACCCTCTAGTCTGCAAATGGATGAAAGGTATCCGTATGGTCAACCCTCTGAGACCCAAGTATACACCCATTTGGGGCGTAACTGTTGTTCTCAAATTCTTGGAGCAATGGCCTGCAAAAAAATACTTTTCGTGCAAACACCTTTCGGGCCAAGCTCACAATGTTATTATGTCTGATTTCCTGTAAAAGGGTATTGGACTTACGAGTATTGGATCTATCAGATATAGTATTCTCTCCAAATGGCATTTCCTGTACTATATTAACAACAAAGGGAGACCCAAGAGCTATTAAAGATACAGAGTCCATGCTCCTAACCTTATCACTAAAACACAAAGGGGACACTGCAACTAGGATGTTGGATGCAAAAAGTCATCCTGAAACGTAGGGGTGCAAAAAGTCACCCAAACAAACAATTTAAAGGGAAGGAAGAAAAGGGGGAAGGAGACAAAGAAAGAAGCCTAGGTATAAACACCCATCGTAACAAAGGCAAATATTGTCCTTAGTTGCCCTCACACACCCTTAGGATATCATGTTTCATCATACACCCATAGGATGTCATGCTTCATCATCGGGCTATAGCTCCACGTGGGGCCGGCGCTGCAATCCCCCAGGGGCCCCAAGAAGGGACACTTTACTGGAGATCTTTTAGGACAGTCGGATGGTGCATGCAGGTGTGTGGGGTAAAGGAGGTATGGGGTAAGATGAGGGAAAAACCAATGCCTAGTGAAAAATCAAAAAAAGGGAGGGGGTTTGTACGCAACAATGTGTCGTAGTGCTCTTGCGCATGTGCTGAGCCTTGCGAGCACCATTCCGTCCCCCGGATAGGGTTGGTCCCTGGGGGTCATGCCCCTTTTTCTTCCATTTTTAACTAGCACCGGATGCCGGGTCTCCTTGGCAGGCATCCCACACAACTAGGTTCACAGCTGGCAGCCCCTTGAGAGCGACGTAAGTACAGAGCGGGTCCCTCTTGTGGGATCCCGGCCGCTAGACTCTGAGATGCTTTTGCACGAGTCGGAGGCTGGCTCATGGTTGTTCGCTTCAGCTATTCTCTTGTTTTCTTATGTTTTCTATTGACTAGTGATTACAAATCTGCCAACGAGTTAGTGCAGGATGCCCACGCCATGCCTGACACTCGTCAATGAGCAAGGTAAGCCTGCTTATTGTTGTTAATTCAGTATGTACCACTCGTTAACAATGTGTGGTTCCCCTTCTTGGTTTAGTTAGCACTTCCCTTAATTAGTGAGACGTGTTTGTTTAATTAATTTAACTATCTAAATTTTCCTTGTTTTTTGCGCCTGCTAGGTAGTCCCTCTAGATCTAGAGCCTTTTCTTAAACAACTACGAGGCATTGAGTTCATTATCACACATGTGATTGTTGAGCCCATCTTGGGGCGATTCTGCCTGTTTACCCATGCACTCGTATATGTATATGTTTGCGGTGTGTCTCTTGTGTACAGCTCATGGTTGTCTCTTTTTTTGTGAAAGATGTGCACCACTGAGGGCACACGTTATGACATCAAGTTGTTACTGATGCATACACAAGTATACCTTTGTCTGTCTCTTTGTCCTAGGTACTATACAGGAGCGGGACACATTAAGAAGATGTTGCCTGAGTCTGGATACATAACCCCCCTGGCCGCCCTGTTAAGTTGAGAGGTTTTCTTCTATTTTTATAATTCACGTGCACTTATAAGTTTTTGGTTGTGACAAAATGCCACCGACCTTTGGGCGATTACGGGCATGAAACATGTTGACCCTTGATACCTTGAGTCATCAGGTGAATATACCTATTAGAACAAGAACGTCTTTCATAGCTACTACTGCTTGAGGTATATCACTACGACACATTGTGGCGTACAAACCCCCTCCCTTTTTTTGATTTTTCACTAGGCACTGGTTTTTCCCTCATCTTACCCCATACCTCCTTTACCCCACACACCTGCATGCACCATCCGGCTGTCCTAAAAGATCTCCAGTAAAGTGTCCCTTCTTGGGGCCCGTGGGGGATTGCAGCGCTGGCCCCACATGGAGCTATAGCCCGATGATGAAGCATGACATCCTATGGGTGTATGATGAAACATGATATCCTAAGGGTGTGTGAGGGCAACTAAGGACAATATTTGCCTTTGTTACGATGGGTGTTTATACCCAGGCTTCTTTCTTTGTCTCCTTCCCCACTTTTCTTCCTTCCCTTTAAATTGTTTGTTTGGATGACTTTTTGCACCCCTACGTTTCAGGATGACTTTTTGCATCCAACGTCCTAGTTGCAGTGTCCCCTTTGTGTTTTAGTTTATTTCCTGTACTATCACAAGCCGCACCAAAATTATTTCCATGTTGGTAGCTTATCCAAGTTTCTCAAACAGTAGTAAATTAATTGTGGTGCAATGCTTAAAGGATTATGAAATCGATACTTGTGATATGGGATAGGAGGCTGGAGGACAACTACTTATTGCCTTACAAACACCCTAAAAACCAGTGTTTGCAGCTACCTTAGCCAGGTGGATGAAATGACTACTGGCATAAGCAGGCGTCAACATTTCTGTCTTTGGGGAACATTCAGCCAGAAGAGCATTGGCATCCAAATCATATGCTCTTGTCTCTCATGTAGAAGACATCATACGAGCGGCAGACTGGATCTCTGAGTCTACATATAAGAAATACTATCATAAACCTATTGTAGATGCGGCATCTGTGGTGTTAACACAACTTTAAAGTAGTCCTGACATAAAATGAAATTGTGTCTAGATGACGCATCAAGAATTTTCAATTCTTTTAAGTACACCGAGGCGAGGCTCACCCTTTAAATGCAATTATCTTTGAACTATAATTCAATTGTTAAAAGTGTATTGTTATAACTAATGTTGATACAAAATTGATTTGTTTCTGACTTATTTCTCCCACCTGGTGATTTTTGGCAATAGTCTATGCTTTATATTTATGATGCCAGATTTCACTTTGGGGAACAGCTGTGAGGTGCACTCTGCTTTGGAATTCTTTCCTTTGAGAGGAGTTATATATGGACTGTTGACTCGCTGTAATTGTAATCCCATTGCAGTGTTCAGTCACGAGCTGTGGTTGAGGATATACATCCCTGTTGGATCAACTGGAAATTTGGAGTCAACGTTGGGGGGTGGATCTTTGGTGACTTTTACCCTGTTTCCCTTTGGAATATTCTGTTCTTGTGGACTGATCTAACAAAGAAAGAGGACACAAAAAGGTGACTTCCACAGTTACTTTGGTAGCTCATATATGATTGGAGCATGTGACATGGGAGGTACAGGGAAACGTGGAAATGTAGTTTGTGTTTTACTTTATTGAGATTGGCTGCTGAAATTAGTAGTAAAGAAATGAGAAGCATTTTCCTCACCTCCATGCCCTTAATAGAATTCTTGATGCGTCGGCTATAAAAAATGTCATCCACACTTGCTTGTCAAGCTTTATAAATAAATAACCCTCCTTCTCTTTCATTTTGAGACCCGTCCCATAAATATGTTTCTCACAAACTCTTTCTATATAGCTTCTGCTACAATTTTGAATGTATTTTGCATGCCTCAAAAACACTTTTACTTTTCAAGACTGTTAGCCACAAAATATCTATTCATTTTTCTCTGTATGTTCTCTATAATAGGATTGCTAATTGTTTTCAATTACGTAAGAAAAGTGCATTTGAAACATTCTACTGGTCAGTCTAGAACCCTGGAACACGACCAAGCAGCTTCTTAGTTCCTGTATTTTGCCTAAAGGATTTTGCATCTAATAACATGAGTGAGGTTAGTTGCGCTGTTGCTGTATGCTATCCCAATGTTTGACATTGTCTTTTTAACTGTTTAACTGGTGGCTAATTACCGTTTACTTTTGTATTTTTACTTGATGGGCTCTCACCTCCACACACTGGGGAATTTTTCTTTCTTCATTGTTCCGCCCCGTTTTGCCACGGCTGTGTGCTGATTGGGTGGAGGGCACTCCCGAACCAGCCAGACTCGTGTCTCACGGCATTTTTGGATTTTTCCTATTTAAACCCATGCCATGGTGGCTTCGATGATGGTGCGCCGAAGGCGCGTCTAAGGCTAGCCCGTATGAGCCCTTCCGCGTCCGACCTGGACCAGGGGCCAGAACCCCTGCTAGTTTTTGCTTGTGGCCTCAACTCGATTCGAAAATGCTTTATTCGATTTTTAAATTTAAAATCATAAAAGCGTACATAAAAACAGTCATAAAATTAATACATACATTCAATAACTTAACTTCGAGTAAAAAAAAAGACATATCCCCAGCCTCAAAGTTCCATGGTGTGACATGTTAATCATGCAGTTTATCCCTGTCAGCTGTGAATACATAAAATTGCCCCTTTAGATGGAAGCACTCAAGAATTGCGACAATTGTCCAATGATTCAAATTTATTGGGAACGGAAAAACTGATACCACTGGATACGTGGATCCCCCCTCCCAACGGGTGGTGGTGCTTTGCTGTTGGTCTTAACTGGGGGATATTTGGCATACATGGATAAAAGTCAAGTAGGTCCCAAGTGCGTATTGGGCCATCACCTTCTTGGGGCTGACAGGATCTTAGGTACGGGACGATGATCCGGTTCCTGAATTTAAACAGTACCAAGTCCCCAGGAATGTTTTTTGGTAGTGAGCCCAGCCAGCCCACCCTTCTCACACTCAGGATTCCGCCATCTTGATCCGGTGGTAGGGGTCTGTTATTTCCCAGCCAGAATATGACCTTATTCAATAGGTCCTGCTGTCTTTCGGTTTTACCCATCGCAAGTGCTGGTACTCCTGAGAGGACGAACACATATGGCGCGGCTTCTGGGGGAAGATGTATGTATGGTGGTTTACGTGCTGTTTTAACCCTTGAGGACCTTAATAAAGCAGATTTGAGGGGGCTTTGGAAGCCGTAGAGTCTGAGTTTTTAGGTGGTTGTGATTTGGCTAGGGAGTTTTTGTGAGTGGGAGTTAACTTGGCTGTTTCCAGGGTAGTAGAGGGCTGGGAGCGATTCGATGTTACCGAATTATTGATAGGTGTCAGAATGGCCATGATTTTATTCTCTAGACCCGAGAGCCTTTCCCCTATGGAGTTAATTTGTTCTACTAATGGGGAAATTATGGTTTTAACAAGTTGCTCGATCTGGGTCAATAGAGACACCTGGGGTAAAGTATTGAATCATCCAGTTTGTCTGCAGTCTCCATGGTGATAGGGAGATTATTGGCAGGTGATGTAGGGCTTACGGATAATTTATGGAATTTAGATTGATTCCCTTCTGCATTGTCCTCATCATGCTTTCTTTTAGTGGGTAATGGAGGAGATTCCCGTATACTGCCTTTAGTACTTGGAGTGCTGGTGCCTTTGGCAGGAGAAGGTGATTCCCGCTGTAACGTACTTAGAATTGCATAGAATGTTTAGTTCATCCCACAGGGACAAGTTTTGCACTCTTGGTGACGTTTGTGGGGGAGATTGCGTATTGATTGCCGAGTAGCAAGGAGAATTGTTGTCTATCTTGGGGACAGTGGGCAAGGTGCTTGTGCTAATCGTGTGATGCTTTAGTACCCCTTCACCTAGGCCCGTCTGCGTAGCTAAGCTTGTTCCCCCCTTGCATTGCATATTTAAAGTTGGATTAATTGAGCTATAGACATAGTCAAATAGTATGTGGATATACTCTACCTCCTCTCGCAGTAGGGTCAAGGGAGGGGGCCTGTCCTGTCCCCTTCGGTCCACTGAGGGCCACAGAGCTTAGCTCGGCGTCCCGCTCGCGTCCCGCAAGGGAGCGTTGACGGTGGTTAAATGCTCCTCCAGGCGCCTCCAGTCGCACTAGTCCGGTCACGTGGGTCCCTTTGGGCAGGCTGGGACTTGTAGTTCCCTTGCCTGCACTCCACGCTGGGGCCGGCGCTTCCCCCGCAGTTAGTGGGAGCGGGGCCGTGCAGCGGGAGGCAGGCGGCGATTCCGGAAGTTAAATGGGCAAGGTTTGCGGCAAGAAGGGCAGAGACACCCCACCCGAGCTCTCCTGGTGAGTTTGCTGAGCCTCAACCCACTTTCTACCTCTCAAGATCTTAGGAGTTTTAAACTCACCCTAATAATGTTCGTCAGGTTCTTGCCCCTGATGCCAGCATCAGGTTCTGCTCTCATTGTTTATTTGATAATATCTTCCCCACTTATTCCCGGCCTGGACCCCACCCTTCTTTCGAAGGAGAGACTTCCCACCTTTCCAGAGTTGACAATTCTGGCTCACATTCATCTCGGGGTTTCCGCTGTTTCAGTCTCAATTGTCGCTCCCTTCCCAAACACCAGTTGTACCCATTTCACTTCCTAGTTGACATGGATCCAGATGTGTTTTTTTAACACATTCCTGGCTCCCCGACAGGTCCATACAAGATGTGATTGCGGCACTACCACAGAATTTTTCTCTATTGGGTATAAATAGACCTCTGAATACTGGTGGAGGAATTGCAATTATTTAAAAAAGAATCTATAGCTGCAAAATTGTGGCACTCACGATTCCCAACTGTGAAGCTCTACTTTTCTGTATCCCATTCTCTTCAAATCTTTCCTTTTCTGGTGCCCTCATTTACCATCCCCCTGGCCCATCTAAAAAGTGGGGTTCCCTGTTGACCGAATAACTTGTCCCTCTTGTTCTTCGTGTGACAAATTTTCTGTGGGGACTTGAATTTTCATTTTGATGATCCTAGTAATAAATCTGCTCAAACTCTTTTGGACAATCTGTTGACTCTGACTGTTTCACTCATCAATTCCTCACCTTCCCATGTCGCTTTGCCCTCCCGCCTTGCCAAAGAAAACTCGGAACTGGTCTCTACTTGATATGAAGGTACTAAATGAGCTGCTTTGACAGACTGTTCCTTCCATTTCAACTCAAGTGGACTAGGACAAGCTACTTGTCGATCACTGGTTGTCTGAGGCTATCGATTCCATTCTTCCCCTTTCTCCTAAATCCCAATCTAGAGTGCTTCCCCTAAAGTTTAGGAGAGGCTGTGGAGAAAGCATTATGCGCCAGAGGCCAAAGCCACTTATCTGGAAGCACACAAAAAAATATCATACTCTTTGCAGATCTGCTCGTGAGAAGTTGGCCTGGTATATGATGCCCACTATTCTAGTGGGCACCTTGCACCAGTCCAAACAACCCTTATGATGGTTGGTTGTAAAGTCAACCTTATAGACCAGCTATCCTAGTGGTAGCATGGACAAAGCAGTCTTAGGCTAAAACTTCAGAGGGCATGTGAAGCCAGCTGTTTTACCAATTACAATCCCTTGAATACCAAATGAAAGGACACCACACAAGGTATATATCAAATATACATATGTATTAATTCTAAACACAACCCCGCTGCACTCTTTATGAGGTCAGAGGTCAAAGCACAATACAAGTGACTTAAATAGCATACGTTAAGTCTCACAAATACAGTTTTGGCACAGGGGCCAAGCAAACCATATACTAAGAAAGTGGTATAAGTACCACAACAAGAATACAAAGTAGGCCTAAGTCTCAGGGAATTGCTGGGGCTACACTAAACAACCAGTAGTTAGGAAGTAGGAGGCCCAGAGGAGGCGTGTGCAGTGTCTAAACACACACGCGGGTTCTCATAGACTTTCAATGGGAACGAAGAAGTTACAATTTAGTTGATTCAGGACACTTCCGGATGAACTAGGACAAAACCCTCTTATACTAGGACACTAGGATCGTCAATACCCACGGGAGCACCGGAGTACTCGTGTTACCTCACCCAGGGAAGCCGGGTGCATAGGTGCCAAATCGTGTTGGATTTTGTCGTCGTTTCCTATGGAGAGCTGCAAAGAAGTGCTGCAGGCGCCCAGGAGCAAAGTGTCCGAATGGATCCAAAGGTGGATCGGAGCAGTGAAGAACCCGAAAGCAGAGGGGACAGAACCTTGGTCACTAGCCAGTGACCAGGATGGAACCAGGAAGGAACCAGGCGATGTTGGGTGCTCCAGGTGAAGAAGGTGAAGTTTGTCTTAGCAGCCACATGGTCCAGGGGCGTAGATGACAACCAGGAGCTGGATTCGAGCTGGACCACAAAGGATCTTGATGTCTGTGGCATTGGTATCCAGATTGGACCCAACAAGCCTTGGCAAACATAATCCACGCAGGAAGTGAAGATTAGCTTCAGGACAGACCAGCAAGGTCTGGGGGGCTTCCCTTTTGGAGGGAAGCAGGAGCAAACCTGGAGCAACTAAGCAAGCAGTGTAATTTCAAAGGATTGTCTTCAGAGGGCTCACTAGCCAGCGGGCTAACAACTGGGAAGACGCGTTGAGCTGAAAATGCAGAAGTGGCCCCACGCGGCACTCGTGGAGTGTGGAGGGCTGAGCTTCAGTGCAGATGGTGCTCGGGTCTGGGGCTTCTCCGTTCCCAATGCACAACTTCGAGGAGGCCTCAGGAGCTGCACAGTTAGCAAAGAGCAAGATGGCCAGGGCGTCCCGTCCCACGCCTCTCGTGTCCACCATGGGTCTCAGCTTTGCTGCAGATGTGGCTCAAGGTCAGAGAAGTCTGGGAGTCCAGTTCCTGCGAAGCAGGGTTTTCAGAATCCTTCAGGAGCATCGACAAAGCAAACTGGCAATTTACTAGTTGGTGGCTGTTTGCACATGGTGGTCACTCCTTGACCACAAGGGAGATTTCTTCAGTCTTCTATTCGAGTAGAACGTCGAAGGTCCAAGAATACAGCAACAGAGTTTCTTCCAGGATAATCTAAAGTCTCTAGACTCAGCTCCTACCTATAAACTGATTTTAGGGGCTGGATTACCTGCTAGGTCCCTCCTATGGGTGGGACCAGGAAAGGGTGTGGTTACACCCCTTTTCCTTTGTCCAGTTTCGCGCCAGGGCTGGGGCTGGAGTGCCCCAGCAACTGGTTTCAACCGGGCTATGCGTGGAGCACCTTGTGTGCCCCTGGCAGTGTCTGGAATTGCAGTTCCTATTCAGTCCACCCTGCCCCAATACACATTAGGCTGTCTGGGGAGGTGCAGGCACCTCCCCTGCAAGGAAACCTATTGTCAAGGCCTCCCTTGCTGGAGTTTCGTCCAGCTGCACTAGGTCAGACTCGCGTCTGTGGCAGCAGCATCCATTTTGTGATGCTGAGGCTCTGATTAACTTTAACTGGGTAAAGCAGTAAGTACATGTCTTCTCCCTCTAGTAGGGTGGAATGCTACCCCCATCACCAGAACTGGTGAGAGGGTAGTATTCCAAAGTGTTTGACACCTTACACAACATGTTTTGATAAAGCCAAACCAAAGTTAGCAATAACCACGAGGATTATAATGCAATAAAGAGTATATGGTATTGCTATATCATAGAACAGCTATAAGGACATGGTACCGAAAGCTGCAGAGGGGCTCAGCTCATGCTAGGGCACCCTTTCACACAAAACCAAGCACTCTGCCTCCAGGATTGTGAAGGCCTGCCATAGGAGTGACTTATAGGTTACTTTGTGTTACTATGTGTCTATATATATATCGTAGATATAGTTATACTATATCTAAGCAAGGGGTGATTACACCACCTTGCCCCAGCTGAGTGATCAGCCAGTGGTGTCAGTTTAGAAGGCCAGCCAGGGGTGGCATAATACATGCTGCAGCTCCTGGTAGGCCTTGGGTGCACCTATGCCCTGGGTACCTATGGTACACTGTACATGGACTCACAAGGGTGATCCAATATCCAATCTGGCATGTACCTAAAGTACATGGTATCAATTTAGAGAGAGAACAGCTGGGCTGTGGGTCTGATTAGCAGGCCCACAGCCACACTAAAGTCGATAAACCAGTGGAGCAAAAGCAAAAAGTGGGGGTGACCATAGGAAGCAGACCCTACTCTCCTACAAAGCATACCTCACAAACCTTGCCATTAGGGTGCGGAGTACCACAGGGCTCTTCACTTAGCCCCTCCCTTTTTAATGTATATATGGCCCCTCCGGCAGAAATAGTGTCTCCATTCGGAATCCATGTGGTGACCTATGCTGATGACACGCAACTGGTCATAGCAGTGAGCCACCCCGGCCAACAAGCTAAGGGCCTTCTACCATGCCTGGAGGAAGTAGTAAAGTGGATGAGTCACTCCCACCTAAAACTCAATGGTGAGAGGACGGAACTCACGATACTGGGAGACCATCCAAGCCCCGGTCTAAATATGCTCTGGCCACCCTCAATGGGACCACTGCCCACTCCCAAAACAGAAATAAAAAGCCTAGGTCTATGGCTAGGCAAGAACCTCACCTTTAAAACCCAGGCAAGAAAGACAGAGGCCTCCTGTTATGTCTTGCTCTGAATTATTGGTAAAATCCTTTCCCTTCTACCCCCTCTCGCAAAAAGATTATTCACTCAGGCCCTTATCTTGTCTAGATTGGACTATGGCAATGCCCTCTACTTAGGTGCCCCTAAAGAGGTCATCTCTAAGCTACAGGTCATACAGAACTGTGCCGCAAGGCTGCTCTCTAATACCCCTCTCGCTGCTCAGCAAGACCAGCTCTGCACTCTCTTCATTGGCTCCCAGTACAGCAGTGTGTAAACTTCAAAGCCCTTTGCATATCACACAAATTCCTAAACAAGCACAGGCCACTAATCAACAGTGACATGATTCGCCCATATTGAGCGAACAGGGCACTTTGTTCAAATGAACTCCACCTTGCAACGATTCCTAGGATTAAAATGGGCAGAAGCGGAGGCAGGCTCTTCTCACTAAACGTCTCTAAATTATGGAATGCCCTCCCACTACACCAGCAGAGCGAACTTAATCATCTGAAATTCCGTAAACAATTGAAGACCTGTCTGTTTATATAGATCCCTCCTCTTTCCTCCCTTCATACCCATGCAGCTCTGGGATGCCTTCGGGTAGCCATGCGCTCTACAAATGTCAAATACAATACAATACAATACAATATTTATATGATTGTTTACATGGTACATTTATGTTGGAGCTTGAAATACTTAAGCAGCGCATAAAGATTCACACAAATCCTGCCTTGTTTAGAAATACAATTTCTGAACATCAACTCTTTTGCAATACATGGAACATAAATAAGTTTCACAGCTTGTTGTTTTCTTTGGTTAAAATTGAAATACTAACAGTGCAAAAGAGGTCTTGAGCTTGAGCCGAAATCCACAGGGGCCTGGGGTGTTAAGAAGCAGTGTCAGACAGTGGTTTGCACCCTGTCCAAGTAGAGACCCTCAATCTAGTCATGGTAGGGTGATTATACAGCTCAGATAACCCCTGCTCACCCCTTTGTAGCGTGTCTGGAGCACTCAAAGCAATTGTAAAGCATTTGTAAAGCATCTGTACATACAAACACAGTAACAGTGAAAACACTACGAAAGGAGACCACACCAGTTTAGAAAAATAACCAATATTTATCAGAATAAAAAAATTCTGCATATACAATTAAAGAGATCACATTCAATAGGGTGAACAATCTAAATATCGAATTATGAATATCGAGTTGCCAAAATATAGAATTTTAAATATATAGTTGACAAAATATCGACTTACATAAATATAGTGGTGCAGAATATTGAAATGCAGGTAGGAAATATAATTTTAAATAACATCAAAGTTAGTAATATCGACAGTCATAATAGAGTTGTTAAAAATATCAAATTGTTTGGGGGTGTTTTAAGTGCTGGTATATGTGTTAAAAGTTTATATAATGTTTGTAATGTATGTTGGAATTTTTTTAAAACAATGAATTTCATGATAAATTATTTTTGTGTATTTTAGTACCGTAGCGGGTTGTTGTTTATTTATTGGGGAATAGGGTGAGAAGTAATTTAATTATAATATAGTAATTAAGAATGTTTTTGAATTAATTATTTAGAACTTAATTGATTTTTAGGTAATTTTATTCCATAGCGGGTTGTGGGTTTATGGGGGAATAGGGTGGAAAGTAATTTAATTTAAATACATTTATTAAAAAAAGAATTAATTAATAATTCTGTATCTAATAATTTATACTGTTAATTATGTTAATTAATTATTAATTAATTATAAATTTATAATGTATTGGTAATTATGTTTATTGTGCAAATATATTAATTAGTTATTATTAACAATTAATTTGGTAATAAGTAAGGAGAGCGTTGTGGGTTTATAGGGGAATAGGGTGAGAAGTATTTGAATTGTAATTAAGTAATTATTACATGTTATTGATATTGATATTTAATTTATTGTTAATTATTAATTGGTAATTCATTTTTGTTAATTGATTAATTGATATTTGTATTACTTGTATTAATTATTATTTGTGCGTGTTGTGGGTTTAAATTGGAGTAGTGTGGGAAGTAATTAATTGTAATTAAGTAATTATGAATTTTTATTTTTGGGGATTGAAAATGAATGTATTGTTAATTATTAATTGGTAATTAATTTATATTAATTGATTAATTGATAATGACATTAATTATGTGACATTTTATGTGGAGTGGGTTGTGTATTTATTGAGGAATTAGGGTGGGATGTAATTTAATGTTATTAAAGTAATTATACATTTTTATTTATTGGTATTTTTTAATTAATGTATTGTTAATTTATTAATAATTAATTATTTAAATGCATTTTTTTCATTTATAAGTATGCTATCCAACACTTTCTCCACTGTTGCATTCTTTGGAGTGGGAATTGTAATTTTTACCCCTACACTATCCAACACTTTCCCTACTGTTTCACTCTCTGGAGTATGAATAGTAAATTTTACCACTACGCTATCCAACACTTTCCCTACTGTTGCACTCTCTGGAGTGGGAATAGTAATTTTTACAGTTACATTATCCAACACTTTCCCTACTGTTACACTTGTAGGAGTTGGAATAGTAATTTTTAGCCACCCGCTATCCAACACTTTCCCTACTGTTGCCCTTGTTGGAGTGGGAACAGTAATTCTTACCTCTACGCTATCCAACACTTTCCCTACTGTTGCACTCTCTGGAGTGGGAATAGTAATTTTTATAGTTACACTATACAACACTTTCCCTACTACTTCATCATCATACTAGCTTTATTCAATTTTTTGTTTAAAATCATAAAAGCATACATTTAAAAACACTCATATCAAAAATTACATACAAAAACACAAAATGGCAAAAAGATAAAACATTTGTCTATGCTACGTGAATAAATTCCTTTGTTTCATAGTAGAATTCATGTTTTTCCATACCCATGGCCATTGTACATTCTTGCAGGGTAATTGAAGGCGGAAGAGCCATGGTCACAGGGTGCACGGGTATTTTTGCTCCTCGAGTGAGCTGACTCTGCCCTTAGTTTTAGGCCCGGGGTATATGCCATGCTTGGATAAAAGTCACATAAGTCCCAAACGGATATAGGGCCAACACCTTCACAAGGGTACAAAGTTCGCAGGTAGGGAATGACTGAACTGCTTCTAAATATTTATTAAAACAAGGTCACCGTCGATGTCTTTTTTTAGGGGACCTAGCCAGCCCACCCTTCTAACAACCATGATGGTACCGTCCGATCCTAGTGGCAGGGGCCTGTTTTTAGTTAACCAGTGCGTGACTTTGTTAAGTAAGTCTTGTTCCCGCTCAATTTTCCCACTTTTGAGTGCTGGAACTCCCGCAAGAACGCACACAAAGGGTACAGCCTCCGGGGGTAGCTGTATGTGTGTTGGTTTATTAGGCTTACTCTTGTAACAGTATATTGTATAGGTCCGGATTTGGGGTTAATTTTAGGGGCATTAGGGGGTGAAGGGATAGGGACTTAAAGGTGAGTTTGAGTGTTGCTGCTTGTACAAGGTGGGTTGGGACAGATTGGTGTGACAGGTTTTTCAGTACATAGTTGGCTGTTCTTAATACATTTCTCTATTCCCAGCAGCCTATCCTCTAGGGTGGAAATTATGACAATCAGTGGCGAAATGAGTGAACCAACCATTTGTTCAATCTGGGCCAGAAAGTTCGAATTGAAGGAATTTTAGAAAGGGGTTAGTTGCAGTCAGTGGTGAGCTAAAACACAGTTTTTGTTGTTTAGGGTTGTTCCCTGTGGGCTTGACCCCATCCCACTTCCTTTTGCTAGTTGAGGACTGGGGAAAGACTGTGGTTGGTGTATTAACCAGAGGACTAGCGGTTGAGGTTGACATACAGGGTCTTTTATCAGGGCAAGGGGAGGGACTTTTAGTTTCATTTCTGGGTTCCACAGTGGCATACCTTGTTTTGCAGAGGGAATGTAACTTGTGCAGCAGTGAGAGTTGTTGCGCTATACCATTATTTGGATGGGGCGGTTGATTGGTAGACATGCTAGTCCTTGCAGGTTCATTCGTTAGAGCAGTGGTCGGAGATGGCCCGCAAAGAACTTGTGACCCTGAGTGCAAACGTCTCTGGCTGATGGATTTAATAGTCATTCCCTTATGAGTCATTGTAAGGTGTGCAAAGTTAGGCTATAACAAGGCCGCAAGAAAATCTGAGGGTTTTGGAAAACTTGCAACTTAAGTTCAGTGGGTAATCCCTTGCCGGAATGACAGAAAGAACGTACAGTTATTACAGTGTGATGGAGTCAAAGAGGGTGGCCCCGTCCCGGCCTCCTCGTGCCTCTGAGGGCCACAGAGGACCCGCCCTTTGCCCAGGCTTAGCCCGGCGTCCCGCGAAGCTGATCAGAGCGCTGTATATGGGTGCCTCCTGGCACTTGCAGTGCGTGTGGAAGCTGCGCCGCTGTTGAGGCAGCTGGGAATTGCAGTCCCGGGGCGGCGGCGCTATGCCTGCAATGTAGTGACTCCTGGCGGTGGCGGCAACAGAAGAGGACTCCCTCGTCCCCCAGCTCCGGTGAGTGCCCTACTATTGCACTCGTTGGAGTGGGAATAGTCATTTTTACCTACCCGCTATCCAACACTTGCCCCTACTGTTGCAATTACTGGAGTGGGAATAATAATTTTAAACCCTCCGACACCACTATCGCCAAACCCAACGGATACAAGATCCAGAGGAAGGACCATCTCAACCTAGCTGGGAGGAGGACTCACCATTGCACACAAGAACTCCTTCCAGCTCACCACATCCAGCACAAACAACTCCTTTACCCCCACAGAACATATCCATTTCCAGATCCAGACCAACCCTAGAACGACCGTATGCAGCCCCCTTACCTACAGACCTCCTGGACCATGAACCGCGTTCAGCCCAACCATCACCGACCTCATTGTGTCCCACACCATCATCTCCATGGGCTACATACTGCTCAGAGACCTGAATTTCCACCTCAACAAACTCAGCGACCCCCAACACCACCGCCCTCCTGGACAACCTTGTCAACATTGAACTAAAGCGTGAAGACCAGCAAAGCCGAACTGGCTGCCCGTCAGAAAGCGAGAACACGCCTAGCCCAAGCTAAAAAGTCCTCTCGCAAGGCAGCTAAGGGGAATGATCGAGGCAAAGGTAAAGCTGGAGGGGAAAGCTCAGCCGGGGATACGCTACCGGAATCTTCAGAGGATGAATCGCCTACTCCTCCTAACCCCAAAGAGATAAAAAAGGCAAGGATAGACTCGCAAGAGAGCAATGACTTAGTGGTACAGTCAGATCAAGAACTTGAGCTAGAGCCAGAGCCAGAGCCAGAGCTGGAAGTAGAATTACTGGCCGGCACTGTAGAATCAGGTCCGGAAATGTCGCCTCAAGCAACAGAGGTAAAAAATAAAAATGGTAAAGGAGGAAAGGAGGTTAAAGACTATCCGCTTTTTCCGAAAAAAAACCACTCCAAAGTCTCTTTCTGCGCAGCCCTCCGTTGCCGTAGCTCCAGCCACTTCATCAACCACAATACCTATATCAGCTTCATCAGCCAATATAGCACGATCTAATGAACTATCTAATGACTCGTCCAAAGCAATTTGTCATGACAAGATGTCTGTGCCTCTTCTTTTAAGTGCTTTACAACCTTCTAGAAATACACTAGAGTCTCTGAATGGAGCGGGCCACACGCAAATCTGTTCCTCGTCTTCAGCTAAACAAAGTGAGGTACTGGGAGCCCCAAATACAGAGGGGAATAAAGTACAGTTGTGTTCTGGCGAGAATAATTCAGGTGCTACAATAAATCCTTTAGTAGGGGAAGATAATGTTGTGGGTTTGGAAGAGAGTTCAGAGGCAAGATATCAGCTGGGCATCCGTGAAATGTTGAACTTGATTTTAGATGAAATTCGAGAAATCAAACATAACCAGCAAGTGGAGATAGCTGCCCTTCAACTAAGAATGGATAAATTTGAGGAATCCATGCTGGGAATCCCAAAAAGACTGCAGGAGGCAGAGACAAGGATCTCTACACTCGAACATCAAATGAACCTGGTTGCCGGAGAGACAAAGGAGGCAGCGAAGAAGAAGAATGCCCTTGAAAACAAGTTAGAGGAGCTCGAAAATCATTCTAGAAGGTCTAACCTAAGGATCGTAGGGGTTCCGGAAGGAACAGAGGGCTCCGATCCCGTTCAGTGGGTTGATTCTTTTATTCACCAGACAGTCCTACCTGAATTCGAGGGAGATCTGACAATAACAAGAGCCAATCGGGTCCCGGCTCAGCGCTTCCCTAATTCTCCATTTCCTAGAACTATTCTTTTGAACTTTGCTGATTGTAGGATCAAGGAGAAGATCCTATCAAAAGCCTTCCAACATTGTCAATTTGCAGTATCAGAAACTGTAAAATGCAGGATCTTCTCTGACATGACTGCAGCAGCGGCAAAAAGAAGAAAAGAATTTGTGAAAATCTTACACTTATTCAAGGCAAATGGCGCTCAAGCCTCAATCGCGCAGCAGTCAAAATTGAAGGTCCTGGTTAAAGGAAAATTCTATTTGTTTATGGACATAGATGAAGCTCACTCTTTTCTGGAAGAGATTTCTTCAGGAGCTAGGTCGGAAAAGGGGAAAATTTAACTTGGGCCTAATTTTTCTTATTTTTTTTTCACTTGCATGAATAATGTATAATATCTGCATGGGGCTGTAATGGATCCCTGGGTTACTTAGGGTGTAACAAAAGGACACCCAGATCAGAAGGAGTGGGAGGAATGTGGCCAGCATGGAAGGGAGGGGGTCTTCCACATTCCTGGGAAGGGTGGGGGAGGGTGGGGGGTAAATGCAGTAAAAAAGAATATGAGCAATGGTTACTTCTCTAATCTTAGTTTTTCTAATAGGTACGCAGCTGTGATAAAATATTCTTTCAGATGAAAAGTAACACTTGTAATATCCTGTCAATCAATGTAAATGGAATGTTAAACAAACAGAAGTATGGGGCGTTGCTGAAATGGATAATTTTTATTAGACCTCAGGTGGTCTTCTTTCAGGAGACTCATTTGAAGTCTAATAGTCCGAAGTTGTTTATTCCTAATTACTTTTCTAAAGTATTTTTCTCATCAGCAGGGGTGGCCCAGAGAGGGGTTGATATCTACTTCTCAAGGGATCTTGCCTGGGAAATTCTCCAGGTCCATAGAGACGTTAAGGGCAGGTGGATCTGGGTGGTTGCCAAACTGCAAAATAAAATTATAAATTTTGTCAACTATTATGGCCCCATCCACGACGATATTACCGGTCTGCCAGAAATTTATGAATCTTTGAGGGGCGTTCCAGGACAGATAATTCTAGGAGGAGATTTTAATTTTATCCAAGACCTGTCAAGAGATACTTCTAACAAGAAAAAGAAACAGCTAAAACCCAAAACAAAATGTTTTTTTGAAGCACTCTTACGTGAATATCAATTAAGGGATCCGTGGCGTTATAGAAATGCTGAAATTGAATCTTTCACATGCTATTCCAACCGGTTCCGCACTGCATCCAGAATAGATTTTTTTTAATATCTAGATCTTTTTTGATCTTAAGAGCTGTGATTGGATGCAATCCATTTTCAGACCACGCTAGAATTGAATTAGAATTAGAATTGGGAGGAGTGGATGAGACGTGCCCCAGGTGGCAGCTGTACCGCACCCTCTTACAGAACCAGGACTGGGTTTCACAATTCAGAGATTGGATTACACAATACTTTGTAATAAATGATAATACAGCTGAACCCTTTTCTGTTTAGGGCGGATTCAAAGCTTCAGCACGCGCCCAGATTATTGCATATGCTAGCGCTAAGGCAAACAAAAGAAAGTTAAAAATAGCTATGCTTCAAGCAGATGTAGAGAGGGAATATGCATTGCAGCTTCAACATCATTCAAGCAAGCTAGAGCAGGCTAAAACTCTTCTTCGGGATTATTTTGTCGCGGAAGAGATTAACAGCTCGAAAGCCTTTCAACAAAAGGTCTATGAAGACAGCCAGTTGGTAGGGAAACTATTAGCTAACTCTACCAGAAAAAAGCAGGAGTCTTCACTGATAGGGAAAATTTGCGATCCCCAGAGTGGGCTGGAGGAGGAGGATAGAGACAAGATCTCAAAAATCTTCCTGGATCATTTTGAAAAAATCTACTCTACGGAATACCAGGTAGAGGATGTAATGATTCAGGACTATTTTGCAGATATACAAATCCCCAAAATCTCCGAAACTCGGATTAATCAAATTAGTCTGGAAATAAATACCACTGAAATTCAAAATTGTATAAAGGCAACCTCAGGGGGAAAAGCTTCCGGCCAGGACGGATTTCCAATAGAATTTTATAAGGTTTTTTTTTGGAGAATTAGCAACTCCCTTGAAAAAGTTATATAATTATATTAGGCTAGGCGGGCACGTCCCTGCCGAGTTTAAGGAATCTACAATTATATGCTTTCTTAAAAAAGATAAAAATGAGTATGATGTTAATTCATACAGACCGATCAGCCTACTAAATTCGGATTACAAAATCCTTGTGAAGATATGGGCTGAGAGATTTGTCTTTGCTGCTCAGGAGGTCATTCATCAGGACTAGTCTGGGTTTATTGCAGGTCGCTATATGGCAGCAAACACCGAGTTCCTAATACAGGCATTGGACTACTTTAATATTAATTCGACCCCAGCCTGTATATTGATGATGGACGCGGAAAAAACGTTTGACTTAGTGAATTGGGCTGCATTATTCTACTCTCTCGGTCAATTTGGTTTCCCAGCCTCAATTATTAAGATGCTTTATAACATCTACAAGGGAGCATCGGCCCAAGTATTAATCAATATGAAACAGGCTGGTAAGATCAAGGTAAATAGGGGCACAAGGCAGGGCTGCCCGTTGTCCCCGTTGCTTTTTACTTTCTTTATCGAACCTTTAGTGATTAAGATTAGGGACAACGTGGCTATTCAGCCCCCATTAGTTGGCATGTCCAAATTAAAGTTGTTTGCTGACAAAAATATTTTATATCTATCACCCATAAAAGAAAATATTGAAAATTTGATGAGAGAGTTCAATAATTATGAAAAGATAGGGGGGTATAAAGTAAATCCAAAAAAAACAGAGGTTCTTGCATTAAATACTGATCCTCTTTTTCTCCCTGATGATCTGCAGGCCCAAGCTGTAAGAAATGATCCAATTAGATATCTGAGCATATATGTCACCACCGAATATGATATGCTCTATTCTATGAATTATATCAGGACGAAGAACAAAATTCAGAGCCTTTTAGATCACTGGCTTCTTCTCCCACTATCAATTATAGGTAGGGTCTCTTTGATCAAGATGTCGGTGTTGCCTTTACTTATCTTTTTGTTCAGTAACGTGCCCATTAAAATTAATTTAACATTTTTTAAAGAACTCGAAACAATGCTGAGAGGCTTTATATGGGGAAAGAAAACTTCAAGAGTTAAACTTCTAGTATTACAACTTCCAGCTGAACAAGGAGGCTTAGCTCTACCCCATTTAAGGACCTACTATGAAGCTGCATTTCTTGATATATTGGCAGGATTATTGAGAAATAATCAAACAAGAGATAATTTTTTTCTTACAAGAATGTTACAAGAGGTAGACTCTCAAATTCCAGTTTTTTAAAAATCGCAAGGCTCCCAAAGAGTTCCAGATACAAAACTTTAAGAGAATATGCATCAAGAATGTCGCTCCTTTTCAGAAAACACGGCACTAATAGCTCTCATTATCTTAGCTTGAAAGAATGTATTCAAATAGGTCTCCCACTAAGCCTGAATCGTATTAAATCTTGGGAACTTTGTGGCTTCCGAGAGCTAAGACATTTCGTAATCCAAAACAGGGTAATTAGTTGGCAGGAGGTAACCGCTAGAATAAATGGTTCATTACATCCGACTTTTTTTGAATATATGCAGATTGTTAATTTTATTAGAAAAGAGATAAGTGGCCTGTTTAATCCCCCTAATAGCATACTAACAGCCTTGTATGATAGAATGAGTGTAGGTATCGGATACTGGTATAAGATGCTTCATTGCTCAAATCAAAATGTTTTAGTAGACAGTCATCTTGAGAAAATAAATCTAGCTACACAATGTAACTTTTCCATAAAGGATTGGGAGGTCATTTGTGAGCTGGGGAATAGATCATTGCGAGCTGCCAACTATAAAAGGATGTGCTTTCTGTCTCGCTGGTTAGCATATTATACACCGGAGGCTTTGGAAAGGATGTTTCCCGGGGCTGAGAATAAATGCTTCAGATGTATGGCTAGTAGCCAGGGAGGATGGCATCATACTTTTTTTTCTTGCCACCAGTTAGAAACTTTCTGGAAGGAAATATTTGCTGATATCGAACAGGCTATTGGGAAATCTCTTTTACCAACAGCAGAGGTAGCCTTGTTCGGTATATGCAAAGATAGGAGTAGATTTAATAAAGCAGAAGAGGTATTTGTATTTATTTCCTGCGCAGTTGCTCGCTCCTTAATTCTTCAAAACTGGAAGTCCTGCGAGATTCCGTTACACTTAAAATGGTTCAACAAAATGAGGAGAACATGTTATTTTGAAAAGGCTTATGTGGGTAGAGTGGGAGCTGTTGGGAGATTTGAGAGGAACTGGAAATATTTTGAGGCTCTAGAAGCAATAAAGGGAGGTTGATTCGTGAAGAGAATTGTGAGGGGATGTTTCCTCATTTACAGCCTTCTATCTGATTTCCAGGACATTTACATTTACTAGCACCTTTTTCCATATCCGATTGCACTTTGCACTTTTAAAGATAGTACTCTTTTGTACTTTTGGCACTTTTGCATTTGCACTTTATTGCAGCTTTGCACGTTTTTGCTGATGCACTTTACAAATTGCATATTTTACACTTAATGTCCTGGGGGGGGGGAATTTTTAACTTTGTAATAGGCTGACTTTTTCTATCTCGATGAACCCTCCTTTTATCTCAGCATATTGCTTCCAACTTTTTAACTTTTGTATCTCTTGTTTGTTATTTGAGAAATTTATTGGAAATTTGTGATTTTTGAATTCTAAAATTTGCCATGTTTTGTACCTTTGGCTCACCTTTTGCTCTATTCAATAAAAAGAAAGAAAAAAAAACCATTGAACTAAAGCAGCTTGTCACCACCCTCACCCAAAAGCCAGGGCCCAACCTCAGCCCCCATCTTCGCAAAAGTGAACATCCCCTTCAGCCACACTACACAACTCCTCTGGATGGACCACCACTGTTTGTCTGAGAGTTGACGTTGGTCATAGGGGAGAGGGCTTGTGTATGAGGGTGGAGTTGAGGTGTTCTTCGGTGACATTGCTCCAATTCCAGCATGGGGGCGCGGTGTAGGTTTGTGTGCAGTGGGTTTAGAGAAGAAGTGTACGCATCCATACTCTCCTCCACAAGGGCCACATGGCGGCCCTCATCCTATTTGACCTCTCTGCAACTTTCAACACCATCTCCCACTGCACACTCACCACCAGACTCCACGACACCGGCATAGAGGGAACGGCCCTCGACTGGATCTGCTCTTTCCTCACTGGCCGAACCCAAAGAATCACATTCCCACTATTACTCTCCAAACCCACAGAGATCAGCTGTGGAGTACCCCAAGTATCATCGCTCAGCCCCACGCTTTTCAACATCTACATGGTCCCCCTAGATTGCCAACTTCAGGCAGCACCGACTCAACATAGTCTCCTATGCCGACGACACCCAGCACATCCTCTCCCTCACGATGAAACCCAACACCGCTAGACCTAGCTACCAGGTAGGAATGAAATACGTCGCTTCCTGGATGAGCAGTAGCTGCCTGAAGGTCAATTAAGAGAAGACAGAAGTCCTCGTACCCACCCCCTCCACATGGGACAATACCTGGTGGACAACTGCCCTCAGCAATACCCCATGCCTACGTACAATGCCCACAACCTCGGCCTCATACTTGACTCATCCATCACCATGACCGGACAGGTCAAAGTCATCACCCCCACGTGTTTCAACACCCTCCGCATCCTCCGTAAGACCTTCAAATGGATCCCCCTGAATCCAGGAAAACCGTCACCCACCCACTCACTCATAACCAGCAGACTAGACTATGGAAGAGAAACAGCCAGTACGACGTGGTAATGACACAGCAGTGCCGGTAACAGACAGGTTTTACAACGCAAATCGTTACCACAACTTGCGCTGGAGGGAGCTCTAGACTAAGGAATAGTGGATTTACTGTTCCAACACCTTCCCTACTGTACCTAGGCTGGTGTTGGAATAGTAAATCTTACTATTCCTAAGTCCAGCACCATACAGCGCAAGTCGTGGTAACAACTTGCGTTGTAAAACCTGCGTTGTGATGGTACTGCAGTGTTTTCTACCGCGTTGTACCATCATACATCCCTATGGAAATGCCCTCTACGCCGGAATCAAAAAAACCCTGCACTGAAAACTCCAAACTATCCAGCACACCCCTGCCAGACTTGTCCCCAGCATCCCACGACAAGGCCATATCACCCAGCACCTACGAAACCTCCACTGGCTCCATGTTGAGAAGAGAGTGACCTTCAAGCTACTCACTCATGCCTAAAAATCCCTCCATAACACCGGATCTTAGTACCTCAATGAAAGAGTCTCCTTCTACGCACCCAAAAGAAACTACCGCTCTGCAGAACTTGCCCCTACCGAAGCCCCTTGCATCAGCAAAGCCAGAACGGGTGAGAGAGCCTACTCCTACATCCCGGCCAAGACCTGTAACAAATTCCCCTCAGCATCAGACATTCCTCCATTCTGCTTGCCTTCAGGAAGAGCCTCAAGTCCTGGATCTATGGGTAAGACGTAGCTGCTTGTTTCTCCCCCCGGGCACGTGTGAGTAGCATGCATCAAAAATTGCTGATTGATTGATTGATTGAATATGTGAGCTTCAGAATAAAGCACACATGCTAAGAGGAAGTAAAAAAGCAAAATTAAGCTATTTCTCCCTGTTACTGCTCTCTCAGGTAGGTGCACGATTTTCACATTAAATTAGGTTTACTACCTTCAGTAAATTATGAATGCATTAAAATACAAGGGTGGGTGTATGGCAATGCTCATGGTCCACCCTTTTAACGTCAACCCGACACAGTGTAACCAAGGTGATTCACTTTTTGTGTTTTTTACAGAGCCACGCAAGGTGACACAAATTGGTCCTTGAGTGGCTTTCTAAATCTCAAATATCATTTTGAAGTGTGGCTGCTCTAAAGAGTGGCACAACCACAATGAAAATGTTAGTAGGTCTGAGCCTAAACTTCTAAGGGCTGTCCCTGATGTCGTGGGACACTTGGGTATATCTAATTGGACTTCTGCTGCAATCTCTGAAACGTTGGGACATAGAATGGTTTTGAACTTCCAGCCATAGGAGAACTGAGATATTTACAACAAGGGGTGGTGAGGGACAGAGTCTCTGAATTAAACAGAATACTCTCACCCAGTCAAGAGATCAGGGCTAGATCCAACACCGTTTTTTAGCTCACTGCACCATCCCAGTTTCAGAACCTGACTGTATGCAAATTAGTCTGTTCCTGTCCCAGTGCATGATGGGAACAGGGCAAACCAAACTACAAAAGCCAATTCTTACACTGGGAAGGAAACAAGCTACCAGGGACCGGTTTCTGGCATTTCAGCCTCTTCGGCCCGGCTTGCTTGAATCCTGATGGTGCAATGAGCAAGGGACTCACATCTGAGTATACCCTTCCACGCTTAGGGTGGACAAAAATATTTACAACAAGGGGTGGTGAGGGACAGAGTCTCTGAATTAAACAGAATACTCTCACCCAGTCAAGAGATCAGGGCTAGATCCAACACCGTTTTTTAGCTCACTGCACCATCCCAGTTTCAGAACCTGACTGTATGCAAATTAGTCTGTTCCTGTCCCAGTGCATGATGGGAACAGGGCAAACCAAACTACAAAAGCCAATTCTTACACTGGGAAGGAAACAAGCTACCGGGGACCGGTTTCTGGCATTTCAGCCTCTTCGGCCCGGCTTGCTTGAATCCTGATGGTGCAATGAGCAAGGGACTCACATCTGAGTATACCCTTCCACGCTTAGGGTGGACAAAAATATTTACAACAAGGGGTGGTGAGGGACAGAGTCTCTGAATTAAACAGAATACTCTCACCCAGTCAAGAGATCAGGGCTAGATCCAACACCGTTTTTTAGCTCACTGCACCATCCCAGTTTCAGAACCTGACTGTATGCAAATTAGTCTGTTCCTGTCCCAGTGCATGATGGGAACAGGGCAAACCAAACTACAAAAGCCAATTCTTACACTGGGAAGGAAACAAGCTACCGGGGACCGGTTTCTGGCATTTCAGCCTCTTCGGCCCGGCTTGCTTGAATCCTGATGGTGCAATGAGCAAGGGACTCACATCTGAGTATACCCTTCCACGCTTAGGGTGGACAAAAATATTTACAACAAGGGGTGGTGAGGGACAGAGTCTCTGAATTAAACAGAATACTCTCACCCAGTCAAGAGATCAGGGCTAGATCCAACACCGTTTTTTAGCTCACTGCACCATCCCAGTTTCAGAACCTGACTGTATGCAAATTAGTCTGTTCCTGTCCCAGTGCATGATGGGAACAGGGCAAACCAAACTACAAAAGCCAATTCTTACACTGGGAAGGAAACAAGCTACCGGGGACCGGTTTCTGGCATTTCAGCCTCTTCGGCCCGGCTTGCTTGAATCCTGATGGTGCAATGAGCAAGGGACTCACATCTGAGTATACCCTTCCACGCTTAGGGTGGACAAAAATATTTACAACAAGGGGTGGTGAGGGACAGAGTCTCTGAATTAAACAGAATACTCTCACCCAGTCAAGAGATCAGGGCTAGATCCAACACCGTTTTTTAGCTCACTGCACCATCCCAGTTTCAGAACCTGACTGTATGCAAATTAGACTGTTCCTGTCCCAGTGCATGATGGGAACAGGGCAAACCAAACTACAAAAGCCAATTCTTACACTGGGAAGGAAACAAGCTACCGGGGACCGGTTTCTGGCATTTCAGCCTCTTCGGCCCGGCTTGCTTGAATCCTGATGGTGCAATGAGCAAGGGACTCACATCTGAGTATACCCTTCCACGCTTAGGGTGGACAAAAATATTTACAACAAGGGGTGGTGAGGGACAGAGTCTCTGAATTAAACAGAATACTCTCACCCAGTCAAGAGATCAGGGCTAGATCCAACACCGTTTTTTAGCTCACTGCACCATCCCAGTTTCAGAACCTGACTGTATGCAAATTAGTCTGTTCCTGTCCCAGTGCATGATGGGAACAGGGCAAACCAAACTACAAAAGCCAATTCTTACACTGGGAAGGAAACAAGCTACCGGGGACCGGTTTCTGGCATTTCAGCCTCTTCGGCCCGGCTTGCTTGAATCCTGATGGTGCAATGAGCAAGGGACTCACATCTGAGTATACCCTTCCACGCTTAGGGTGGACAAAAATATTTACAACAAGGGGTGGTGAGGGACAGAGTCTCTGAATTAAACAGAATACTCTCACCCAGTCAAGAGATCAGGGCTAGATCCAACACCGTTTTTTAGCTCACTGCACCATCCCAGTTTCAGAACCTGACTGTATGCAAATTAGTCTGTTCCTGTCCCAGTGCATGATGGGAACAGGGCAAACCAAACTACAAAAGCCAATTCTTACACTGGGAAGGAAACAAGCTACCGGGGACCGGTTTCTGGCATTTCAGCCTCTTCGGCCCGGCTTGCTTGAATCCTGATGGTGCAATGAGCAAGGGACTCACATCTGAGTATACCCTTCCACGCTTAGGGTGGACAAAAATATTTACAACAAGGGGTGGTGAGGGACAGAGTCTCTGAATTAAACAGAATACTCTCACCCAGTCAAGAGATCAGGGCTAGATCCAACACCGTTTTTTAGCTCACTGCACCATCCCAGTTTCAGAACCTGACTGTATGCAAATTAGTCTGTTCCTGTCCCAGTGCATGATGGGAACAGGGCAAGCCAAACTACAAAAGCCAATTCTTACACTGGGAAGGAAACAAGCTACCGGGGACCGGTTTCTGGCATTTCAGCCTCTTCGGCCCGGCTTGCTTGAATCCTGATGGTGCAATGAGCAAGGGACTCACATCTGAGTATACCCTTCCACGCTTAGGGTGGACAAAAATATTTACAACAAGGGGTGGTGAGGGACAGAGTCTCTGAATTAAACAGAATACTCTCACCCAGTCAAGAGATCAGGGCTAGATCCAACACCGTTTTTTAGCTCACTGCACCATCCCAGTTTCAGAACCTGACTGTATGCAAATTAGTCTGTTCCTGTCCCAGTGCATGATGGGAACAGGGCAAACCAAACTACAAAAGCCAATTCTTACACTGGGAAGGAAACAAGCTACCGGGGACCGGTTTCTGGCATTTCAGCCTCTTCGGCCCGGCTTGCTTGAATCCTGATGGTGCAATGAGCAAGGGACTCACATCTGAGTATACCCTTCCACGCTTAGGGTGGACAAAAATATTTACAACAAGGGGTGGTGAGGGACAGAGTCTCTGAATTAAACAGAATACTCTCACCCAGTCAAGAGATCAGGGCTAGATCCAACACCGTTTTTTAGCTCACTGCACCATCCCAGTTTCAGAACCTGACTGTATGCAAATTAGTCTGTTCCTGTCCCAGTGCATGATGGGAACAGGGCAAACCAAACTACAAAAGCCAATTCTTACACTGGGAAGGAAACAAGCTACCGGGGACCGGTTTCTGGCATTTCAGCCTCTTCGGCCCGGCTTGCTTGAATCCTGATGGTGCAATGAGCAAGGGACTCACATCTGAGTATGCCCTTCCACGCTTAGGGTGGACAAAAATATTTACAACAAGGGGTGGTGAGGGACAGAGTCTCTGAATTAAACAGAATACTCTCACCCAGTCAAGAGATCAGGGCTAGATCCAACACCGTTTTTTAGCTCACTGCACCATCCCAGTTTCAGAACCTGACTGTATGCAAATTAGTCTGTTCCTGTCCCAGTGCATGATGGGAACAGGGCAAACCAAACTACAAAAGCCAATTCTTACACTGGGAAGGAAACAAGCTACCGGGGACCGGTTTCTGGCATTTCAGCCTCTTCGGCCCGGCTTGCTTGAATCCTGATGGTGCAATGAGCAAGGGACTCACATCTGAGTATACCCTTCCACGCTTAGGGTGGACAAAAATATTTACAACAAGGGGTGGTGAGGGACAGAGTCTCTGAATTAAACAGAATACTCTCACCCAGTCAAGAGATCAGGGCTAGATCCAACACCGTTTTTTAGCTCACTGCACCATCCCAGTTTCAGAACCTGACTGTATGCAAATTAGTCTGTTCCTGTCCCAGTGCATGATGGGAACAGGGCAAACCAAACTACAAAAGCCAATTCTTACACTGGGAAGGAAACAAGCTACCGGGGACCGGTTTCTGGCATTTCAGCCTCTTCGGCCCGGCTTGCTTGAATCCTGATGGTGCAATGAGCAAGGGACTCACATCTGAGTATACCCTTCCACGCTTAGGGTGGACAAAAATATTTACAACAAGGGGTGGTGAGGGACAGAGTCTCTGAATTAAACAGAATACTCTCACCCAGTCAAGAGATCAGGGCTAGATCCAACACCGTTTTTTAGCTCACTGCACCATCCCAGTTTCAGAACCTGACTGTATGCAAATTAGTCTGTTCCTGTCCCAGTGCATGATGGGAACAGGGCAAACCAAACTACAAAAGCCAATTCTTACACTGGGAAGGAAACAAGCTACCGGGGACCGGTTTCAGGCATTTCAGCCTCTTCGGCCCGGCTTGCTTGAATCCTGATGGTGCAATGAGCAAGGGACTCTCCTTTCTGGTAAAGAATTGGCTTGGTAGTTTAGTCTGCCCTGTTCCCATGATGCACTGGGCCAGGGACAGACTGATTTGCATATAGCCAGATTCTGAGCTGGGATGGGGCAGTGAGATAAATAACGGTGATGGATCAAGCCCTGATCTTTGGACTGGGTAAGAGTGGTCTGCTCAATTCAGACACTCTGTTCATCACCACCCCCTTTTGTAAATCGATTTTGGCCACTATAGGTGTGGCAGGGTATACTCAGACATGAGTCCCTTTCTCACTGCTCCATCAGGATTCAAGCAAGCCGGGCCGAAGAGGCTGAAATGCCAGAAACCGGTCCCCGGTAGCTTGTCTCCTTTCTGGTAAAGAATTGGCTTGGTAGTTTAGTCTGCCCTGTTCCCATGATGCACTGGGCCAGGGACAGACTGATTTGCATATAGCCAGATTCTGAGCTGGGATGGGGCAGTGAGATAAATAACGGTGATGGATCAAGCCCTGATCTTTGGACTGGGTAAGAGTGGTCTGCTCAATTCAGACACTCTGTTCATCACCACCCCCTTTTGTAAATCGATTTTGGCCACTATAGGTGTGGCAGGGTATACTCAGACATGAGTCCCTTTCTCACTGCTCCATCAGGATTCAAGCAAGCCGGGCCGAAGAGGCTGAAATGCCAGAAACCGGTCCCCGGTAGCTTGTCTCCTTTCTGGTAAAGAATTGGCTTGGTAGTTTAGTCTGCCCTGTTCCCATGATGCACTGGGCCAGGGACAGACTGATTTGCATATAGCCAGATTCTGAGCTGGGATGGGGCAGTGAGATAAATAACGGTGATGGATCAAGCCCTGATCTTTGGACTGGGTAAGAGTGGTCTGCTCAATTCAGACACTCTGTTCATCACCACCCCCTTTTGTAAATCGATTTTGGCCACTATAGGTGTGGCAGGGTATACTCAGACATGAGTCCCTTTCTCACTGCTCCATCAGGATTCAAGCAAGCCGGGCCGAAGAGGCTGAAATGCCAGAAACCGGTCCCCGGTAGCTTGTCTCCTTTCTGGTAAAGAATTGGCTTGGTAGTTTAGTCTGCCCTGTTCCCATGATGCACTGGGCCAGGGACAGACTGATTTGCATATAGCCAGATTCTGAGCTGGGATGGGGCAGTGAGATAAATAACGGTGATGGATCAAGCCCTGATCTTTGGACTGGGTAAGAGTGGTCTGCTCAATTCAGACACTCTGTTCATCACCACCCCCTTTTGTAAATCGATTTTGGCCACTATAGGTGTGGCAGGGTATACTCAGACATGAGTCCCTTTCTCACTGCTCCATCAGGATTCAAGCAAGCCGGGCCGAAGAGGCTGAAATGCCAGAAACCGGTCCCCGGTAGCTTGTCTCCTTTCTGGTAAAGAATTGGCTTGGTAGTTTAGTCTGCCCTGTTCCCATGATGCACTGGGCCAGGGACAGACTGATTTGCATATAGCCAGATTCTGAGCTGGGAGGGGGCAGTGAGATAAATAACGGTGATGGATCAAGCCCTGATCTTTGGACTGGGTAAGAGTGGTCTGCTCAATTCAGACACTCTGTTCATCACCACCCCCTTTTGTAAATCGATAGGAGAACTGAGAGCACCCATCTGAGCCAATCCCACAAGAGTGCAGCTTCACTGGTTTAAAGCTAAAGGTTTCTCGTGCAAGGAGCTTCTCTGCAGCAGCAAATCTGTTTCTGCTGGTCCTCTATGAGAAGGTATCCAGGCTGAAGGAACTCATCATCAGATAGAACCTTTAGCCTTGTTAGATGGAGGAAACTGACCTCTGAGAAAAGAGACTTAGGGTCAGATGTAGGTGGTCATTTACCGGTCGGAAACGGCCGATTTCGTCCGTTTCCAACCGGTAAATGGGTTTTGGGATGTAGGGGGCCAATTTTATCGATTCGGTAAATTTACTGAATCGGTCAATTTACCGAATCGGTAAAATACCAATTTGTTATTATTACCGAATCGGTAACTTCTAGATGTAGGTGGGACTCTTCTGAGTCCCAAAGGCCTTTCAGATTCGGTATTTTACCACCCAATCCAATTGGGTGGTAAAATACCGAATCCAGGTGTGCATGCACATGTGTGCATGCACACCTATGCCATGTGACAGACAGACATGCCCTTAGGGCATGTATGTGTGCAATATGGCACACATGCCTGTATTTGGGGTGCAAAGTGACACCCCCTGCACCCTTGCTGGAATCGGTATTTACCGAATCGGTAAATAGCAATTCGGTAATGCCCAAATCGGTATTTACCGAATCCGTAAATACCGAATCTTAACGATTTGGTATTTACCGATTCTTTAATACCTACATTCCCCCCTCTATTTTACCACTTCTTAAAAACCGATTCGTTAACATTCGGTATTTAAGAAGTGGTAAAATATTATTACCTACATCGGGCCCTTAGTGCCTGATTATGAGTTTGGTGGTTAGATGGACCGTCAAACCCATTGTGGCAGTGCAATAATCGCCACACCAGTGGTTGAACTGCCGTATTACAAGGATGGCAGTGAGACCGCCATAGGACCGCCACAACCACCAGAGATCCACGATCCCTGGTGGTGGATCGGTGGCCTGAGGACCACAATAAGCTGACAGTACCTCTAGAGAACCAACAAGCATATCACTAGTTTCCTCACATCCAACGTTTTCATGGCGGTAACCCCCCATATAAAGGGTGGCAGTGAGGCAACTTGGTGGGGGTTACAGGGCCCCCATTTCCCCAGGCCATGAGATGCATGCATGGGGGCACTTTCTGTATGCACCCCCTTTCCTGCAAATTCAATTTGACAGTGTTTGCTTTGTGCTATGTCTACCAGCGGATTCATTTAGGTTTAAATTACTGAAACCTTAGCTTTAACCAAAAATGTTTGTGACTTTATTACTTTGCTGACCCGTTACCCACTCAAAAGTAATAATTAATTGTCTTACAGGTACTCTATGTGGTTCTTATCTACACTACATTCTCTCACCCTGCTATGCAACTGTTGGATTTTCAGAGTTGTCGACAATCTCAGAGTTTGTGAAAGTTTAATATAGGCTGTTCTAAATCCTGCCTACAAACGAGCACATAGCAACTTTAACCTCTTCTGCAAAACAACAAGAGAAAAGCACCAAAACTTTATGCAAGCGCACATTACAAGCTCTTCAAAGTTCAGGGTTACCACCTAGAATGAAGTATTAGTCCGGGAGCAGAGAGAATATCGGTTGTATCCTGTCTACAAATGTTACATTGTATTCATTTGATGACTGTGTCTTTCATTACAGAACAAATGTAACTAAAATGTCACATAATGTCAGAACAGAACTAGTGAAAGATCTTTGAGCTTTTAGGGCCCAATGTATAGTTTCATAGGCGGTAGTCTGTCAGTCAGAGTGGTGGAAGAAATTTCATACGCTACTATGATGAACTACAGCACATCAGTATTAAAGTTAACCTCCAGCCCAGCAATGATCTCTTCTCTGTACCTTTAGAGGAACAGCTGTCACAATGGGTCCTATGAAGGTAAAAAAAAGCATTGTGAACAGCGGACATTGTTTTTGACGGCCACCCACCAAACTCCAAAAATATATAGGGTCTCATGAGAATGTCGGGCGTTATCACTGACACTGACTCAGTTATTTGACCGACCGACACCCAGTCGTCGGCCCGACCACCCCATTGGCCCCATTTGACTGCGATCAAACACTGTTCTGTCTCATTCCTATATTTTACTATGGGAGCATGCATTTCAGCGGTAAACCAGCCGTAATGCATGCTCCTGTGTTGAAATAGAAGGTGTAGTTCATCCCTGTACCCCTGGTAGGCACCTCAAGAGATCCTCGCAGCCTCAAACAGGAGGACGTGCACCAAAGGGGGCCCTGCTGGGGCTCCCGAACATGCTTTACAACATGGTTTCCATCTCCAACAGACCAGCATGGAAACCATGTCAGAAACCATGATCTTAATCTCAAGGGTGAAATGAGCCAACCTTGAGATTGTATGCCGCATTCCGACTGGCCAAGCCAGTCGGAAGCCAGCCCAAATTAATGGTCCGATTCCATTCCGATCACTTCCATCAAAATGAGGCTATTGGAAAGGAATCCAACTGGCCCATTACAATGTGGCTCGCCATCCGAGCCATATCGTCCTGGGCCCCTTAGTGTCATGGCTATAATGTTGTCGACCCTCAGCCCATATGCTAGTAAATAAAGTGACACAGGTTACATCATGGAACTTGCCCCAGACTTGTGCACCCAGCCCTTGTTATTGGCAGTGTCACCTACCTGGTGATGCATGTGATGGATTGGTTTCAATAAAACCGCTAAGGAACGGTAATTAAGTTCTGTGTTCAGCAGAACACTACAGTGGCAAAGATACTAATATGTGATATATTGTGGCCAGGGTTAACCCGTAAATTCAGAGCCTTTGCTTATTTTTCTAATTCTTGTATTACCCATGTGAAAGTGATGCACTTGGAAATCACTAACTGGCACAGTGTGAGAGGTTTATTACATGATTAGATACAAGAAAGCATGTCAGAAATATTTTACATTTACATGATTAGTGTGAAAGTACTGGATAGCTCTCTATGAAGCCTAAAAAAACTTGAGAATTTGTGGCATGTAGGAAAAAATCAGCATAGTAAGAGAAGTAGAAATCATAAAATATGGTCTTTGCAGTGCCTTCCCAGCCCAGTTACTCACCAATGACTATGCCACACAGGGAGACTTTATTCGTGTATGTGCAACTGCAACTCACCACACTGAAACAGCAATCGATGCATTACGCTCTAACAATTAATTCACGTTTCTAGGGAGACAATCAGGACCCAAAAGGGTTCTGTCACTATTAACTCACAAGGTACTACAGTCTGTTCAAGTAAATTTTGCCAGAATGCAATCAATTTAAAACTGCTACATTTATGTAAAATCCAATTTATAATGAAACTTTTTGACCCTTTGAGGAAGATCTGAGTTTTGTTTTGTCCTTCTTGTGTCATTTCCCCTTGTTACTCTCTCTCTCTATTTTATCACAAGGGCCCTCAGTTTGCTGTTATGCTTTTTTACCAGGGTCCTTGCCTCTCTTCTATTTTTTAAATTTCGAATTACTGTCCTGATGTGAAAGAGAATGTCTTTGTAAACACTCCCGAGCATAGTCAGAGAAATTTGTGGCCTAATAACGTATGCCAATCCATTTTTTTACATGTGTTTATTGGGTTCTTCAACTTACATAGAAACATGACATACATCAATGTAGTGTATAAATGCACAGCATGGGCAATAAGCATACCTACTGCTAGAGGTAATTCTGAAATGTAGTATCTGCAGCGGAACACAATAGCATTTTAACAGGCGTTTGTTAATTAAGCACAGACCTTCTCTATGATATGGGCACAACGTTCCTAAGGTGTCATAGGCAGACAAATGAAATACACTTATCTTGCATTCCTCCCCACGCGTATGGCCCCCAGCTGAATGTCCAGTTCATGCACCCAAACCCAAAGCACACAGGCTCAGATCGAGTGTTCCCTCAGATAATCCACCAGGAGTTCTACATAGTTTATTAACGGATCCTTACAATAAATAAGGCCTGCTTGCCATTCCTTAAATGTCGGGATCAGCCCTCTGCCCCATCAGTACGCCACCCTCCGTTTGGCCAGCAACACACTCAATGCTACAAGTTTTCTATATGATGTTTGTACTTCAGCTGTGTAGCCCAGAAGTGCTAATAGGGGGAACACGGCAAGAGGGGTGTCTATCGTTTGGGACAGAGCAGCAATCACCTCACGCCAATACCCATGAAATTCGAAACACTGCCATGCAAAGTGTAATAAGCTCACATAGGTCGTCAGTTCTTAATTTGTATTTGTAGAGCCACATGGGTGTATGGAAAGTTTGATGCAAGTATTTGAAGTGTATGATTTGTACGCAACTGCTTGCTGTAATAGCTTACATCTGTGTGAAGCAATATGTCCACCACCCGTCCATCAAGGACAGCTCCAGGTCATGATCCCAAGCCTCCCTGACCCCGTGTTTTGGTTGTATCCTCTCGAGCAGTGCAGTCCGGTACATGCTGGAAATCGCGTGCTCCGGTCCAACCATTTTGAATAGGGTGTGTAGTGTTTATAGAGTTGGGGGTTCCTGAGGGAATCCCAGGACATTGGCCCTAAGTTTGTGTTTCAGCCTTATACAAAGAAATATCTACAATGGAGTGACATTATTCCCAGTCAATAGCTCCTGCCTTACCCCAAACGGACCCCCCGGTAAAGGTCGCCCCAGCAGTTTAGGTCTCTCCTATGGAGCATCTTGCGGCATACAGCCTCATGTGTGACTGGCGCACACAAGAGGTACAGAAGAGGCACAGGTGGGGAGCACAGTGTCAGTTTGCCCACTATTTTAGCTAGTGCAGGTTACTGTGTGATAGGCAACTCCAGGAACGAGTGTTCCCAAAAAGTATGTCATAGGCGTAGGAGCCATATATCCCTGCTCAATGGCCAGGTGTGGCATAAAGGGTGGTGGATGGAGCCAATATATTGTGTAGTGGGCTTTAGCAGCCAGAAAATATAGCTCCATATCTGGTGCCTTAGAACCCCCATTGAGGCATAGTTGAGGCATGGTCCGCCATCCCACTCGGGGTTGTTTCTCGCCCCATGCTAGTCTGATGAGTAATGATCGGAGGGTGTCGAAGAAGGGGCGTCCCGGGTTACAGGGTATATTATTGAATAGATACAATAATTTAGGTAATAGGACCATTTTCATCAAGGCCAATCTGCCAGCCAATGAGAATGGCATTGTGATCCATCGAGACACCCAGTTAGTGATGGTTTCAAGTGCAGTGCCACAGTTAGCGCAAAGTGTTTCTTATTTATTTCTTGTTATTATCACGCTTATATATTTTATTGCCATTTCACACCATTTGAATGGGAACTGAACAGTACTGGGCGTGAGTGGGAAAATCTGCGATTTGCTCCAGTTGATCCCTATCCCGGAGAGGAAACCAAATCTGATGAACGCTCTTAGGATCGGTTTGAGGCTAATCTGTGGATCCGGTAAATAAAGGCCGACATCGTCCGCATATAATGATATTAGTATCTGATGTGAGGGGTCTGGTATAGCATGCTCTCCATGATGTTGCCGTACCTTGGGCACGACGGGTTCGATGGCGATAGCAAAAAGCAAAGGGGACAGAGTGTAGCCCTGGCGTGTGCCTCGCATAATGGGGGTTTAATTGGAGTATAGACCGTTAATCTGTATAATGGTCTTAGGCCAGCCAAACAGCAGCTTTATCCATGCCAGGAATAGCTGGGGAAGGCCCATTCTACCCATTATCATGAACATTTAATCCCTAACTCCTGCGCTGCTCTCCGGGTTAATGTTGTGTAGTAATACGAATGTTGTGGTCCCAGGGCCTTGACGGAATGCAGGCCCATTATTGCGGCCCGGATTTCGTCCTCCGCTATAGCGGCAGACAGAAACTGTCTGAGAGAGTTGTTGGTCCACCCAAGATTCAGTGTCCTTTAGGTAGGACGCTATGTCAGGAGGTACTTTTCTATGCGTGCGAGTTTTGCATAGTCTGCAGTCAAAATATTAAGGATCTCCTGCGATTCTATTTGCCTAGTGCCTTCCTCGTCTATTATTTACAAAATCTGATTCGTGAATTTAGGGGGTCTGGTTTCCTCGAACAGAGTTCTGCCGGGCTGCCTGCCTTCGCCGAATGATCTGGCCACATGATATTTGGATTGGAATTTAGATTCACGTTCCGCCTCATTGGAATATTCAATTAGTAGATCTTTAAGCTGAACCCTTCTCTTTGGGCTAGGGGCAGAAGTTATGTGCTCCTCTGTTTTTCTGATGTCTCTTTATAGTCTATTTGTTGTTCCCCTGAAGGAACGTAGGATCCCTCTGCTTTTGGCTATAAATAGCCCCCGAATGGTGACTTGAAGCTTTCCCATACACATGCAAGTGTTGAGACACTGTTTTTATTGCGAGGGAAGAATTGAAGAATTTTGTGCTGTATTTCTTCACAGAAGTCTCTATCTAGCAAGGTTGTGGGCTGGAGTCGCCAGGAACGATATGGAGATTCATTGTCCGGCGGTTTTAGTCTCATGAACAGGGGGGAATGGTCAAGGGAGGTTTGCGACAAGTGCGTCACAGCCTGGATCCAAGTGTTAAGTCCCTTCGACAGTAACCATAGGTCTATTCAGGACCAGCTGGAGTGCATGCTAGAATAGAAGGTGTCCTCCCCTCATGACGGATGGAGGGACCCCCAAGGGCCAAATAGCTGGTGATCTGTCATGATGCCCGTGAGGTGTTTGGTTGCTTGCGGATGTGAGGATGAGGTGTCATGTGAGCAATCGGAAAGCAAGTCTAGTGCTAATTTGAAATCAGCTCCCCACATATTGAAAGTGGAACCTATTCCTAATATGCAACCCCATACCATGTCAAAGTAGCTGGCATCATCAATGTTGGGGGTGTAGCAACTAACAAGGGTTACTGTGTGTCCCTCTAATCTGCCCCACATCACGATGAATCTGCCCTGTGTATCTTGTAGTGTCCCTAGAGGGCAGTATCTTATGCTATCTTTGATGAGGATTGCTGTGCCTCTAGCATATGTCAGGTAGGAGGAGAAGCAGCTGTGTGCTGCTCATTTCTTTCCAAAGGTGGGTGCTGTTTTAGGGTCCAAGTGTGTTTGTTGTAACATAGCCACCTGCACTTGCTGTCTTTCTAAGTATCCTAGGATCTGCCTGAGTTTGTGAGAGTCTCGGAATCCTCAAATGTTCCATCTCAGGAAGTGTAGACGTGGATCTTGTCTGCTCTAGGCTCCGCTATATCTGTCCTGTCCTCTTTGGGACAGGAGGGGTCAATGTGTTCTGTCATGGTGAGTTTGTATGGATCGTTCTCGATGCTTTTGTAATTGTATGTGCTCAGTATTAATCTGTGCAGCATCGCTGTGTGTATCAAAATTAAGACTGTCCCCCCACCCATACCTGCAGACCAAACCTGTAGGTAAATAGTATCCCTCCCAAACCCCCATTATGTGTTCTGCCTGCAGTGTTGTGCAAGGATGGATGTTGGCACCTTCAGGAGAATAGACTCATTAATGACAATTTAGTAACATGCAAGAGGTGTGTCTTATACAAAGCTAAGAATGGTAAAAGCAGTATACTAATGTATGAGTCAATTATTAACCTAACTTCAACATACTACATCATTCAGGGAATTCCCACTGGGGGAATGCACCGGAGGGTCTTTCAGCGCACCTCACAGGAGCGAGGATGCCCGGAAAGTCATTATTGCTTGGCGATTTCATTAGTCCCGGCAGTACCACCCATGCAGGCTCCATCAGGGTCCGATTAGCAATGAAACAAGAAATGCATAGTCCTACCAGTGATGCAGGTGACCAATTTCATACAATGACCTGGCCCTAGTCTTCTTCAGGAGCAGGTGGCGTCCGTCAGGAGCCGGGATCACCACCCCGAGTTATGGGTGACTGCCTCTTACCAGTTTTTAAGAATTCTTACACTTGTTGCAGGGTGTTAAAGATGTGTGTCATCCATGGTAGGGGATTCACAGTCTGGCGGGGTAGAGCATCATTTACTGTATGTTGGTGTGCTGGAGTTTACGCTTGACCAGTAGGAACTTCCTGCACGCTTCTTGTACTGCAGTGCAGAAGTCTGGGTAGATCGAGTGTTTAGCCAGTTGCAGTAGACTCCGGGAACACCACTATAAGCACGTTGTTCATGAGTGGACGCCCCTCCAAGTCTTGAGTCTTTGCAGCAATCATTTTTAACAGTTTATCCATCTCTTGGAGTTGTTCACGGCAGTCAGAGGAAGAGTCTTTGTGGGAAGATATCCGCTGTTCCGTTCCGGTAATGCAGCCATCATGCTTCTCCAACCTTTGTGTGATGTAGTCCATGTGCATATTCATGGTGTCCATTTTGGACTCGATGGACATGAGGCTTTGGCACATCAAGAGGAGAAGGTATTTTATATCTGTATCTTGTGGGGCAGTTGATGCTGTGCTTTCCTCTTCCCGGCATGAGTCTTTGTCTTCAACAGTATTGGTAGTGCTTTTCCAGGCCGGGATTGGAGTTTGGGCTGTTTGCCATCTGTTGGACCCATGATTTTCCCCTCTACGTGGTATGGGCAGGCATGGTAATGCCTTTCAGGAAGATCAGGATGCAGCGGCTGGCTCTGCTTGTCCCTCAGGGTGTACAGGTCCCACTCAGGTCAACAGGCGCCAGTTTGTGCCTTTGGGAGGTTATACAGGCCAGTTTGTGCCTTTGTGCAGTTATTTAGGTGAGCCCTGGCTCTGCCACAGCCCAACTCTTCACCCTCCGCCCTGATTCTTGTGTTGCTGAAGAGTGCCCTGGCCCACAAAAAGCAGCGTGTCTTGCTTGGGATTTTCCAGGTAATGACCACTTCAGCCTGTCTTACCGAGTATTACAAGGCAGCAAGGCTGTTCTGCGTCCCAGGATCAAGGCCTCACCATTCCATGCGCCGCCTCCCGGCGCTGTACAGATCGCACAGGTCTATTGGCATCCTTCTAGCAGCGCGTCTCAACAGGGTTCTCCTCTCGACCCCTTCAGGCCCCAGGTGAGTGTGCAAATGGGGATCGGGGAGCCAGTCACATCAGCAATCTCGCAACTCATATTAAAGCGGCCCATCACCTCACCCGAGGCCCAAGGTAGCTCAGGGGAAGCATCGTGGGCTCAGCCTGGCTCAGCCTTAGCGTCCGCGCAAGCCTACCTCAGCTGGTCCCGATCTCACTCAGCAGGCGACCCTCTCCCCGTAGTGTAGCTCCGCGTTGGGCAGCTCTTGGTTCCTGGCGGTGGTACAGCCGTGGTCTCTCTGCACCAATTCCGTACAGAAGGGCCAGGCGATGCCGACCCGATTAGCTCAATCCCGTTGCTGCCATCATGAACAGCCTAAACTGTGGAATCAGCACCCATCAACAAAGCATTTTTTTGTAATAACAGTCAGTGCCCTTAGATCAATGGTTAGAGTCCATATCAAATGAACAGGTCCGAACTTGATGATCGTGTACTTTCAATTCTTTATTGTGTTTTCACAGTAGAAAAAAATGGTCCAATTCACAGTGGATTTTCTTTTTTTCTAGCCAACGCGTTTCGTCTCATCAACTGAGACTTCTTCAGGGCTCAAACACCTGTCTTTATGGTATGTAGTGTGAGCTGGCGAGTTTCTTTTATTCACGTAAACTTGAGAAAGATCTGTCATATCCGATGAATACTCAGAAGTGACTGTTTTCAAAAGAGAAAATAGAGATATCCCGGAATCGGCATGGTGACCTGCGAGAACGAGCGGCGTGGAATTCAAAAGTAGCGAGAACAGCCGTAGGCTGCAAAACAGGGATGCGCTGCGTGTGCTCACTTAGACGGTGTCAGCGAGTCCGCACTCGTCTCATCAGCTCCCTGGTGAGTCGCGTTGGGCATAACGTGTTTAAATGCAGTTTTCGCCACTTTAGGAAGGAGGATTCTGGCGGTTTATGGTCCTGGGCTATCAGAGCCTCACTGCACTGCGGCGATCTTGTTTGTTGGCTCTCAAGAGCCCCCTAAGTAATGCTAATCCATGTAAAAAATGTGTGACATGCTGTGGCACATGGTAAGAAGAAAAAGTGTGGTGTAAAAACAATTGTATGTAGTATACTTCATCATGGTTATATATGATGCACTGGTCATTACTGAGGGAAAAGCATATGTTTTTACAAGGGTTCAAACCCCACCAGGAGAAATTTGTTTTTTTTAATATTTCCCTTAATTTTTCTATTTTACCGAAATGAAAGATGTCCCTTTGTAAATCCCCCAAAATAGTGTCTAGGGAGATTTGAGGCCTTTTTAGTCTAGCCAGTGCACGTCAGACATTTTTTACATGCTGTGGCATGTGAAAGAGGGGCACGCTTTGCTATGAAAGAAATCCCTCAATTTGTGGAATGAGAGTTTGGGGATGGTTGTGTAAGAAAAGGAAATACATGGGGCAAGTGCCAGAGTGAAAGGAAGGAAGGGCATTTGTTTATGAAGTATGAAGAGCAAGTATGGATTTGTGGCATATAAAAGCAAAACACCATGAAATTAGACGAAGAACCAGCACACTGTTTTTAGGATAAAAAGACTTTGGGTAACAAAAGCACAACAAAAAAGATGGTTGAGTGGTAATTCACAGGAATCATGAGTGCTTTTTCACAACGGTTCAAACCCCACCTGAAAAATATTGATTTTGATATTCTTTTCAATTTGTTTTCTATTTTGTACAAATTAAAGCTGTCACTTTGTGAGGTGTGACCAGGCTGCCGACCAAGATGGCTGCACAGCGCTGAGGCTCCGCCAGCAATCCCAATATCCGAGCCCATCCTGCCTTCCATTTGGCCGCTTTCAGTGCAGGACGACTGGCCTAAATGCACAAAAGTGCCCACATGAGTTGGAGCAGTCCAGGGCAACTGAGGGCCTGAATTATCCCATTCTGAGGCTTCTGGGAGCATGAAGACGGCGCTGGAGTAGAGAGCAGGGTGCAGCCAGAGGTTAGGCCGCATGAAATACAGCGACGGTTTACGTCACTCCGGCAGCTTTACTGGATGGAGAATCAATCAGTTGGGCCCCGCTGGCCATTAGGTGAGCATGCTCTGCTTGCGGCCCTCCCCCCTGCATTCAGCCCCCTCCTGCACCTACAACTGCATTCCAGCCCATTCGGCTCCCGGGGGCCCGCAGTGAGAGGGACCGTGGGTGAGGCTGGGGGCCAGCCATCCGGCTGTTTGGGCCGGCCGGGTGGGCAGCGGGGGTCGTACCTGCAGGGCTGTGCATGTGCCTGTCGAGTGATGTTTTCTATAACAGCGATAAACAATGAAGTGCGCAACTCTGACCTAGCATCGTGGTGGTGAAAGTTCCTGCCCACCGATGGTACTTGATCCAGCCTTAAGCTGCTGCACATAATTCTGGGCTCAAATTGGGGTGAGACTGTACTTGTAAGGTGCTGTGTGGTTGTTTCAGAGCCTTGTGACCCTTAAGTGGTTGTCTGATACCCTGCCATGCCAGGCTGCCTATTATAGGGCCCGAGTAGGAAATTGGGTCGCAGTGGACCAGGTTTACACAACATTTTGCCTGCTAAAGGCTCTGGTTTGGTCCTGAGGGCAGGCTGGCAAACAACGAGCCTTGCGCGGACATAATAGGGCGTAAAGACCTCAACCAATGGCTACTCCAATTTGGCAAGCCTGCTGAGCAGTCTGTGGAGTTTGGTGGTAACATGGCCTTGGGGGGTTCAGAGGAAGCCAACCTTAGCGATGCCCATGCAGGGTCTGGAGTACTGCTCCTTGAAATGAGGGCAGGCTTCAAGGCCCTTGATGGCCGCTTTCACACCCTCAAAAAATGCTTGGACACTATGTGAGCCACATTGGACTGACATGAGAAACACCTAGATGAGAGCAGGGTGTCGGACCTAGAAGATGGCACGGCACAATCCACCAAGTGCCAAGACCGCATGAAAAGATTCTTAAAGACGTCGCCATAAAGAATGAGGATTTGAAGGCGCACAGTAGGTGCTAAAAATGTCCCGCCTTTTAAATTTCCGAGACAGAGATACATTGCTAAGGCTGGTGAGAGAGCTGGGTTCGATATCCTGGCAAGGTTCAACTTTGGGGCTGTTTCCGGCGTGGAATCAACACTGCACAATCTGGTTCTTCGATATGGCATGTTATATCCAGCTCACATCCGAGTGGATGTTGAGGGTCGTTCTCATATATTTGATACCCCCATTGTGGAGCAAGATTTTTGTAGGGACTATAAAGAAAGCAGTAGCCACAAGAACAAGGACACATCCAGGGCCTCCCCCCTAACAGTGGTTCGGTGGCCAGCATGGACTGATTCTCCAATGAGTAATCAGTGCAGCCTGCCCTGAAGAGCTGCAGCTAAATTTGTTAGTGACCTTTTATTTTTGGGCAAACTATGTGACTCTAATGATCGTTACAAAGTTGGGTAACTAGCATGGTGTTGCCATATCCCAAGTGTTGATCACTTTGCGTTTGTTTCAATTGTTGAAATGTATCTTGTTTTGCTCCTTCTTTATTTGCTAGGGTGTTTACATGATGCATGTCTTCACGTGTTAACTGGGGATATTCCCTGCGAAAGGGTGCGCAGGGATGGGTGAGGGAGTTAGGATGGATTCTCAGCATTTTTGGATAACCATTAATTCTAACCTTGTTTATTCACTGCAGCATGGTATGCTAAAACTGCGATGCACGCACACTCCAAATCACTGTTACTATGTTGGGATGTCGGAGCTTGGTAGGTTGTCAACATTTTCAGATCTGACACTGATCACCTGGGCATCCCAGCATCTCCCTAGCACATATTCTGACCAGTCCCCAGTTGTATTGCAAGTATGCGTTCCTAGACCAGAGGGCTGTGAGAGGATGTGGAGAATCTCCAGGCAGGCACTGAGGGATGAATTCTTAGCATATTATTTCACACTATATGCAACACAGGTGATGCATAGCGAGGGAGACCGTAATGGCTACCTTGTAGAGATTGCTATGGTGTGGCTCAAGAAGTTTATGCAGCAGTTTCTGACTGAGCCATTCTCTGCCGAGGAAATTAGTAGCGCCATACATGCCATGAATGGCTTGATGGCCCCAGGCCTGGATGGTTTTATTGGTATCTTTTATAAAATGTATAAGAACTTATTAGCGCCCTACCTATTAGAGGTTTATAATTAAGCACTCGAATGCAAGGAACTTCCCCCCCAATTTGCATGAAGCTGTAATAATCCTCCGTCCAAAAGCCGGGAAAGATCCGCTTCTATAAGGCTCTTACAGACCGTTATCACTTTTAAACCACGACTACAAAATGTTGGCTAAAATGATTGCGCTAAGACTGGCCTTGTTGCTGGACCTCATTATCCCCCAGACTTAATCGGGCTTTGTCTCCCATAGGTCGACTGCTTTAAAACTGCGCACATTATTTGCAGTAATACATAGGATCACTCTGGAGGTCCCTGCATCTGCTGTCCTACTCGATGCCGAAAAGGCCTTTCTTAGCAGTGATGAGAGAGTTGGGTATCTCTAAGGGATTCATTGACCTAACTTCGTTGCTTTACACAGCACCTACCGCTAGGCTTTGATTGAATGGCACATTGTTCCCTTCATTCGCTCTCACTCGCGGCACCAGACATGGTTGTCCGCTCTCCCCGCTGGTCTTCATATTGGCGCTGGACCCTCTGGTTCACCATTTCCAGCAAAGACACCTGCACAGAGGTCACCCGTTCAAAAGTGGTCCTCTACTATTTTTCCTATATGCGGATGATATCATCCTATTTGTCCCGAAACCCCCAGGGAAATTTGGAACCGCTCATCAGAGAAATTATCCAGTTTGGTGTTTTTTCAGGGCTGGGTATATATTGGGGAAAATCCTACAGTTTCCCTCTGGTGCCAAGCACTGTTCATTGGGAATGTGAGTTCCCGCTGACGTGGTGTGAGGAGTCAGCCAAATATTTGGGTATTTAGAGCCACAGAGAAACCAAACAAATTATTAGACTAAACTACAGCCCTGTGGCGCATAACCTGGAGCAGCAGGTTGAGCGTTGGTTGAGACTCCCGCTTCCCCTTGCTAGTCGAGTTGCACTTGTGAAGATGATTGTCCTCCCAAGGTTTTTGTATCTGTTTCACAACATTGCTATCCCGCTCCCCAACAATTTTTTGTGCACTTTGTGTTCTTATCTCATCAGATTGATCTGGGAGGGAGGAAGACCTAGAGTTAGCTGGGACACCATGTCCTTACCATATGAGAGAGGTGGTTTTGGGGTCCCCAATCTTCAGATGTACTATTTTGTTGTTCAGTGCAGTTTTGCACACTCCTGGTATTACCCGGATGTGCGCATCCCCTACACTAGACCTAAGCCTGAACTGGTGCTCCCCGCGCCCCTTTGTACCGTGCTGCCGTGGGACTTTGCCAGGGATCCCAGGGATATTCAAACAGTTTGCGCTCGGTCTGGCATAAGTTGGCAGAAGTGACTGGAGGTGGCACTCTATAATCATGGGAGATCTCCTGTCAATACAAACCCCTGGATCCCATTATGGAAGAAAAACTGGCACAGCGTGCACTCACTACATATTCAATCAATAGGATTAGGGATCTGTTCCCAGGGGGCTATGTTTTTTCTAGCACATAGGCCGGGAGGTTCAGTGAGGCAACATTCATGGAACAATTTGTATTTAGCCGGATATCGAGGGCACCCGGAGCCAAGGTTCCGGAGTACCCATTGGAGCCTGTGTCCTTCCCTCCTCTTACTCTCTTAATCACAAGTTCCAATGGAGAACAACTAACCTCGAAGCTATACAAAGCATGTATGCTATTAGTTTCTAGCAGGGAGGCCAAGATACAGGAGGCATGGGAGGAAGACCTTGTGCACCCAATTCAAGACTCTCACTGGTCCTTTTGTTGTCCACAAATGAAAGAGGTCTCCTAAAACAGCAGACATAAGCTTATACATTTCAAATATTTGTGGAGAGTCTATATGACCCCAGCGAATGTTAACTCCATTGATCCTAATCGACCACACACTTTTGTCCTAAGTGTGATGGCCCGCAAGCCGATTCTGACCACCTGACATGGAACTGCGCTTAGACTGGGGACTTCTGGAGATCCATTTTCATATTGATAACACAAATGACCAACCTTGAAATGGTCCGTACACCTGAGGACACCTTGTTGGGCTATGTAGGGGGTCTCCCGAAGAAGTTGCGCAAATTCACGTCCATTGCCCTTTTGCTCGCAAAGAGGGAAATAGCTCGCAAATGGGGAAGTAGGGCCTCCCCCACAGTGAAAGATTGGCTCAATTGCCTCACATACTGTAATACTAATTGTGACCTTCATGCTACAACCCAACCGTCTGCATCCAGGCAAAATGACATTTGGAAGCCTTTTAAAAATTACTTGCTGGAGATTAGTGACGCCCCTATTTCACAACAGCCTGCTGGGATCGTCCCCACTGGGGTGGGGTAATTCATGTTCCACCCAACTGCTCAATTGTTGCATTTATTATGTCAAGGAAAGTGCATGCCGGACAGTGAGGGAGAGCCCGCTGGTCCGGGTTGATATCACAATTTATGATATATATGGTACCCTGAGACATTGGTGCGCGTTGCACGTTTGAGTACACCTGTTTTGCAAATGATACTTGTCTTTTTCCTTACTAGATTTCCATGATCACAGTGAATGACCATGCAATGTTGTAAGCAATATGAAAATAATAAATAAACGTACAAAAAAAAGCTGTCACTTTGTAAATCATCACCTAGCAGTGTCTGGGAGATTTCTGGCCTCAAGCAATGCATGCCAGACATCTGTGACATGCTGTGGCATGTGGAAGGGGTGCAAGGTTAGTATTAAAGAAATCCCTTAATTTGTGAAATGAGACTTTGGGGATGTTTGTGTAAGAAAAAGAAATGCATGGGCGAAGTGCCAGACTGAGAGAAAGGAAGGGCTCTTTTTTTTATAAATAACGAAAATCAAGTGTAGATTTGTGGCATGTAAGAAGGAAAACGGCATGGAAACAGAAGAAGGACATAACCCTTTTTCCAAGACACAAAGGCTGTGGGCAAAAAAAATCTAAGCAGAGCAGACGGTATAGTGGTAGTACACAGGGGCTATGAGTGCGTTTTGACCAGGGTTCAAACTCCAGCTGGGGAAAATCGATTTTTATATTCTTTTCTATTTTTTTCTATTTTACCCAAATAAAAGATGCCCTTTTGTAAATCACCCCTAGCAGTGTCTGTGAGATTTGTGGCCTTTTTAGTCAAGGCAGTGCATTTCAGAGATTTGTGACATGTTGTGACATGTGGAAAGGGGGACCAGGTTTGCTATGAAAGAAATCCCTTAATTTGGGGATGGTTGTGTAAGAAAACTAACTGCATGGGCCAAGTGCCAGAATGAGAGGAAGGAAGGGCTCCTTGTTTATAAATAATGACAAGCAAGTGTAGATTTGTGGCATGTAAGAAGAAAACAGCATGGAAACAGAAGGACATCACCCTTTCTCAAAGACACAAAGGCTTTGGGCACAGAAATTCTATGAAGAACTGATGGTACAGTGGTAGTTCACAGGGGCTATGAATGCTTTTTGACCAGTGTTCAAACCCCAGCTGGGGAAAATCGTTTTTTTGTTTTTTAATTTGTTTTCTAAATTCCACAAATGAAAGCTGTCCCTTTGTAAATCACCCTTAGCACTGGGAGAACTGTGGCCTCCTTAGTCATATTACATGTCAGGCATTGATGGCATGCTGTGTGGCATGTGAAAGGGGGGGACAGGTTTGCTATGAAAGAAATCACTTATTTAGTGGTATGGGAATTTGTGGATGATTGTGTAACAATAAGAGATGCATGGGGCTAGTGGCAGGCTAAAAAAAAAAGGAAGGGCTATTTGTATTTAAAGCATGTAAATCGAGAGAGGATTTGTGGCATCTAAAGTCCAAACACCATGGAAATAGAGGAGGGACCAACATAATTTTTCCATGAGAAATAGGCCTTTGGCTATGGACAATTCCAGCAAAATAGATGGCTCACTGGTAGTTCACAGGGACTGAGAGTGCTTTTTGACCAGGGTTCAAACCCCAGCTGGGGATATTCTTTTTTTTATTTTTATTATTTGTTTTCTAAATTCAACAAATGAAAGCTGTGCCTTTGTAAATCACCCCCTAGCAGTGTCTGGGAGAACTATGGCCTCCTTAGTCATAGTGCATGTCAGGCATTGATGGCATGCCGTGTGGCATGTGGAGGGGGGGACAGGTTTGCTATAAAAGAAATCACTTATTTAGTGGAATGACAATTTGGCGATGATTGTGTAACAATAACAAATGCATGGGCTAATGGCAGACTGTAAAAAAGGAATGGCGATTTGTATTTAAAGCATGTAAATCGAGAGAGGATTTCTGGCATGTAAAGTCCAAACACCATGGAAATAGAGGAGGGACCAACATCATTTTTTCATGACAAAAAGGCCTTTGGCTGTGAGCACTTCCAGAAAAACAGATGGCTTGCTGGCAGTTCACAGGGGCTGTGAGTGCATTTCGACAAGGGTTCAAACCCCACCTCGGGAAAAAATGTTTATATTGTTTTTCTTTTTTTAAACAATTTATTTATTTTAGCAGAGTGAAAGTTGTCCTTTGGAAATCATCAATTGATAACCATGAAAGACCATGTAAAAAATCTGTGGCATATGTCACATCAGCTGTGGCATATGCCACATGACAGAGTGACACGTGTCACATGCCAGGAATGGGCTCCAACCCTTACAGTTTGAGTGACGATCCAGGTATGTGAAACTCCTGCAAGCAAGGTGCCGGGTTAGACGTAAAGGTGATTTAATCGGTATAGCCCAATAGAGACTAAAAGGGGATTGTGGCTTACCGCAAGTAACCAAGTAACTTATCCTCCCTGATACCGCAATCGAAGCTCAGCTGGCTCAGAAACCACGCCGGTGAGGGTTAGCGTTCCGCGTTGGTGTGTGGTGTTTTGAACAGTGAGAAACTAGTTGGCATAGAAAGAGGACTAAGGTAATGGCGCGAGTGAAACAACTGAAGATTGTCCGCCATATTGGAGCGGTAAAAACCTAACTTTAGGAAAATCATGTGGGTGTTGAGCGAGTGCTAGAAACAACTCATCTTTGAGTGGCGATCCAGGTATGTGAAACTCCTGCAAACGAGGTGCCGGGTTACACTCAAAGGTAATTTAATCGGTATAGCCGTATAGAGACTAAAAGAGGAATGTGGCTTACCGCAAGTAACTTATCCTCCCTGATACCGCAATCGAAACTCTGCTTGCTCAGAAACCACGCCGGTGTGGGTTAGCGTGCCGGGTTCATGTGCGGTGTTTTGATCAGTGAGAAACTAGTTGGCATAGAAAGAGGACTAATGTAATGGCGCGAGTGAAACAACTGAAGGTTGTCTGCCATATTGGAGTGGTAAAAAACTAACTTTAGGAAAATCGTGTGGGTATTGTGCGAGTGCTAGAAACAACTCCTAACGATTCCTACTGCTTACTTAAGGATGTTGCAAAATCATAAAATTCAATATAAAGTAAAAACGAGAAAAAGAGCTATGAGGGTGAAATAGAGATAAAGAAAACAACGGGATAGATTAAGTGAGTAATCGAGCACCCAGAATAAAGCGTGAAACTCAAAAGGTGTAGATAGAAGGGTCAATAAGTAGAAGTAACATAGAAAAAAAGCATGGCTTCTCCTAAACCACCTAGAGAAGACTTTTTTCAACTTTTTCTACTAATTCCACTTAAGTAAAGAGAATTATCTCACTAAGATCGGATTTACTTCAATCAGAGCCAGATTTTAAGGGCATGTTCAAACCCCCCTCCCCCCCCTCCCCCATTTGCGTACAAAAGATCATGCAACCTCAAGGAAATTTTGAATAAACGCCCTGGCACTCAAAAAGTTTTGCACAAAGGGATGACCAGATGCTTCAATTGTTCACACTGCAATAACGTCATCTCTGGCAGTAGTATTTGTCATCCCTGCACAGGCAAAAAGATCAATCCTAACTTTAATGCGAACTGTAATAGTCATCATGTAATTTATGTAATTAAATGCCCGTGCGATCTTCTTTACATCGAGAAAACTGAGAGGATCCTTCGTACTAGGCTTACTGAGCATAAAAGCCGTATTCGCACTCACACCATAGAGCTCGCCATTAGCACAACATTGGCAGCAGGCACACCATTCTATTGCTCAACTTAGATTTGGAGTGTTGGAAAAAGTTGAAGAACAATCTGACAGTGACATTTCTAAGTTGTTATCACAGCGAGAATCCCATTGGATATGGCACATGCAAACATTGTCCCCTATGGGGCTCAATGACAAATTTGAATTGTCGTGTTTTCTGTAATTCTCCATTACCTCTGCTTTCTACATCATAGAGATTGATATGCATTTGAGTACTGTTTATTGTTATTCCAAAACCTTGTATAGAATGCTATTTATGTATTAGAGCAGGCTATTTCTATATGTATGTTAGTATACTTCTCATTTCAGTTGCTTGAATATATCTCACTCTATGTTACTTCTACTTATTGACCCTTCTATCTACACCTTTTGAGTTTCACGCTTTATTCTGGGTGCTCGATATTTCTCTTAATCTATCCCATTGTTTTCTTTATCTCTATTTCACCCTCATAGCTCTTTTTCTCGTTTTTACTTTATATTGAATTTTTGGATTTTGCAACATCCTTAAGAAAGCAGTAGGAATCGTTAGGAGTTGTTTCTAGCACTCGCACAATACCCACACGATTTTCCCAAAGTTAGTTTTTTACCACTCCAATATGGCAGACAACCTTCAGTTGTTTCACTCGCGCCATTACCTTAGTCCTCTTTCTATGCCAACTGGTTTCTCACTGATCAAAACACCGCACATGAACCCGGCACGCTAACCCACACCGGCGTGGTTTCTGAGCAAGAGGAGCTTTGATTGCGGTATCAGGGAGGATAAGTTACTTGCGGTAAACCACATTCCTCTTTTAGTCTCTATCGGGCTATACCGATTAAATCATCTTTAAGTGTAACCCGGCACCTCGTTTGCAGGAGTTTCACATACCTGGATCGCCACTCAAAGATGATTTTTTCAGTGTCTTTACAGCAGCGTTCCCACAAGGTAAACATCAGAGCTTTTCACTACCTCACTGCGCACACAGTGACTCAAAGCGATTTGACTTCTTGAGGGTTTTAAACAGCACTCTTGTGTGTTTATTACCTTCCCAGCAGTACTGTTCAGAAGCTGATGTAGACATCTTGTATAGATGGTTTTGGACTGTGGTTTCTTTTACCATTTCAAAGTTCCGTTCGAAGGTACTTAGAGTAGCCTTGAGGCTCTTTTCATTTTTACTCTCATTTCTAGGTTTCACTTTTTCCATCTTGTTTCACTTTTGATTGGTAATATCTCACATTATGGAAATGGTACTCTTTCTCTTGAGATTCTGTTTTTTAGTCTCCGTCACTTCCTCATCATATCTGGCTTCACATCACTCACCTTTGATTCTGATGCACATAAAGATTGGAATTATTCAGGCACTAATTTATATGTTTCAGCTCTTGTCAGCTTACATCATGACTTATATTGATGTTAAATACTCTATTGTAATGTAAATACTTTATTGTAATATATATATATACTTGTAACAGATTCCCCTGATAAAGGGCTATTGTCTAAAGCCCGAAATGCATTGGGAACCATTGACATTTGATTTTGCATGCTGAATTCAAGCAGCAACATTGCATTTTGTTTCGTGTTGGAATTGATCTGCTATGATGTTGGAATAAATCCTGCAGACTTTCAACTAATTTAAGCTCATGATGATTCTTCTTGATATTCCTTAAGATACCATTGATGATGTTTTTCATTACCACGTAATAATTGTTTTATGATACAGATTTATTTTGGAAATTTGAAAACGTTGGATGTACACTGTTTTGTGACACATTAGTAGTGCACTAGGTCAACCTAGATATCCATCTAGGTTACTCTCTCTACTTTCTAAAAGTGGCACATTTTCAAACACACAGTTTAAAAAACAACTCCCAAAAAAGATGTGTTATTAAATTCTGAGTTCAGAGACCCTAAACTCCATTTCTCTTGCTTGTCCAAATAGAAAGTTACAAAGCAACTCCCTTGTTACTCTATGGACAGATAGCCTTTCAATAGTGAAGAACTAAATTGACAGTATTTCACAATCAGGACATGACACACACACCAGGACATGTCCTACATTTCAAATACACTGCACCCTGCCCATGGGGGTTATCTTGGGCCTACCTGCGGGATGCCTTGCATGTAAGAAAAGTGTAAGTTAGGGCCTGGCAAGTGGGGCCACTTGCGAGGTCAACATGACAGTAAAAACTGTGCACAGACATTGCATTGGCAGGTCTGTGATGCCTTTGAAAGGATTCTTGTGTGGGTGGGAAAATCAGTGCTGCAGACCCACTAGCAACATTTGATTTACAGTCCCTGGGCACACAGTGCACTGTACCAGGGACTTAAAGGAAAATCAAATAAGCCAACCATGGAAACGCCAACACTTAACCACAATTTACAGTAGGAGCAGTTGAATTTTTACTCTGAACAGCAGAGAGAAAGTGCACAGATGCACTAAAACAGCAAAACGAAGTCCAACACACCATTAAAAACATTAGGCCAGGAAGCAAAAGGCGGGGAAAACATACCAAATGATGTCAGGTCCAACACATGTCCCTTCCAGCTGAAAGTAGGGAGAACTACCCAAACCCGTGGGAGTTCTCTTTACTAAGGTGTAAGAACCTGGACAGATCATCAGCGTTGGCGTGTTCTATGCCAGGGCTGTGTTCCACCGAAATGTCCATTCCCTGTAGGGAGATGGGCCACCTCAACTGTTTTGGGTTCTCACCCCCTCATCTGCATTATTCATCTGAGGCGCCTGTGGTCTGTCTGAACTCAAAAATGAGTCACAACATGTAAAGTCTTAGCTTCTTCAGTGCCCAAACCACAGCAAAAGCTTCTCGCTCTATGGTACTCCACCTCTGTTCACTGGGGAGTAGTCTCCTGCTAAGGAAGACTACAGGCTAGTCTGGGCCCTCTTTGTTCAGTTGCTCTGAAGCGTCAGTCTGCCCTACAAATTCCTTAGAGAAGTTGGGTGCCTTGAGCAATGGCACTGCGCACATGGCTACCTTCAAGGCATCAAAAGCTCTCTGGCAGGCATCAAAAGCTCTCTGGCAGGCATCAGTCCAGACCACCTTCCGGGAAGTCAGCTCAGTCAAGGGGGCAACAATGGTGTTATAGCCCTTGATAAAACTATAGTAACTGGTGAGACATAAAAAGGCTCTCACCTCTGTCTGGGTCTTGAGGGCTCCCAAGCCAGAATGATGTCGATCTTAGACTGTAGGGACACCACCTGGCTGCTTCCTACTTGGTGCCCTAAGTACACCACAGACCCTTGCCCGATCTGGCACTTACTAGTCTTGATCATGAGGCCTGCCCTCTGTAGAGCCTTCAACACTTCCCAGAGGTGGAACAAGTAATCTTCCCTGCTGGAACTGAACACTGCGATGTCATCCAGGAAGGCACCACTGAAATCCTCCAGCCCAGCCAACACCTGGATGACCAACCTCTGAAAGGTGTCAGGGGCATTCTCCAACACAAAGGGCATCAGCTGGAACTGGTAGTGCCCCTCTGGTATTTAGAATGCAGACCTCTCCTTAGCTCCATCAGTTAAGGCAATCTGTCAGGACCCAGAAGTTAATTCAAATGTGCTGAGAAACTTGGCGGCTCCCAACCTATCTATGAGCTCATCAGCTCTGGGGGTGGAGTGCGCGTCAGTCCTGGCGATGGCATTGAGCCCACAATAGTCCATGCAGAACTGAAGTTCAGGAGTGGCACCGGGTGCAGCAGCCTTTGGGACCAAGGCCACTTGTCTGGCCCAAAGACTATTGGAGGGCTCCATCACCCCTAATACCAGCAACTTCTAAACCTCTTCTTTGATACTGGCTCTGACCTGGTCAGTCAGCCTGTAAATGTCTTTCACAGGAGGACATTTTCCCTTGTGTCCACGTCATGGGTACACCAATGTTTGGCACCGTGTTTATAGAGAATAGGGTGGCAACTCCCCCCAACAACTGCCAACAGTCAAACTGCTGCTCTGGGGTCTGTGTAGGGGTGAGGTTCACACCTTCTATTGACCCATTGTGCTCCTTGGTAGACAGAAGGTCAGGAAGAGGTTTACTTTCCTCTTTCACCCATCATCTGTCACCAAGAGCATGCCTACTTCAGACTTCTCAAAGTGAAGTTTGAGGCAGTTCACATGGAGTACCCTCAACGGGTTCCTGGGAGTCTGCAAATTCACCATATAGGTGACATCACTTTAACACTCCTCCACCTTAAAAGGCACAGTTCACTTGTCCTGAAGAGCGCAAGGCTCTACTGGGGCCTTGACCCATACATTCGGGCCAGGCTGAAACTCTACCATAGTGGCATTCTGGTCGTACCAGCATTTCATTTCCTCCTGACTGGCTTCTAGGTTCGCCTTAACGAGTTTCCTGAAGTGTGAAGTTTGGTTCTTGAAGGTCAGCATGTAGCTAAATACATCCTGAGGAGTTTTCCTGGGAGCTGACTCCCAGCCTTCCGACACCAAACTGAAAGGTCCTCTCACAGGGTGTCCATGAGAAAGCTCAATGGGAATGAACCCTAATGACCTCTGTGGTACCCTCCTGTATGCAAAGAGAAGGCATGGTAAGAGGACGTCCCACTTGTGCCTCATGTGTTCCGTTAGACCCTTGCTCATGTCTTTTAGGGATTGGTTGAATCTCTCCACCAACCCATTACCTTATGGGTGGCAAGGAGTAGTGAATTGTAGGTTACACGACACTCCTCTCACAGGGATGTCATATACTTTGGTACCCCAGTCAGATACTACCTCTCTGGGGAATCCCACGCTGGAAAAGATCCCCATTAAATCCCGGCCCACCACTGGAGCCGTCGTTGTGCTGAGAGGGATAGCGCCGGGAGGCATGGTCCAGCAAGACCAGGATGTACAGGATGTATCTGTTGCCCATGGGTTTCTTGGGGTCCAGGGGCCACACAATTTCCATCCCCACCCTCTCAAAAAGGGTGCCTACAACTGGAAAAGTTTGGAGAGGAGCGTTACACTTCCACCCACTCTTACCACTTGCCTGCAAGTTTAGCAAAACCAACAATGCACATTAGGCTGCCTTTGCATTTGGGGCAAAAAGAAGTAGGTGACAGTGACAGTGGGCAGAACAAAGATCCACACAATCAAATTGCACAGCCTCTGGAAATCTGTTACATTGATGTCGTTCCCCCAACCATCCAGTGACCTGCAGAAAGAATCCACACATTCCAACCATGTCTGGGAATCAGTTTTCCTACTGGACCTAAACGGATCCCTGTACTTTCCAGGAGTGAGACCAAACCTAGTGAGAAGGGCCTCTTCATGTCCATGTAGGTGAGTTTGTACCCCTTACCCAAAGCCAACAAGGTGTCCCTTCCCTCTTCTGAGAAATGAGGCCACAATCCTGCTCCCCCAATTCCTTTCGGGGACCCCATTTATGTGGGTATATGGCTCATAGCCCTTAAATCACCTTTGTATGTTATCACCTTTCTTAAATTCCTTTCCTATGCTCTTGGGAATGTGTACTATTCTTTCCAAGTGCACTGAGACATTACTGCCACCATCTGTGCTAGATTTACTTTTTAACTCCAGGTCCTTGAGACCATGCTCATGGTCTAAAATCATCATATGTGTTTCCTTCTTGAGCCTCCCAAGCTCTATTCAATTCCTTCTAGCTTCCCGTCTGTCCTCCAGCTCCTCTGGAGACAAACCACTGCTACCTGGCCTGGAGGGCCCTTCCCCTCTCCGAAACACATCCACCCTAGAAATAGGCTTCTCTGTCTTCACACTAAGGTGTCCAGATTGCCCACTGGCCTGCCTGGCTGCTACCCAGGCACTCAGTGCCTTTTGTAGTTCCTCTTTCCTGGTGAGGCCTCTGATTTTAAGCTTTAGGTTTTAACAAATAGCCTTCAACTCCTTTATGTTGTAGGTTTCAAACCTTTTCTCCTCAAAGGCCGCTTTTAGGAATGGAACTGATGATGCTGCTGAATCAGGCACGATGTAGTAGGAAGATTAATTTTAAAAAGATGGGAACACAAATATAAACCAAAAAGAAAATCGTATGTGGTACGTAATGTTCTGTGAAATGCTAGTAGAGTCCACCAATCACTGTAGGTCAAGTGCAAATGCAAGTCCTCTCCTCACTGCTGACAACCAATGTTAGAAATGTGGATGTCTAGTTGGCAGTTTGTGACCCTGTTCAAATAGCGACCCTTCTTCCTAGTCAGGATAAGGGGGATACACTTCTATAGTAAACCCTGCTAACCCCCTTGGTAACTTGGCATGAGCTGTCACACTCATCTCAGAGGCAGCGTGCAAAGCATTTGCACATAACCAACAGTAATGCAGTGAAAACACAACAAAAGGACACCACACCTGTTTTAGAAAAATACCCAAAATGTTATCTGTGCAAACAAGACCCAAAACTATAAAAATCCATCCACACAGTTCTTAGAAATATCAATAAGCAAACATGGACTTAAAATACAGTTTCTTGAAGTTGATAGCTATGTCCGGGGCTATCACAACAACAAATCCAAACAGTTCTGGCTGACTGCAGCATCACGGTCCTGCTACCATGTCATGAAGACCCGCACAAAGGTACCTATAGAAATGTAGGGTATCGGTGACCTCGCAATGACCTTCGAAAAGCCGGTGTCAGCAGGCATAGGTACCGGAGGGCGGAGGGCGGTGCAGGAGTTGTCGGTGCCTTGTAGTCAATCTCCTTGCGGTTGAAGTTGGGAGTGCCGTGTCAGTGAACGTTGGGGATGCGGTGCGAACTGCAGCAGTGTAGCGTGCAGTGTCCTCAGGTTGTGGTGCAGGCTATGGTTCGGTGACGGTTGTCCCCCAGCGTTGGGGAGAGCAGGGCTGCAGTGTGAAGTGTCGCGGTGCTGGCAGGTCACGGTGCAAGCAGCATCATCGTAGTTGCTGAAGTGCTGTCGCCGGCTGACGAACCGGAGTAGATGGTGCTGGCGTCGATATGCCAACGTTGTGGTGTGGGGCAGTGCATTGTGTAACTTACAAGCGGTACTCTCAAACCACAGTGAAAGAAGTGGCTTTGATGTCGGCATGGAGTGGCGTCATTGTGGATACCAGGGTGGCGATGTGAAGCAAGGCGATGCGAAGTGCACTGCCCATGATGCAGGCAGCAGCTCAGCGGCAGCGGGCGTCATCGTCGTTGAGACCAGGATTGCGGTGTGAACTGCGGCGGTGCCCTCTGCATTGCCTTCAGGACACTGAGCCAGCAGCGCCGGCGTTGGCTTGCTTTTTCTTCTGTTGCAGCACAAAACACACAGTTCCCAGTGCTGGTAGGAGATGACAATGAAGTCTTTGCTGTCACTGAGACTTCTTGAACAGGGAGCAAGCTCTATCTCAAGCCCTTGAAGAAACTCAAAGAAGTTGCAGAAAGCTCAGTCCAGTCCTTTCTCCACCCAAGACAAAATTAGCCACTGTAGGCCAACACAGCAAAGCACACAGCAAAGTGGTAGTTCCTCCTCACAGCTTTTCAAGCTCTTCTTCTTGGCAGGTTCCTTGATCCAATAGAGTTCTATAGTGCTGGGGTCAGGGCCCCAATATTTATAACACATTATCTCTTTGTTCTCTTTGTGGCAAGGGTTTCTGAGCCCAGTCCAAACCCAGTCTGCCCTATCTGGCCCAGCTTCACTACAGGGGGTGGAGACACTGCCTTTTCAGGTGCTATTCTAAAACTCCTCCCACCACTCTAAATGCAGACCAGGTCACATCAGCCCAACTATGATTCACCCAGGAAAGGCAGGGCATACCTTAACCCCCCTTTTGACTGTCTACAGTGATTGCAAATCCTCAACCCCTGTCACTCCAAAACCAGGCAGTCAATCCACAAACCAGAAGAGGCACACAGAATAGTTAAGCAAGAAAAAGCCTACTTTCAAAAAGTGCCATTTTCAAACACACAATTTAAAAGCTATATCCGGAAAAAGATGTGGTATTGAATTCTGAGTTCAGAGAACCTAAACCCCATTTCTCTATCTTGTACCAAAAGAAAGTTACACTTGTAAAATATTACAAAGCAACTCCTATGTTAGCCTATGGGACAGATAGCATTTCAAGAATGAAAAACAAAACTGGCAGTATTTCACTATCAGGACATGTCTCACACACCAGGACATGTCCTACCTTTCACTTATACTGTACTCTGCCCAGGGGTAACTTGGGCCTATCTGGGGTTTGCCTTACATTTAAGAAAAGGGAAGGTTAGGGCCTGGCAAGTGGGGGCACATGTCAGGTTGACATGGCAGTAAAGACAGTGTGAAGACACTGCATTGGCAGGACGGTGACGCTTTTGAAAGGCTTCTTGTGTGGCTGGTACAATCAGTGCACACAAAGTGCACTATATTAGGGAATTAGTACTAAATCAAATAAGCTAAACATGGAAATAATAATCCATACACATAATTTACAGTAAAACACTTGCACGTTAACACTGAACAGCAGTGAGAAAGTGCGCAGAGGCGCTAAACCAGCAAAACTAAGTCCAACGTACCATTGAAAACGGGAGGCCAGAAGCAAAAAGGCAGGAGAAACGTACCAAAAAATGGCAGGTCTAACAAGTGCCTAGAAGCCTACCTGCCTGTCTGCCTGCAGAGGAGAACAGAGCCTACCAACTCTGCTGAGGAATGTCTAGCTAGGAACAACGAGGTGTCCTCTCTCACAGGAGACTGTTGGGTGCCCAAGTGAGGACAATCTAAGCAGCCTGGTATCTGTGGCTCCACTACAACATCAGCTCGTGTCCTGCCGGAGTGGCGGGCGGGGATGGCAGATGACAATCAACAAAGGAGACACACAAAAAATATTATCTTACCTACCACATCTCTGATCTTCTGATCCGTTCTCACCATCACAGTCTTCTAGAATCCCCTGCAGCCAGTGCTGACGCTGCTCTCCTGCTGCTGGCATGCTGCTGACAGCATCAGGATTAGCCTGAGTGTCGATGATTTGTGCTCCTAGTGAGACTGGAAGCCTGTGCTTGCTGCCTCCAACCTGGGAACTCAGCTCGGGTTGGAGACCGCTTCAGTGCACATGTTGGTTTGTTTGTACTGACACAGATGGCCAAACCCACATGCGCACTGACAACAGTGCCCTGCCCACCACTCCACCCTCTATGACTGCATCCAATTAGACCCCACCCGCAGGACTCAGCTATTGAAAGAAAAATAAAACGATAATAAACATTTTTATTATCGTTTTATTGTTAAAGGTTTAAGGCTGGTTGTGGAGGGTGACACTCCTCTGCCATAGCGAACGGGCTGTCGCTGTTCCACAGTCTCTCTGCACTGGTACCTTGCAGGAAGACAATCATCATGACTACCAAGTCAGGAGCTCCGTCTGACCCTTGCCCTCCTAAAGTTGGTCATCTGTTCCCAGAAATTTTCAGTGAGCAACAAAGAGCACTGTTCTATTAAATAATACAATGTGGTACGTTCCCAGTAGAATGGAAGACAGCATGAGTCCGACATCCATTAAAAAAAAACTACTCTCAACCCCAGTGAACCTAGCAGCTACCAGCAGATCTCTAAGATTCATTTTCCATCAAAGGTGCCGGAGAAACTAATTAACACGCAGATCACAACCTATATCGCCGCAGGAGACTTCTTAGACCACTCACAAAATGGTTTCAGACCGGGTCACTGGGCAGAGACTGCCATGATCATGGCAGTAGAGGAACTCAGAAGAACTCTGGATGCAGGAAAGAAGACCGCCTTGATCTTGCTAGCTCTATCGGCGGTCTTCGACACTGTCAGTCATGAGATCTTAATTTGTAGACTAGCGGAGTTGGGATTCCAAGACAATGCCATTACGTTACTGTCCTCATATTTAACGGACAGATATTTTGTAGTAAAAGCAGATGGATCTGTATCTAAGTCTTTTACGCTGCCACTTGGGGTGCCACAGGGTTCCTCCTTGAGCCCCAAACTTTTTAATATATATGTGGCCCCTCTCGCAGCAATCATCAGGCAATGCGGCTTCTCAGTGATATCATATGCCGATGACATCCCAGGTGGTGGTATCAGTCTCAAATAAAATCGAAGAGACAGTTGATCGATTTAATATCTGCATGTCACAGATAAACACTTGGATGCAGAATAATTGCCTTAAATTGAATGGCGAAAAATTTGAGGTACTGCTAATAGGGGCAAATACCTCCTTATGGTCCCCAAGATGGTGGCCGGCTGAGATGGGTGAATGCCCAACTCCGGTCCCAAAGATTAGAAACCTAGGTTTAGTATTTGACAAGAGACTGACATTTGAAGGTCAGATCAACAAGCTTGCCTCACCTTCTGGGGTATCTTAAGAATGATCAGGAAAATCTGCACTTTTATTCCCAGGGATACATTAAAAACACCGATCAGAGGATTGGCCCTTTCGAGACTGGACTATGGCAATGCCCTGTATGTGGGATTACAGTCTCAACTCCTACTGAATCTTCAGTGAATGCAGAATGCAGCAGAGAGACTAGTTCTGGACATCCCCAAATATGAATCAATTTCTCACCGGGCGAGAGACCTCCATTGGCTCCCAGTGGAAAAGAGAAGTACATTTAAGTCACAATGCCTAGAGTATAAGGCATTACAGGGAAGGGGACCTCTGTTTCTGAGAACACATCTCAGAAGATATTCACCAACCAGAAATCTAAGGTCAGGTCACTCAATTGCTGTCAATCCAAATTCAAATTCAAATTCAAATTAGCTTTATTCGATAGCCAGTATCATAAAAGCATTCTACATTTAAATATTATAATATGAGTGACATTTAAAAGTTACATTAAGCTAAAACACAATAAAATCTTGCTATCCATTCCAATTTAATAAATAAACAACTCTTTTTAAAAGAATAAAAATATATATGTTACTAATACATAAGGCTCACAATTACTCATTTGATAGCAAGTAGCGTGAGGAACACAATCCTATGCCTAATCTTACTCCAGTAACCATAAATTGGATACTACTTGTTGGGCTTTCTTATTTAGCACTTTTGTTCAAACAATCCAGGCACAGCCCAGAAACTTAGCAACTACACATACAAACAGAGGCATAGATGAATCAGTTCTTAGAATACGTAGGGCAACAAGATGGTTTGTAGTACCTAATTGACTGCATACAGGCGTGAGCTATTTGGCCCTAGCCTGGTTATAAGAAGAGCAGGCAAATAATATGTGAGCTACGGTTTCTTGATGAGCATCACAGCAAGGGCAGTTTGGTAAAGTGGGTTTTAGTGAGTCCCATTTGGGGTGCCACAGGGTTCCTCCTTGAGTCCCACACTTTTTAATATTTATGTGGCCCCTCTCACAGCGATCATCAGGCAATGCGGCTTCTCTGTGATATCATATGCCGATAACATCCCAGGTGGTGATATCTCTCTAAAAAAACATCGAAGAGACAGTCTATCGATTTAATATCTGCAAGTCACAGATAAACACTTGGATGCAGACTAATTGCCTTAAATAGAATGGCGGAAAAATTGAGGTACTGCTACTAGGGGCAAATACCTCCTTATGGTCCCCAAGTTGGGGGCCAGCTGAGATGAGCGTATGCCCAACTCCGGTCCCGAAGATTAGACACCTAGGGTTGGTATTTGACGAGAGACGGACATTTAAAAGTCATATCAACAAGCTTGTCTCATTTTCTGGGGTATTTTAAAAATTATCAGGAAAATCTGCCCTTTTATTCCCAGGGATACATTAAAAACACTGATCACAGGATTGGCCCTTTCGAGACTGGACTATGGCAATGCCCTGTATGTGGGATTACAGTCTCAACTCCTACTGAAGCTTTAGTGAATGCAGAATGCAGCAGCGAGACTAGTTCTGGACATCCCCAAATATGAACCAATTTCTCACCGGCTGAGAGACCTCCATTGGCTTCCAGTGGAAAAGAGAATTACAGTTAAGTCGCAATGCCTAGAGTATAAGGCATTACAGGGAAGGGGACCTCGTGTATCTGAGAATACCCCTCAGAAGATATTCACCAACCAGAAATCTAAGGTCCGGCCACTCAATTGCTGTCAATCCAAATTCAAATTCAAATTCAAATTAGCTTCATTCGATAGCCAGTATCATAAAAGCATTTTACGTTAAAATATTATAATATGAGTGTACATTTAAAACTTACATTAAGTTAAAACAAAATAAAATCTTGCTATACATGCCAATTTAATAAATAAACAACTCCTTTAAAAAGAATAAAAATATATATGTTACTAATACATATGGCTCACAATAATTTATTTGATCGCTAGTAGCGTGAGGAACACAATCCTATGCCTAATCTTACTCCAATAACCATAAATTGGATACTACTTGTTGGGCTTTCTTATTTAGCACTTTTGTTCGCACAATCCAGGCACAGACCAGAAACTTGGCAACTAAACATACAAACAGAGGCACAGATGAATCAGTTCTTAGAATACGTAGGGCAACTAGATGGTTTGTAGTACCTAATTGACTGCATACAGGCTTGAGCCATTTGGCCCTAGCCTGTTTATAAGCAGAGCAGGCAAATAATACGTGAGCTACGGTTTCTTGCTGAGCGTCACAGCAAGGGCAGTTTGGTAAAGTGCGTTTTAGTGAGTCCCATTTGGGGTGCCACAGGGTTCCTCCTTGAGTCCCACACATTTTAATATATATGTGGCCCCTCTCACAGCAATCATCAGGCAATGCACCTTCTCAGTGATATCATATGCCGATGACATCCCAGGTGGGGGTATCTGTCTAAAATAACATCGAAGAGACAGTTGATCGATTTAATATCTGCAAGTCACAGATAAACACTTGGATGCAGACTAATTGCCTTAAATTGAATGGCGGAAAAATTGAGGTACTGCTACTAGGGGCAAAACCTCCTTATGGTCACCAAGTTGGTGGCCAGCTGAGATGGGCGAATGCCCAACTCCGGTCCCGAAGATTAGACACCTAGGGTTGGTATTTGACGAGAGACTGACATTTGAATGTCAGATCAACAAGCTTGCCTCACCTTCTGGGGTATCTTAAAATGATCAGGAAAACCGGCCCTTTTTTCCTAGGGATACATTAAAAACACTGATCACAGGATTGGCCCTTTCGAGACTGGACTATGGCAATGCCCTGTATGTGGGATTACAGTCTCAACTCCTACTGAAGCTTCAGTGAATGCAGAATGCAGCAGCGAGACTAGTTCTGGACATCCCCAAATATGAACCAATTTCTCATCGGCTGAGAGACCTCCATTGGCTCCCAGTGGAAAAGAGAATTGCATTTAAGTCACAATGCCTAGAGTATAAGGCATTACAGGAGAACACACCTCAGAAGATATACACCAACCAGAAATCTAATGTCAGGTCACTCAATTGCTGTCAATCCAAATGTAACTGCAAATTCAAATTAGCTTTATTCGATAGCCAGTATCATAAAACCATTCTACATTCAAATATTATAATATGAGTGTATATTTAAAAGTTACATTAAATTAAAACACAATAAAATCTTGCTATACAAGCCAATTTAATAAATAAACAACTCTTTTTAAAAGAATAAAAATATATATGTTACTGATACATATGGCTCACAATTACTCATTTGATAGCTAGTAGCGTGAGGAACACAATCCTATGCCTAATCTTACTCCAATAACCATGAATTGGATACTACTTGTTGGGCTTTCTTATTTAGTACTTTTTTTCGAACAATCCAGGCACAGCCCAGAAACTTAGCAACTCCACATACAAACAGAGGCATAGATTAATCAGTTCTTAGAATACGTAGGGCAACTAGATGGTTTGTAGTACCTAATGGACTGCATACAGGTTTGAGCCATTTGGCCCTAGCCTGCTTAAAAGCAGAGCAGGCAAATAATAGGTGAGCTATGGTTCCTTGCTGAGCGTCACAGCAAGAGCAGTTTGATAAAGTGTGTTTTAGTGAGTCCCACTTGGGGTGCCACAGGGTTTCTCATTGAGTCCCACACTTTTTAATATATATGTGGCCCCTCTCACAGCGATCATCAGGCAATGCACCTTCTCAGTGATATCATATGCCGATGACATCCCAGGTGGTGGCATCTGTCTAAAATAACATCGAAGAGACAGTCAATCGATTTAATATCTGCAAGTCACAGATAAACACTTTGATGCAGACTAATTGCCTTAAATTGAATGGTGGAAAAATTGAGGTACTGCTACTGGGGTTAAATACCTCCTTATGGTCCCCAAGTTGGTGGCCAGCTGAGATGGGCGAATGCCCAACTCCGGTGCCGAAGATTAGACACCTAGGTTTGGTATTTGACGAGAGACTGACATTTGAAGGTCAGATCAACAAGCTTGCCTCAACTTCTGGGGAAAATCTGACCTTTCATTCCCAGGGATACATTAAAGACACTGATCACAGGATTTGCCCTTTCGAGACTGGACTATGGCAATGCCCTGTATGTGGGATTACAGTCTCAACTCCTACTGAAGCTTTAGTGAATGCAGAATGCAGCAGCGAGACTAGTTCTGGTTATCCCCAAATATGAACCAATTTCTCACTGGCTGAGAGACCTCCATTGGCTCCCAGTGGAAAAGAGAATTACATTTAAGTCGCAATGCCTAGAGTATAAGGCATTACTCGGAAGGGGACCTCATGTATCTGAGAACACACCTCAGAAGATATTCACCAACCAGAAATCTAAGGTCAGGTCACTTAATTGCTGTCCATCCAAATTCAAATTCAAATTAGCTTTATTCGATAGCCAGTATCATAAAAGTATTCTACGTTCAAATATTATATTATGAGTGTACATTTAAAAGTTACATTAAGTTAAAACACAATAAAATCTTGCTATACATGCCAATTCAATAAATAAACAACTCCTTTAAAAAGAATAAAAATATATATGTTACTAATACATATGGCTCAAATTATTTATTTGATCGCTAGTAACGTGAGGAACACAATCCTATGCCTAATCTTACTCCAATAACCATAAATTGGATACTACTTGTTGGGCTTTCTTATTTAGCACTTTTGTTCGCACAATCCAGGCACAGCCCAGAAACTTGGCAACTACACATACAAACAGAGGCATAGATGAATCAGTTCTTTGAATATGTAGGGCAACTAGATGGTTTGTAGTACCTAATTGACTGCATACAGGCTTGAGCCATTTGGCCCTAGCCTGTTTATAAGCAGGGCAGGCAAATAATACATGAGCTACGGTTTATTGCTGAGCGTCACAGCAAGGGCAGTTTGATAAAGTGCGTTTTAGTGAGTCCCATTTGGGGTGCCACAGGGTTCCTCCTTGAGCCCCACACATTTTAATATATATGTGGCCCCTCTCGCAGCGAACATCAGGCAATGCGGCTACTCAGTGATATCATATGCCAATGACATCCCAGGTGGTGGTATCAGTCTCAAATTACATCGAAGAGACAGTCAATCGATTTAATATCTGCATGTCACAGATAAACACTTGGATGCAGACTAATTGCCTTAAATTGAATGGCAAAAAAAATTAGGTACTGCTACTAGGGGCAAATACCTCCTTATGGTCCCCAAGCTGGTGGCCGGCTGAGATGGGCGAATGCCCAACTCCGGTCCCGAAGTTTAGACACCTAGGGTTGGTATTTGACGAGAGACTGACATTTGAAGGTCAGATCAACAAGCTTGCCTCACATTCATAGGTATCTTAAAAATTATCAGGAAAATCTGCCCTTTTATTCCCGGGGATACATTAAAAATACGGATCACAGGAGTGGCCCTTTCGAGACTGGACTATGGCATGTCCTGTATGTGGGATTACAGTCTCAACTCCTACTGAAGCTTCAGTGAATGCAGAATGCAGCAGCGAGACTAGTTCTGGACATCCCCAAACATGAACCAATTTCTCACCGGCTGAGAAACCTCCATTGGATCCCAGTGGTAAAGAGAATTACATTTAAGTCACAATGCCTAGAGTATAAGGCATTACAGGGAAGGTGACCTCGTGTATCTGAGAATACCCCTCAGAAGATATTCACCAACCAGAAATCTATGGTCCGGCCACTCAATTGCTGTCAATCCAAATTCAAATTCAAATTCAAATTAGCTTCATTCGATAGCCAGTATCATAAAAGCATTCTACGTTAAAATATTATAATATGAGTGTACATTTAATACTTACATTAAGTTAAAACAAAATAAAATCTTGCTATACATGCCAATTTATTAAATAAACAACTCCTTTAAAAAGAATAAAAATATATATGTTACTAATACATATGGCTCAAATTATTTATTTGATCGCTTGTAACGTGAGGAACACAATCCTATGCCTAATCTTACTCCAATAACCATAAATTGGATACTACTTGTTGGGCTTTCTTATTTAGCACTTTTGTTCGCACAATCCAGGCACAGCCCAGAAACTTGGCAACTACACATACAAACAGAGGCATAGATGAATCAGTTCTTTGAATATGTAGGGCATCTAGATGGTTTGTAGTACCTAATTGACTGCATACAGGCTTGAGCCATTTGGCCCTAGCCTGTTTATAAGCAGAGCAGGCAAATAATACATGAGCTACGGTTTATTGCTGAGCGTCACAGCAAGGGCATTTTGATAAAGTGCGTTTTAGTGAGTCCCATTTGGGGTGCCACAGGGTTCCTCCTTGAGCCCCACACATTTTAATATATATGTGGCCCCTCTCGCAGCAAACATCAGGCAATGCGGCTACTCAGTGATATCATATGCCAATGACATCCCAGGTGGTGGTATCAGTCTCAAATTACATCGAAGAGACAGTCAATCGATTTAATATCTGCATGTCACAGATAAACACTTGGATGCAGACTAATTGCCTTAAATTGAATGGCAAAAAAAATTAGGTACTGCTACTAGGGGCAAATACCTCCTTATGGTCCCCAAGCTGGTGGCCGTCTGAGATGGGCGAATGCCCAACTCCGGTCCCGAAGTTTAGACACCTAGGGTTGGTATTTGACAAGAGACTGACATTTGAAGGTCAGATCAACAAGCTTGCCTCACATTCATAGGTATCTTAAAAATGATCAGGAAAATCTGCCCTTTTATTCCCGGGGATACATTAAAAATACTGATCACAGGAGTGGCCCTTTCGAGACTGGACTATGGCATGTCCTGTATGTGGGATTACAGTCTCAACTCCTATTGAAGCTTCAGTGAATGCAGAATGCAGCAGCGAGACTAGTTCTGGACATCCCCAAATATGAACCAATTTCTCACCGGCTGAGAAACCTCCATTGGATCCCAGTGGTAAAGAGAATTACATTTAAGTCACAATGCGTAGAGTATAAGGCATTACAGGGAAGGGGACCTCTGTATCTGAGAACACACCTCAGAAGATATACACCAACCAGAAATCTAAGGTCAGGTCACTCAATTGCTGTCAATCCAAATGTAACTTCAAATTCAAATTAGTTTTATTCGATAGCCAGTATCATAAAACCATTCTACATTCAAATATTATAACATGAGTGTATATTTAAAAGTTACATTAAGTTAAAACACAATAAAATCTTGCTATACGAGCCAATTTAATAAATAAACAACTCTTTTTAAAAGAATAAAAATATATACATGTTACTAATACATATGGCTCACAATTACTCATTTGATCGCTAGCAGCATGAGGAACACAATGGTTTGTAGTACCTAATTGATTGCCTACAGTCTTTTGCTATTTGGCCCTAGCCTGTTTATAAGCAGAGCAGGCAAATAATAGGTGACCTACGGTTCCTTGCTGAGCGTCACAGCAAGGGCAGTTTGGTAAAGTGCGTTTTAGTGAGTCCCATTTGGGGTGCCACAGGGTTCCTCCTTGAGTCCCACACTTTTTTATCAAAAATTTCCTTATTAAAGTTTACAAATGGAAATAATGCAGAAAAAGCCGCTTCAATTGCCAGCACACTCACACACGGGAGTAACCAAAGCAGCAGACATGATAAAGCAATTAGAGGAAGAGGTCAAGACTTGCATGTAACTGACATTGAGACATGAGAGTCCCCAGGAGCTTGAAGAGCAGCCAAAATAAGCAACCCAAAGGGAGCACCCATCAGGCATAAATGAAGCAGAAAGGGGTATCGCGTCCCGCTGGTCTGCAAGTCCACCTGCTGGTGCCCTTTGTGCCGCTGGGAAGGGCTTAGAAGAGCTGGCAGGCATCAGATGGCCTCAACAGGAGACAAAATATGCATAAAAAGGAGCAAACAACCCCCACTCTCCCCCCACACCCTCTCCCTCCCCCCTCCCCCACCCACCCCCCACCCCTCATGGTGAGTCCGAAACAAGACACGTGCTAGCAAGGAGGTCGAAGAGATTGGGAGGCTAGGGCCAAGGTGCTGCACCGCGGCAGCTTTGGTGAGCTGCTCAGACCTGGAAGAGGTGTAGTGCTCTAACGGAGGGAGGGAAAACCGCAGACGGAAGCCCCCTGGATAGGTAGGTGACCAGTGGACCCCATCTAAATTCGAATTTTTTGAAGTCATCTCTAAAGATGTCCGCCATCCTCTCTAGGCTCAAGAGTTGCCAGAGGCGAGCATGCCAGAGAGAGTGGGCGGGTGCGTCCTTCTTTTTCCAGGCTGCCGCCAGCGTAAGCTTAGCAGCCCCTATGCATATCCACAGGATATTTTTGTCTGCCTTGGTCTGGTGTAGGAGAGATGGGTCGTGCAATCCCAAAAGAACCCCCGCCATGTCAGTCGGGACAGGGTAGCCCAGCATTTCCTTGATCTTCGCCAAGATCTCCTCCCAGTAAGGTCTAATGGAAGGGCAATACCACCATATGTGTTGGAAATCTCCCAGTTGACCGCCTCCCCTCCAGCACCTGTCAGATGTTCCAGAAAAAATGCGCCTGAGTTTGGAGGGAACAAGGTACCAGTCCGCCATTGTCTTAAGGTGAGCCTCTTTAAGCGCAATAGAGTGATTAAATTGGTTAGTGTCAGACCACAGGCTGGACCACTCTTCCTCATAGATAGGGCGCTGCAAAAAACTCTCCCACATGTCCATATACGGTCGTGGGGAGAGGACGGTGCGGAGCAAATGGGAGTAGATAAAGGAGATCACGCTTTTCATGGAAGATGACTTGGCCAAGAAGAGTTCAAATTTAGTCAAGGGGTGTGTGGCCGCTTCTCGTATAGAGGGGAGAAGAGCCCAGTGCATAAGTTGGGTGTAGTGGTAATGTTCAGTCTCAGGTAAGTGGAATTCTGCTCGGCATTCCGCGAAGGAGAGGGTATCGCCATTGCGAAACAGGTGAGTCAATGCCAAACAACCTTCCTGTTTCCAGGAATCAAAGGGCCCGTCATGGAGAGCAGGGGAAAAGCGGGAGTATGATGAATGGGGGAGTAAGGCGAGGGAAAGGTAGTCCATCTGTCATCCCCGACAGCGTGTCCCATATTATGACCGTGGTGTGCGTGGGCGTGCTTAGATAAGAGTTCGGGGGTCTGTCTCTGCGAGAGCGCCAAACCAGGTCCCATACGGTTTGCCCCGTCACGCTGCGGTCCATGTGTAGCCAATGTTTCTCCGATTCCTGTTGAGACCACTCGACCAGGACACGCAATTGGGCTGCTTTGTAGTATAATTGGAAGTCTGGCATGCCTACCCCTCCGTCCGAACGCGTACGCGTCAAATGAGAGAAGGATAGCCGGGCCTGCCCCCCCTGCCTGATAAATCGGAGCATCATGGACTTGAGCCTCTGAAAAAACTCAGGCTCCAGGCCGATGGGCAGGGCCTGAAAGAGGTAAAGGAGTTTAGGCAGAAGCATCATTTTAATGGCGTGGATGCGCCCTAGTCAGGATAGGAAGAGTGGCTTCCACTTCAGCAGGTCCGCCTGAATGCGTGCGAGTAAGGGGGGAAAATTAGCATGGTAGAGCCCCTGGATCGACGGTGTGAGGCACACCCCCAGATATTGGAGCCCTTTGGAGGACCAGGCCAATGTGGTCAGGGAGAGGAGGCGAGCCGCTCGTTCTGCCGGGAGGGAGACATTAAGAATGAGAGATTTTCCATAGTTGACCTTGAAACCAGAAAGTAGTTCAAACCGCCAAAGTTCTGCGTGGAGGGAGGGCAGGGAGCTCTCCGGCTCCATTAGGGAGAGGAGAATGTCATCGGCAAATAGGGTGATCTTGTGGTGTTCGCCGGTAAACGGAATGACATGCATATCCGGTTCTGTCTGATGGCATGGGCCAGGGGTTCAATGCTCAAGGCAAAGAGGAGTGGGGATAGGGGGCAGCCCTGCCGAGTCCCACAAGAGTGTCCGAAGGAACCCGAACAGACCCCATTGACAACCACTCTAGAGATAGGGGCTCGATAGTTGGCCTGAATCATGGCAATGAACTCGGCCGAAAACCCAAAGGCGGCCAGCGCCTTGAACATGAATGGCCAATTGATCCGGTCAAAGGCCTTTTCCGCGTCAAGACCCACCAGGATAGCCGGAATGCGAAATTTATTAGCCTTTTCACTAAGGTGAATAATGCGGCGGGTATTATCATGCGTCTGTCTCCCTTTAATAAAACCCGACTGGTCAGGGTGTATGAGAAGCGGCATGAGGTCATTCAGCCTCGCCGCAATGATGGATGCATAAAGCTTAGCGTCTAGGTTAAGCAGCGCGATTGGCCTATAAGAGGCGCAGTGTTGTGGGTCCTTCCCCGGCTTGGGGATAACAGTGATGACCGCCTCCGTCATGGTGGTGGCTGTTCTGCTCTCTAAGGCCATCGCGTTGAAAAGGGAGGCCAATCGCGGAGAAAGCTCAGGGGAGAAGGTTTTGTAGAAGATGGCTGTGTAGCCATCAGGCCCAGGGGCTTTATGGATTTTCAGTGCAGAGATTGCCGAGGTGACCTCGGCCTGGGTGATGGGGGCCGATAGTCGGGCATTCCAGTCAGCGGAGACCTGCGGAAGCGACAGGGAGTCAAGGAATGACTGCTGGGTGACCTCATCCAGGGGGTCCACCTTATACAGCTTCTCATAGAAATCCCCAAGCACGGACGCCTTCCCCTCATCTGCGTGGATAAGCTGATTTTTTTGAGCGCCTAAATTGAGGGCAATGCATTCGCCTCAAACTATTGCTTTCAAGGCGTCCCAATTAGTGAATTCAGAGGTGTCCTCAGAAGCATTCGTCTCAAAGAAGTCTGAGATGACCGTGCGGAGCTTGGTACATGACACCTTGTCGCGGACGAGGGAGGGCGGGAAATACCACCTAGGGGCGGATGGACGAGGCCCCCTCCACTGTAGACAAATCGAATAGAGACTATGGTCGGAGACCGCGAGGGGGAAAATCTTAGCATCTTGGAGGGAGTAAGACCTGTGTACGTGTGAGAAGAATGTGAAATCTCGGGCGTGTGGGTATAGAGCCCGCCAGGTATCAAAAAGCCCAATATCCCGGAGTCGTTGTTGTGTCTCCCCTGTGAATGTCCCTGCCGCTGACCTTTGTGAATGCGTGCTATCTAGATCCTTTTGCCAAATGAGGTTGAAGTAGCCCAGAAGAATGAGGGGGCCCTCTACAAAGTCAGTGATGGTGTCCAAGAGGCTGGAAAGAAAGGGAGTTTGGCCGACATTGGGAGCATAAAGCGTCACAAGAGTACAAACCCTGCCCCTCAAGACGCCCTTGACCATGACCCACCGGCCCTCTTTGTCACCCCGGACCCCAAGAGGCTGAAATTGGAGCGCTGCTCGGAAAAGCAGTACCACACCCCGGTGTTTTGGTGGACGCCGAGGCATGATAAATGAGGGGATAGAGCTTATGCTTAAGGCGAAGTTCGTCCACTCGGGCCAAGTGGGTTTCCTGCAAGGCGACAATATCTAAGTGGTGATCTACAATATATTTCCATACCTTGAGGCGTTTCTGCGGGGAGTTAAGGCCTTTAACATTCCAGGAGGCTAACGTGACAGGAGTCATAGTAGTAGTGGGAAAACGCTGCGCTGCGCAGGGGATGTGAAGAAGACACTGCCGCCAGGTTCAGTCAACTCAAAAATAGATACACTGCGAGAGTCAGGCAACCCAGAGCAAGACAAAACCAACCTCCCAACCGTAGAAAGCCGCCACCATGATTCGCCCCCTCCCACCCTGCCCTCCCCCCTACCAGGACCCCCCCCCTCCCAACCCAAAGAACCCCAAAACCAACCAGAAAACAAGGAAAGGCTAGCAGAACAGCATAATCCAGTGTCAGGGGGACATGGGTCCATGTCGTCCATTCGGAGTGTCCAACAATCGCCGAAGACATATGGAAAGAACCAGTAGATCACAAGGGTCGCTCCCTCGGGCGCCATTGTAAAGGCCCAGAAGTGCGTGGCGGAGTTAGTCCCTCAGGAGCCCCCAGGCGCCTCCGTCACCAGCGCCACCGAGGCGACCGCTGCTCCTCGTTCCAGGCGGCTTGCTGAAACATCGGGTTTTGCCACATTTCCCTGCTTACCGATGCATTGCCACCCCACTGGCTGCTTACGTTCTGTATCAGGGGAGGCTGTCTCGCCCCTCTGGGGAGCAGTGTGCGTTTGATCAAGGTAGAGGCCGCCAGATCCTGGAAGAGCAGAGGGCGGTGTTCTCGGAAGTGGAGGGAATCGATAGTGCGAGCCTTCGGCAGGATGCGCTCTTTTAGCTGAAAGTCATGTACGCACACCAAGATGTCCGGAGGTGGTGCTTTCGGCCCTCTCGGGAGGCCCAACAGGTGTACCCTGTCCATTTTAATGTCCGTGAGGTCATCTTCATCCAGCACATGTCTGAAAAGGGCCTCCACGTATTCTCGGAGATCAGAACCCTCGCCCTTCCAAGGAACCACCCTAATGCGAATGTTATTTCTGTGGGACCTGATCTCAAGGTCCTCAGCGTGCGCCTGGAGGTCCAGATTTTGTTCAGTAAGTCTAATCACATCCTGCTGAAGGCGATGGATGTCGCCTGCTGCATCCACATCATGTTCCTCCAGTGTGGCCACTCGCTCGACGATCTCATCGACATCACGTCTCAACTCTCGAAGATCCGAGGCTAGCTGAGAGCGGAGGTCCGGGATGTCTTATTTGATGGAAGAGAACAGCTCCATCATGAAGGCCTTAGTGGCCGGCGCGTCGTCATCGCCCGGACGCGTTGATCTCTCTGCAGTCTTGGCTGAGGAGGGTCCCCCCGGGGTCGTCGAGGCGTCCTTCGGCGGCTTGTCCTTCCTATTCCTACTCGCCGCCATCCTGCCCCGGTCACCGGCGCCGCCCACGGAGGAGCACCCCTGTGAATGCGGCAGTGGGCTTCTCTAGGGACCCCCAAGGCGAACCCGGACCGGACTCAGCTCGGCCCCAGCACTCACTCTAAAAGGCTCCCCCAGGCCCGGGGGGGGGGGGGACCACTGCCCACCTCCTCAGCCACCGGTCAGATTGTGGTAAATTTTAATTACCTATACGGAATTTATGCGGTAAAGTTCAATAAGAATAACTCAGTCAAAATAAGAAGACAGAATCCGTGGTATATGAGGTTTAAAAGGGGTTTTATTCCTTAATAAGGAATTGGTTCGAACCAGGTAGCATGACCCATCGCCACGAGGGTGCAGGGTGGGAATTGCAATGGACATGTACAATGATTTATTAACAGGAAATCATATATATAGTCATTTCATACAGTAACATTGAATGCAGAAGGCGTAACAGCTGAGAGAAACGAGATAAGAACAGAAATACGTAACAGAAGGCGTGCACTAGGGCGTGCACGGAGGTGTGTGCTAGAAACGTCACATAAAGGTGTCATAAGTGGGTGGATCCCTAGGAGGATCCTGCAGAGTCAGCAAAAACATGTGGCAGAGATGCGCGCGCAGCAGCATGACGTATGATTGACGTGTAACTGGAGGGTGAAGGGGACTTGACATTTAGCCTTACATGTGGAGACAGAAGTCTGGAGTGTCAGAACAACCTAATCCCAAATCATATCTAATATCTTGTGTTTGAGGAACTGTATTATCTAGAAGGAAAGGTCTCTCGGCAGAGGCTATTCTATACTGACTGCTAATGCGTGCATATGCGACTGCGTGTCTACGTGTGAAGCAAGGGGGCCATGGGCCTACCATGGTAACGGGGGCTATGAATTACTTGCATGGAGACAGAAAGACCAGGCCCTTTGCTCTGCAGCTGGGAAGGATGTTTACCTAAACTACTAGACAGGAATGTATTTTTCGAGGAGCGGAGCAGATAACTTGAAGGCTGAATACAGTCTTGGCAGGCCGGCAGGCTGAGCCAGGCACCGCTAGCCGCGCAGGGAGTGAGTGAAAGGTCATGGATACAGATGCAGGTCCAAGCTGCAGCTTCCAGAGGCAGAAGGCAGGAGAAAGCTTGAATGGCAGAAAACAAGGCCCAACTCGCCAGGGCCAGAAAAATGTGAAAGTGCACCATGTAAAGACGTTGGCAAGGCACACTTAGGAACTGAATATCGGACCCATTCATGGTGGATCTGAAAGAGGACATGTTAACGTTGGACGCAAATGTATTTGCGTCTTCATAGCTGGTTGTGGAGGGAACTTACATGTACTCGAAGCACGTACATGGAGCCGTTGGGGTCTACGATAGGGGACACAATTGACCATAAAAATTCATATTACCTCATTCCCTCCTTGTCCCCTACGGACCCTTCATGATATATCAATCCTCATTAATCTATCAATCTGTTCATGTAACATCATTTGCTCTTCTTTCTTCTTACGACGTTTTGAAGGTGTACTTGAATGAGGGATACATGATGTGGCGCACAAGCCGCAAATCGCTGGCCCACATTGCAGACACAGGCAACAACTGAATACTATGACAAGGGCTATACCTAGGAAGGATAGGACTTTCCATCCCCAGGCTGACAACGTGGTCCAGAACCAACCGGACCAAGTCCAGGTGCCTGGATTCTGGTGTATCAGACTTGCAATCTTATGAAGACGGGTAATGGCTTTATATACTGATGGCGCGTTTTCTGGAATGAAAACACAGCAGCTCGATCCGATGACTCTACAGGCTCCGCCCCTATCGGCCAGGATGACGTCAAGGACGAGACGGTTTTGAAGAACAACAATCCGCATAGCAGACTGCTCCTCCGTTAAGTTGCCTAGGGCAGAAGTAGTTTCATTCACTACTGCTTCGAGGGTTCTGGTTAATTTGCGTATCAGTTTACTATTAAAGACAGCAGCTAAGTAGGGAAAGAAACCTTTATTGAAATCTGTGTATTGCTCCCATGCCGTTTCAGTATAGTCGACAATCGGGAGATCTCTCTGCGGTCTATTGTGTACTAGATGAGTGTCTCTATGATAGTCAGGAGGGGCTAGAAAAACAGGTGGCAGAAGGAATGCAATGTAACAGGTGCCATCCCAGTCTAAAGGTAAGCGTATATATGCGGTATGACCACAAATGAAGTAGGAATGACGTGAAGCTTTGAAAGTAGACTTGCCCTTATCACTGAATTCGATCACAGTAGTACATCTACTATGACCCAGGTGTACTGAACCATTCTTTCTGACACATAATTCACCTTTGACTGGAAGTACGGACATGGCGGGCAAGACTGGTTCTGTTTCGGATTCAACACTGAGAATCATGAGGTTAAGTGTAAAGTTACCTAATCCATATACTTCATTTTCTAGATCAGTTCCTGTCCTTTTGGGGAGACCCTCCTTGTCAGGGAAACATACTTTATGCAAAACAGTGTTCAGGTTTCCCCATACCCAGCTACCCTGGTAAACTACGGAATCTGAATTCAAGGAATTAATCAATCTAAACCATGCACCACAGGATCCATTGTGTGTGAACGGGTACGGAAAAAGAGGCAAAACTCCTTTGTATTTCTGATAGGGAGGGAGTCGGCCACATATCCAACAATTAGTAGCATTGCTGGTCTGATGGGAATGATGTAACATACTAATGAATGTATTGTTGCGCAGCGCAAGTCTGTAAGACAATTCATGCGGGGGCAGTTCGCTAAAAGAATGCTCGGCAGTGACGTTGAAGGAAGAATTTGCACATTTGAATATAGGATAGTATATGTGTAAAAGCACACTTGCAGCAATAATCATAAGGCTCAGAAAAAACATAATCAATAAAGTCACAATGCAGTGGCTGCGAAGAGATTTGCAATATTCACGTTTCTTGAGCTGTTTCTGTCTATCTCTCTCTCTGTTGGGGTCTAGGGGATACATGTCAGAAAACACGTTCAACCAATTCACCTAGGGGAGGACTTAAACAATTAAACTGTCTGACTTGCTAGACCTCAGTTTTTCTTTATACTCCTGCTGTGGAGTTTTCTCTATCAGGGAAAGTTTAGAGTCACTAGAGTCTGGACAGTCCTTAGAGGGGGAGGGTGAGTCAGTCTCTGGCAATGCATGAAATTTCTTCACATGACTCGAGTGGAGCCACCCTTTGCGGCCCTCGACCTTGATTGCAGTCCTCGTGGTGAGAAGTACCAACTTCGGCGCCTGCCAACGGGGCTCCAGCGGACTTTTCCTGTCGAAGTTCCTTACAAGTACGATATCTCCTGGAACAACGTCATGCGGTTTCACCTCGGTGTTGTCGGGAAAGGCTGCAGCTACCTGTGAACGACATGATTGTAGTGCAGACATCAAGGAAGCAAGGTAATCTGTCAACATATTACAATCGACATCAGTGATTTTTCTAGGCAAAGGCGTCCCCCACATATTCGGTGGCCTACCAAAGACCACCTCATATGGGGATAGCCCTGTTCTGGAATGTGCGACCATTCTCATATAAAAAAGGGCGACTGGCAAAGCTACGATCCAGTCGACACCCTTCTCCCTACAGATTTTAGCAAGATGAATTTTCAGGGTCTGATTGTGTCTCTCTACGAGACCTGCTGCCTCGGGATGCCGTACACAGTGGAACTTCCATTGGTAGCCTAGCAGGAGTGATACCTGCTTCATAAGCTCGGACGAGAATGGCTGACCGTTGTCTGAGTATACGATACGGGGCAAACCATATCGAGGGAAGAATTCACGAACCAGCTGCTTGGCAGTGGTTGGAGCAGTGTAATCTGGGACTGGATATGCTTCTGTCCAACGGGATAGTGCACATACAACTACGAGGACATATTTGAAACCTCGACAGCGTTCCATCTGAATATAATCCATCTGGAGGACTTCAAAAGGGTGATCGGGAGGATGAAAACCACCTTGCTCTACGGGAACGCCTTTACCTGGGTTGAAATGACAACAAATTATGCAAGTACGCACTTTCTGTTTGGCTGCTGCTCGTAAGTGTTTATTGAACCAGAGATGTTGAATACTGTCTAACATGGCTTTTTCTCCTAAATGTGCTGGACTGTGTACTGTATTAATGATAACTTGAACCATAGAGTCGGGGAGAAACCATGTGGATTTTCCCTTCGTCATCCATCCCTGTTCTGTCTGGATCCCTCCTAGTTCAGTCCATTTCTTGATTTCGTCTGGGGTAGCATGTGTCTGTATGTCAATTACATCTAGGGCGGGATCCTTAACGGTCATGCAATGTGTCGGTGTCGCGACTATTGTCTTTGTCAGGTCAGTGGTGTGAATCTGATTCTGAGCTGTATGTTTTGCGGTTCGGTCTGCCAGGTCATTACCCTGGGAAATAGTATCTGTAACCTTTGTATGTGCCTTGCACTTCATGATGGATATTGCTGTAGGCAGATGTATTGCATCTAACAGAGTTTGAATGAGGGGACCGTGCTGAATTTTGGCACCGTGAGAAGTCAAAAAACCTCTCTCTCGCCAGAGGACACCGAAGTCGTGTACAACTCCGAATGCATAACGGGAATCTGTGTATATGTTAACTCTCTTGTTCTTTGCTTGAATACAGGCTTGTGTTAGAGCGATGAGCTCTGCTGCTTGGGCTGACAGGATGTCAATACAATTTGTTTCTATGACTTCAGTTTCTGTTGTGACTGCGTAGGCGGCCACTAATTCTCCTGTACTTGTTCTCATGCATGAACCATCCACATAAGGTGTCAGGTCTGGATCTGGTAATGCGGTGTCTGTCAAGTCTTGTCTGGGTTTCGTCGTGATAGTAATGACTTCAATGCAATCATGTGCCAATGGGTCTGTTTCAGTTAATGGCAAAAGTGTAGCAGGATTCAATGTATTACAACGTCTAATTTCTATGTGTGGCTGAAATAATGTCAATTCATAACCTGTCAATCTTGCTATAGTCAAGTGTTGAGTCTGTGTTCGATTTAAAAGGACTTCCACAGAGTGTGGAACGTGTACTGTCAATGGATGTCCTAACACTATTGAATCACTTTGTCTGATTGCTAGAGCTGTTGCTGCAACTGATTTCAAGCACGCAGGCAGAGCCTGGGCTACTGGATCTAATGTGCTAGAAAAGTAAGCACACGGTTTGTGTGAACCTGCTTGTTCCTGAGTGAGGACTGACAAGGCAGTACCTTCGCGTTCTGTGACAAAAAGTGTAAAAGGTTTACTGTAACATGGTGTTGCTAAAACAGGTGCTTGACATAAGGCTTTCTTTAAGTCTTCAAAAGCTTGTGTATGTTCTTGAGTCCAAGGGAGGACAGTCGAAGACGCTGCCTCCTGAGTTGACAATTGAATGAGTGGCTTTTCTAGAAATGCATATTGGGGAATCCATTGTCTGCAGTACGAAGTGAGGCCTATAAAAGCCCGCACCTCCTTTTGTGTCTTGGGTGGTGACATGTTTACAATTAACTGAATGCGATCAGGCGTGAGCTGTCTCCCCCCTTTGGACAGCAAGTGACCAAGGTAAACAACTTGCTGAACACAGAATTGCAGCTTCGAAGGGGACACCTTGCGCCCCTTGTCAGCCAGGAAATGTAAAACCGTCAGTGACGCTAGTTCACATTCAGGTTCACTTCTGGCGGTGATCAGTAGATCATCGACATACTGGAGTAGGGCGGTGTTTTCAGGCATGTGAATACTGTCGAGTTGTCTTTTCAGTGCTTGGCTATAGATGCTGGGGCTTTCTGTGAATCCCTGAGGTGCGCGTGCAAATTTGAAGCTTCGTCCATTTAAACAGAATCCGAAAAGGTATTGGCTTTCCGGATCAATAGGGACACTAAAGAAGGCGTTCTTCAGATCAATAACAGTAAAGAACGTTGCCTCAGAATCAATAGCTGTCAATAGAGATGAGATATCTGGAACCACAGGGTACTGCGGTACAATGCATTTATTCAATTCGCGCAAATCAATAACCAATCGGTAAACTGGTGGTGCATTGGGATCTGTACGTTTAAGAATTGGAATGATAGGAGAATTACATGAATTCGAGTTGGTTTCCACAACCACTCCTTGTGCAATGAGCTCTTCAATGATTTTCAGCAAAGCCACTACAGCATCTGGAGGTAACTTGTATTGTCGAATTCGTGGTAATACCACTCCTGCCTTGAGTGTGACTCGATACGGTGTAATGTGCATACAACCTACATCAGTGGGGCCTTGCGCCCACAAATGTGCAGGGACATTCTGTAACCGGTGATCCATGTCTCTCAATACATAGTGACCTTTAAAGTCTCGCAAAAATAGTCGTACTCCTTCCGGAGAACAGCAAATAACAGCTCCTAGAGCTTTCAGAGTCTTGATACCTAACAAGTTTTCTGGACATGACTTTGTGAGCAATAAATCTGTAGTACGTGTTAATGGACCAACTGCAAGAGGAAGAGGTTGCGATACTTCATTAATAATAGGCTTGCCTGAAAAACCAAGGGAAACATTCTGTGAGCCTGAGAGGGGTGCCCCTGGGACCTCGTCATGACTTATCGTTGTTCGGCTTGCCCCTGTATCAATTAAAAACTTTCTGTCTTTCCCTAATACTTGACTGTGTACATAAGGACCCTCTTGATCTACAGGAACCTCAATAAGAGGCAAGCCAACTTCCCTCTCTAGGCTGTTTCATGTGTATCGCTGATAATCGGGATAATCAGTCTGGGCATACTGGTACATCTGTTGTGATGCATGTTGTGTTGCAGCAATCGGTTGGGGCTGTGGTACTGCTACTGTCTGTACTGTCTGTTGTGAGGCTTGCATGAGCTGGATATTCTGTGGTACTTGTTGTTGAACCTGGTCCTGTCTATGAGGACGCGGTCTCTCTTTAGTTTTTCCAGTAAGTATATTATGTTTCAAAACTGCACAATCGTTTATATAGTGACCTGGCTGTTTACAATAGTTGCATGTCCCTTTAACAGGAGCTGCTGAATTATTAGACTGGGTCGTGCCCTTTTTCTGACCGTCAGCTGGAACTGACTGAGCAACTAACATTTTCATCTTCGTGTCTTTCATGCGTCTTTGTTCATGTTCATGTTCTTCTCTAATTCTATTCTGGTGGTACTGTAACATTTGTAACATTTGTGAAGGCGTATTTGCTTGCCAGGTGCTCTCGACCTTCTGTACACGATTCTTAACTTGGGGCAGAGAATTTTCGACTAGCTTTGTTACGAAAAGGTGTGGATATGACTCGCTACTTGCTTTCAGGCCACTGTTAATACCAAAACATTTCTCAAAACGGGAATAAAAATCGCTAGTGTCTTCATCGGGTTTCTGTTTACAGGCTGAGATTGCATCCCAGTCCTCCTTTTTAGTTGCCAATAAACGTGGCAATACTTGCACTAACAATCCTGGTAATGCTTTAGATTTGTCCCCAAGCCCTGTTCCTGGGGTACGCGTCTTTTCTTCATCTTCTAATGCAGCCCAATCAATCTTTTGTTCTCCCACCTCTCAATCTTTTTCTTTGAGTTTCTCGTAAATACCGGCAGGCATTAACACTTTTAATATTTTCATAATGTCGGGATAGGTATAATCCCCCATGAGTAACATGTCTTTGATTTCGCGGTGGAAACCTGCTGGGTCTTTATCGTGACTGGGCACTAATTTCTTCATTTCTAACAGTTCCATTTTTGTTATGGGCGTGTACACAAACACGCGTCTAAAGGTATTATCAGCATTCTGGACTGGATGCACTTCTCGCAAGGGGTTCTGTCTGTCTATGTAATACATTTTTCTTTCTACGGGTGGAGCTGGAACAAACCGTGTATTCAGAAAAGTATTATACCTGTGTCGATGTTCTAGAATCACTTTAATCAAGTCGGTACCTAGACCTCTCCATTGTGGCGAGAGTAGTTCTATTAAAATATCAGGTAAGGGACCTGGATCAGAATGTTGGCCTTTGAATAATGTAATGAGATGCTGAACCATATATATATACCAGCTAATTTCTGTTCATCAGGGGAAAGGTTTAAAAAGGTCTGCGCTAAACCATCATCACAATATTTATCAGGATCGTCAGTCCATTGTACGGCTGACCTAGCCAATTCTTGTTCATCCATGGAATTGAGTACATGGTACCCCATGCGTTCTTGAAGTATTCTATCGGTAGCCTGGAATAGATGTTCGGGGGTCTTTGGATTTGAAATGGCAGCTTGAAAAATTCTTTTACTTTCCGGACGTACCGGACGCATTGAATTATTATAAGGTCTTCCCTTACCTACATATGCTATCATTTCTCTAGCTGGTAATTGTAATTGTCCTGTTGCCGTTTCTGGCTGTTCCTCCTCCTCCGAAAATTCATTCTTATCTGAATCTATTTCTGGTGCAGGCTGTCTTCTTTCGTGTATCTGTTCTACTACCTTCCGGATCCTTCGATACATATTTTCTATGCAACTCTGTTTATCATGTTTTCCATCGGCTATATTCTGACCCCATCTATTAAGTGCTTTCATTTCTTCCGGGTCTACACCAGGCCTATCTTGTTCTCTTATTAGGCAGTTTATGAAAAACCGTAATATCTTGCCTTGAGTGTCAACTTTCTGGTAAGCCATGGCCTCGCCAATACTTTCAGGGCTTTCCCCCGTTTGAACAAAACGATATATTCTGTCTAGATGATCAACCATTCCTGGTAGTAACAATAAAAAGTTTGTAACTCGCCGTAATCGCACTGATGCGAGCATCATTCTGTCGTCCTTACCGGGTACTGGATCATATCTACAGTCTGTGAGACGTTCTTTAAGTATGTCATAATCGGCTGATTGAGGTGTACGTTGCTGCGCTAAATCCCTATAAGTCAATCGGTGTGCTGGTGGCGGTGTTTGAAAACCGGTCGCACCTCCCAGGACCAAAAGGATTTAATGGGTGAATGATCGGAAGAATAGGTGCAGGAAGGGTTGGGGGAACAGGTGCAGGATGTGGAACGGGAGGGGGAGTTCGTTGCGGAGGTGGGAGTAGATTATTTCGGGGTGGAGTACCATCGGCGGGTGGTGCTTGAACACGTCTATTTACATATGTGGGAGCTACGTCGTCTAAATAGGAGGAAAGGAATATGTCTTTTGTGGTCTTGTGATGTACTTTAGTCGGGAGCAGTGGAGGTGGCAGATCCTTCGGTATTTCTGGAGTGGCCTTAGGTAAACCCTCGGCCAGCAAAGGATACATACCATTCATTAGAGTGTTTCGTTGTCTGTCTACTTGTTCTGCTTTTACCCGTATCCCCTCCTCAACTAATACGTTTTCTTGGGCTTTGTCTGAATCCTCTTTATGTTTTTCTGCTTTTCTGAGTGCTTTCTCTGTGCGTCTGTGCGATTCTTTACGCCATAGTTCAATGGCGTCTTTCTGTGATTGTCTGGCTTTCTTTTTCCATAACGCTTCCTCTACTCTCATGATGCACTCGGCATCCCATGTCCCTGTGGCGGGCCATCTTTGATTCTCTGCTAAATCTTTAGTATAGTCTACCCACAAATCGAGATATAATACAGCATCTAGGCCGTGTTTGTGGTACATAAAGTGCCCTGGAGTGTCCCTAGGTGGAACAGGCACTGCTTCTTCTAGAATCCCTTTTCTAGTTCCTATCTGTCTTAGTTTGGAAAACAGCGGCATGTTTCAGCCATGCTACTCTGGACTTGATACTTACTCAAACTCGGACACAACTAATACAGTAAACACAATAATGCAGATCGAACAATCACTCATACCACGACATTAAAACATACTAAAACATTTCAGAGCGAACAATAATGATTAGAATAAAACTAGCTAATTTCATACTGGATATACTGCTAAGCAGTACAGATACACCGCTAAACAGTGCAGACCGGGTCTGTGTACCCAAACCCGTCTTGACCGGCACAAATTAATGCGCTCGTCTAGATGCGTCCCCAGCAACGGTACTCACCGGGAAGCACGGAACAGAAGGCCTCGGAAACTCGACACTGGACTCGACTCGACTGGACTCGACTCGTGACGTAAGCACTTCAGAACTTCGGAACTGGTGGGCCTCCGGATACCTCGGACTTTGCTCTCTCAGCTAGGCTCTGGTCGGGATCCTCCGCACTCCTCACCGCCTCGTCTGGGTGTCGATCGCAGCCTCAGTCACCTCCGTTGGCCTGAGGGAGATACAGGAAATCCTGCGGGTACGCGTAGTTGTCCGTCAGCGCTGTGGCAGGGGACCGGGCCTGCAACGCACCGCCGGCGCGTGGGGTGGGGGAGGGGTCCCTATTTGGGCGCCAATTATGTGGTAAATTTTAATTACCTATACGGAATTTATGCGGTAAAGTTCAATAAGAATAACTCAGTCAAAATAAGAAGACAGAATCTGTGGTATCTGAGGTTTAAAAGGGGTTTTATTCCTTAAAAAGGAATTGGTTCGAACCAGATAGCATGACCCATCGCCACAAGGGTGCAGGGTGGGAATTGCAATGGACATGTACAATGATTTATTAACAGGAAATCATATATATAGTCATTTCATACAGTAACATTGAATGCAGAAGGCGTAACAGCTGAGAGAAACGAGATAAGAACAGAAATACGTAACAGAAGGCGTGCACTAGGGCGTGCACGGAGGTGTGTGCTAGAAACGTCACATAAAGGTGTCATAAGTGGGTGGATCCCTAGGAGGATCCTGCAGAGTCAGCAAAAACATGTGGCAGAGATGCGCGCGCAGCAGCATGACGTATGATTGACGTGTAACTGGAGGGTGAAGGGGACTTGACATTTAGCCTTACATGTGGAGACAGAAGTCTGGAGTGTCAGAACAACCTAATCCCAAATCATATCTAATATCTTGTGTTTGAGGAACTGTATTATCTAGAAGGAAAGGTCTCTCGGGCAGGGGCTATTCTATACTGACTGCTAATGCGTGCATATGCGACTGCGTGTCTACGTGTGAAGCAAGGGGGCCATGGGCCTACCATGGTAACGGGGGCTATGAATTACTTGCATGGAGACAGAAAGACCAGGCCCTTTGCTCTGCAGCTGGGAAGGATGTTTACCTAAACTACTAGACAGGAATGTATTTTTCGAGGAGCGGAGCAGATAACTTGAAGGCTGAATACAGTCTTGGCAGGCCGGCAGGATGAGCCAGGCACCGCTAGCCGCGCAGGGAGTGAGTGAAAGGTCATGGATACAGATGCAGGTCCAAGCTGCAGCTTCCAGAGGCAGAAGGCAGGAGAAAGCTTGAATGGCAGAAAACAAGGCCCAACTCGCCAGGGCCAGAAAAATGTGAAAGTGCACCATGTAAAGACGTTGGCAAGGCACACTTAGGAACTGAATATTGGACCCATTCATGGTGGATCTGAAAGAGGACATGTTAACGTTGGACGCAAATGTATTTGCGTCTTCATAGCTGGTTGTGGAGGGAACTTACATGTACTCGAAGCACGTACATGGAGCCGTTGGGGTCTACGATAGGGGACACAATTGACCATAAAAATTCATATTACCTCAAGATTCCGCACCGTCCATCGATCCACGGACCGAGCCGACCCGCTCCCTACCCAGGCTCCTCTGAGCTCCTCACCTGGGACACGCCGCGACCAGCCACCGCATGGAACGTCGGAAGGAGGGTCCCTCAATGGACGTCACCGGCCACCAAAGATTTCCGCCTGACACCGGTCGTCAACCAATGCTTGCTCGTTTATCTGGGGGTCGGCGCCGGACACTCAGGAGGGCCAGTACTGGGGGCCCACTTGGCACTCCTCTGTGCTCAAAGGGGTCCCGCTGGGGCCAAGGCACTCGCCATGTGTGAGGGGGGATTTCTCCAGGGGCCCTGTCCAGGTGCCAAAACCTTTGTTGTCACAGTTGCCCCCCCACGGCTGTTGGACCCAGCTCTTGACGAGGCACACTCCCACGGGCGTGCTAACTGTCCTCCCCTCCGATGTGACAATGTAGGCTGGCCGCTCCGTCACCCTGCTCACCTGGGCACATGTAGCCGGGCACGCACCTGCGGACCGCGTGGCCTCCCGTCGCTCTTCGGACATAGGACCCCAGGCAGCCTCACCCAGCTGGGGGGTCGTAGGGGACAGTCCTAGACGTCAGCTGCCAGTGCCAGACTTCAAAGGAGGGATCCCGATTCCTTGGCCCGGGCCTCCGCTTCTCCCAGTGTGCCGGTGACGTGCTGTGTGTGCAAACCCCGGGCCGAGTTGTGCGGCTGGAGGTCTCTCTATGTTGCTGAAACTGAGGCCCACTCCGACCACACACCTTTCTCCTGGACTGCACCGCCTCTGCTATATCACCAGCGGCTCCTCCCGACACCCGGGGGTCAGGGCACAGGCCACCAGCCCAGTCGCCCGCTTCTACAACAGTTGCGATACGGGGCCTAACTAGGCCGCAGCAATGGCGGCTGCCCCACCTCCTTTCCGTGCTCCCGAGGTAACCGGGGCCAACCTTCACCACTCACAGCAGGTCCGCTCTCCGGGCACCTTTGCTTCACCCAGGGGCACGATCGCGGTAGCTCCAGTGTCGGGGCGTAGGGCTGGGGCGCCCACTCTTGGTGTCCGCGCCGCTGAAGACAACAAGTCCTCGCTGTGCAGAGGTCCCGAGTCCGCTGTCAACTGGGCTCAGAGCGCCACCTTACCGCCTCAGAAATCAGGTTTCAACAGGGACAGGGCAATTCAGGGCCCCCGAGGGAGCAATCGGTTGAACCACTGGGCACTTATAGGGCTAAAAAACAAAGTTAAGAAAATGCCGGAGAGACGGAGACCCACGTCTTACTCCATCGCCATCTTGGCCACGCCCCCGAGTCCCACACTTTTTAATATATATGTGGCCCCTCTAACAGCGATCATCAGGCAATGCGGCTTCTCAGCGATATCATATGCTGATGACATCCCAGGTGGTGGTATCAGTCTCAAATAACATCGAAGAGACAGTCGATCGATTTAATGTCTGCATGTCACTGATAAACACTTGGATGCCGACTTATTGCCTTAAATTGAATGGCGAAAAAATTGAGGTACTGCTACTAGGGGCAAACACCTCCTTATGGTCCCCAAGATGGTGGCCGGCTGAGATGGGCGAATGCCCAACTCCAGTCCCGAAGATTAGAAACCTAGGGTTAGTATTTGGCGAGAGACTGACATTTGAAGGTCAGATCAACAAGCTTGCCTCCTCTTCTGGAGTATCTTAAAAATGATCAGGAAAATCTGCCCTTTTATTCCCAGCGATACATTAAAAACACTGATCACAGGATTGGCCCTTTGGAGACTGGACTATGGCAATGCCCTGAATGTGGGATTACAGTCTCAACTCCTACTGAAGTTTCAATGAATGCAGAATGCAGTAGCGAAACTAGTTCTGGACATCCCCAAATATGAACCAATTTCTCACCGGCTGAGAGACCTCCATTGGCTCCCAGTAGAAAAGAAAATTACATTTAAGTCACAATGCCTAGAGTATAAGGCATTACAGGGAAGGGGACCTATGTATTTGAGAACACACCTCAGAAGATATACACCAACCAGAAATCTAAGGTCAGGTCACTCAATTGCTGTCAATCCAAATTTATATTCAAATTCAAATTAGCTTTATTCGAGAGCCAGTATCATAAGACCATTCTAAATTCAAATATTATAATATGAGTGTATATTTAAAAGTTACATTAAGATAAAACACAATATAATCTTGCTATACGAGCCAATTTAATAAATAAACAACTCTTTTTAAAATAATAAAAATATATATATGTTACTAATACATATGGCTTACATTTACTCATTTGATCGCTAGTAGCGTGAGGAACACAATCCTATGCCTAATCTTACTCCAATAACCATAAATTGGATACTACTTGTTGGGCTTTCTTATTTAGCACTTTTGTTCGAACAATCCAGGCACAGACCAGAAACTTAGCAACTCCACATACAAACAGACGCATAGATGAATCAGTTCTGAGAACAGGTAGGGCAACTAGATGGTTTGTAGTACCTAATTGACTGCATACAGGCTTGAGCCATTTGGCCCTAGCCTGTTTATAAGCAGAGCAGGCAAATAATAGGTGAGCTACGGTTACTTGCTGAGCGTCACATCAAGGGCAGTTTGGTAAAGTGGGTTTTAGTGAGTCTCATTTGACAGATATAGTATTTAACACTAAAGACCCAAATCTAAACTACATATACCCTGTCTCTTTAGGCATCCTAATAAAATCTAAATATGGTTAAAAAGATCTGGCCAATTTATGTTGTAGAAACTCCTCAGTTAATTTTTCGAGCTTTGGATTGCATAAATCCTGTTGATTGACCCAGTTCCAATAGATCCTTTTAAGCTCATTCTTGGGCGGTGGAAGCTGGTTTACCCAGAATTCACCTAGACCCAGGTTTATCAACATATCCCTTAGGTCCCTGAGACCATTTGACCCTTTTATTGGTATCTAGTGTGATGAGCTCAGTAAGACCAGTCGCATAACTGATGAGTTCTGGGGTGTGCCTTAATCTTGCCCAAAATATTAGGGGGTGAAGTCTAGCCATATCGCTAAAGGAGCGTCTGCCCATGTCAAAGAATAGAGGCTTAAGTGATGTGCTAAAAGGGAGAGATATGAGGTCTCTATAGAATTTATTTTCTGATCTACCGATCTCATCAGTTTTTTCAAAACCCCAGAGTTCTGCACCCTACATTGCTGAGCTCACAGCCGTTCCTTCATAGACTGCAATGGCTGGGGTTACCTGTCTGCTTGAAGATGAGCGTTGGTCTTTACCAATAGCTCCCGCCACCCGTTTGTGATTGAGTAACATTTTGTCCAAGTAGGACCGCCATTGCATATTATCGAAAGCCTGATACCCAGATAGTCGAATGTGTGCGACTCTCTCTAATAAAGATCCATCTAGAGTAAGTTTGTTTCTAAAGCGTTTTCCTGGGTTAAAAGCCATAAACTTTGTCTTAGAAGTATTTATTGCTAGGCCCCCTAGGCTGCAAAACAGTTGGAAGCGGCTGAGAAGTTTCTGGAGTCCTGGGGTTTTTGATATAAGGAGAGAATTGTTGGCAAAGAGGGGGGTTGGTATTTTTTCTACTGCCAGGGTTGGGGCATCAGTTAGGTATTCTCTCAAAAAACTAACCACTCCATTCACATAAAGTGAAAAGAGGCTAGGAGCCAACACACATCCCTGGCAGACCCCCCAGTTAACCGATATCCTCTCTGTAGTTTGCCCCTGCTCCCCCCATCTGACTCGGGCATAATTATCCTCATGGAGCCGTATTAAAAGGTTTAAGATATAGGAAGGGATGCCCATTTCTTGGAACACTACCCATAGCTTTTCACAAGGGACTAAATCGAACACGGTCTTAAGATCAATAAAAGCAAGGCAGAGGCTTCCCTTGCCAATTACGACCACTTTCCAATAAAGGAGAAGTAATCTAAATGCCTGATCCACTGTGCTAGTACATTTCCTAAAACCCGCTTGGTAATTGGAGAGAATACCCTCATCCTCTATCCAGTTCTGAATCCTATTTAAAAGGGCTCTGCCAACCACTTTCTGAATATCATCAATTAGGCTAATAGGCCTATAGTTAGCAGGGTCCTGGCAGTCTCCCTTTTTAAATATAGGTACGACCTCTACCCCCTTCCAAGAATTTGGGACTTCAGCTCCCTTTAATATAAAATTAATTAGGAGCAAAATGTAATGAACCCACTTCTGCGGCTCTGCAAGAATTAGATCACCTGGGATGCCATCGGGTCCAGCTGCCTTTGCAGGAATAATACAATTTATTGCCACCTCAATTTCTTTCAATTGGAAGAGATTGGTGGCTTCAATAGCTAGCAGGACCTGTGTCTGCTTTGATGGAGTTGTGTGGGGGCAGTCATCCGCTTCCGTGTACAATTGAGCGAAATAATCCTGCCAAGCCAAACTGGTTATGTGATTAAGGATTAAGATTTTATCTCTCCTTTCTCCCTTTTTGATTAGATCCCAAAAGGAGGTGGAGTCCCTTACATTGCACACATCTTTTAAGTCCTGCCAGTGGGCATTGTCCCAACTGTGTTTAGCCTGTTTCAAGGATTGGTTTTACTCCTTCCTCCCTGTTCGGACCTTGGAGGGATTTTTATCTTTAACTGCTGCAACTAATGCCTGGCTTTTTCCTCTACATGACTTCGTAGACCATGTATGGGGACTTTTTGTTGGCCTCTATTTGTGTCCAATACTTGGTCGAGCATGGAAATAAGCACCAATCTGGCCAATTGTTTCTAGGTATATTGTAGGCACCGTCTCCCTCCCCCGAACTTCAGAGGATTTATTTTATTTATTATTTTATTTATTTAGTCATTTATAAAGCGCGAACAGCTACCCCCAACGGGGGTTTCCCGGCGCTGACAACGTGTGAAGTCCTAGAGGGTCCATCAGAGAATTCCGTCAGGCTAGATCCGAGAGAAAAATCAGGTTTTGAGTTTCCTGAGGAACACAACCTCAGATGAGAGAAATCTGAGTTCTTCTGGAAGGGAGTTCCACAATCTGGAAGTGGCCACTGCAAAAGCTCTACCACCTGTGCGAGTCAGACGAAAGCGTGGGCAGAACAGTAGGCCAAGATGGTTGGATCTGAGATCCCTTGTGGCAAGAGACCGCCTGATTCTGTGCCTTAAGAATGCCGGGCCACGACCATTGAGAGCTCTGAAGGCAAAGACCAAGGCCTTAAACTGTATGCAATATCTCACAGGTAGCCAATGGAGTTTGGCCAGGTGAGGTGAAATCGAGTGGCGATAAGGGATGTTGCAAATCAGCCGGGCCGCTGAATTCTGCACAATTTGCAGCCGGTTAATGAGATATGCAGGGGCGCCGACATAAAGACTGTTTGAATAATCCAGATGGGATGTGATTAGTGCATGTACTACTGTTCTGTGGGACTCAAAGGGCAAAAAAGGGATGATTTTTTTAATCATTCGGAGTTTTCCAAAACAAGATGATGAAACCGTATTAATTTGAGTCTTGCAGGACAGCGCTGTGTCAAATTGAAAGCCAAAGTTGCGAGCAGCTTGAACAGGCACAGGAGGGGGATTAAGTTGAGAGGGCCACCAAATATTGGAGGGAATGGCAGATTTTTGATTAAAAAATAGCACCTCCGTCTTGTCAGTATTTAATTTTAAATTGTTGGTGGACATCCATGAGGCGATCTTAACCAGACAGTGGCAAAAGCGGGCCAGGGAGCTGTCAGAATGATCCTTAAAAGAAAACACAAGCTGAGTGTCATCAGCATAAAAGATCACTCTGACGCCCCATGCTTCAACTAGCTCTGCCAGCGGCCTTAGGTACACATTAAATAAAAGAGGACTGCGAGCAGATCCCTGCGGAACCCCCATCTCAGTGGTTTCTTAGTGGAAACAAAGGGTCCGAGGGAAACCTGTTGAAACCTGCCTGACAGAAAAGATTTCACCCAAGCCAGAGGAGTTCCTCCAAAGCCCACCTCCTGCAGGCGAATCAGTAGAGTGTCATGTGAGATAGTATTGAATGCTGCGGATAGGTCGAGGAGGACCAGCATGGCCTCCTCGCCCCTATCCACACACTCGCGAATAGATTCAGACACTTCCAACAAAGCTGATTCTGTGCTAAAATCAGGCCTAAATCCTGACTGTGTATCATGAAGGAGGTGGTTAGTTTCTAAATATTCAGACAGCTGCTCCTGTACCGCTTTCTCTAACACTTTTGCCGGCTTGGGGAGAAGTGAGATGGGGCGGTAATTGTTAAAGCATAGTGGGTCAGCGCCTGTTTTTTTTTAAAATAGGTATCAGCAGTGCCTGTATCCATAAAGAAGGAAAAAGGCCTGACTGCAAAGAAGAGTTCCAAATTTCTAACAAGGGCTTAATCAATAATGGGGCTAAGTCACTCAAGACATGCGCTGGAGCAGGATCCAAAGGAGAGTCAGATTTACACTTCAGAAACAGAGTCAGAGCATGATCTTTCGTCAGTGGCTTAAATGAGGTAAACACTTCCGCACAGTTGGTGGCCTGGGCTGGCGGTGCAGCGGTGGGAATAAGCTGGATGTTTACTGTGATATTATTAATTTTCTCATAGAAAAAATCGGATAGTTCCTCACTGAGTAATTGGCTTGGGATGATTGGGGAGGCCAATGCAGAAGGATTAGCAACATCCTTAACAATATTAAAAAGGGTCTTAGTAGAATTTTCTGCACCTTGGATTTTATCTGCAAAATGCTCTTTCATGGCCGTGCGTTTCAGTTTGTGAAACTCTTTTAGAGCAGATCTATAACGGGCTTTAGCCTCCGGGTCATATACCCGGCGCCAAATTTGCTCCAGTTTTTTACAACTGCTTCTGTTTTCTCGTAACAACTGTGTGAACCATGGGGCCGAAGGTTTGGATCTTAAAGAGGAGAGATTTTTCAAGGGGGCAATTTGCTCAATAGCATCAAGAAGATCTTTATTAAGTGAGGCAACACGTTCATTAAGATCGTTAACTGGTGAGACCGGGGTGCTCTTAAATCCCTGTTCCAAAGCAGGGCAGGTAACTTTGTGCCAAATTCTGCCCTTGCCTCTGCAAATAGTTTCTATCCTAGGTGACTTGGATATGGACGGGATTAAGTGATGATCAGTCCACGTAAGGGGCACAGAAGGAAGAACTTTAAGGTCAGGCAGATTGGAAAAGATCAGATCGAGAGTATGGCCTGCAGAATGGGTCGGGCCACTCACCCATTGGGATAAATTCAGGCCTTGCATAGCATCAAGAAGATTTTTAGCAGGTATACAGTCATGCAAATCAACATGATGATTAAAATCCCCCAACACAATAAAATCTGAGTGCTTAAGGGAGAGATCAGCGGTGGCGGCTATCAGCGAGGTAAGTGCAGACTGATGGGAGCGCGGGGGATTATATACCAACAGTCCTGAGAATATGGCAGCAGATGACTCGGTGATCGAAAAATAAAGAGCCTCTATAGGCTCTAAATTTGGAATTTTCCTGGAAGTAATAGTAAGGTGATTCCGTAGAATAACGGCAATGCCACCGCCTGGTTTCGAACCCTCACGGCTAATTCCTATGAAGCGGTAGCCCGGGGGAGTAGCTAAAGCAATATCTGGATTGGACGTGTCCTTAATCCAGGTCTCAGTGAGAAAAAGTAAGTCCCAGGATGTAGATGATAATAGTAACGATATATCGCTCGAGTGGCATGGCAGAGAGCGGCAGTTCAGTAGACCAGCCGTATAGGATCATATAGACATGGGGGAAGGCTTTGTAGTGGGAGAGGGGGGTCTAGTATTCGTGGCAAAAACAAAGGAACATTTATTACATTTGAAGTTGGAGCTGCATGGAGAGGCCAAGTTGCACCGAGTCTCAGGGGGTGCAGGGTCCTTGATTCATTGCCATAAGCGGGGATCTAGACCAAAATTGATAATGGGTAGAAAGGGGCCCAGCAACATGGCTGGCCCTAGGCACGGAGCTGGCGCGGACGGGCGCAGACGGGGGCTACAGCGCTTCGGGAAGATGTAGGAAATTTCCAAAATACAAGCGCAGAGTGCGCTGGGAAGAGAGTGTATTTTTAAAATAATTGTCAAAGGTAGAAGCAACGAGTACAATTTTAGTATCAGGTTAAAATTGAAAACAACAAATCACAATCTCTTCAAACTCCCACTCAGAGTCCCGGCTTCCGCCTCAGGACTTACACACACAGCTGTCAATCGGCGAGTGAGGAGAGTGCCGAGTATTTTATACTTGTGGGGCGGGAGGGGCCGAGCACTAGACCGCTCGCCGGCTCCTCGCCTCACACAAAATGGCGCCCAAAGTAGTCGATCCCAGCCAGACCTCAGTCTTCTGTAATGGGGGCTACAGCGCTTCAGGAAGATGTAGGAGATTCACAAAATACAAGCGCAGAGTGCACGGGGAAGAGAGTGTATTTTTAAAATAATTGGCAAAGGTAGAAGCAACGAGTACAATTTTAGTATCAGGTTAAAATTGAAAACAACAAATCAGAATCTCTTCAAACTCCCACACAGAGTCCCGGCTTCCGCCTCAGGACTTACACACACAGGATGCTGCCTCGAGTTCAGCTGTCTTTAACAATAAAATTGAGGAAATGTTCTTCAGTTTCAAATCTTGACCCGCAACCTTCGACCACCTTAATCGCCTACCAAAATTCGAGGGAATTAACTCCTTGGTGTGAAAAGAAGGGGTCACACCTACATTTGTTATAGATGGGGACCACAAGTTCTTAATTTTAAGCATTAATGGATTGTGGTCGCTATCAACGGTTTGACCCACTTCCATATCTATAACGCCCGCACAAAGATGCAGGTCCACCAAAATATAATCGATATGGGAAGGACATGTAAGTTTGTTGAAGATGTTAGACCCCCGGATGTCTGATGGAGTTCTACCATTCGCAGCTCTAAGACCATATTCTATTGTTAGAGCATTTACTTGGATTACGATCTGGGTCCTTTTCTTTATAGGAGGCAAGGATAAAGGTGGCACTTCCCAGTTACTATCCATATCCATAATCCCTAGGAAGTCTTCACTAATGAGTGGCTCATATGTACAGTTAAAATCGCCAGCCACAATGACTTTGGAGAGAGGGAGGCAATTGCCAAGTTCTTCCTCCAGCTGTGCTAGGATGGGCGAGGACTTGTCATCCACTGTCCCTCTAATATAAACATTAAAGAGCTCCAATATTTCTCCCCCCTTCGTACCCTTTATTGTTAACCACATAATATCGGAAGATGAGGTGTTATGTAGGGAGACCGTCCAGCCCAGATCTAATCTAACCCATGCAACCAATCCTCCTGAAGGCCGCCCCTTACCTATAGACACTGCCGCAGCATAGAAAGTGGTGTAACCAGATTTATGTAAAGGGGTTACGCTCCAAGTCTCCTGGAATAGGCATATGTCGAATGCTTCCACATACTCATTCTGCTGGGGCAATAGCAGATTTTTACGTCTTGCAGAGAGACCTATTGTGGTTAAACCAAAAAGTTAAACCAGGCGGATTGCGAGTGCGGATTTCCAACAGTTCACGTGAAATCACGTGACCACAAGCATGCGCATTTCCCCACCTCAAAGCCACATCAGACCCGACCTTACCATTTGGACCTGTGCTTCCCCGCCCACTGATTCACACTGCACGGCCGCCAGGCCGTGACTCGCATTCAAAGCTGGCCTAAAAAAAAACGCTCTTCAAAGGCTCTGCTCCCCACCCCCCCCTGCTCCACTTTCCTACTGTGATGGCAGCCCAAACCGCGAGGACATCTCCCCTGGCCGCAGACCGTCGTTGCCCAAACTTCATGCATAATTGACGAAGAGGCATTACTTCATTGGAACATGAACATTTGGACACTAACTACATAATCAAGACATTTCTCTGTAGTCTCGATTTTACTTCAACCCCTCTCCCCCCATATGCCAAAGTCCCTCCCACCCTTCCTTAGATCTTCACTTTTGTTTGAACTTCTTCACACTTCAACTCGCTCACTCCCCTTCTCCCCCGCATCCCACCCCATCCGCACTGCAATCTCTCTTCATCTGACTTAACATTCTCCCCACCATGTCAGTATCTCTTTGTCACTTCCGCACTGTAGCAGTCTTTCTGTGGGCCCCTGCCGGCTTTCCTCGTGATCTCTTCAGTGTTTCAGTCGCCACCGCTGCTTCGGCAGGCGGTAAAGTGCTTCACTCGCACACTTCTTTCACATTGACTTTGCCTTCAAGAGATGCAACATGTGCAGAAGGTGCCGCAGTCATTGCCCAAGCCTGTCCTTGTTTTAATATCCCACTAACCTTGGTGGTTCCAGTTCTTGCAGGCCACTTCCCTGCATTATGGCCAATCCATCTGCGTGTGGCTTGTGCTGCGCCCTATTTCACAGTCGCCTCCCTTTCCATGCCCAGTGTCACCTTAGTGTCCCAGAGGCGTTCCTCTTTTCTTCTGTCCTCTGGTCAGTCCCTTCCCGTCTCTGTGTCTCTCCAATGCCCCACCATTGAGCGTTTTGCCCCACACCTTTTACATCGCATCCCGTTCGTTCTGTACATGTACACCCTGTTATACCGTGGCTTCCGTCCTTTAAAAAGAATGGCTCCACTGCTCGTTAGCCAGCTCCTCGATTAATACAACATGTAATGTTTTCTCCTGGCATTGCTTTCTACTGAGGTCTTCCTCTCACCCTCTGAGCCCCCTTACACACACTCTCCCCCTCCCTGGCGTTGTTGCAACCGTTTTGGGAAACGGGCTGTGAATTTGGCAAGGGCCGTTTGCTTTTCGGGAAACAGCTAGCAGTTAACAGGCTGTCTTATCAACGTTATGGAAATATCTGCGGCGAAATTAAAGGGACTAGCACGTGGTGCCAACACCAGCAGTGGACATGAACGTGCAGTCACTGATGGCTGTGGCTATCATGCTCAGCTTTTGGACCCAATAATTTGTAAAAAAAAATCCAGTCAAGGTCTTGATAGTGAACGGTGGGCTTGATTAACTGCTTGTTTAGGTTTTGTTATTATTAGGGTAGTCCCAGCTATGATTTTCTATACTTGTGTTTAATGAATGTCTTTCTTCTGTCCATGGTTCTCGTTTGTGTATGGTTGTAATGCTTTTATGTAATTGACACACGCGCATTTCCCCACCTCAAAGCCACATCAGACCCGACCTTACCATTTGGTCCTGTGCTTCCCCGCCCACTGCTTTACACTGCACGGCCGCCAGGCCGTGACTCGCATTCAAATCTGGCCTAAAAAAAAAACGCTCTTCAAAGGCACTGCTCCCCGCCCCCCCCCCCCTGCTCCACTCTCCTACTGTGCTGACATCCCAAACCCCGAGGACATCTCCCCTGGCCACAGACCGTCGTTGCCCAAACTTCATGCATAATTGACGAAGAGGCATTACTTCATTGGAACATGAGCATTTGGACACTAGCTACATAATCAAGACATTTCTCTGTAGTCTCGATTTTACTTCAACCCCTCACCCCCCAAATGCCAAAGTTCCTCCCACCCTTCCTTAGATCTTCACTTTTGTTTGAATTGCTTCACACTTCAACTCGCTCACTCCCTTTCTCCCCCACCCCCCCACCCCATCCGCACTGCAATCTCTCTTCGTCGGACTTAACGTTCTCCCCACCGTGTCAGTACCTCTTTGTCACTTCTGCACTGTAGCAGTCTTTCTGTGGGCCCCAGCCGGCTTTCCTCGTGATCTCTTCAGTGTTTCAGTTGCCACCGCTGCTTCCGCAGGCGGTAAAGTGCTGGACTCGCACACTTCTTTCACAATGACTTTGCCTTCAAGAGATGCAACAGGTGAAGAAGGTGCCGCAGTCAGTGCCCGTGCCTGTCCTTGTTTTAACATCTCACTAACCTCGGTGCTTCCAAGTCTTGCAGGCCACTTCCCTGCAATATGGCCCATGCATCTGCGTGCAGCTTGTCCTGCGCCCTTGTTCACTGTCGCCTCCCTTTCCATGCCCAGTGTCACCTTAGTGTCCCAGAGGCGTTCCTCTTTTCCTCTGTCCTCTGGTCAGTCCCTTCCCGTCTCTGTGTCTCTCCAATGCCCCACCATTGAGCGTTCTGCCCCACACCTTTTACACCACATCCCATTTGTTCTGCACATGTCCACCCTGTTATAGTGTGGCTTCCGTCCTTTAAATAGAATGGCACCACTGCTCGTTAGCCAGCTCCTGGATTAATACAACATGTAATGTTTTCTCCTGGCATTGCTTTCTACTGAGGTCTTCCTCTTACCCTCTGAGCCCCCTTACACACACTCTCCCCCTCCTTGGCGTTGTTGCAACCGTTTTGGGAAACGGACTGCGAATTTTGCAAGGGCCGTTTGCTTTTCAGGAAACAGCTAGCAGTTAACAGGCTGTCTTTTCAACGTTATGGAAATATTTGCGGCAAAATTAAAGGGACTAGCACGTGGTGGCAACACCAGGAGTGGACATGAACGTGCAGTCACTGATGGCTGTGGCTATCATGCTCAGCTTTTGGACCCAATAATTTGTCAAAAAAATCCAGTCAAGGTCTTGATAGTGAACGGTGGGCTTGATTAACTGCTTATTTAGGTTTTGTTATTATTAGGGTAGTCCTAGCTATGATTTTCTAAACTTGTGTTTAATGAATGTCTTTCTTCTGTCCATGGTTCTCGTTTGTGTATGGTTGTAATGCTTTTATGTAATTGACACTGCCAATGTAGTAATATTATTGCCACCTTCTCGCTCCCTGTATTCTGTTAAGATTACAATATGACTCCATGTCATCAGGGAGACCATAGGCCAGTTCAGACTATTGCATTCTGGGATCTGTAGTCTTGATTCATCTCAACAGATAAAAAGAAAGGACTAACGTTTCTAAAACAATGAATTGTAAAAGGAAACTCGGTACCCTGAAGGCATGTGGTCAGCTTGTAGCTACACTCTATAAAGGTCTTTCTTAGGGCGTTTCCTCACTGCGCTCTCTCTCTCCCTACTTATTTCATGCTCTCTCTTTTGACCTTGGTCTCGTGCCCTCTCCCTCGCTGTCATCCCATACTACTCCCTACTTATTTCGTGCTCTCTCTTTTGACCTCTCCTCTCTCCCTCTCTTTACCTTCCCCCTGCTCTCCTTTTTAGGTCTCGCCTGCCGATGCGCTTGTTTTCTCCCTCTCCCCATCTCCCCCTCTGCCTGCTCTCCTCTCTCTCTCCCTCTCTCCCTCCCCTCTCTCTCCCCTCCGTCAATGCCACCAGCCGCCTGCCTGCCTGTCTCGCATCACCACATCAAAGGCAGCCAAGCCCCCCTCCCACAAGCTTCTCCCAGCGTGCGCTCTGCCTCAGGCCGGCATTTCTCCTCCCCTAATTATTCACTGCACGGCCTGCTGCTCCCCCTTCTTGTTTTTCACTGTTGTCTCCCTTTCCATGACCAGTGTCACCTTAGTCTAACAGAGGCGTTCCTCTTTTCTTCTGTCCTCTGGTTAGTCCCTTCCCGTCTCTGTGTCTCTCCAATGCCCCACCATTGAGCTTTTTGCCCCACACCTTTTACACCGTATCCCGTTCGTTCTGCACATGTCCACCCTGTTATAGTGTGGCTTCTGTCCTTTAAATAGGATGGCTCCACTGCTCGTTGGCCAGCTCCTTGTTTTTTTTTTAGTTACCGCTGGCAGTAGATCTTGCTAGTTTGATGGTTTCAGTATTCATTTACATCCCTTTAATGAATGGCTTTGAAATCGTTTTCTTTTTCATTTTTTAAATGCAAACATTGACAAAGTCGGTCTTTTTGTCTTTTGCATAGTAAAACTGTTTTGCAAGCTTCAGTAAGGCACATGGTACTGTGTAGGCTGCAGCAGTCAGACAAACGTGCGTTCTTCTTTTGTCTTTGTTTTCATATCACTTCTACCCAATCTGTTTGTACTATCTGTAGTAGCTCTTTAGAAGTGCTGGCATATTGGGCAATCCTGTTTCCACCCCCGTGAAGCACGATCAGCTTTTCCGAGACAGTGACCTACCTCTCGTCTATACCATCCTGCAATGAACCCCAAACTCGCCGGCTTTTTAGATACCCCAGATTGTCTAGAAATCTACTGACATCTCCAGCATGCTAGAGAAGAAACATGTAGGGGTGCAGAGGTCAGTCGAAAGAGGCAGCCTCTTACCAATCAGTTTAGAGAAGTTGAGGAATCCCCTACATAGATTATTGCAAACAGCACTTTGAGCAACTGCTTCTGTATATGTCGACTCTTGCTGTCACTCTACCGCCCTCACTCTACTACTCTACCACCCTCACTCTACCGCCCTCAATCTACCATACATGCCAACATTTCAGAAGAGCAAAGATGGAGAATTAAAAAAAAAATCGGGAGAATGGGGCATTGAATCGGGTTAACGGCATGAATGGGCTTTGGAAGTGGCTGCTGCAGTATCGGACATTTGAAACGTAAATGCACGTGTTTTTTTTAAACTTTCAGATGCACGGAGCGCAATGGCAGGCAGAGAGAGGGTGATGAAAGTGTTGTGCACTGGCCTGGCAGGTTGCTGGCAGTGCATGCTCCTCCTGTGTGCAGCCCGGGCTGTAACAGTTTCCCGGCGCGCACACAGCCGCCCCAGTACTTCACACGTCTTTAAAAGACCATTGCTTTGTTAATGACGCATTGTTGGTTTTTCACCCCTTCTGGAGCCCCTGCATGGTCACTCTGAATATTGCTGGAAGAATTAGCACCTTACACAATACCAAACCCTGTCAGCTAAAACCCCCAAGGAATCGGGTTTTTGCTTGTAGGAATCGGGAGGCGGGAGACTAACCTTGAAATCGGTAGTCTCACGCTTGAATCGGGAGGGTTGATCTACCACTCTACCGCACTCACTCTACCGCTCTCACACCCTCACTCTACCTCACACACTCTACTGCCCTCACACCCTCACTCTACCGCCCTCACTCTACAACTCTACTGCCCTTCCTCTACCACTCTACCGCCCTCACTCTACCGCCCTAACTCTACCACTCTAGCGCTCTTGATGGAGCAAGGATTCGCACGTAAAGCGACTTGCTCACATTCATGAACCTCGCCTAACTCATAACAATATTAATTCAACCTGTCTGTCATTTATCTCGCCTCTTTCCCAACACGCGGGTGTCCCTAGGAGGCTTGCCTATGTGTATTTTCATCCTAACCATGCTTGCGTATAAATAAAATGGCCGCTTCGCAGAAATCCAGTCTGCGCATGCGTCGGTCATACCCACGTGATGTGACGCACTCGCAATTTGGAGGGATGTTTTCGCTCATGCGCATTACTGCTAAATATGGCTGCTTGTCTTTAACCATGCTCTCTGCTAGCTCACGCTGCTTCTGCATATCTGTCTTTCCCGCATTAACCCAAAATGCTATAGATATTATAAAGTAAAGGGTGCAGTGAAGCTTTTCATGGTATACAGTGTATTCATTTTTTCGTGTGATTCTAATTTGTTTTCGCTTACTTTTCATGTACCGCGTATCTGGGGGCCTGGGAGTTGGGGAGCTGCGCCATTTTAGAAGCTCGTGTGGACCTGGTCACGTGATATGAGAACCGGGCCTTGCATCAGTGGAACTCAGCCAGCTGGCTACAGAAGCTGAGATGCTCCTGGGAACCTGCCCCATAACCCAGAGAGGAGAAGCCGAATTTCAACCGAAACGCTACATTTGTTTCTTTCTAATGTGTACGCTATTGTCTTCTTCTACACGTATGCCTGGGAACTGGAATGTAAGGGGTGGGTACTGTCATTTGAATATTAGAACATGGGAACGCAGAATTTAGGAGGTGACAATGACCTAACCACCTCTCCTGACCAATCATAAGTTGGGACCTTGTCACTTGCAACATTTGTGGGTGGTCTGGGGGTCCCAGAAAAGTATAACTAGTCTAGTTTAGCTTAGAGAAATTGTCCGACTTGTCCGAGTAGCAGACCTGTCACTGACCCTACGAACTCTATAGGTGATTGATACAGAGCGCTGCGGAGTACTCTGTCCGTATTTTTCCACAAACTCCAAGGGGTGGAAATCAGTCCTAAGTGCTGGCGGAGCACTTTTTCTGGGAGATTCGAAAACCCAATCAGGGTTACTGGCGGATTCCGTGCAGAGAGGGGGTAACGCAGGCATTGCATCCGAAGCTGCAGGTGTTGATCGTGCCCTTTGGTGAGCCCAGTCCCCACCCAAATCCTGAGGGGTATCCTGTCCTGACTGTCCATGAGCTGTACCTGCTCGCCTACTGGCATTCTGAATCCTTGAGGGTCCTTGTCCTCGTCTTTCCCAAGCTGACCCGTGGCCAGGGTTGGTTCTCATTCCCGTCCTAGGTAAATATTCTGTGTGGATGTCTGTCTAAACTTTACTCTTACCTTTCCTCTTCTTAATAAAGCACTCTTGCCTGTGATATTTCTCTATCACCTTTTTGAAAGTAGCTTTCATGCAATGATTTATTAGTGATGTTCCACTTTTCCCCTACCTTTAGGATATTATTAAACTGACTGCTTATTTTAGCTTGTTCCATTTTCCCTTCCCTTTAGTATGGTTGCTGTGAACTTAGTAAGAATAGCATAAGGTTTAAGATTTAGTTTAAGAATATTAGCGCATCCATTAGGTCCTTCTCATGTCCCCTGCCTTAGTCCAAATTCGTACTGAACAACATGTTCCCTAATGCTCATACCCTGTAGTGTTTCCTTAGTTCCCTATGGTACTTGCCTTAATCCATAGTTACTTTTTGGCTTTGATCATAATCATTGATGTTCTGATTTGCATTTGTCTTATGCTCATGGCATATTCATTTTAAACTTCTCCTTATAAAACTTTGAAAACCCATCAGGTGTCTGTGGTCATTATACATCACAATTGTTATTAAATGTACTGAAGTTGTAAGGTATTCTACTCTTTTAGGAAACTTGCTACCTGTCCACTGCTAGCTCCTGATCCATCAGGAGTAATGTGCCTGTGGTAAGTCAGGTACATGTATAGTAAGTGGTGAAAGAGTCACCCCCTGAATTACTCATAGTAGCGTGGAAAGACTCACCCGGTTCATGCAAACACAGTTGAAATATGCACGCCAGGGCCCAGTGCGTGGAAAATTGGTAAACTAGTGACCCGGGTGACCTGCGCGCTCTATCAGTAATTTTCTGGTAGCAGTAGTATGGTTAGGACTATTTAAGATAGGTAGATAAGATAGTTAATAAATAAACCATGAAAATATAAATGTGCTGCTGGATTTCAATGCTGCTATATTGATTACATTGCTTCAAATATTGCGAAAAAGTTTTTCATATATTTTTTGATTGCTTTGCATTGCTGCTATATGTAATATTAACAGAATTGTCCGTAAAGTGTTTTATGTTGTCTGAAATCCCCGGGGAATTGTATAGCGGATGGTGAGTAGAATCCATCTCGCACAGAGGTCGCTTGTCAGGAGGAAAATTAGTGCATGGTTAGGTAGAACTGGAAGCGCTAATTAGGATCTTTTTACCTGTATAAATGATAGCCACGAGTCCTATTGTGTAAAACTTCCATTGTGATATCACCTAAGTAAGGGTCACAGGCGGAAGGAGTAGTAGGGTCTCCGAAGCTTGAATGGTAAGCAAGGTAGTCCGCTGGTGAAAACCTGACTTAGTATATATCCCGAAAAGAAGTGGATAAGTCAGAAGAGTAGCAGGTTCTATATTGCTCGTGTGAAAGGTTAGGCAGAGAAGTCTATCCGAAGTGAATGAAAAGTAGGCAGAAGTGGTTTACTTGTAGTGAGAGGAAAACTTTCTTTCTTTTTAGGACACTCCGACACAGCGGCGAACGTTTTATATTGTTAACTAAGATAAGCATTTGCACTTTAAGAAAAATTCAAAGTTTCCGTTACCTTGTAAAGGAGGGAGTCAGTCGGAAGGCTGCTCTGACGTCACTCTGTGCCGCGCTGGTATTGGTCAAGACAGCGGGTGTGTAGTGAAGCTGAAATTGTAAGGGAGGGGTGAGTGCCGGAACGTGAGACCTCATCTTGCGAAAGGCCGCGCACCCATTGGATAGGGATTTTTGTAAAAACAGTGCTGATTGGTTATTGAGAAATAGAAGTCGCATTAGCATTGGAAGCACAAAAGTAAACAAAATTAATCAACAGGAGCTTGAGAAGAGTTTGGAAAGGTGTATGTGGTATCCTGAGTTTATACCTAATCCACAGTACTTAGGCTTTCATAAGGAACATATTTTACGAGGTAGACCGCGCATAATGTATGGGGTTAAGAGAAAATTGTCCCTTGCTGACAGGATTAAAAATTATTTCAAGAAAGACAAGCCCATACGAACCAGGGAGGGTGTGATCATTCCTCCGCCCAATACTCCTGCTTCTTTCATGATGTTTGATAAAGGGTATCATACCTGCGTATGGTTGGAGAATTGGGTAAAATACACGGAAGATGACGGGATTTTAGCATTTCCCCTTGATGGTACATTTAATGGCAGAATCCTGTTTAATTTAAGAACCCGAATTAATGAATTACATCCCAGACCCAGATTAACTCAGTATGAAGCATTAGAAGAGTGGGAAATTGAAGCTCTAGAGCGAGACAGACCCCGAATGGATAAGGGAGTAAGTAGATGGTATCCAAAGCTCCAAAAAGAAACGAAAGAGAACAAAATGAAGCAATGGAGACAAAACATGATGGTTGAGGGATTGTTTCCGATGTTCGGGGTAACTGATCAAGAGAAAGGGAAATGTACGGAGAAAACCCGCCACTTAATGGCTATGGGGGACTCCGAAGATGAACACCTAGAAGATTTATTAATGAAAAACCCACCTCCCTATGTTGCAGAGCCAGACTCTTTGAGTTCCCAAAACCCGTTTTCTAAATATCCTAGATGTCGAAGGGCCAGTGAGACAGATGTAACTGGTACTGAGAGTAAAACCAGTGATAGCGATGGGTTTTGCAGACCTAGTTCCACGGTCCCAAACTACCGACCTTTTGGGGAAGACCGACCAAGTTTGGTCACTCCGACTGCCCCAAGTATCTACCCTACATTGGTACCCCAAGTAATGCATGGCAATTCTTCAGGAAGGGTTTTGCAAGAACGAGAAAAGGAAGCCCTGATTAGACAGCGAAATGATTTAATTCAGACCATAGCCCAGATAAATGCCAGTCCAGATTCACTTACTATCCCAGTAACTATTGGTCCTGCAATACCTCTTTATGGGGATAGATTGACTAGTCCAAGAACTCCTATTATCACCCCAATGGTACCACTCCCAAGAAAAGAGCCGCTTATAGTCGATGATCAAGAGAGTGAATGTGAGTCTGTGATCTCTTTAATGGATCTGCCCATAAGAGAACCTGGACCCAGTGTGCCAAGGGCAAGGAGTCAGGGTAGGGCAAAGGAGGTCCTGATAGAAACCACTTCAGGGGTCAGGAGTGCCACTGTAGTAACTCCAGAAGAATTAGATAGATGGACCAAAGAATTAGAAAAGGACACCCCAAGGGACTCACCTCAACCCAAACCTTTAAAAATCTATAGGCTAAGGATAGAAATAGATGAACTTATGGCCGGTAATGTGGGATTGGACAGATTGAACACCCTTAGTGAGGAAGAATTACTGTTTATCAGTAAAAGCCTTACACGGAACACCAGAGTGCTCCATGAGAAATTGATGGACACGGCGGCTGACATGGGAATTGATGTTAGTCGTTCCAAAGTCCTGCAGAAACCCTACAGAGCAGATTTTTCCGATAAAGACTTAGAGAACATGAATGTGTCAGGGAAACAAACCCAAATAAAAGAATTACTGAAAATCCTACAGAAGTGGGGGGACGTAGAAAAAAGGAAAACCCGGTGGGCAAAGAAAAGGGAAGATAGTAGGGCTAAACCCACGGCTTCAGAATACGTACTGAAAGAAGTAGGGCCAGCAGAAAAATTATGTCCCATGAGAGAAGTACCTGGGGGAAAATATGTCCATGTCCCTTCGTCCAGACAAGATATTGTGTCATTTACTAATGACTTCCCGAAATTACGGGAAAAACCAGTTGACTGGTATAGGCAGGTCGAATGCTTCATAAAGGTTCAGAAATGTCTTCTGAAAGACCTGGATGGGTTTTTAGACACTGTGGTGCCTGTAGATTTGTGGACCGAATGCAAAATTGAAATTGATTGGCCCAGTGATGAATATGAGAGAGACTCCAAAACCGGAGCTCCCTCACCTGAGGTAATGAGGAAGTATGATCAAGTCATACAATACCTGAAGAAAAAGGTGCCCGCAAAGGAAACTGATTGGACTCGGATAGATAGAACTACCCAAGAGCGCGATGAGACCGTCCACTCTTTTTATGAAAGGTTACTGCAGGTGTTCAAAACTTACAGTGGAATTGATAATGTGGACATGAAGGATATGATCCATTTCAGTTATCGCTTCGTGTTAGGATTAAGACCTGAAATATCCCAGTGGATTCGAGATAATAAAATCAGTTGGCAAGGTAAGCCCATAGATGATGTCCTCAAGTATGCCAAGTACTGTGAAGATGAGATAGAGAATAAAAAGAAAGCCCTAAAAGAAAAGGTTATGTGGGCACAAGTAAAATTGGCTGAACAGCAAGAGAAACAGTTAAGTAAATTGAATAATAATAATAATGCACAAAATCCAACTGCTGGGGGAGGAGGGAAGCCCCGGGTAAAGATGAGTCGAGAGGAGGCTATGAAGAAGTTCCCCTGTCATGGGTGCGGTCAGATAGGGCATTGGAGAGACGAGTGTCCACATTTGCTGGCTGGTAATGCCCCCGTAAATGGTTTAAATCCACAGGTGCAGAAAGAGGGGATCCGAAAGAACCAACAACAGGTAAAGCAGCCTCCGTTGCCTCGCGCTCCTAGACAAAATTATAAGAATCAGGCTCAGCAGAATGAAAGGGCCGAGGTGTGGGAAGGAGAGAATGAAAGGAATGCAGCAGTTTCACAGTTTTTGTTGAACGATTCTTTCCTTTTTGATGATCAAGATTGACGGGGCCTGAGGGGGGAGGACAAGGAGTGCTTACTTGGCGCCTCCTTACCGGCAGACCAGACTGGACCATACATTGAAGGAAAGGTTGAGGGAAAAGACGTCACCTTTTTTTTGGTCACTGGTGCTACCCGTTCCACTGTGAGAACAGTGGATGTTCCTAACCTACCCCTCTCGGGAGAAGCTATCCAAGTAGTAGGTGTTTCAAATCAGATAATCAGTACGCCGGTGACTGAACCTATGGAGATTTCCATAGGAAATTTCAAAGAGATGCACAGATTTGTGGTCTGTGACTCCAGTCCCGTAAACCTGTTAGGGCGAGATTTGTTGTGCAAAATGAATTGCACCATCTTTTAAACGCCAAACGGCGTCGAAATTCAGACCCCAGATGAAGATGGCCTGTACAAATTGATGTTAGTAAGACCCGACACAGCGATTAAGCTCCTGTCCATTAAAGACTTACCTGAGGAACTGCAGCTAAAGGTGGGACCTGAAGTATGGGATTTCACGGGAAGAGATGTAGGTTTAATGGCTAATGTAGACCCAGTTAAAATAGCAATAAAAACAAATGCTGTTTACCCAAGAACCAGACAGTACAAAATGAGTGCAGAAGTAAAGGCTGGAGTTGCAATTGAAGGAAACAGGTTGCTCGAAGCAAACATCATACAGGAAGTGATGAGCAGTCCATGTAATTCACCCATAATTGGAATTAAAAAGCCTAGCAGAAAGTACCGGGTAGTGCAGGACCTACGCAAGGTAAACCAAATTGTTGTGCCTTGCTGTCCCATTGTGCCCAACCCCGCAGTGATACTGTATCAGATTCCTTGGAATGCGGAATGGTTCACTGTTATTGACCTGTGTCATGCATTCTTTTCCATCCCATTGCACCCCGAAAGCAAGTTCCTTTTTAGTTTTGAATTTGACAGCCATATCTATGTCTGGAACCGTGTCCCCCAGGGGTACACCGAAAGTCCATCGATTTTCAACCAGATCCTGAAAAGATGCCTAGAATCTTTAGTACTGCCCAGGGAGTCTGTTTTGGTGCAGTACATAGACAACCTTTTGGTGGCGTCTAAAAGTCAAACGGACTGTGTCACTGATACCATTGCCTTGTTGAATCACCTAGGGAAAGGAGGACATCAAGTATCTCCAGACAAGTTACAGTTCTGCAAGAACTCAGTAAAATATCTGGGGCACCAGATAGAGAAAGGAATTCGGAAAGTCACGACAGAAAGGATCAGAATAATTCAAGCTATGGAACTACCCAGGACCCAGAAAGAAGTAAGAATGTTCCTAGGAGTGGTAGGGTACTGCCGACAGTGGATTGTGGGATTTGCAGTACTAGCCAAGCCCTTGATAAAAATGACCAAGAAAGGAGTGGAGGACCCAGTTAGTTGGGACGATGAAAGCATGACAGCTTGGGTAATATTGCGAGATTGTCTGTGCTCAGCCCCTGCTTTAGGAATGCCTGATTATTCCAAGAATTTCGAACTGTTCTGTGACACTAGAGAGAATTGTGCGCTCTCAGTCCTAACCCAGGAACATGGGCTGAATAGGCGTCCCGTGGTCTATTTCTCGGCCACATTGGATCCAGTGGCTGCTGGATTACCCAGGTGCCTGAAAGCAGTAGCTGCTACTTGTGCTAGCCTAGAACAAAGTGAGAATATTGTCATGGGACATCCTGTCACTGTATATGTTCCACACTCAGTCGTGATCTTACTGACACGAACCAAGACTCAGTATCTAACCCCTAGTCGGCTGACTAAGTACGAGAGAATTCTTATAGGTGCTGAAAATGTAATCATTTCCAGGTGTAATGTATTAAACCCTGCAACCCTGTTGCCCATTCCCCTGGATATAGAAGCAGAAGATGAAGTTGAGCATAACTGCATAGACTTGACTGAGTTCAGCACCAAGCCACGTCCTGATATCAAGGAAGTAGCCTTACTTGATGGGGATCTTGTAATGTTCGTGGATGGCTCATGTCTAAGACATGAGGATGGAGGTCTGAGTGCTGCTTATGCTGTAGTCACATTGGAAACAACCCTGGAAGCGTTTTACCTGTGCGACATAAAATCTGCACAAGTAGCAGAGATAATCGCATTGACAAGAGCTTGTAAACAGGGGAAAAACAAGAGGGTAACTGTTTATACGGACAGCCAGTACTGTTATGGGGTTGTTCATGACTTCGGCCAACTATGGTTGAAAAGAGAATTCATGACTTCCTCAGGTACCCCTATCAGAAATGGAAAGGTGGTACAGAACTTACTGGAAGCAATTCAATTGCTCAAAGAATTGGCTGTGGTCAAGTGTGCGGCTCACAGATCTGGAAATGATGTGACAGCTGGAAACAGGTACGCTGACCAAATCGCCCAATACTGCGCCCGATACAAAATGTCCCTCCAAATAAAATTGTGGGGAGGTGGAAGCAGCTGCCAACTTATGGTGTTTGAGTGTGACTACATGGGAGGAATTGAGAGAATTGCAACAGGCCACCGACAGGGAAGAAAAGGACAGATGGGAAAAGGATGAATGCAGAATAAGGGACGAGGATGGTGTTGTGGTTAACCAAACTGGTGTGCCTGTATTACCAGACTGTCTGATAGCCCCAATTGCAAGGATCATACATGAAGACACACATATTGGGAGGGATGCCATGTGTCGTATGTTTGAAAAGGTATTTTATAACTCAAAATTCAGGAACACAGCAGAGAGCCTTTGCCAGAGGTGTTTAGTGTGCCAGCAGTTCAACGCAGGAAAGAGGACAGTAGTGGAACAAAGTACAATTGGAAAGGCAGAAGGCCCCTTTTTCAGGATGCAGGCGGACTTTATCCAGCTGCCCATGTGCAAAGGATACAGATACGTCCTGGTCATAGTTTGCCTGTTTTCTAGATGGGTGGAAGAATACCCAGCAAAGAAAAATGATGTTATAACTGTAGCCAAATTATTACTTAGAGAGCTGAAACCTAGATTTGGAATTCCAGAGACGATTGAAATGGACAGAGGTGGGCAACGAAATCCTAAAAGAACTCTGTACAGCATTTAAAATGGAGCAAAGGCTGCACTGTGCCTATCATCCAGAGGCTTCTGGAATAGTCGAACAAATAAATGGCACGATAAAATCCAGGCTGGCGAAAGTGTGTGACTCAACCAAAATGAACTGGATAGAAGCTTTGCCCCTTGTGCTGATGAGTTTGAGAAGTATTCCGAACCGAAAAACAGGCCTGAGCCCCCATGAAGTACTAATGGGAAGAGTGATGCGACAGGCATGGGTGCCTGGACACAAACTGCTAAGTATTTCTGATGATTTGGTGCTAGAATACTGCAAGCAGCTGGGTGACCAAGTGCGTTCTATCTCTCACCAGATTGGAGAGACTGCTGTCGAATGGCCTACAACTCCAGCACATAAACTGAGACCAGGTGATTGGGTGGTGTTAAAGAAACACACCCGGAAGAGTTGCCTTGGACCAAAGTGGGGAAAGCCGAGACAAGTGATCCTTGTCACCACAACTGTTGTAAAGTGTGCTGGCGTACCGAAGTGGATCCATGCCAGTCACACGAAGCGGGTAACTGGAGAAAACGCGACTGAAGCTGAAGGTAGCACAGCTGAGGAGACTCCGGAAGAGGGTCCAGATCTCGCTGACATCGAACTACCGAGCACAAGTCAAGACGTCGAATGGTTCCCTGCCGACGACCAGGTTCTTGATTTCAATACGAACCAGAAAATATTCTTACCTAGATAGTGAGTGGGATAGTGAAGGTGAGACAGAATTAGAGGACGGAGGTCAGGTCATCGAGATTCACATCAAACCTGATCAGGAAATAGGCCAAGTAGGGACAGATCAAGTCATCGACACTCCTCCTGAAACTCCAGAAACTGTAAAGGGACAGATAGTGATTAAGGCTGAAGTTCATGCGGAAGAAAATCAAGGGGTCGAAGTGCATGAACAAGAACAGATAGAAATAGACGAACGTGTTCAGGAAGTGGACTCCAACGTACCTGAAATTAGAAATCAAATCCAAATTAGACCTGAACAAGGCCAGCTTAGAAACCAGGCAGAAGAAACTAATGAAAGACCTGGAACTAGTCAGACAGGAAGGGAAATAGACACTGCCGAAACAAGAGTGCCACAACGAAGCGAAAACAAGAGAGTTCACGAGGAAGGCCAAGTATCCTCAACCACTAAAAGCCTCAAGAAGAAGAGTGAACCCCGATACATAAAAAGACTGAGACTAAGAATAAAGACAGTTGAAGAAAAACTAGCAGATCGAAAAAGGGCTGCCAGTGAAAGAAAAGAAGTTCGAGTCCAGTCCAACCGACGAAGTTCACGAGTAAAGAAACAAAACAAGCTGTATCGGAGTCCTGAATGGACTTACTTGGTGTTGGAAGAAATTGACGATCCTGAGACCAGTAGCAAAAGCGACGAAGAGTCCATTGCTGATCGGAGTTCTGACGAAGACCCTCCCTGAAATAAGCCTAAGCGAATCCCTGGTGAAAAGAAACAAAGAGGGGTTGAAAAGCCACCTGTAAGCCACAATGTCTGATTCAAGTGTAAATGGAAGATCCAAATTTAGCTGTTGTAAAACCTGCTGTAAAGTATGCTTATGTAGTATAGCGATGTTAATAGTGATTTGGATAGGATTAACAGTTTTTGTACCTTTTATGATAAGTAAGGATCCTAACTTGTATCCCACTAACCCAGAGACTCTGGACACGGAAGTTGTACAGACTGAAGAAACACCACGAAGTGTAGAAAGACGTGACAATGCTGCTGTACTGAGACAAACACGACCTGACTTAGAAGCATCAGATGAGGGTGGACTACATTTTCACAAGATGAAAAACAGAACACAGTTAAATGTTTTCGCTAATCTTTTAGTGCACTATGTAGAAGCTATGGAAATAGAAGATTGTTACGTATGCATGAAGCTACCTACTTCTGTAGCTGAAAGCGTGACATATCACCATTTACCCCTGACCTACGGAATTTCCTGTAGTATATTAGCAAGCTTATTCTATAGAAGCACTTTACAGTACTACTACTCAAACACTGACGTAATCTTTTCCGAACTCCCTGTTAGAGAAAACCTGAACATTGTACATATTAGAAGCGAGGTGACCCGTTATATGGGAGAATATTTCCTGACTATAGGTGACATAGACTTAAATGAAGCTAGAAAGGCTAATCTCACCTGTTCCTTACAGGAGCAGGAAAAGATGTTTTTGAAAATGGCAGAGAGAAGGAGGGAGAAATTTCAGAAAAAGGCAAATGATGAGAAAGATAGAACCCCTAGATGGGCAGAAAATATGGAAAGCAACTCAGATGGCGAAACTACTCCTGCATTGTTGCTGGATTTTGAACGGAAAGGGAAACTCTGTCTTCATAGGGAAAAGACTAGTTATTATAACAATGTATTCATCGGTTCCAGTGAATGCGAACATAATTACCAGGTAATTGGAGGTTGGGGTTTCAAAAATGGGTCAGAACCTGTGTTTCCCGGAATTTATTATATATGTGGAAACAAGGCTTATTTTAAATTACCGGATCACTGGTATGGAAGCTGCTACTTTGGCATTGTTTTCCCGAATATGTACCATGTGAATGACGCTACTGGAAGCAATGAAGAAACTAATGGCTTAGTGCGTAGTAAACGTGAAAGTGTAGGAGAAATAATAGGTGATGTTTTTAGTGCACTGATACCTGGAATGGGGGTAGTTCTGAATACTCACCGAATCTGCAAATTGCTACAGTAGTGGATCGGTTATCAACTGACACTGCTGCTGGATTCCTGCTGGTCAATACTGAAATGGTTGCGATCAGATCAATGGTTTTACAGAATCGCCTTGCTCTTGACACCTTATTGGCAAAAGAGGGCGGAGTCTGCAGGATGCTGAAGGCGCAACATTGTTGCACCTACATACCTGACAAAAGTGTTGAAATTAAGAAATATGTAAGGAACATAACTAATTTGGAAAAAGAACTCAAACCATTAGAGGTTGATAGTGCCTGGAAGAGACTGACTGATGGTCTCTCCTCTGTAGGTAGTTGGTTTTCTAACTTAGGTAAAAGTCTTTTGTGGAAAATACTGATGCCAATAGCTGGAATAGGTGTGGTTGTACATATTTATCTGTTGCAAATGTCAAAAATGCAAGAAGAAGTATACTGTGAATAAAAGAGGAGTGAAGCGAAATGTTGATGAGCTAGAATTGGAAGAATTGAAAAACAAAATTTACAAAAGAGCTAAAAGCTTTCATCCCAATAAGGATGCGGAAAAAAGGCTCAACAACAAGTTTGTGGAGATTGAAATGGATGATATGAAAGCGTAAAGTTGGCATCTGTTTCCATTTATGGTGATGATAGTAAATATCATCAAAGAGGGGATTGATGGAGCAAGGATTCGCACGTAAAGTGACTTGCTCACATTCATGAACCTCGCCTAACTCATAACAATATTAACTCAACCTGTCTGTCATTTATCTCGCCTCTTTCCCAACATGCGGGTGTCCCTAGGAGGCTTGCCTATGTGTATTTTCATCCTAACCATGCTTGCGTATTAATAAAATGGCCGCTTCGCAGAAATCCAGTCTGCGCATGCGTCGGTCATACCCACGTGATGTGACGCACTCGCAATTTGGAGGGATGTTTTCGCTCATGAGCATTACTGCTAAATATGGCCGCTTGTCTTTAACCATGCTCTCTGCTAGCTCACGCTGCTTCTGCATATCTGTCGTTCCCGCATTAACCCAAAATGCTATAGATATTATAAAGTAAAGGGTGCAGTGAAGCTTTTCATGGTATACAGTGTATTCATTTTTTCGTGTGATTCTAATTTGTTTTCGCTTACTTTTCATGTACCGCGTATCTGGGGGCCTGGGAGTTGGGGAGCTGCGCCATTTTAGAAGCTTGTGTGGACCTGGTCACGTGATATGAGAACCGGGCCTTGCATCAGTGGAACTCAGCCAGCTGGCTACCGAAGCTGAGATGCTCCTGGGAAGCTGCCCCATAACCCAGAGAGGAGAAGCCGAATTTCACCTGAAACGCTACATTTGTTTCTTTCTACTGTGTACGCTATTGTCTTCTTCTACACGTATGCCTGGAAACTGGAATGTAAGGGGTGGGTACTGTCATTTGAATATTAGAACATGGGAACGCAGAATTTAGGAGGTGACAATGACCTAACCACCTCTCCTGACCAATCATAAGTTGGGACCTTGTCACTTGCAACATTTGTGGGTGGTCTGGGGGTCCCAGAAAAGTATAACTAGTCTAGTTTAGCTTAGAGAAATTGTCTGACTTGTCCGAGTAGCAGACCTGTCACTGACCCTACGAACTCTATAGGTGATTGATACAGAGCGCTGCGGAGTACTCTGTCCGTATTTTTCCACAAACTCCAAGGGGTGGAAATCAGTCCTAAGTGCTGGCGGAGCAGTTTTTCTGGGAGATTCGAAAACCCAATCGGGGTTACTGGCGGATTCCGTGCAGAGAGGGGGTAACGCAGGCGTTGCACCCGAAGCTGCAGGTGTTGGTCGTGCCCTTTGGTGAGCCCAGTCCTGACCCAAATCCTGAGGGGTATCCTGTCCTGACTGTCCATGAGCTGTACCTGCTCGCCTACTGGCATTCTGAATCCTTGAGGGTCCTTGTCCTCGTCTTTCCCAAGCTGACCCGTGGCCAGGGTTGGTTCTCATTCCCGTCCTAGGTAAATATTCTGTGTGGATGTCTGTCTAAACTTTACTCTTACCTTTCCTCTTCTTAATAAAGCACTCTTGCCTGTGATATTTCTCTATCACCTTTTTGAAAGTAGCTTTCATGCAATGATTTATTAGTGATGTTCCACTTTTCCCCTACCTTTAGGATATTATTAAACTGACTGCTTGTTTTAGCTTGTTCCATTTTCCCTTCCCTTTAGTATGGTTGCTGTGAACTTAGTTAGAATAGCATGAGGTTTAGGATTTAGTTTAAGAATATTAGCGCATCCATTAGGTCCTTCTCATGTCCCCTGCCTTAGTCTAAATTCGTACTGAACAACATGTTCCCTAATGCTCATACCCTGTAGTGTTTCCTTAGTTCCCTATGGTACTTGCCTTAATCCATAGTTACTTTTTGGCTTTGATCATAATCATTGATGTTCTGATTTGCATTTGTCTTATGCTCATGGCATATTCATTTTAAACTTCTCCTTATAAAACTTTGAAAACCCATCAGGTGTCTGTGGTCATTATACATCACAATTGTTATTAAATGTACTGAAGTTGTAAGGTATTCTACTCTTTTAGGAAACTTGCTACCTGTCCACTGCTAGCTCCTGATCCATCAGGAGTAATGTGCCTGTGGTAAGTCAGGTACATGTATAGTAAGTGGTGAAAGAGTCACCCCCTGAATTACTCATAGTAGCGTGGAAAGACTCACCCGGTTCATGCGAACACAGTTGAAATATGCACGCCAGGGCCCAGTGCGTGGAAAATTGGTAAACTAGTGACCCGGGTGACCTGCGCGCTCTATCACTCTCACTCTACCGCCCTCACTCTAACACTCTACCTCCCTCATGCCCTCACTCTACCGCCCTCACTCTACCTCCCTCACTCTACCCCCCTCACTTTACCACTCTACCGCCCTCACGCCCTCACTCTACCGCACTCACTATACCACTCTACCACCCTCACACACTCACTCTACCTAACACACTCTACTGCCCTCACGCCTTCACTCTACCGCCCTCACTCTACAACTCTACCTCCCTTCCTCTACCACTCTACCGTCCTCACTCTACCGCCCTAACTCTACCACTCTAGCGCTCTCACTCTACCGCCCTCACTCTAACACTCTACCTCCCTCATGCCCTCACTCTACCGCCCTCAATCTACCGTCCTCACTCTACAGTCCTCACTTTACCACTCTACCGCCCTCATGCCCTCACTCTAACGCACTCACTATACCACTCTACTGCCCTTACACACTCACTCTACTGCTCTCACTGTACCACTCTACCGCACTCACTCTACCGCCCTCACGGCCATCACTCTACCATCCTCACTCTACCGTCCTCACTCTACCACTATGCCGCCCTCACTCTACCACTCTACCAACCTCACCCTACCACTCTACCGCCCTCACCCTACCACTCTACCGCCCTCACTCTACCACTATACCGCCATCACCCTAACACTCTACCGCCATCACTTAACCACCCACACTCAACCGCCCACACTCTACCACCTTCACTCTACCGCACTCACTCTACCGCCCTCACTCACTCTACCGCCCTCACTCACTCTACCGCCCTCACTCACTATACCGCCCTCACTCACTCTACCGCCCTCACTCACTCTTCCACCCTCACTCACTCTACCGCCCCCACTCCCTCTACCGCCCTCAATCACTCTATCGCCCTCCCTCACTCTATCGACCTCCCTCACTCTATCGACCTCCCTCACTCTATCGCCCTCCCTCACTCTATCGCCCTCCCTCACTCTACCGCCCTCCATCACTCTACCGCCCTCACTCACTCTATCGCCCTCCCTTACTCTATCGCCCTCCCTCACTCTATCGCCCTCCCTCACTCTATCGCCCTCCCTCACTCTACCGCCCTCCATCACTCTACCGCCCTCACTCACTCTATCGCCCTCCCTTACTCTATCGCCCTCCCTCACTCTATCGCCCTCCCTTACTCTATCGCCCTCCCTCACTCTATCGCCCTCCCTCACTCTATCGCCCTCCCTCACTCTATCGCCCTTCATCACTCTACCGCCCTCACTCACTCTTCCACCCTCACTCACTCTACCGCCCCCACTCTCTCTACCGCCCTCAATCACTCTATCGCCCTCCCTCACTCTATCGACCTCCCTCACTCTATCGACCTCCCTCACTCTATCGCCCTCCCTCACTCTATCGCCCTCCCTCACTCTACCGCCCTCCATCACTCTACCGCCCTCACTCACTCTATCACCCTCCCTCCCTTGATCGCCCTCCATCTATCGCTCTCCCTCCATCGCCCACCCGCTATCACCCACCCTCTATCGCCCACCCTCTATCGCCCACCCTCTATCGCCATCCCTCTATTGCCCTTCCTCTATCTATCACCCTCCCTCTATCTATCTATCGCACTCACTCTATCTATTGCATCACCATAGCAACACTCAGCACCACCACAGCATCACTCAGTGGCACCACAACATTCATCAACAACTGGTTCAAATATTTTCTGTCAATGTTTCAAGCTTTATTACAAATGTCATAAAAATATGTTGAATGTTTTCACTTCTGTTCTTGGTAAAACATTGTGATTTGTCAGATCAATACATGTAAGACAGGGGAAAACTAAACATGTACCTTTACTAATGCTATAGATGTAACATTTGCTAATTTTATAACTATTGGCATTACTAATAACAAAATTAATACTTTTATATTTTGAAAAACATAAACAAAAATTAAAAAATATTTACATTTTCTACACCAAAAAAAGACATTGTTATTTGCAATATCAATAGATCTAAGTCACGTAAATACAACACATATTGCATTGCAAATGCTATAGGTGTCATATTTGCGAAAGTTAAAACTATTGGCATTGTAAATGACAAACTATTAATTTCTCTATTTTCAAAACCAACACATAAATAAAATAATTGTCATTTACAATACCAATAGATCAAACTTTCCTAATGCGAGACCTATTGCATTGCAAATGCTTTTTTCTTTAGCCCTGCTATATTCCAGGAGAGGATTTTCAAATGAGATTGATCTTCTGGGGTTGAACTTATTATTTCCTTTTGAGTAACACTTACTGGTGGAATAATATCAAAATGAACAGATGTAATCAAAACAGAAGAGTTACTACAGTTGGAATTACTTCTCCTATTCCCTACATTTGAGGGTTTTGGTGAAGTAAATCGTTTACATCTAGGCTTGACTCAGTCCCATTTGACAACAAATCTGGATCCCTCCTCCTATCCTGTGTATTTATGATGGGAAAACGCCTTAACTGTATGTGTGAATAGTCAGGAGAAGATGTTCGGAACTCTAATGCTATGAGGTTTTCCGCCAACAAGGGGTTAGCCATGGTCAGCTCAATATTATCCAGTGCAGAATTGGGCACAGTGCATCTTCTTGCTCTAATTATGTCCTCCCTGATGACAGAGTGACACCCACGAACGTGGCGAATCCAATAGATAGATTTATTGATTAATGATTCACCACTTTCAAATCCCCTTGCCTCCGTAAGTTTAGGGACGTTGACCATAAAAACTATGGGGCAGATTTATGATAACTGGCGCATCCCCAGGGATGCGCCAGTTATCGTGCGCTGCAGCTACGCCACCCATGGTGCGCCGCATTTACAATGCGGTGCACCATGGGGCAAAATCGGCACAGATGCGTCACGCATCTGTGCCGTAAAAGTGACGCATTGCTGGAGTTGCGTCGCAAGCGCGACGCAGCTCCAGCAAGGCTCGGGGTGCCCTATCTGACCAATGCTGTGTCAAGCCTTACGCCTGCTTCAAGCAGGCGCAGGGTTTTGACGCAGCATTGGCCTAAAAGTGCCTGAGTGAAATCTTATCGATTTCACTCAGCCACTTTTGCGAGGCGCACCAGCCCCGGAACGCCCACCCTGCGCCGGAACGCCCACAAGCGGCGCAGGGCTTTACAACGTGACGCATCTGCCTAGATGCGTCACGTTGTAAATCGGGCGTAGGGATGCGCCACGTTTACGCCACAGTTGCGTGACGCAAACGTGGCGCATTCACAACATAAATCTGCCCCCTTATCTGGAGGTATTTTTTTCCGGTCCCTAGCATTTCTTGGCTCTGTTGTTCTTAAGGGACCAGGCGGATCGGACATCAGAATTTTGGGTTGCTTATCTGATATGTCTCGTTTATTTGTAGGGAGGTTGGTCTATGGGAACTCTCATAGGTAGAATGATGTATATTGGGGATGTGCTGTTGTAAACTTCCTTTCTCAATGAGTGGCTCCTTCAAACCCCCCTCCCTCCCAGCACAACATTTTTGCCCCCCCCCCCTCCCTCAGTGTATGAGCTGTTCTGTGTGGGGTGGGGAGTTATTCGAATTTGGCTATTATTTTGAGAGATAGAGTTAACTGTTGCTGTAAGGTCTATAATCAAGCTTTTCATCTGTTCAACTCTGCTTTGAGGGCCATAACAACAACACCCAATTCACTGTTAGAATGATTACTTAAACAGGTTTCAAACAGCTTTGTGAGCCCAGGCGAAGGGGATACTAGTAGTGACTGTAGGGGATAATCACTTGGCGTAGCGAGGACAGCATATCTATTCGAACATGGGACAGAGGGACACATCTGAGTCGACATCATATTTATTTCAGACGCACCCAGGGGATCGGAATCAGAAGGGGGAACTTCCGCTTGACTTGGACACACAGTCATCCTTTTTTTCCGGGTCGTTTTGTTAAAAATTGCTGGAATAACCGCTATTTTAGGAAGACCTATGAGGTTCGCATTCGGATGTTCACTCGAAGGATCGGTGGACTCCTCAACCAAAATATCTTGACAGTCCTGAATTAGATCATTAATCCTGTCCAGCACACAATTAGCGGCAGAGTGTTTTGGATGTTTCCTCTGCCTCTTTCTTTTCCCCAGCCCTGCTGGTAACCCATTGTTTCCCCCAGCACCCTCCATTGCTTTCCTTTTCCCCATTACCAGCAATAGACAGGCTATATAAGGGTCGGTCTATCGATAACCTCCGTTTGCTAACAGATGTGTGTCCAGATTACGCAAGCTGAGAAAGATGGGCACACTGCTGGCTTAAATGCAAATCAGAAAAAAAATAAAAAATAAGTGGAGAGTTCTTAATGGCAGTCCAGAGGTTTGAAGTTACAACAGTACCTTGGAGTCGAGGTTCTAGGGCAGATGAACGAGACCGAGCCCAGCCCTGCCTCTTCCTGGCTTTGACGGGCTAGATCGGGCCCGCCCTTTGCCTGGGCTACGCCCGGGCGCCACCTGTGCGTGTACCGTGCTGCGGAGGGAGAGGCAGCGCTATATAGCGCGGTGGACATGCCTTCCCCTCACTCGCAGCAGCTGATAGTACGCCGGGGCACCTGGTACATAAAGTCACCCACTCACTGCGCTTGCAGGCTTGTTGGCGCTATGATGAGAGAAGCACTTTTGTGAAGGCTATGTAGAAGCTGCGGCGGTCGAGAAAGTGACCCCGGGACTCCGGTCCCACCGGGGAAGATACGAGCTGGCAGGCTGAAACCACAATCAGGAGCGTCCCGGGCTGCTGGAGAGAGGCAGCGCTATATAGCGCGGTGGACATGATGGAGCAAGGATTCGCACGTAAAGCGACTTGCTCACATTCATGAACCTCGTTAACCTGTAATAGTATTAACCAATCCCGTTTGTCATTAATATCGCACTTTTACAGTACACGCGGGTGTCCCAGAGACGCTTGCCTATGTGTCTATTAATCCTAACAAAGCTTGCATACTACAGAATGGCTGCTTCGCAGAAATCCAGTCTGCGCATGCGTCGGTCATACCCATGTGATGTGACGCACTCGCAGTTTTGGAGGGATGTTTTCGCTCATGTGCATTATTGCTAAAATGGCCGCTTGTCTTTAAACACGCTCTCTGCTTGCCCATGCCGCTTTGCACTTCTATCTATTTTTGCATAACTCCTAACCGCTATAGTTATTATAAAGTAAGGGGTGAAGTGTAGCTTATCATGGTGTACAGTGTATTCATTTCTTCTGTGTTTCTAATTTGTTTTTGCTTACTTTTCATGTACCGCGTATCTGTGGGCCTGGGAGTGGGGACCCGCTCCATCTTTGAAACCCATTACAACCCCGTCATGTGATGAGGGAGAATTCAAACTGCGCAGAAGCAACACCACCTTTCCTGACCAATCCTAAGTTGGGGATCCTGTCACTTGCAACATTTGTGGGTGGTCTAGGACCCGAAAAAGTATAAGGTATAACTAGCCTAGTTTTAGATAGAGAAATTGTCCGACTTGTCTGAGTAGCAGACCTGTCACCGACCCTACGAATTCTATAGGTGATTGATACAGAGAGCTGCGGAGCTTTCTGTCCGAAATTTCCACAAACTCCAAAGGGGTGGAAATAGTCTCAAGTGCTGGCGAAGCACTTTGCTGGGAGATTCGATAACCCAATTGGGGTTACTGGCGGATTCCGTGCAGAGAGGGGGTAGCGCAGGCGTTGCATCCGAAGCTGCAGGTGTTGGTCGTGCCCTTTGGTGAGCCCAGTCCTGACGCAAATCCTGAGGGGTATCCCGTCCTGATTGTCCGTGAGCTATACCTGCTCGCCTACTGGCATCCTAAATCCTTGAGGGTCCTTGTCCTCGCCTTTCCCAAAGCTGATCCGTGGCCAGGGTTAGTCCTCAATCCTGTCCTAGGTAAATATTATCTGTGCGTGTTCGTCTTTCTATCCACCTTCCTCCTACTCTTTTAATAAAGCCTCTATGCCCATGATACTCTCTCTGTCATCTCGAATGCCATATATGCAAACTGTTTATTAGTTGTGTTCCCTTTTTCCCTTTCCTGTAGGGCATACTGAAACTGTATTACTTGAATAGTGTGATTAACTGTACTGATGTCTAGGATCGAAGTTTAGTTTAACAGATAGACTAAGATTAGAGTTTGAATCACTTGTAGGACTTTAGCACCCCACTGACTAAAGTTGTTTTAACTCACCTGCCCTAGTATAAGCCTAAATCTGAACAGCATGTTCCTTGTTTCCCTTATCCCGTAGTTTTCCACCCGCACTCAATGGTGCTTGCCCTCATCCATAGCTACATTATAGTTGTAATCCTGATTATTGATATTTTGATCTGTATAAGTCTTATACTCTTGTCACTCTGAATTTTACTTACTATATAAAATTTTTAAAACCTTCTAGGTGTCTGTGGTCAATATAATTCAAAGTATTATAGGATGAATAAAGTGTTTTGGATTATCTTATCTCTTGTCCACTGCTAGCTCCTGATTCATCAGGAGAATATGTGCCTGTGGTAAGTCAGGTACATAAGTAGTAGTGTTAAAGTAAACACATACAAATTACTGATAGTGGTGTGTAAACTCGCCCGATCCACAATATATTGTCATAATCACGTCATGGGCCCAAGTGCGTGAAATCTGGTAAATCTAAGGGTCGGGCGACCTGCGCGCTCTATCAGACACGCCTTCCCCTCGCTCGCAGCAGCTGGTAGTACCCCGGGGCACCTGATACATGAAGTCACCCACTCACTGCGCTTGCAGGCTCGTTGGCGCTATGATGAAAGAAGCGCTTTTGTGAAGGCTAGGTAGAAGCTGCGGCGGTTGAGAGAGTGACCCCGGGACTCCAGTCCCACCGGGGAAGATACGAGCTGGCAGGCAGAAACCACAATCAGGAGCTGCCAATCCCAAGGTACAAGCAGGCTCGTTGGGGGGCAGAAGCTTCCTAGTAGGGACAGCAAAGACCTGGAACAGTCTACCGACTCAGATAAAGAACAGCACGTCACTCATAGAATTTAGAAGATTACTGAAAACATGGTTATTTGCGAACTGAAACATCAATATTTCCATGGCCGCCAAAATATCAGCACTCCTGCCTACTCCAGCGCTAAGACGCTCTTGGGCATATGAGAGCTTTACAAGTCTGTAAATCAAATCAAATCAATCAGTCTGTGGACGAACCGGAGTCAATGGCTCCTGTGTTGGTATGCCAAGGTTGCGAACGGGGAGCTGCTTTGTGTAACTTACGAGCAGTGCCATTAAACTATGGTGCAAGCAGCAGCGTGGATGTCGGTGTGGAGAGGCATCATCGGGGATACCAGGGTGACGATGTGAGGCGGAGCTAAGTGCAATGCCCACAGGCCACAGTGCAAGCAGTGACTCAGTGGCGGCTTTGGGTTTTGTTGTGGGTGAGACCAGGGTTGCGGTGCGAAGTGCGGCCATGCCCTCTGTTGTGCCTTTAGGACACAGATCTGGCAGGGGCCTAGTTGACAGCGCGGGAGTGCTTTTTCTACTGTTGCAGCACAAAACACACAGTTGCCAGTGCTGGTAGCAGATGAGATTGACGTCTTTGGAGTTCCTGAGACTTCTTGACCAGGGGGAACACTCTACCTCAAACAAAGAAGTTGCAGAAAGTTCAGTCCAGTCCTTTCTTCGTCCATTACAGAAGCAGCCACTACAGGCAAAGACAGCAAAGCACACAGCAAAGTGGTAGTTCCTCCTCACAACTTCTCCAGCTCTTCTTCTTGGCAGGTTCCTTGATCTAAAAGAGTGCAAAAGTCTTGGTTTCAGGGCCCCAATTTTTATAACACATTGTCTTTTTGTTCTCTTTGTGTCAAAGGTCTCTGAGCCCAGTCCAAATCAGTTCTGCCCTCTCTGGCCCTGCTTCACTACAGAAAACTGAGACCGCATTGTGCAGAGGAGACACTTCCTATTCAGGTGCTAGTGAAAACTCCTTCCACCACTCTAAATATAGAACAGGCCTATTGAGCCCAACTATGAGTCACCCAGGAAAGGCAGGACGCACCTCAACCCCCCCTTGTAATTGTCTACAGTAAATGCACATCCCCAGCCCCTGTCACTCGAAAACCAGGCAGTTGATCCACAAACCAGCAGAGGCACACAGAATGGTTAAACAAGAGAATGCCTATTTTCTAAAAGTGGCATTTTCAAACACAGTTTAAAAACCATCTTCCAAAAATGGTGTGTTATTAAATTCTGAGTTCAGAGACCCTAAACTCCATTTCTCTATCTTGTCCAAATGGAAAGTTACACTTGTAAAATGTTACAAAGCAACTCCCATGTTACCCTATGGACAGATAGCCTTTCAATAGTGAAAAATGAAATTGACAGCATTTTACAATACGGACATGTCACACACATCAGGACATGTCCTACATTTCACATACACTGCACCCTGCCCAGGGTTGTTATCTTGGGCCTAACTGTGGGATGCCTTACATGTAAGAAAAGTGAAGGTTAGGGCCTGGCAAGTAGGGGCTCTTGCCAGGTCGACATGGCAGTAACAACTGTGCATAGACACTGCATTGGCAGGTCTGTGATGCCTTTGAAAGGCTTTTTGTGTGGGTGGTACAATCAGTGCTGCAGACCCACTAGCAACAGTTGATTTACAGGACCTGGGCACACAGTGCACCGTACTAGGGACTTAAAGGAAAATCAAATAAGCCAACCATGGAAACACCAATCCTTAACCACAATTTACAGTAGGAGCAGTTCAATATTAACTCTGAACAGCAGAGAGAAAGTGCACAAATGCACTAAAACAGAAAAACGAAGTGCAACATACCATTAAAAACATTAGGCCAGGAAGCAAAAGGCCGGGGAAATACACCAAAAGATCTCAGGTCTAACACATGTCCCCTCCAGCTGAAAGTAGGGAGGACTACCCAAACCTGTGGGTGTTCTCTTCACGAAGGTGGAAGAACCTGGACAGATCATCAGTGTTGGCGTGTTGTATGCCAGGGCTGTGTTCCACCGAAATGTCCATTCCCTGTAGGGAGATGGGCCACCTCAACAGTTTGGGGTTCTCGCCCCTTCATCTGCATTATTCATTTGAAGGGCCTGTGGTCTGTTTGAACTCAAAAGTGAGTCCCAAACACGTAAAGTCTTAGCTTCTTCAGTGCCCACACCACAGCAAAAGATTTTCGCTCTATGGCACTCCACCTCTGTTTACTGGGGAGTAGTCTCCTGCTAAGGAAGACTACAGGCTGGTCTGGGCCCTCTTCGTTCAGTTGCTCTGAAGCGGCAGTCTGCACTACAAATTCCTTAGAGAAGTCGGGTGCTTTGAGCAAGGGCACTGCGCATATGGCTACCTTCAGGGCATCAAAAGCTGTCTGGCAGGCATCAGTCCAGACCACCTTCCTGGAAGTCAGCTCAGTTAAGGGGGCAACAATGGTGCTATAGCCCTTGACAAATCTATAGTAACGGTGAGACCTAAAAAGGCTCTCACCTCTGTCTGGGGCTTAAGGGCTCCCAAGCCAGAATGGTGTCGATCTTAGCCTGTAGGGATGCCACCTGGCTGCTTCCTACCTGGTGCCCTAAGTACACCACAGACTCTTGCCCGATCAGGCACTTACTAGCCTTGATCATGAGGCCTGCCCTCTGCAGAGCCTTCAATACTTCCCACAGGTGGCACAAGGGATATTCCCAGCTGGACCTGAACACTGCGATGTCATCCAGGAAGGCACCACTGACATCCTCCAGCCAGCCTACACCTGGATGACCAACCTCTGAAGGGTTTCAGGGGCATTCTTCAACCCAAAGGGCATCAGCTGGAACTGGTAGTGCCCCTCTGGTATTCAGAATGCAGACCTCTCCTTAGCCCCATCAGTTAAGGCAATCTGTCAGGACCCAGAAGTTAAATCAAATGTGCTGAGAAACTTGGCAGCTCCCAACCTATCTATGAGCTCATCATCTCTGGGGATGGGGTGCGCGTCAGTTCTGGCGATGGCATTGAGCCCACAATAGTCCATGCAGAACCGAAGTGAAGGAGTGGCACCGGGTGCAGCAGCCTTTGGGGCCAAGACCACTTGGCTGGCCCAAAGACTATTGGAGGCTCCATCACCCTTAATACCAGCATCTTAGAAACCTCTTCTTTGATGCTGGCTCTGACCTGGTCAGTCAGCCTGTAAATGTTGTGTTTCACAGGAGGACTGTCCCCTAAGTCCACGTCATGGGTACACCAATGTGCGGCACCGTGGTCAGAGAGAACAGGGTGGCAACCTCCTCCAACAACTGGCAACAGTCACTGTGCTGCTCTGGGGTCTGTGTAGGGGTGAGGTTCACACCTTCTACTGACCCATTGTGCTCCTTGGTCGACAGAAGGTCAGGAATAGGTTTACTCTCCTCTTTCATCCCATCATCTGTCACCAAGAGCATGCCTACTTCAGACTTCTCAAAGTGAGGTTTGAGACAGTTCACATGGAGTACCCTCAAAGGGTTCCTGGGAGTCTTCAAATTCATCATATAGGTGACATCACTTTTGCACTCCACCACCTTAAAAGGCACATTTCACTTGTCCTGAAGAGTGCAAGGCTCTACTGGGGCCATGAGCCATACTTTCTGGCCAGGCTGAAACTCCACCAGAGTGGCATTCTGGTTGTACCAGCATTTCATTTCCTCCTGACTGGCTTCTAGGTTCGCCTTAACAAGTTTCCTGAAGTGTGAAATTTGGTTTCTGAAGCCACCATGTACTTAAATACATCATGAGGTGTTTTCCTGGGAGCTGTCTCCCAGCCTTCCTCCACTAAACTGAAAAGTCCTCTCACAGGGTGCCCATACAGAAGCTCAATGGGACTGAACCCTAGTTACTTCTGTGGTACCCTCCTGTATGCAAAGAGAAGGCATGGTAAGAGGACGTCCCACTTGTTCCTCATGTGTTCCGTTAGACCCTTGCTCATGCCTTTTAGGGATAGGTAGAATCTCTCCACCAACCCATTACCTTTTGGGATGTCATATACTTTGGTACCCCAGTCAGATGCTACCTCTCTGGGGAATCCCATGCTTGGAAAAGATTCCCATTAAATCCCGGCCCACCACTGGTGCCGTCGTTGTCCTGAGAGGGATAGCACTGGGTGGAATGGCCCACCAAGACCAGGATGTACCTGTTGCCCATGGTTTTCTTGGAGTCCAGGGGCCACACAATTTCCATCCCCACCCTATCAAAAAGGGTGCCTACAACTGGAAAAGGTTGGAGAGGAGCCTCACACTTCCTCCAACTCTTACCACTTGCCTGGCAGGTTTAGCAAAACCTACAATGCGTATTAGGCTGCCTTCGCTATTGGGGCCAAAAGAAGTAGGTGACAGTGACAGTGGGCAGGACAAAGGTCCACACAATCAAATTGTACAGCCTCTGAAAATATGTTACATTGATGGCCTTGACCCAACCATCCAGTGACCTTCAGAAAGAATCCACACATTCCAACCATGTCTGCGAATCAGTTTTCCTACTGGACCTAAACTGATCCCTATACTTTTCAGGAGTGAGACCATACCTAGTGAGAAGGGCCTCTTCATATCCATGTAGGTGAGTTTGTACCCCTTACCCAAAGCCAACAAGGTGTCCCTTTCCTCTTCTGAGAAATGAGGCCACATTCCTGCTCCCCCAATTCCTTTGAGGGTCCCCATTTATGTGGATATATGGCTTATAGCCCTCAAATTACCTTTGTATGTCATCACCTTTCTTAAATTCCTTTCCTATGCTCTTCGGAATGTGTACTATTCTATCCAAGTGCACTGAATTGCTGCCACAATCTGTGCTAGATTTACTTTTGAACTCCAGGTCTTTGAGACCATGCTCATGGTCTAAAACCATATTGTGTGATTCCATCTTGAGCCTCTCAAACTATCTTCAATGCCTTCTAGCTTCCCGTCTGTCCTCCAGCTCCTCTGGAGACAAACCACTGCTGCCTGGTCTGGAGGGTCCTTCCCCTCCCAGAAACACATCCACCCTAGCAATAGGTTCCTCTGCCTTCACACTAAGGTTTCCAGATTGCCCACTGGCATGCCTGGCTGCTACCCAGGCACCCAGTGCCTTTTGTAGTTCCTGCCTATTCAGGTGCTAGTAAACACTCATCCCACCACTCTAAATGCAGACCAGGCCTCATCAGCCCAACTATGATTCACCCAGGAAAGGCAGGGCATACCTCCACCCCCCTTTTGACTATCTACAGTGATTGCACATCCCCAGCCCCTATCACTCCAAAACCAGGCAGTCAATCCACAAACCAGCAGAGGGACACAGAATAGTTAAACAAGAAACAGTCTACTTTCAAAAAGTGGCATTTTCAAACACACAATTTAAAAGCCATCTCCCGAAAAAAATGTGTTATTAAATTCTGAGTTCAGAGAACCTAAACTCCATTTCTCTATCTTGTCACAAAAGAAAGTTACACTTGTAAAATATTACAAAGCAACTCCCATGTTAGCCTACGGGACAGATAGCATTTTAAGAATGAAAAACAAAATTGGCAGTATTTCACTATCAGGACATGTCATACACACCAGGACATGACCTTCCTTTCACATATGCTGTACTCTGCCCAGGGGGTAACTTGGGCTTACCTGAGGATTGCCTTACATGTAAGAAAAGGGAAGGTTAGGGCCTGGCAAGTGGAGGCACATGTCAGGTTGACATGGCAGTAAAGACTGTGTGCAGACACTGCACTGGCAGGTCTGTGACACTTTTGAAAGGCTGCTTGTGTGGGTGGCACTATCAGTGCTGCAGGCCCCTGAGCAGCATTTGATTAAAAGGACTAGGCACACCCAGTGCACTATATTAGGGACTCAGTAGTAAATCAAATAAGCTAAACATGGAAATACCAATCCATAAATATAATTTACAGTGGAAGCACTTGCACATTAACACTGAACAGCAGTGAGAAAGTGTGCAGAGGTTCTAAACTAGCAAAACTAAGTCCAACGTACCATTGAAAAAGGGAGGCCAGAAGCAAAAAGGCAGGAGAAACATGCCAAAAGATGCCAGGTCTAACAAGTGCCTAGAAGCCTGCCTGCCTGTCTGCCTGCTGAGTGGAAAAGAGCCTACCAACCTTGCTGAGGAATGTCTAGCTAGGAACAACAAGGTGTCCTCTCTCACAGGAGACTGTTGGATGCCCAAGTGAGGAAAATCTAAGGACTCTGGTATCCCTGGCTCCACAGCAATATCGTCTCATGTCCCGGCAGGGTGGCGGTGGTGATGGCGGATTTCTATCTACAGAGGAGACACACAAAAAATAATACCTTACCTGCCGCATCTCCGCTCTTCTGATCCATTCTCACCAGCACAGTCTCCTAGAATCCCCTGCAGCCAGTCCTGACACTGCTCTCCTGCTGCTGGCATGCTGCTGGCAGCATCAGGATTGGCCTGAGTGCTGATGATTTGTGCTCCTAGTGAGTCTGGGAGCCTGTGCTTGCTGTCTCCAACCTGGGAACTCAGCTCGGGTTGGAGATGGCTTCAGTGCGCATGTTGGTTTGTTTGTACTGACACAGATGGCCAAACCCACATACGCACTGTTAGAACTGGGGGTCTCTAGTTGGCAGAGGTAGGTACCACTGTCCAAATAGGGACCCTTGCTTCTAGTCAGGGTAAGGAGGAAACCCTCTGAGATAACCCCTGCTCACCCTCTAGGTAGCTTGGCACGAGCAGTCATGGCTAATCAGAAGGCAATTTGTAAAGTATTTGTACCAACACTCACAGTAACACAGTGAAAACACCACAAACTGACTCCACAACAGTTTAGAAAAATAAAGGTATTTAATCTAAACTACACAAGACCAAAACGACAAAAATCCAACATACACAGTTCAAGAATATGGTTGCGATAGAGTTCTTAAGGTTGCGATAAAAATAATCCACAGGTGCGTGAAAAGTTCACAGTTGCGTCACGCTTTAGCCAACAGTACCTTTTAAAAGCGACAAAGCTCCAAAGCAGAAGCTGGTGCGGTGGAAAACAAGCAATGCTTTGCTCCTGAATCCCTTGAGAGGCGATGCGACAACCCCTCTGCAGCAGCGGGAATGTTGCGACGAATCCGGTCTGTATGGGGAGGAAGGTGGACTTGTATGGATTCCGATGCGTAGGTCCAGTAGGAAGTTTGTTCTCGCAAAGGCACGATGCGACGATCTCGTAGTTGCTGCGACGATCTTTGGGGTGACAATGCGCGATCCAGAGGCGATCTCTCTCTCGCAGCTCCTCGATGTGATGGCTCTGCGACGATGTTCGCAGTGACGTGATGCGGTCCGCAAGCAAGCGGTGCGGCGATCTCACCCAGCGACGACAGGCTCTGCGAGGATACTCGCAGCGATGGTAGTCTTCCTGCACCGGTCTGGTGCATTGCGCAAATGAAGGATACGACAGCTCTGGCAGCGGCAACAGACGCTGCGACGATCTCAGCCTTCGTAGCGGCGGGAATTTCCTCGCACTGTCGGGGATGTGCTCCGCAGCGAGCGATGCAATAACTTTTCTGGAGCAAAGTCTTTAAATCTTGGTTTCCAGCTTCCCAGCACAGGGACAACTTCCAGAGGCACCACACATGGGCCACACACTCCAGGAAGGACAGAACTCTCTCAGTAGAGCTCAGGGGAAGCTGGGGGTGAAGTCCTTTTGTTTCTGGGACTTCAAAACAGGGAGCCAGCTCTTCTCAGGCTCTTAGTAACAGCAGGGCAATCCAGCAGAGTAACAGCTGGACAATCTTCCTTCTTCAGTTTCAGCTTTCTCCTTGGCAGAGGTTCCTTCTTGATTCCAGGATGATCTAATTTTCTGTTGTCAGGGGTCCTGTACTTATACCCCTAAAAGTCTTTGTTCTCTTTTTGCAAGTGGGCCCTGAGCCCGGTCTGAAGCAGTTCTGGGTGTTCCTTGAGCACTTTGTTCTTCTGGCTTCTCCTTTACTTTCAGAGTGAGGGGCAGGGTCGTCAGCCACCCAGCAGGAGGTGGAGCCAGCATTGTGGAAGGCAGGCACAAACCTATTCAGGCCCAGGTGCTATCTCCTCCCACCACTCAAGTTGCAAATGCAGTCATTAAGCCTAGGGCTGACTCAGCCAGCCTCCTGGGGAATCCCCAGCCCCTGTCACTGTCACTCTCAAACCAGACAGTCAATACACAAACAGGCCAAGGCACACAGAAAGGTCAGACACGAGAACAGCAACTTTCTAAAAGTGCTATTCTTAAACACAGGATTTAAAAACAACCTTTCCTAAAAGATGTGTTATTAAATTCTGAGTTCAGGGATACCAGACTTTTATGTCCTATCTTGTTCCTATGGGAAGATATGCTGGTAGGCACTGTAGCCAGCATCCCCCATGTTAGCCTTTGGAGCAAGATAGCCTTACAATAGTGAAAAACGAAAATGGCTGTAATTCACTACCAGAGCATGTCACCTGCACCAGTACATGCTCTACCTTTCACATACACTGCACCCTGCCCAGGGGGGTACCTTGGACCTTCCATAGGGGTGACCAATGTGCACAAAAAGGGAAGGGCTAGGCCTGGTCAGTGGAGACACTGACCAGGAGGACATGGCAGTTCACAGACTGCACACAGGCACTTCGGTGGCAGGCCTGAGACACCATTTTAGGGCTACTCATGTGGGTGGCACAATCAGTGCTGCAGGCCCACTAGTAGCATTTGTCATCACCAGCCCTGGCACACCCAGTGCACTTTACTAGGGACTTCAAGGTGATACAAATATGCCAATCATGTATATCCAATCACAATAACAATTTACAGAGGGAGCACTTACACTCTGGCACTGATCAGCAGTGGCAGAGTGTCCAAAGCATCTAAACCAGCAAAAACGAAATCTAGCACAACAGAGCTCTGAATTGAGTGCAGTAGTTTTTTGAGTGATATCACAAAAAAGCTGAGCATATTCACGCTACTAGATTGAACATAAATCAAAGGGGAAGTAAAGGCATAGTGATTGGAGGCACAGCAGTGCCTAAAAAGTGACCAGGATCACTAAATTGCATTTTATTATTGTAGTGTATAGTATTTTTTTTCCAGTGTGCATTAAGGTACTTTTTTCTTTTTTTGAAAGTTAATTACTCAATTTGAAATGAATATATTGGGTTGTAGTGTGATCATTAAGCTCTAAGCTTGGCCCCTCACAATATTACCTCCCTGATGGATCTGTGACTAGTCGTATCGCTACCAATGAGATTCAAGTTTGCAAACCCATATTAGGATGGACCCTACTTTGTGGGTGAACACATAGTTCGAAGACAATTTAAATCATCATGTGGATGGAAGCTTGGTATCTTAAATTAATGCTAATAATGAAAACAGGCATATCTACAATGTATTATTTTATATTTTAATTCTAATGAATATTATATATTATGTGAAACGTGTATAATTGTTTGTTTGATGTGAATATTGAGAATGAAGGAGAAACAAACAAAATACTATAAACTTGATAACATTTGAAAAAAAGATTTCACACTAAAATACTTTGTTGAATAACCACTTTATTAGGTCGAGCGTGAGCCAGCGCGAAAGCTCTACTCTGCGAACATCTGTGGTATTTCATTACGGAGAGAAGCTTCACCCACTCCCCCGCCCTTATTTTTCATTGGCTTGTGTGTTTGTTCTTTGTAAATGGTATCTTCTGATTCATTATGAGGCTTGTTAGTCCCTGCTTATTACGTCCATGTCATCATTTGTAACCTCCCACGGCTACGGTCCCCTTTACTTGGTTGTTACACGGGGCGTGTATTATTTCCTTTAATCTTGCTATTCTAGCCACCTCCTCTTGGATTTTGGCTCACTTTCCTTGTCTGACTTTTGCTCTTTTGCTTAATCTGCATCAAGGTAGTGGAGGTGGATCATTGTCGGAGACCCGGAGGTCCCTCACTGTGCTCTCGGCTATCGGTCATGAGCGGAGCTGCCGTATGTGGCCATGGACTCCCGGGCTGGGCTGTAGCGGAGGGTAGCTGGGGGCAGCGCTGGGGGCTCTCCGGCTCCGGGAGGCATTCAGGCCCACAGGGCACAAAAGCAGCCGCCCGACCTTCCGACTTCAAGCCGCAGGCCATAACCATTGGTTCCCGCGGGGTGGGCTAGACCAGCCTGATGGAGTGCTTCACCGACGACACATACGAAGCCTGCAAGTCCATCATGGGTAGGAGCAGCTCTCAGCCCCGCTCATCGCAGACCGAGACCGTTATCTGACAAAGAAATGGTAGTCCTACCCGGCCTTCCCACTGTGGTGCATTAACATGGGGTAGATTTTGGAAACTTGCTGGTTTTATTTCTTACCCCTGAGCACTGTCAAAGGGTGCATTAAATTCAATTGAGATATGAAAATAAAAAGTCAGTGAGCGAATTGACGTAGCTAACAGACCTGCTGTTTCGGGCCATTCAGTACTTGAGGAGTATTTTAACAACAATGCAGCACGCTGCGTGTGGGCAGATGGCCCTCGAATTGGCATGTGTGCTGCCCTTGCACCGGGCTGCTAGTGCCTGCGCATGTCTGCTGGGTATAAAAAAAGTCTCACGGTGGCATGCATGCCCACTGAGCTCTCATTGCCCAGAGTTGGAAATGTCCCCTTAGAAAAGCTGCTACTAGCCTTTACGAGTTTTAGGGTTCAGCTTGACATCATCTCCACGGTGCTCTGAACAGTGATATTCAGAATAAGTAAATGTAATTCCTCGCCCCTGCGCCTTTGATCACACATCTCAACGTCCCGGGGACAGACTGTGTGTATATTTTGTCTTGCATGCTATTTTTAGCTTACCATGCTATGCAGAGCTTGGCTAGTAAAACCGAGCAAGGGACAATCTCCTGGTAAGTTGGAGGGCAAGCCAGGGAGGGCCCAGGGGGTTTCTTATGGGGACAGCTGTTTAAGGGCTCCAGTCCAGAGGGGAACCCGAAAGCACGGCACTAAAGTGTCATATAGAAATGAACATGATTTGCGGCTGCAAAGAAATAATGCTCTTGTGTACTGTGAGCGACCCAGAGATGCTGAAGACATTTTTATAGGAGGTTCTCGTCATTCCTGTGAAACTGGCTACGCTCACTCAGTACAATACAGGGCTCGTATTACTATTTCAGGGCTCCTTTTAAATTCCTGCGCAGCCTGGGCTGAACCAACACGTATTTATTTTCTGTGCGTTTTGAACACAACATTTTGAACGTTTATTGACAACACCGCCATACTAAGGCCCACTGGAATTATGCAATTGTGTGGCCGCTGCGATTTTCGCATAATTTGAGATGTGCTGCATTTGCCACATAATCCATCATCTGCTGCATAATCTGAAGATTTTAGCACAAAAAAAATTACTAGCGTAAACGGTTCAAATGTTATTAAAAACGTATCGGCTCGTGATATTGCGCAGTGGAAGGTGTTATGCAAAGGTTGCTTGGTCACCTTTTTTGTTTCTTATTGTTATATTTGGGTATTAAACTGGTACTAATGAGGTGCACCCAATTACCGGACAGTGTTAACAAGTGTAAAAGGTACAAAATAATGATGTAATACTGTTAAAAAATGTGACGCATTATGCAGCATAATTTGCCTTTTCTTGCCTCATAATTAGGCTTTCCTGTTTTCAGTCTCTATTTCCGGTAAATTCTGGTGGTGTTTTTCAGTGTTTTCCAGTGATTTCAATAACTCAAAAAACAGTGCTTTTCAGTGGTTACTCATTTTCACACCATAAAAACAACTGAAACCGTGTTTTACCGGTGTTTATGGAAAGCTTTGCTTTTATTATTGCTTGCTTTCTTCATTGATGCATGGCAAATAGACAATGTAAGTAAGTGTATATGAGGTTCAAATAAATTTTTACAAGTCAAACTTATTGTAGTACACCATACAATATTTCTTCAGTGACTCTTTGGTCATTCGCGCTCTCTTTCCTTCCCATGTAAACTTTTGTTTGTGAAAAGGCCCTCTCGACATTGGCACTTGAGACTAGCAACGCCAAAACAGCCAATACGCAATTTTCCAACTCTGGCCACTGACGTAGATTTCCATGCCAATACTGGTGCGCCTAAAGGTTGACATTCTCTGAGACAGGTTCTGCAACATATGCGTTGAACTGGATGCATATGCCCTCAGAGGAAAATTAAGCTGTAATTTTCAAAGTCTGGAGAAAATTCCCCTTTATGGAAGGGATCTAAGACTTGTGCAGAGTACCAAAGTGAAGCTTCATTGACTTCAAACGCCATGGTTGGTGACGGTACATTTCTATGCATCATTGCTAGCCATTTCTCATGCATTGTAAAATAAAATTTCCTGAATTGGTCCTCAAAACTTCTTTGCCTACCAACTGGCAAGCATTCTATCAGGAAACATGTCGCAGTGCCAAAGTCACTAAAAGTGTCGCCTAGCCTACTTTAGAGGAGTTGTTTCACATCCACACCAATTATGCTGAATCCTTTGTAGACAAGGGTGTTTTCAGGCTCCAGTTGTTTGATTATGTCCACTACAGCTGCCATCTTTACCTGTAAAAATCTAAGAATGCAGTCAAGTGGACCTTTTTTTCACCTTAGGTGAGTGGCTGTTGTTAGGAGCAGGCTCCAATAGATCTTTTTAGTTGGGTGTTCTTCATGTGGGCTAGCAAGTGGGCCTGCTCAAAAAGATAGGTGCCATGCAGAAAGGAATGTAGGGAGGAAGGGTTAGAGCTAGGATGAGTGGGGGTAGAACGCAATGAGTAGTAGTGATGTGAATCTGTACACGCAAAAAGTAAATTCCTGAGTGACATTGTTACAGTAGTTCCAAATAGGTAGGACAGGTGTATATGACGACTAGTTCCAGAGGTTAAAGTAGGGAGGATGTATTGGTAAGTACATCCCCAAGCTTTTTTAATTTCATCAAATCAGTAGTTATACTAGGTGTCAAAAAACAACTGTTCCTGCAACGTTAATGTTCACTTTCGGCTGCCTCCGTCTGAAAGGAAAACCAGGAACATTCCAGCATTTTCACGCTCTCTGCTGGACTTTGCCACAGTCTCAACAAGCAATGTACACATTCCCTAAATATTTTAAGGCCGTTTTTGATAAAGTGAACCACCTTCTGAGTATCATGGGGTCTTGAACAGTTAGAACACCAGCTCCTTCCTAAGGGTGTGACAGGCCAGTGGGGTAACACAAAACGATGGGTCTCCCTGCATAAAATAATCCACACCCGCTAGTCTCCAAAATTTCACAAATATTAAATAGCATTGACCGGGATGGAGGCGTCCTGATAGCCTGAAGGGCTGAGGTGTACAGGAGCCTGGTAAAAATGATACACAAAACAACACTCACCTCTCAATGGACTCTGCAGGAGGCTGCAGAGAAATGGAACTGCGTCCACAAATGTTCCTATGGATTCTGGAATAATGTTGGCGCACCTGAGACCTGTCCCCGTAAGGTTCACATTACTTCAAGACAGGTGCTCTACCCCGGAGAGTCAGAGTAGATACGTCCCTGGCCAGACACGTTCTAGTCGAGGACCAGAAGTCCTTAGAGAACCATGTGTCATTCGTAGGCATTTTTTATCCTGCCTCTGACAACCTCTCCAGTACACCGAAGCCACCCCCAAAACCCCCCCTTTTCTTTCTCATTTTATTTCACTGCTCATCCTTTATTTTTCCTCCAGTTCTTTCTTTACTATTAATAGCCATCTGTTTCTATCATCCTTTCTTACATTTCTCTCATGCTCATTTTTTCAGTTTCCCCTGCTCTCTGGGTTGTCTCACATGTTCATCAGATCTTTCTTTCTATTTTCTCCTTTGCTCTGCAGATTAGGCAACGACCCACATCCCGCTCCCATAGTATTCCTTGTCATTAATTAGCCTTTCGTTTTGTGGAAATTGTTATTGTTACACAGTTCAGAAGTACACTAGTTCAAGTGGCAGCTCTCGCTTAAGCTGATTGATTGAGGCGTTCACTACAATACCATTAAGACAACGCCCGTTATTTCTGCATTTATTTACATGTACTCCATCTCCTTGGAGATGTGTTGTTTTTTTGCATTGTTGCTTCCTGTAATCTGTACAATCTTCAGCATTTCTAAAGACATGTTTACACACGGTCAGTAATGTAGGCAAAGGTAGTTCTCAAACTTAGGAGCTTATTATGATCGCGGACGGACTTGAGTCCGTCTGCGACCATCGAGGAGGAGGGAACCTCCGCATGGCCTGCGGAGTTCCCTCCTTTCCAATTAGGATGTGACCGCCACCCTGGCGGTCACATCCTCTATTTTTAACATTGCGGCGGGTGCGGCTTCAAGCTGCACCCGCCGCAATGTTAAAAATGCATACATTGCATTTGTATGCAGAAAGCGGCAAGCACCGCGCGGTGCCTGCCGATTACTGCATACAAATGCAGGGGGGTACCATAGGTACCCCCAATGTGCACCCCCTAGCCCCCTTTCACCCAGGGGGCCCGCAACGGGCCCCCGCAGTGAAGCTCCGTATGCTTTTCCACGGCGGAAAACCCGCCGTGGAAAAGCATGTCTTTTTGGGCATCCTAATATGGCTGGCGGTGTCTGAGAGACACCGCCACCATATTAGGTCTTTTCCGCCGCGGTTGTAAGCCAACCGCGGCGGAAAAGCTACGGACAGAAACCAGGACCCACCAGCCATCCTAATGTGGCAGTGGGTCTTTGGTGGGTCCGCTGCGTTTTTTCCGCATCCTCCGGGCCGGCGGTGGCTTCCGCAATCCTAATCTGCCCCCTAATACGGTGCGCCTTAGATGGAATGTGTTAAGGAAACAGACAAGAAAGTTAGAACTGCCATGACCTTGAAATAACATTAGTCATTTCTTCAGAACTACAAAATGAATTCCTAGTAAAAGAGACACCCCTTTCATCTACGGGTCCAGCTCCACCATCCTCTCATTCTTATCACCAAGCATTCCCTCAATGCAAATATTACATAGCACTTAACAGTAGGAAACATTGCAAAACTAACAACACAGCAGCTGGTCAAGACATCATCTCACCAAGAGCCATACCCGTGTCAGCAGAACCCACCAGATGCACCCACACCAACCTTCTTCATTTGGAGTGTTAATTCACTCTACAGACTTTCACATGGGCTCGGAACCCATAATATAGCTTAAAAATATTCAGAACTTGCTCGTTTTCATAACAGTGAGCCCCATTATGAAGTTTAGAGACTGAACAAGAAAGCCTGTATATAATACTATCACAGAGGAGCAGCGCCCTGATATTCTTGAAGGATTGATTTACATTATTGAGAAATAAGATGCAGAGCTGGACCTTGGTTTCAAAACATTTAACACAAAGATGTTAAGCATAGAAAAAGTGGTCATCAGCAAAACATGTGTCAGATAAAAAACCACTAATTAATAAAGAAGTGTGACGCATAATACTTCAAGCAGGAGACCACATGCTCAGGAATATAAGAACAGGAAAGCATACAAATGATAGGAATCTCTTCAATTGTTGAAAACTATTGAGTATTTCCTTCTCTGAATTGATTGTATTTTTAATCTGACGCACTGGTAGGTAGCTGCGGGGACGTACCTGGCAGTAGTGAATAGCAGTGGCACCGTGGCCTACTGTGTTGAAACTATAGTTGCTTTTACTTCCAAAGTAGGTGCTACAGAGGGAATTTTTTCTTAGCTTGCATTAGTGCCAATGGTACACTTTATGTGACTCCCGTTCCGAGCTGCTTCCTTCTCTGGCCTAAATTGCTGTTGGTTTGGAATACTTTGGCTCCATCAAGTGGCCAAGTGGTGCAATAACTATGAAAAGCAGTGACACTCGGTTTAAACCAGGTCAGCTGATTTTCATCCAGTAGGGTACTGTCCTGACAGCATACTCATAATTTACTCAACCCTGCCACCTAATTTGGCCCTCTCCTGCCGCCTAATTCCAGTGGCCCAGGCCATACCTTAAGTGGACAAGAGGTGCACTTTTCAGGAGGGCAAGCACCCATTAAAGGCACAAACTGGCCCAACCACTTGTCGAACGTGCATAGATACTAAGGATAACGCAAACATGTAATAAGGAGGGACACTTTAACACAACTAACTCTTTCAGATTGCTCACGCGACGTTATCACATGGGCACCTTCCGCATCTAGGAATGTGCATAGATTGTATTATGCGAGCAGGTTCTCATTTAGACCCTCAATATTGTACTGTGCTTAGATCAGGTATTCCCTTTCTTGTCCAGTGGCCATGCCCTCATGCAGTCTTTTTATCCAACCCAGCAGTATTTCACTGTTAGTCTTAGCGCTGGACATGCATGCGCCATTTTATCACACCGTGGGGCTTATTTACATCCCCTTGGGCCACCGGTATGCCACTCTTAGGGCCTAATTACGACTCTGGCCCTCTGAGGACCTCAAGACTCGTGGTGGCGCAAAGGTGGCCGTTTTGCGACTGCCACATCATGACCCTAGAGGTTTTGCCTGCGTGGGACCGCTGACTGCCAGGGAACCGCTGTTCCATGGTGGTTGCGCAGTGGTCAAGAGGCATCTATATGATTGGCGAGACCACTGCAGTCCAGCCTAGCATATTACAAATTTCATCTCTGCTACTGATTTCATGGAGGTCTTTCCTTCATGAAAACAGTGGTGGAGATGAAAGAAAGATTGTGCTCATGCCTTGTGAATGCACGCGGGGGGCACAACATGTGCCCTCCTGTGAGCATGCACAGAAGTTCCAGTATGTCATGGACTTTCGAGTTAATGTCATGGTAGAACTTCCTTTGACATTCCTGTTGCAGTGCCTATTTTAAAGGATCGCCCGCCAATGGAAAAAAAAGTAATTATTTGGCAGGTGATTCTCACGCTGGTTTGGCAGTGCGGTGGAGGGGAGGTCACGCTGCACTCCGCCAAATTCATAATCTGGCCCTAAATATATGAAAAAGTTAAATGAAATATGTCTTGCATTTACAAGAGTTTGAGCTATTGGCATTGTAAATGACAATGCCTTTAAATTATTTGCTAATTATCAAAACAGATAAATAAAAGGCATTGTCATTTAAAATGGCAATAGCTTAAACTCTCTCAAATGCACGACTTGTTGCATTGCAAATGCTTGTTGTTATACAGAAAGCACATTTACAGATGTTACCTAGAAGCATAGCTAGACCAAGTAAGATGCATAAGCAAATGAAATAATATGCACTATGAATAAAGAAAATCAACTCCCAATACATAAGAGGGATGCTTATAACGAGAAAATCATTGACAAATTCCTCATATTGATATATTTTAAAAGAGTGCGTTAGATAAAAGAAAAGGTGACATAATAGCAAACAAAGGAATAAGAAGGAGTTGGAACAGAACATCCTCACTAATACCTTCATTGTTTCACATTGTGGCATGGCTATTACTCATTCGCTGATGACCACAATGTTTTGCAATAGAACACACCGGTGGAGACAACTGAGGTGGCGATGAAGGCCGCATGCCCTCCAAGACACCAGTGAGATGACTGAAGGCTGCAGTTCTGTATCTGGCTAAGGTTTGCTGAGAGTCAACTACTGTTGCAATGTTTTTATCAAGAACAGTAAACAACAAGGAGGGACAGGGGGGGACAATATTTAGAGGGGTCCAGTGTGCGCGTCCTATCAAACACTATTCAAAACAGATGCACAAAGTTCCCCAAGGGGGTAGTATTGGTATAGAGGAGTGGTTTTCTTTCCACTCTCCAGGTGTGGTTGTATGTGGAAGTCAGGGGCAAGTGTCCCTTGTCGGAATTAGGGAAACCTCACACAACAGGTTGGTTTTACGGCTACTGTCATATCACCAACCGATTGTTTTGTGTCATCATCGGCTTCCTGCTCCTGCGTCAAGCCGGCGCTGCAATGCCTGAAGGGTAGCACAGGGTGCTACACTTTTGTGGAGATCTTTTATTCCTGGCCGTTGATCGAGTGTGTGTGAGGGGCCCAAGTGATAAAGTAGTGAGCGTGGAGTGTAGTGAATTTTAAAAAAGGTTAGTATAGTCTACTCTGGGCATTTTATTCCTGTAGCTAACTACCTTGTTAAAAAGGAGAGGGGTATGGGGATTCAACCAGGCTATGTGTGGGAGACCCGTTCAACCCTCATTAGTGATCAGGTCAACATGTTTCATGCCATCACGGCAATTCGTCAGGACCTAAAGTGCTCATAAACTTGAAAAAGAGCCCAAGGTGGGCTGGGGAGTTTAACGAATACAACCTGAGGGGTCAGGAACTGGAACAGGAGGAGTTCCTGTGTCGTTGTCCGACCTATGGGAAGATGGGAGAAAAACGTATAGTAATGACTTTATCAAGAACACTCATAATATCAAGTCTTCTTGAAATGGATATATTGTTCTATATTTTGTAGGCTGACATTGTGATTCATATTTGGGTCTTGCACTTTAAAATGTTCCTCTTAATGGCCAGCACTGTGGGTATATGGTTCCCCAATGGATGCTTAGCATCTCACAATTATTGCGGTCAAAATAAAGCTGTGCCCATGACAATGTTTGGGATCCTACCTAAAATAGACTTGATCCCTTAGCAATATAATGGCTTACTTTAATTTAACTCTTCATTGTCACGCATACACACATCATGAGACTCCTCCTGAGCCCTGGGGGCACCAATTTGTAGGATGCCACCCCCAGCCTCCGGGTCTCAGGGAAAATACATCCAACTAGGTTGGCAAGACATACAGTTACTTTGGGTCATAAAGAAATCTATCGTTTTCACAAGCCTAATTTTGACAATTATTTAGTTTTTAATATTAAGTGATTGATCATAGATAAGCATGTATATATTTATGGATACATTTATTAGAGCGACAAAACAGTCCCACATAGACCAACATTGAATTCGGTGAGTAGGGTGTACAGGTGTGATAGGTTAGTATCAAAAACTAAACGAGACATACTATGCTATAGCGTACAGTGAACAGGAATGGTAACTTCTGTTAGCCATGCTCCATTCAAGCGTGTGTATGTCAGATCTGAGTACAGTCTTGAACTTGAGAAGTGAAAAGTCTGACTTATTTCAGTAGGGAGTAAGGTCCAAAGGAGGAGCCCCAGAAAGTTGTAGGACGCAAGCTTTGTGGCAAAAATAAGTTTGGTAAAAGATGGAAGATTTTTTTACTCTAGATCATGTTGGTCCTTAAACTTGTTAGGCTAGGTTCGCTAGAACATTTACCACTCTCAGCACGGTTCCATATCTGTGGTGTCTGGAAGGGCATTTAATATTCAAAGCAAGAGAGCTACATTCCTATGTTCAACATTTAATCTTAGAGTAGGTCAGGGGTCTCCAACGTTTTCTGTAATAGGAGCTTCCAATGCTCAAAGAAAATCATCCCGAGCTACTGGTAGAATTTGTTTTTAATAGCGACTACAGCAGACGAGATTGCCCTGGGCCACCATATGCAAGCTTACTGGCAGTGACCTCCTCAGTGCAGCAAGCCAGGTTACTTGTAGAAATGTAAAAAAAAAGGCTTTTCCAATTTGGAATGCCTCTTCATGGGTAATACATTGCAGCCATGGCTGCTATGCGTCTGCACCAAGGTATTAATATTAGCAATAACACTCTTCAGCGCCATATGATTTATTTCTAAAAAAATTGGCTTTAAATATATTTCGAAAATCAGTTGTTTTTATACAAACATCAGCTTGGGCGTGCTGGAAAAAACACACATTTACATCCCCGATACTCACAATTTTGGAGTACATGTATTAATGCAAGCTAGCCACAGCTTCTTATTTAGAAGGATGAGCTGCACACAGGAGAGATACTTACAGGTATCCAGAGAACTGCCAGTGGCGCACGAGCTACTTATTAGAGAAGCCTGCCAAGAGGATTTCAATGTGACCACTCATGTGATTGGGCTCTCGAGGATCCAGACCCTACAACCTGTAAGGTTTGTCTGTACCATGAAGCATCAACCATAGTTCAACTAGCTCCTCGAGATAGGTTTGCCTTAGTAGACGCCTGGTGGCACATTTATGCCTGCTGACTTTTATGCTAACTGTTTTACTTCGGTCAGAGCTCACTTTTACCAGGCCAGATTGGGTTACTTTGTTTTAGCCAAAGTGTGTCAGACCACAAAGGTGGCCGTCCATGTTGCAGCTTTCAAGAGAATATTTACATATTGCTCATAGCAGAGGCGCAAGTAGAGCCAAATTTCGGGGGGGGGGGGGGGATGGGGGGGCTAAGAAAAAAATTCAGGGGGGGGCTGAACCTTTAATCAGTAGGCAGAGTGGAGCTGCAGGGGCTCTTAGAAGGGGTGAAAAAACTGCAAGGCCTAATTAACATTCAAATGGTCTTTTTAAGACTTGTAAAACGTTCGGGTGCGGCTCTGTGTGTGCCCGGGATCTGTCTCATCCCGGGCTGCCCGGTGAGTCCAATGGGTGTTGCGTGCCTGGCTCATAGTGAGATAAGAGCTGCGCCCTTTCACAGCTGGGCGTACACGGGTCGGTATAAAACCCGCCGTCATGAAACGGAGACAGACTCTGACAGCAGCGCAGGTAGAGTCCTTGTCTAGTTCTACAGGTGAAGAAGCCATGAGGCTGTTACTTTTCCTTTTTGTGTTTCCCCTCAGCGAGGTGCGCAGCCAGTTCCCCAAGGCGTGTGCCACTCCGGAGGTCATTGATAGTAAGACATGCTGTCCAATGTGGAAGGACTACAGCAGTTGTGGAGAAAAGTCAGGGAGGGGCAGGTGCGAGAAGTTAGCTTCGGATTTGCACAAACCGCAGGTCGATGATGACCGGTTCCATTGGCCTTTAGATTATTTCATTATGCTTTGTACATGCGAACCACAATACTCCGGGTTTGACTGTGGTCGGTGCGCGCCTGGCTACCGAGGGGATAACTGTGATAGACTCAAGAATGTCACTAGGAGGGCGTGGCCAACTGCCGAGCATGGCGGCAGCTTAACCAGGGAGCTCCGCGAGGCATTCCGGCCCGCATAAAAATCCGAATGCCCATCCGACCAACAACCTGCCTGAAGGGGTGAAATCGGCCCCGGGGACCAGAGCGACGCAGAAAGAATCGCTTCCAGCGGCAATCCGGCACCGAGAAGTGCCCCGTCCGTCGATGGGGAGGAGCGGCCTGTAGAGACTCGGAAGCACCGGCCCTGGGTGCGGAGACGAGCCGACCGGAAGTGCACCTCACCCGGCCGGGGAAAAACGGAAATAGCCGGCGACCGGTCCGCCCTGAATACCAGTGAGCTCAGCCTCGGCGCCCATACGGCACTACACCTGAGAGCGCACTTCGCCCAAGACGCCGATTGCAGCAAGGTCAGTGGGGGACCCACACATCATCGGGGAAGCACCCCAACGAAAGCAGCGCGAGCAGGCAGACGGCGCCTACATCGGCGAGCCCTCCCCCCACATCACTAAAAATCGCCCCGGACTGCCACTGACCAAGGGGGCTGCCCACACTATCGAAGCACCAGCCTCCGGAGGTGCATTGCGACCGCCATAAACATCGGTGCGCTCCACGTGCAGGAGTGGCAGTACACGGAGTCAAAGACCTCCGAGCAGAGCAAGGACAGTCCCTATACTGCTTTTAAAGGCAGCAGCAGACTAGCCGCACTACGGGCTGAAGCGAGCCTGAATCCTGCTCTCCCAACCGGCTGCATTGACGCTCTACAGCGGGGGAAGGTCTGCATAGACGCGGGCAGCGCCAGTAGGACATCATGGCGGGCAAGAACACGAGGAGCACGTCGGCAACGCAATCGAAGCTGGACAAATTTGCCTACACCCACACCGGTCATTCGCAGGGGCCTGGTCGGCACTCAGCCGGAGCCACATCTGACGCCAATGGGACTGGGAAAGTCACCCTGGAGGCCATCATGAGAACCCTCACAGACGTACAGGCCACAGTCGGTACAATCTCCACGGAGGTGACCCTGCTTCGTGCAGACTTCAAGAAGATATCGGAGAGGGTGGCACAAGTAGAGGTGGTCACGAAATCTCTTATTGAGGACACCTCGGACCTGCAGGTGGCAATGGAACGACTCGAAAAGACCACCAAACAACTTCAGGAAAAGCTGGACGACCAGGAAGGACGCTCCAGAAGGAACAACGTCCGTATTTTGGGCCTTCCGGAATCGGAGGGGAAGGGGGCCATGGACCTGTATATAGAGGACCTTATCAAGACCAAATTGCAGCCTAAAGGGCTATCAGCCTTCTTCTCCGTTGAAAGGGCACACCGAGTCCCCGGAGGTACACCACAACCAGGGGCCACACCACGACCAGTACTGGCCAGACTCTTCAACTTTCGGGATAGAGACGCCATTTTGCAAGCGGCCAGGGTGGCCCCGCCAGTGAAGATACAAAACTCCACGCTGGCGTTCTTCCCGGACTACACTGCCGAGGTGGCCAGGCGGCGAAAATCCTTCAATGCAGTAAAAAAGACTCTGAGGGACAGGGAATTACCCTACTCGATGCTGTTCCCCGCTAAACTGCGGATTGTGGCCGAGGGAAGGACGTGGTTCTTTGACAATCCCGAGGTAGCGCGAGAATGGCTGGACGGCTGGAGACCGGCGGGCAAACCACAACGCCCGCGCAAAGACCGCCAAGATCACCGTAAGGAGAAAACACCGGAGCATCGCACGCCCAGCCCGACCACTGAACAGGGAGCCGCCGGGGGACTGGACTCCGATCTTGAAAGGGATCCCTTTGACTCGGGACAGCCTAACAGGGGATGATGGAGCACGCTGGAAGCATCAAGCACTGATCACTACACTTGGGACCTTGGGCCGATGGAACCGAGTAGGGCGGGTTCAGGCCGGTGCCTGTAGGGGACTCACCAACCCCACAAGCAAGTAAGACTAGATAGGGGGGGGAATCAAGCACTCTGCCAAGTTGGGGATGCGGGCGGGGATTCGTCCGTGGTGCAGGGGAGCAGGGAGGGGGGGATGGGTTGGGGGTTTTGAAGTTCGAGTTACAGTTAAGTTACACGGTCACTGTCATCACTATTGCGATCTCACGGAGCATACAGACCCCACACACTATGGGGGGCGTGCACCTCCTCCACACTCTGGTATCATTCTCCTCCTGACAATGGAGACCTTGATTGAATCATACTCATGGCACAACATAATCAGGCTACGCCAGCGATGGGTACCCAGGCGACGACTATAACGCCCCCACTGAAGCTCCTTACTTGGAATGTTAGAGGGTTGGGAGACAAAATAAAACGGGGTTTGGTGCTGCAAACAATTAAGCGCGCTAAGTCCGACCTGGTGCTGCTACAGGAATCACATTTAGCGGGAACCACCTGTAAGGCCCTGAATAGGCGTGGTTACACCATGGCGGTGCATTCCGAGTTCACCTCGGGCTCCAGAGGCACGGGGATTCTCCTCAAAAACAGCTCCCCCTTCCTGGTCACTGGCCACAAGACGGATGACCAAGGCAGGTTTGCAGCACTCTCAGGCCAGTGGGAGGGTAGGGCCTTGAATGTGGTATCAGTCTATATCCCCCCCGCGCTCCACGCTACGGCCCTCCCGGCACTTAGCCGATTCCTTATTGATCTTCCGGAGGGAGATGTGATCATGGGGGGGGATTTCAATGCCATAGCGGACCCTCTCCTGGACACCTATCCCCAGCGAGCCCGCCAGAGAGGAGCCGCCACGCTCCAGGGCTTTCTGTCTGCTATGGGCCTCATGGATGTCTGGCGTAGCCTGAACCCAACAGAGCAGAGCTACACACACTTCTCCGCACCACACAACACCCTCTCCCGAATCGACTACTTTTTCACTCTGGGGGTGGGACTGAGCTTGGTGGACAGTGTTGACATTATGCCACGGGGCATTTCGGATCATTCCCCGGTTGCACTACACATTTCCACTAAGGAGAATAGGCGGGGTAGGATATACCCGATATATCCCACTTATCTGCAGGTCCCTGGCATAAAAAAGAAGCTTAAGTCGGCAACCACACACTACTTCGAAGAGAATACTGGGTCGGTGGCCTCGCCCTCGATTCTGTGGGAGGCATATAAGACGGTCCTCCGGGGGGCATCCATATCTGCCATTACTGGGCATAAGAGGGAATCCAGGACTACACTGGCCACGCTAGAGGCGGCCTTACACACGGCAAACACTGCGCATATGTCAGACCCCAATCCGGAGACACTGCATGCACTACAGCTTCGCCAGCAGCAACATCAGGCACACCTTACAGTGATCACAAAGGGACACCTCGCGAACACAGCACACAGGATCTATGACGTGGGCGACAAGGCAGGAAAGATGCTGGCGTGGCTGGATAAGCGGGGGGGCAGCAACAAAGGGATCCACGGGCTCTATGACTCGAGTGGCACGCTGCGAACTCACCCGGAGCACATAGTCCAGACTCTAGCCTGTCACTTCCAGAACATTTACACGCCGACGAGGCAAGTCACTGAGCGAGAGGCTCTGGACACGCTCCGCGACATCCAGGTCCCGGTACTCTCACCAGAGGCACAGCAGGAACTGGACGCAGACCTGACTGTTGGGGAGATCCAATTGGCAATACAGGCGCTGCAATCCGGCAAGGCCCTAGGCCCGAATGGGATCCCGGTGGAGTGGTACAAGGCAATGGACTCGGTCCTGGCCAAGCCACTCCTTGACATGTTTAAAGACAGCCTACAGAAGTCACTGCTCCCACTAGATCAGCGCACGGCCACCATTGTGGCCATCCCGAAACCATCCAAACCACCAACCGATTGCGCCTCATACCGACCCATCTCACTGCTTAATGCAGAAGCGAAGGTCCTGGCGAAACTTCTGGCCAGCCGCCTCACCAAACATCTCGCTACACTGATACACCCGGACCAATCGGGCTTTATGCCACATAGGAGCACGGCACTTAATCTACGCAGGGTGCACGGGGTGCTGGCAAGGGCGCATCTCCTTCAGGAACAGACAGCGATACTCTCATTAGATGCTAAAATGGCGTTTGATTTGGTCGAGTGGGAATACCTTTTTGCTGTGCTGACCCGCATGGGCTTCGGGCCCCTATATGTGGCATGGGTGCGATTACTCTACGCCCGGCCGATGGCGCAGGTAGTAGCGAACGGACATCTGTCCTCCACCTTTCCACTAGGTAGGGGAACGAGGCAGGGGTGCCCACTGTCACCCCTGTTGTTTGCAATAGTGCTAGAGCCACTGGCGATCCTGCTACGAGCGACGCCGTTGTTTAGAGGAATCGAGTGGGGCGATGGATGGGAGGACAGGGTCTCCCTCTACGCTGACGACATGTTGGTGTACATGACAGACCCGGATAGCGGGGTACCAGCCCTCCTAGAACTCTGCGACGAACATGGTAAAGCATCCGGATACACCCTAAACTTGAACAAGACGGTGCTCTATGTGCTAACCGGACAAGCCCCGATATTGCCGGCGACCTGCCCTCTCACAGTGACCACCTCTTCTTTCAAATATCTAGGTATTTATGTGACGAGAGAGGCAAAACGGTTTTACGTCGAAAATTTGCAACCGCCTCTGCAGAGGCTGCGTACAGATGTCCAGTATTGGGCTACGCTGCCGCTGACCCTCTTAGGGCGAGCAGCTCTCTATAAAATGATGGCTCTTCCGAGGTTTCTGTATGTATTGGAGAACTCTCCACATGTGGTTAGCCCGCAATATTTCCGGCGAGTGGCAGCGCTGGTCTCCAGCCTGCTGTGGGATAACGGGCCGGCACGTATAGCGCAGACGAAACTAGTGAAGAGTTGGTACGAGGGAGGTATTGCACTGCCGGATCTCCAACTATATTATTGGGCAGCGCAGCTGAAAATAATTAATCAATGGATTCATGCATCCAGAAATGATCCCGCATACAAAGCAGACTGGGTGCAACTAGGGACAACTGGCATGTTAGCTGTACTGTACGACCGCCAGAGGGTGAAGACCCTGCTGGGCCCAACACTCCACACAGCGACACTCTGGCACACGGCGCAGTCACGCCTGGGGTGGACAGGGAAAATCACTAAGATGACACCCCTTTGGGACACCAAGGCACTGGGCGCACTTAGGGCCTGTAAAGGCTTTGAGAGATGGGATGACATAGGCATCTCAGTGGTCGGAGACCTCTGGGACAAGGGCACGGTTGTTCCCCTCCAGCACCTCCAGCAGCAATACAGCCTCGGGCCCACTGAAACATTTCGCTATGTTCAGATTAGACATGCACTATTGCGCGCTATCCCACCAGACACGACACTCCCAGAGTCCTCACCCCTTGAGGATAGGCTGCTCACCGAATACATGGAACAAAAGGCGACCTCACTCACATACAAGAAATTAATTAACAACACACCTGATCCCACACTCAAGCTTAAGGAGAAATGGGTAGCTGAGCTAGATGACATGGACGAAACGGAATGGAATGAAGCGTTAGCCTCCCCGAGGGAGGTGGGTATATCAGCTAGGTTCCGCCTGATACAGCTCAAGGTGCTCCACCGCACCTACTACACTCGCACACTGCTGCACAGGATACATAGGGCGCAGCACCCATACTGCCTGCGGGGTTGCGGGGAGGAGGGAACTCTCCTTCACACGCTATGGGAATGTCCACGCATAAGGGAACTCTGGCGCCAAATTATGCGCACCGTCTCTCAAGCCATGAAAGTGTCTGTCCTGCCGGAACCTCGCAGGTGCCTACTGAACATTTGGGAGCCTACGGACCTGAACAGATACGAACAAGTGTGGGTCACCCTTGCAATGACAGTGGCCAAACGAGACATTGCACAAAGGTGGGGGGCTCCGGAGTTACCTACGGTGGCGGGGTGGGTGAGAAATATGGACCTTCTCATGATCAAGGAAAGGGCAGTGTATGTGATAAGAGCCTGCCCACGTAAGTGGAACCGGGTATGGCTGAAGTGGAACGCTTATAGAGGTGACCCATGTGAGGCTTTGCCAGAGGGTGAAGACTCCGATTCGGAGGAGGAAGAAGACTAGTGGCGAGCGAGAAATACTGTGAACGAGGGAGGGACCAGGGGGAATGTTGCACGCACTAACGCTATACGCGAATTGCTGATTGTTAACCTGTGAGATGGTAAAGCAGAACGTACGCAGACTCTGATATGGTGATGACGACTGTTTTGGTTTTAGGAATAGAGTTCGTTATTCTTGTATGTACCCACTCATGCACTGTAAGAGAAATAATAACCTTCTGCCGTGGAACTGTATAGGTGGGAAGGGAATTAGAAGAAGGGGAGAAACTGGGCGTGAGGTGACTTATATCTATCTGTTAAACCTTTGTCCATCCAGCCCTGCGTGAAATCGGCAACTGTTATTGTAATCTATGTTGCATGCTATCCCCACCCGGGGGAGCTACCTGCAGTTAAGTTACGACACTTGCAAATGATGTACTGCTATTTCTTCTAATTTCCTGACAATAAAGAATTTTGAAAAAAAAAAAAGAATGTCACTAGGAAGGACATTCGCGACTTCACTAATATTGAGAGAATGACGTTTTTTGGCTATCTCAGCCTCTTGAAGCACACAGAGAGCGAAGACTATGTTATCCTCACGAGTGGAGACCGGCACGACAGAGACACATACACCTTTGAGACTGCCTTTGTTTATGACATCTTCACGTGGATGCACTATTATGCCTCAGCACAGCTGCTGATAAATAACACGGTGTATGGCACTACCAACTTCAACCACAGAGGCCCTGCTTTCCCCGTCTGGCACCGCATGTTTCTTCTGCTGTTGGAGAATGAAATCCAAAGATTCACAGGAGATGAAGATTTTGGGCTGCCCTACTACGACTGGAGCAGAGATGACAATTGTACCATCTGTACCAACAAGATCATGGGAGAAAATTTGCCTTCAGCCCTCCTCAGTCCCAACTCCTACTTTGGAGACTGGAAGGTATGTATTGAATGTATATCTGATAAAATACCTTCTTCATCTAGATTTAGATACTTTATGTCAGTAAACCAGACTTTAAGGGAGAGAGGGGAAAGGAGAGAGGGTGTGCAGGGGAGGTGAGGCTGCCCTGAACATGACCTGGTGTGACCAGAAGGTATTAAATGACATGTGGGGCAGTATGTCAATGATCGATGTAATAGGAGGCAGATGTACTGTTAAATATCCTGTAATGCTGGGGCGTAACCATCAACGGTACAGCATGTACAGTGGTACAGTAAGTCAGGGGTGCGAGGGACGCATTGTACCCCAAGGGGAGATGAAACACTGCCGGGGCAGGTTTTTTTGGGGGGTGGGGCGGGGGGGCGGGGGGGGGGGGGTAGGGAGAACAATAACATTATAATAACCAGCGACGAGGTGGTGGGAAGGAAACAAAGTAACACGTAAGTAGTGAATCTGTAATAACGCAATACGTGAAAGTGTATTATGGATGCAGTCAAAGAAGGCTGGGATCCGGAAAAGTATATGAAAGACCGAGTCAAGCAAGAAGTGGGGAACATAAAGAACAACAAAAGTAATGTAAAAAAGGATACATGAAAATTAAAGTGTAAAGTAAACGGGCAATAACGGAAACAAGATACAACTCAGTACATGGGCGACACTTGCACTCACAGGCATGGTTTGAAAATAAAGAACACATTGCTCCCACAAGAGAAATATTAGATGAACACAAGTACTTGGGGGATGCCCCAGGGGAGGATTACACGGACCACAACAAAAAGTGACACCGGTAAGTGCACATAATATAGAAGCAGGTAAATGAGAGTGACACAGAAGGCAAGCAATGGTAAGTAATGAGCAGACTGTAATCCCACTGTATGTAAATAAAATGTATTGAAAAGACAGCATATGCTCTGTCTAGGTGAGATCTAAAAAGCACTTAGGACTGTTGAGTAGAAACTAAGAAGACAAGAAAACAAATAAGCAGGATGGACTACTGCAGCTGTGATGTGCCAAGGAAATGGGAAAGCTGCATGAGCTTCAGGGATTCTTTCTGAATTGAAAGAATACGCTGTATGTTACTTGAGTGGATACAACCATGGTGTCTGAAAGATGCTGGTGCTATATGGGTACAAGGTGAAAGTAGAAATAATGTGGTGTCAAGCAAAGTTAACTGAGAATAATCATAGTTTTTCTTTACACTTTAACAAAATGTATGGGTTCGAAACGACTATGTATAATATGGCACAACCCACACTCTGGAATTATAGTTTAGGGTTACCAGCAATATGAATTCCATGGAATTGTGCCCCTTAATAACTTTGCATCTGTTTGACAAATTTTCGGCAAACTTTCCAGACAGAGGGGCAGATGTAGGTATCCAAATACCGGTCGGTAACGGCCGAAAATACCGATTTTCGCCCATTACCGACCGGTATTTGGATACTGAGATGCAGGGCATCTCAAAATACAGATTCCGTAATTTTACAGAATCAGTAAATTTACTGATTCGGTAAATTTACAGATTTGGTAAAATTACCGAATCTGTATTTTGAGATGTAAAACAATATAAAACAATAGGGAATTATGGGCCCGATCCTTGCACGCCTTTTTAATGCCACTCTACACAAGGGCCTACTCCCTTCGTGGTGCCAATCTTTGATAGTACCCATATTTAAAAAGGGCGACCGAGATAGCTGTCAGTGTTATCGTCCAATATCACTCCTGGACTCTACTCTCAAGATTCTCGGAAGAGTAATTTAAAACAGACTTCAAACATGGGCGGATGAGAATAAAATAATAAGCGATTTACAGTACGGCTTCAGGAAAGGGCTTGGAACAATCGAACAATGCTTGAATTTGCACATTTTAACTGAAAAATATACCAAAGCCAAGGAGGGTCGAATGTTATTAACGTTTGTAGATCTCACCTCTGCATTCGACTGTGTCTCGCACAGTAAACTTTGGCTGGTTATGGGTAACATGGGGGTAGACATTTCTATTATAAACCTCCTTCGGGAACTCTATGCAGGAGCATCCACCAAAGTTAGATTTGGGGAAAATGGTGAATGTACCGAATCTTTTGGAATCAGAAGGGGTGTACGCCAAGGCTGCGTCCTGGCTCCGTTTCTTTTTACACTCTACATCAATGAAGTGGAGAATATACTATCGACCGAGTGCAGGGACATGCCAATGGTGGGGGAAAGACCAATACCAACTCTGCTGTACGCGGATGACGCTGTCCTGATGGCCAGAACACCGCAGGCCATGCAAAGGCTGGTTACTTCCTTTTCTGAATTCATGATAAGGCTAGATCTGAGAATTAATTGCTCTAAGACCTTCACCATGTATTGTGGATCGGGTGCACAAAAAAAGAGAAAGGCAGTTTATATTGGTACTACCCCAGTTGACGTCACCCCAACGTTTTGTTACTTAGGAGTTTTAATTGATTGTACGGGCCTATGGAACACCACTATTAATACTAGGAAATTATTGTACTGCAAATCAATCATGGCCTTAAAGAATTTTAGCCGTAAAATAGGGAGGAAACCAATCAAGGAAATGTTAACTGTATACAAAGCTACTTGTGTTGCGATTGTAACATACGGCGCAGGTCTGTGGGGACACGCCAATGTGAACTCTCTGCAGGTGGTCGAAAATCTTTTTATGAAATATCTTCTAGCCGTCCCGCAGAGTGTTTCTACATATGTCTGTCATGTGGATTTTGGGGAGTCTTATCTGGAAGATACTGTAAAGACAGCCCCAGTCCTACTATAGCATAGAATATGGACAGTTGACGAATGCGGATTGAATCGCTCGATTATGAACAATGCGGTTGGGCTAGAGAAGTGTGGTAAAATAAGATGGCTGTGTTATGTAAGGAAATTCCTCACGGCACTGGGCATGGGGCATTATTTCTCAGAACCATCTTCACTATTTAATATCTCTAGAAAGATTTTTAAAGAAAAATGTATGACCTACCTGCATGAAAATAGAACTATGACCGAAATGAAGAAAATAACGGTAGTAGCCCACGAGCAAATTGTGTTTTCTAGGAATGCACAGCCATACCTGAATTTACCAATGAGTGACCATGAAAGGTTTTTATTAATTCATTTTAGACTGAATTTGTTGTTTCGGTTACTCAGCTTTCCAGTTATGAATGATTGGTCTAAAATTTTGATAAAATGTCCCTGTGATGAATTGTCAGTTCAATCGGATATACATATACTTTTCTTTTGCAAATTTTATACTGTACCTAGACGAATGTGGGTTGTTCCATCACTGAAGACTATGGAAATTAATCGCTGTCGCCCTGCTTTTTTAGCTGTACAGAAGCTCAATAGTATTTTAAGTGTCGTATTTATTTCCTCATTTCTTAAAAAAAAATTTAAATCACGAAAATCAATTGTAATCTGAACTATGTGGAATTATTTTGGGTGTATTGTAAGAATCCTTTAATTGTGATTTTTAATTGTACTTTTATGGTTATTTTGTTTTAATAACCGAATAAAGTTTTGAAATTGAATTGAATTGAGATGTAGGTGGCTCTGTAAACAGTGCCACAGGGATTTAAGGATTTGTTATTTACCACCAACTATTAGTTGGTGGTAAATAACGAATACCTGTGTATATGCAAATCTGTGCATGTACACCAGTGCCATGTGACAGACATACATGCCCTTAGGGCATGTATGTGTGCCACATGGCACACAAGCACTAATCAGGGGCACAACAGGGTGTCAAAGTGACACCCTGCCACCCTTGACCTTTTCACAATTTTACCGAATCGGTATTCACCGATTCGGTAATTGACATTCATTCCTATGGGCCTGGAGGCCCATAGGAATGAATGGCAATTACCGAATCGGTAAATACCGACTCGGTAATTACCGAATCTTACCGATTCGGTAAAAAATACCGAATTATTACCTACATCTAATTTACCGATTCTAAAATACTGAATCGGTAAAATGCAGTATTTTAGAATCGGTAAAAAAGATTTACCTACATCTAGCCCTTACTTCCTTAGTTAAATTGGCAGAGGATGGAAAGTTTTGCAGTGTTTGGTCAATGAGGTGCAAAGAAAAAAGGGGGCCACAAAACAGGTTTTGACCCCAATGCATTTACTTAGACTTTTTATTTTGGACATAGCTGCAAAACAGCTGATAGGATTGTAAGGACAATTTAACAGCTATGTACATTAGACCAAGTAGATGATCCTTTTTGCTGTTGCAAGCAATGCTATGAAATGGCTATGAGTTTTATGGGCCAAAACTTAGTGATATCTTTGTAGCACAATACTACTAAAAGTAGCAAAGCAACCCCCCCAAAAAAAACAAGACTGCATATGTAAAGCTTCAACTTTATCACATGAACAATTGAAAACCCCATATATGATCACATGCTAATGGAAACAAATAAACACATACATAACAAATAGAACACTTCTTAATCTACATAAGTTTTCTTTGCATGCTCTCTGTCTCACAAAAACAAAACTGTGGCCAGCATCCCAAACAAAAAACCTTTTCCTTATGCACTCATGTGCCACAAAATGGAAAAGTGATCTAGCAGTTGGCTATGCAAACTACTATATGGATGACATGATAACTGCCCACTAGTAATCCAAAAAATCATCTCAATTTTTGTAACAACAAAAAGGAATGGCTTTCATTCACTTTGGCCTTCATATGTTGCACAATCCTACTAAAAGTTGCAAGGAACCCCTAAAATAAACTTGAATACATATGTAAAGTTTCAGAATCACTACACGAACAACTAAAAGACCCATTCATAGTTACATGATTACATAAACCAATAAACAAGTACATAACAAATACAGTAGATAAAAAGAAAGAAATCACATTAAATATGATTGCCGCTCTATAGTTATAGTTAGTATTCCCAGAGATAGGAATTCTTAAGATTTTTGCTCTCTATTAACCATTTGGTGAATTACCACAAAACATTTCAGACCTATGTCATTTTCTACATTTTGTGATAATGTACATTTTTGTGGTGAATCCTTGAGTGGGTGCCAAGATAAACGGGGGTCTCAAAGTGCACTTTCCACCAATGCATGTTCCATAGACTATTGTATTTGGTGTAGGGATAAAACTGCATAAATGGCAATAACCTTGAATCAAGCAAACACAAGTAGATGATGGACGGAGCGCAGAAACTTTTCAGACACTCACCCCCAGCTACAGATCTGGGTTGAATCCATCATCGTTCTTTAGCTCACTTCGGCACCCCAGTTCAGACACAGCTATATGCAAATCAGTCTTGACTGTGTGCCTCATGGGAACAGTCCAGCCTGAACTGACAAGCCATGTCTTCCATGGACCGGAAACAAGCATCCTGGGACCGGTTTCTGGCAAACAGCCCTCATCAGCCAGGCTAGCTTGAGTCCAGTGGCAAAGCGAGCCAGGGACCCACGCCTGGGCGAATGTATGTCATTACATCGCATACCAATACCACGCATGCCATTACAACGCGGGTATTACTTTGCGATGTCAATGACAACGACATGCCTTTACATCGCAAACTTTTAACACGACTATGCCTTTACCACGCATGCCATTACAAAGCAAAGGCATGCATGGTAAAGCTATACTCATGGTTAAAGTGTGCAAGGTAAGTGACAACCCTGCCCCTGCAAAACCCTCCTCCGACCCCCAGTCCTCTCCCTACAATAACACTACACTATCCTGCACAACCGCCCGACACTACCCTAAAGCATTACACTACACAAACATTACAACACTACCCTAAACCCTAAAACACTACACTACGCAAACACTACAACACTACCCTAAACTCTAAAACACTACACTACACAAACACTTTAACACTACCCTAAACCCAAAAACACTACACTACACAAACACTACAACACTACCCTAAATTAAAAAACACTACACCTACACTACAACACTACCCTAAAACACTACACAAACACTACAACACTACCCTAAACCCTAAAACACTACACTACACAAGCATGAAAACACTACCCCAAACCTTAATGCACTACACTACACAAACACTACAACACTACCCTAAACCCCAAAACACTACACCTACACTACAACACTACCCTAAACACTACACAAACACTACAACACTATCCTAAACCATAAAACACTACACTACACAAGCATTAAAACACTGCCCCAAACCCTAATGCACTACACTACACAAACACTACAACACTACCCTAAACCCTAAAACACTACACTACACAAACACTACAACACTACCCTAAACCCTAAAATACTACACTACACAAATACTACAACACTACCCTAAACCCTGAAACACTAAACTACACAAACACTACAACACTACCCTAAACCCAAAAACACTACACCTACACTACAACACCACCCTAAAACACTACACAAACACTACAACACTATCCTAAACCCTAAAACACTACACTATACAAGCATTAAAATACTACCCCAAACCCTAATGCACTACACTACACAAACACTACAACACTACCCTAAACCCTAAAACACTACACTACACAAACACCACAACACTACCCTAAACCCAAAAACACTACACCTACACTACAACACTACCCTGAAACACTACACAAACACTACAACACTACCCTAAACCCTAAAACACTACACTACACAAACACTACAACACTACCCTAAACCCTAAAATACTACACTACACAAATACTACAACACTACCCTAAACCCTAAAACACTAAACTACACAAACACTACAACATTACCCTTAACCCTAAAACACTACACAAACACTACAACACTACCCTAAAACACTCCACTACACAAACACTACAACACAGCACTAAACCCTAAAACACTGACCCTACCCTAAAACACAACATTACACTTCTCAAACACCCGAAAACTACCCTAAAACGTAAAACACAACCCCACTACCCTAAACCCTACAAAAGTAACCCCCAAGCGCAATCCCCCTTACCTCACTCTCCTTGTGGTTCCTCTCTCCTGCTTCGAGCGTCGTCTGAGGGGCGGTGCACGTCGTTGTGAGGAAACAGTCTCAGTTTCCTCACAACAATGTGGATAGCCATTACATCATATGCGTTATAAAAGCGCATGCGATGAAATGGTATGCGTAGTAATGGCTACGCGTTATTACATTTCATGCGTTGTAACGCATGCGATTCAATGGCTACTCGTGATAAAAATCGCGTAGTAATGGCCGTTTCCCCGTCTGGGCATACCATGCCAACTTAGGACGAACAAAGCAAACACAAGGACATGATGAACGGAACGCTGAAACATTTCAGACACTCACCCCCAGCCACAGATCTGGGTTGAATCTATCATCGTTCTTTAGCTCCCTTCGCCACCCCAGTTCAGACACAGCTATATGCAAATCAGTCTTGACCCTGTGCCTCATGAAAACAGTCCGGCCCGAACTGCCAAGCCATGTCTTCCCTGGAACGGAATCAAGCATCCTGGGACCCGTTTCGGTCTAACAGCCCTCATCAGCCAGGCTAGCTTGACTCCCAGCTGCAAAGTGAGCAAGGGACCCACTTCTGGACATACTCTGCCAACTTAGGGCGAACAAAGCAAACACAAGGAGATGATGTACGGAGCGCTGAAATCTAAATCAGGCATGAGATTTGTGAGGCAAAAAATTGTTTTGTGTTTTTATGTCTCCAGCCTAAAATTTCCTATGCATCAATAGAAGTCACTAGGGGAATACCTTCTCCCCATTATTTTTAGATAATCTGTAGCTTTCATCTTCTAAAATGTTGCCATATATGAAACAGCTGAACGGATTGGCAGGATTATACATTATGGTGCGCACACGATTCTTTTTGTGTACTACAGATAAGTAGTGTAAGTATTTTTCAAGTCATATGGCATTTAAACTTTGTGAGGTCTGCGACTGTGATACTTTCATGTAATTTCACGAATGTTGGTGAAACTAGTGCTGTACATAGTGACGGGAAGTCAATATCTGCTTGGATAATGACTGCCTTTACAAAAGTTCAAGACATCCATGTTGTTTTAAGGCCTCTTTACCAGTGCCAGCTTAGGGCCTTAGATATTGGTAAGTATTAGGTTTTTTGTTTTATCTCTATATTGTCACTTTAGTTAAGTGGTAATAGGTATGGAAAAATAATTATTAGTTTCCATGCATTTAAAAAAAAATGTTACGGAGTACAGCAGTACTACCTAGATAGTACAGTGATGCTTACAAAAAATCAAAATAAAGAAATCTTAAAATATTTTTAAAACTCTAGAATACACCACTATTTCAGATATATAGTATACTACGGTGTATTTTCAATTTTTAACATGTTTAATTCTGTAAAATAGTGTATTGAGTACCATGGGAATACTTACAAAATACCGCACAAATACTGCGTAACTAGAAAAACATTTTCTATAAAATATGATGCTTACTTGGTATAAGCGCAGAACTCCATAAACCTAATTGAAAAAACATTAAAAAAATATAAATACATTTCCATATCTATTATCACTTTAATAAAGTGGTATTAGGTAGGGAAGTACAATAAACCTACTACTCACCTACATCTAAGGCTCTAACACAGATCACAGCTAAAGTGTAGGGAAAACCATATGGCTGCCTTTTCATATTAAAACCATCCATTACTCAATTATATACTTGTTTGTCATCGCCTTGTGGCAAGGTATACTGAAAAGTTACCAAGGTATACCGTGGCCTAAAATGTAACTAAGGCCTAGCCCTATTATTGTATTGCTGTACCCTTGCAGCACATGTTGTGTTACTCAATATGGGCAATACAATACATAGGTCAGATTTACCAAACAATGCCATGCTTGGACCACAGTGTGGTCCTGCGTTGATTTGTATATCTAGAGTAAGGCAAGGCAGCAAAATTCACAGTTTTTGCATTTCTATGAACACCATAATCTACATTGCTGCTAAATTTCACTTTCACCTGTATGCCACTCCACTGTACACTAGTACACTGAACACCACTCCACTCCACATTATTCCACTGTACAAGAGTCCACTGTGCACCACTCTACTCTACCCTATTACACAGTATGCAACTCTACTGTACGCACTACACTCTATGCTCTTTCCATTTACGCACCTCCACTCTACGCCACTTCAGTCTACACTACTCCACTTAATGTCACTCCACTGGGCGCTACTCCACTATATGCTAGTTCACCCCACGCTATTCCAGTGTATGCCACTCCACTGTACGCTATTCTACTGTATGCCACTCCCCTCTACAACACTCCACTGTATGCTATTAAACTGTATACCACTCCTGTGTATGTTACTGCATGCTACTCCACTCTACATGACACCAGAGTTTGGCACTCTATGGTACGCCACCTCATTCTATGCTATTCATTGGATGCCACTCCAATGTAAGCCACTCCACTGTATGCTATTTCACTGTACCCCACTGCACTGGACACCACTCCAGTCGACATTACTCCACTGTACGCCACCCCAGTGTATGCTACTCCACTATATGCTATTACACTCCACGCCACTCGACTCTACAACACTTCACTCTACAGCAGTCTACTCTAACCTGTTCCACTGTGCACAACTCCACTGTACGCCAGCCCACTTTGCACGATTACACTTTATGCAACTCCACCCTTAGCCAGTTCACGCCACGCTATTGTACTGTACTAAATTCCACTCTGTGTCATTTCAGTGTATGCCACTCTACTGTATGCAACTCCACTACATGCTACTTCACTATATGCTATTCCACTCTATCCTATTACACTATACACCACTCTACTCTAGGCTACTTTATAGTTAGAAAAACTTCAATTATAACTTTAACTTTAGAATTTCTAAGGAGCGAGTTATAGTCAATGTAATGTGGCGAGTAATGTGACTACACTGTATGGAGTTGTGTGACTTTTTGTAATTTGAAAGTAGTGCGTAATTTATCTATAATTATAACTGTAACTTTAGAATTACTAAACATTGTGTAGTTTAAGTTGAATTGTTATTGAAGAGTAACTAAAGTTTTTCTAACTATAACATTTTATTAAGAAAGATAAAATCCCTGGAACCGTAGTTACAAGTGGTCCATTCTCCACTCTGATTTTTTTAACTATAACTTAGCCCTAACCTTTGGTTTTGTTACTGATTTTTTTAATAAAAACATATTTCAAGTTATAATGTTGAGTGTTATTCAGTTGAGTGATGTGAAGTGTCATAGAGTATAGTAGAGGACAGTCTCATAGCGTGGAGTATTGTAGAGTGTAGTGGAGTAAAGTGTTATATAGTGGAGTGGTGTGTCATATAGTGGAGTGGAATGTTGTAGAGCGGTGTAGAGTGTTGTATAGGGGAGGTGTGTATCATTCAGTATTGTTGAGTGGAGTGCTGTACAGTTGCAGAGAGTCTCATGCACTGTTGTGTCATATAGCAGTGTGTCATATAGTCTCACTACAGTGGACTGTGGTACAGAGTGGTACAGTGGAGGAGAGAGTTGTGCAATGCAATGTATGGGAATAGAGTGGAGTACAGAGTTGTACAGTGGCGTATCACAGAGAGGTTTAGCGTGTAGTAAAGTTTTGCTAAGTGGAGTCATATACAGTGATGGAGAGTGTCATAGAATGGAACAGCATAAAGTGTCATAGTGTAGTGTTGTACAGGGGAATAGAGTGGAGTGAAGTAGAGTGGAGTGTCCTAGTGTACAGTGAAGTAGAGTGTTATGTAGTGGAGTGATGTGTAGTATAGTGGAGTGGAGTGTCGTAGATTGGTGGGGTGTGTTGTACATTTGTGTGGCATACAGTGGAATGTCGTTGACTGCATTGTCCTGTAGAGGAGTTTATTGTATGTTGAGTGTCATCGAGTGGAGTGTTGTATAGTGGCCTAGAATGGAATAGAGTTTTGCACAATGTAGTGGTGTTCAGTGGAGTAATGTGTTGTATAGTTCAGTATTGTCGTGCGGGGAGTTGAACAGTGACAGAGAGTCTTGTACACTGTAGTGTCTTATAGTGGTGCATAATAGTGTCACTACAGTGGACTGTGGTACAGAGTGGTACAGTGGAGGAGAGTGCTGTGCAGTGCAGTGTACTGGCATAGAGTGGGGTATAGAGTTGTACAGTGGAGTGCACAGGGATAGAGTGTTGTTGATGAGTATCGTAGAGTGGTTTTATTTTGTAGTAGAGTTTTGTAGAGTGGAGTTATATACAGTGGCGGAGACTATCCTAGAATGGGATGCCATAGAGTGGAGTGTTGAATGTGGTGTACAGTGGGGTAAAGTATTGTACATTGGACGAGAGTGCAGTAGAGTTGTGTGGAGTTGTTTATGATACAGTGGAGTAAAGTATAATAGAGTGGAATGTTACGTTTTAGAGAGTACTGTGAAGTAGAGTGAATATGCAACTGTATGACACTCTACCCAACTCCCTCTGCACCAGTCCACTCCACTCTACTCCATAAAATGGAGTGCCATATCATATAGTGGAGAGTACTGACATGTTGTAGATTGTGGGAAAGTGTTGTAGAGTGGAATATAGTGGATTGCCACAGAGATGATTAGAGTGTTCTACCATGGAGTGGAGTGCGGTATCGTGTGGTAGAGTGGAGTGGCATACAATCCCATACAGTTGAGTGGCATAGAGTATCGTAGAGTGGAGTGATATAGAGGGTTGTGCAGCGGCATAGGGTGGAGTGCAGTTCTATAGTGGCGTGTAGGGGCATAGAGTGTAGTACAGTGTCATACAGTGGCATACAGTGTAGTAGATTGGACTTGAACTGAGTAGAGTGGAGCTGCATAGAGCGGAGTGTCATACAGTTTGTATAATGGGGTAAAATGCTGTTTAGTGGAGTTGAGTGGTGTAGCATACATTGGAGTAAAGTGTCATAGCGTGGAGTGACATGTCATACAGTGGAATGGTATTTGGTGTTGTTGAGTGTGGGAAACTGTCGTAGATTCAGTGTGGTAGAATGTGGTACATTGAAGAGGCATAGAGCGTTGTTGTAGAGTTGAGTGGCATACAGCGCAGTTGAGTGGAGTGATAGAGTAGAGTGGTGGAGTAGGATGGAGTTGTGTTTTTTTATAGAGTAGAGTGGAGTTAATTATGGTGGTATGTCACAGCAGGAGTTGCATAGTGTTTTGTGAAGTGTGGTAGAGTAGCATGAAGTAGACATCAGTGTTTACAGTGACTCAGACTGGAGTAGAGTGTTGTACAGTGGAGGAGCATAGACTAGAGTAGAGCTTGGTAGAGTGAAGTGGAGTAAAGGGTCGAAGAGTGGAGTAGACTCAACTGGTATAGACTGGAGTAGCGTAAAGTACATGTGTTATACAGTGTTGTGTCATACAGTGTCGTATCTTAGAGTTTCGTGGAGTAGAGTCTGATGGCCTAGAGTGAGTCGAGGTACCACTTTTTCAACTTGGAATAGTTTTCCATTACATGCTTTTAACTTATATTTTACCTGACAAAATTGTTGACAGGGACATCTTCTTTTCGATGGAGGCAATTCAGAACCCGTTCTTTCACCCTTCTAGAAATTTAACTACACCATTTTAATCACTTCAAGGACCACATGATCATTAAAGTCTTCCAAACCCACATTAGTCCTAGAGCCATATGTGATAGGTGGCCTGCCACCAGGCCCCCTACCCAAGGGAGATAGTCTATGTTACAACTGAAACCCTTGAGCCCTAGTACCCATCGGACCAAAAGCAGATTCGACTATTACACACTTTTTAGGGTGAAAGCAAACACTTTTGCCCTGATTATGTGTTAGACATAGTGGTAATCATCTCATACTAGTGATAATGGGCCATACATTTACAGAACTGTCTGATCACTAGTTAAAACCGCATGTGGTATTTATCACATGTGCTAAATACCGCATGTTTGTAGTCCAGAAACATATTTTATCCTGTGTGCTATTTACTGCTTGTGATATTAACCACATGCACAAAGTAAGCCTTTTGGTAAATAACTCAGAATTACACATATGAGAGGTCATCTAAAACCAGTGGAAAATACCTCAAGTCAAAAATAGATAATAAACATTCCTGAAAGTGTAGAGAATGAAGGAAAATAAACCTGTAAAACAATGCATAAAAATAAAACTCGCACAATAGAATAGAATAGAAGGGCATTTCTAGAGCGCATGGCTACTCGGCAGCGTCCCAGGGCTAACAGCATTGCATTCCAACTATAAACATCCTTACGGGAATAGATATTTTATAAGTTGCCTTCTAAAGATTAATTAGACTCAAGACGGATATTGGTCGGTAGTTGGTTCCATAATTTAGCAGCATTGAATGAGAAACGACGTCCACGGCTTTGCGTTCTTTTTATTTTGGTATTGTCAGACCTCCAAGCATTACCTGATATGTAATCACCTTGACTTATACTTGCGCGGGAGCAGAGATGATTCAGGCTCAGGAACTAGATGCTAGTACCCGAATCCCAAGAGACGATGCCGGCAGGTCTATAAGAACCTTCCTACATCATCCTCCGGGAAGGGGGTGTGGATATAATAACAAACAGAGAAGAGACTGGTCCGGAAAGTTTCCTCAGACAACTTCCTTCAGGATGTCTGCGTATTAGAAACCTGTAAGAGGAGCACACCATTAGTCTTCCCTCCTAAACTACTCTGACTCTGATATTCTCGGGTTCTACTTTAACTCACTTATATTTTCCTGGACCTTGCTTCTCTTCTATGGATATGGTTTTTCTCGTCTAGTTAGTCGTTACTGCATAGGGAGACAAGAGCGAATGGGTTAATTCCTTACTAATGCTATTCTGTGGTCACCTCTGAGCTAATCTCTTCTAACATACTTACTTGGCTAACTAATCGAGAACGCTGCTTTAGGGGTTCTGTAAGGTTGCTCTGAGTTGGAAACCCGGAACAAGTCTTTACTTATAGATAGTCTTTACTTAAGCAATTGACTTAAGGAGGAACGTTCTGGTAATCCTTCTTTTCTCGCTTATTTCATACAAAGTTCAGGAAATGGTTCTCTTTTCTCTTTTCACTCAACGTTCAAGAAATAGGTTTCTCGTTTCTCTTTTCACACAATGTTCAAGAAGTTCGAGTTATGCACTTGACAATATAACTACGTCACTACGAATATCTTCAGTTTGGCCAAACACTTGTTATTCGACACTTAGCTTTCCGCTGCTGACTGACTCTCTTACTCGTTGAAGATCTTCTTCTCCACAGGAAATCACCATTACTCGCTATACTCTTCGACGACTCTTCGGAGGTTCTCTTTACTGCTGGGAAACTTGGACTTGGAAAAGGGGCAGGTTATTACGCGTTTGAATTAATACGCCGTAATAACGTTTCCTCGACACTCGCGCTAAACGCAAATGGAGTACTACAACCAGGTTACTGAAAACTAGGGATTCGAGGAATCCACCAGAGTACGCACATAGGTTCTTCTTCTCTAATGGTTCAGGTGAAGTGCGTAGTTTCTAGAACTTGCGTCCCGCTCATACTCTCCGCACCAAAACGAGGCTAAACGACTAGAGCGTCAACCTCACAGCACCACGGCACCGCGGCAGCCATTTTGTCTCTCCAGAATCGGACCCTCTCCGACCATGATGAATCTGCGTACCTTCGAGCTTCGCTTTGGGTCGAGGTTGAACCACACATCAGCGTATCCACACGACGGGTTCTGACAGTACCCCCCAACAAGGCAGGCTCCTTCCTTCTGGGCTTGGAAGGGTAGCGTTGATGGAATGAATGGACCAATCTGGGAGCGTGAACATCTTCCAGTTCCCATGATCGCTCTTCCGGCCCATAACCCTTCCAATCGATGAGGTAGTACAGTTTCCCTTTGGAGATCTTGGAATCCAGAATTTCTTTGACCTCAAACTCTGTTCCCGTCTCCAAGTGAATTGGCTTAGGGGGTGCTTGCATTCTCAGGTCTGCAGAAGTTCTCTTAAGCAAGGAAACATGAAAGACAGGATGAATCTTCAGCTTAGGAGGGAGTGTCAATTGATAGGTGACGGGATTCATTTGCTTCTCCACGGGGTAAGGACCAATAAAGCGGGGTTGAAATTTTCGGTTTCCTTTTAGTCTCAAATGCTTTGTGTTCAACCACACTTTATCCCCCACGGACAGTGGAGGACCAGCACGCCGCTTCCTATCCGCATAAATCTTATATCTCTCCTTAGCCTTTTGCAGATTGTCTGTTGCCTTTTGCTGGATTTGACTCATCTGGGACACCAGGTCCTCGACAGCTGGGACTGCAGTTTCCATATGTCGAATTGATGCATTTGGGTGTCGTCCATAATTCAAGAAGAAGGGGGAGAAACCAGTGGAACTGTTTCTCGCATTGTTATGGGCGAATTCCGCCGACCACAAGTAATCGGCCCACTGAATTTCCTCCTTCAGAAGGAATAGTCGAAGATACTGCTCCAGCTCTTGATTCACCCTCTCTGTTTGCCCATCAGTCTCTGGGTGATAGCTCGTGGAAAACCTAACTTCAGTACCTAGACCTTTCATGAATGCCCTCCAAAAATGAGATACAAACTGGGTACCCCTATCCGAAATGACCACCTTGGGTATGCCATGGATCCTGACTATTTGGGAGCTAAAATGATCTGCTACTTGTTTTGCTGACGGAGTTCCTTTTAATGCTATGAAGTGGGCCATTTTTGAGAAGGCATCTACTACCACTAGAATGGTATCATAACCTCTGCTCAAGGGTAAATCGGTAATGAGATCAAGAGTCACTGTGTGCCAGGGATAAGGAGGGGTGGGTAGGGGTTGCAGGAGCCCCTTTGGTGCTTGTCGTTCAGATTTTCCCTGAGCGCAGACCTCACAAGCCTTAACATATCTCTCAATATCTGTTGACATTCCAGGCCACCAATAGTGTCTCTTTATCAACTCTTCGGTCTTGTTTTCTCCCTTGTGTCCTGCCAGCTTATCATCATGACATTCACGCATCACTTGTTGCTGCAATTCCGTTGTAGGCACATACAAGGCCTCCCCTTGATATGGCAACTGACGAACAAGCTTCCTGCTAGGATCTTCCTTAACCCAATTTTGCTTAGCCTCCGAACTCATGCTTTCTGCTATGGCCTCTTGGACATCGATCGAAACTGTGGCCCCAATAAACTTGTTCTCAGGGATGATCGGTTGAACCTCTATGGCCGTTCTCTGAGGGTCGGTGTCCAGTCTGGAAAGTGCATCGGCCTTCCCGTTTTGTGCTCCTGGACGAAAGGTAATTACAAAGTCGTAATCTGCAAAGTACAAGGACCATCTGAGTTGCCTGGGCGTGAGTGTTCTGGCGGATTTCAAGAACTTCAGGTTTCGATGATCCGTGAATACTGTGACTTGATGCTGTGTCCCCATCAGATAATGCCGCCACTCTTTGAAGGCATCTTTGATAGCCAGTAGTTCCTTCTCGGTGATAGTGTAGTTGATTTCCGCCGGGGTCAGCTTCCTAGACCGATAAGCTACTGGATGCAGTTGACCCGTGCTCTTGTGACGCTGCGACAGGACTCCCCCCAACGCCTGGTCTGACGCATCGGTCTCTACATAAAACGGTTCCGATGGATCAGCATGAAGCAGGACCGGTGCAGTAGTAAAGGCTTCTTTTAAGGCTTGGAAGGCCTCCTCGGCTTCTTCCGACCACTCGAACTTCGTTCCTTTCTTCAACAGCCTGGTAAGGGGTAGAATTCTTCCGGAAAACTCTCTAATGAATCGTCTGTAGAAGTTGGCAAACCCAATGAAGCTTTGGACCTCTTTCACACTCGTTGGAGATTTCCAGGTGGTTACTGCCTCTACCTTCCTCGGATCCATTAAGATGCCAGACGGGGAAAGGACAAATCCCAAAAATTCGACCTGGGAGACGTCGAAAGCACATTTCTCCAGTTTTACGAACAGCTTGTTCTCTTGCAGTTTCCTCAAGACTCCTTTCACCTGCTCATGGTGTCTCGCCACATCGGAGGAATAAATCAAGATGTCATCAATGTACACAATGGCACACTGGTCGATGAATTCCTTCAGAACATCATTAATAAAATGCTGGAAGGCAGCTGGGGCATTACATAGCCCATAAGGCATCACTTGGTACTCGAATAACCCGAATTTAGTCCGAAAGGCCGTCTTCCACTCGTCACCTTCTCGCATTCTGACTAGGTGGTAGGCCCCTCGCAGATCTAATTTTGTGTAGACTTGAGCTCCTTTGACTTGATCCAATAGCTCCGATATCAAGGGCAGGGGGTATCTGTTCTTTTTTGTTATCCTATTGATTGCTCGGTAATCGATGCATGTTCTTAAGTCCCCTTCCTTCTTTGGCACGAAAAATAGGGGCGATGAGACGGGTGACTGTGAGGGTCGGATGAAACCATTTGCCAAATACTTGTCCAGGTATTCTTTCAGATGTTGGTGTTCTTTTTCGGTTAATGCGTACACTCGACTGCATGGCAAATTGGCTCCAGGTTCTAGATCTATCTTGCAGTCATAGGCTCTGTGTGGAGGTAAAAGCTCGGCTTCCACTTCGTTGAACACGCCTTCGAACTCCTTATACACCTCCGGGATCTGGCGTGTGTCTATGGCACACACAGAGTGCTCTACAAGACTCAAGGCATGAGCTGGGTTTATTTCTTCTCCGCTATTCCTTGGGACAAAACAGTTCTCACAACAGTAGTTTGAGTCCATGAGAACGGTTCTGGAGTTCCAGTCGATCGTAGGGTTATGCTCTGTGAGCCACGGCAATCCAAGAATTAACTGAAACTGTGGAGCGTCGATCAGGTTGAACTGGATCTGTTCACAATGGCCATCTGCAGTAATCAGTTCCATCACCTCTGTGTGGCTCACGATGGGCCCCGATGATAGGTTAGTTCCGTCCACGGCGCGGACTGGCTCACTCTTCTCTTTTTTTTATGGCTCTGATTCCCACCTTGTCCGCAAAACGCAAGTCACAGAAATTTCCCGTCGCTCCAGAGTCTATCATGACGGAGACTTCGGTCAGGACCGTCGATCGGAACATCACTCTCATAGACAGAATCAAATGTGGAGCCGCCGCTTGTAGGGTATTCGCCACATGGTGTTCCTTTGGAGTCTCTTCAGTAATCGCACCCACCCGTTCAACTCCAGCCACGGGTGGTGCCGCTAGTTTTCCTTCGGCTTGAATGTTCCTTTGGGCTTCTTCGGACAGTTTCGGACAAAATGCCCACTCGAACCACAATATATGCACAGGTTATTCGTTCTCCTCCTCTCTCTTTCTTCCTTCGTTAGGGGCCCTCTGATGGTTCCGATTTGCATTGGTTCTACTCCGGAGTTTCCTTCTGATGTTCGTGTTCCTTCTGGACGCGCCCTGTCAAATCTAGGAACGACCGCTCGGAAATCCTTCTTCTTTTCCCCTCTCCGTTCTCCTTGACGAAAATCTATTTCTAGAACTAAATCGATGAGGGCCGATATCTCCGTTGGGCGATTTGGAATTTGGGCTAACACGTCCTTCAGCTCGTCTCTCAACCCACGATAAAACACTGCTGCTCGCTTGCTTTCCGGCCAATCTGTCTCCACCACCAACTTGTTAAACTGCGCCAGATATGCTATTAAGTCTCGATTGCCCTGTCGCAAATCTAGTAATTCGTTGTCCACAACCTGGGAGATCCTCCTGCGATCAAATATTCGAAGAAATTCTTGTTTGAAATTTTCGAAGTTCCTCAACAGCGGGTCTTCTCTGGTGACTAGAGGCATGGGCCAGGCCGCCGCGTCCCCGCTCAAATACGAGAGAATGAAGGCTACTTTGGACTGCGCGTCAGGGAAAATGGATGGGCGGCAAAGGAAATGCAAGGAGCATTGTGAGAGAAATATCTGTGCCTTCTGTGGATCCCCACTAAACCTTTCAGGGGCGGCTAGAGGAATAACTGGAGACAGGGAGTGAATGACTTGTGTAGTTGACCTGTTTGTCGCTTCTAACACTGGGTTCATGGCCTCTCGCTCTAAACTACTAGTTCTGTGTAACCTCAGGGCTAACTCGGCTGTCTCCTTTCGGGCGTTAACTACCTCTTGTTTTAAATTCTGATTCTCCTCCCTTACTGCCCCCAGTTCCTTGTGGATTGCGTCTAGGATTGTTCCTAACGATTGAACATCTATTCCTTCGGCCATCTCTGCTCAGGTGCAAAAAAAAAATACTTGGGCACTTCACTCTGTCAGACCTCCAAGCATTACCTGATATGTAATCACCTTGACTTATACTTGCACGGGAGCAGAGATGATTCAGGCTCAGGAACTAGATGCTAGTACCCGAATCCCAAGAGACGATGCCGGCAGGTCTATAAGAACCTTCCTACATCATCCTCCGGGAAGGGGGTGTGGATAAAATAACAAACAGAGAAGAGACTGGTCCGGAAAGTTTCCTCAGACAACTTCCTTCAGGATGTCTGCGTATTAGAAACCTGTAAGAGGAGCACACCATTAGTCTTTCCTCCTAAACTACTCTGACTCTGATATTCTCGGGTTCTACTTTAACTCACTTATATTTTCCTGGACCTTGCTTCTCTTCTATGGATATGGTTTTTCTCGTCTAGTTAGTCGTTACTGCATAGGGAGACAAGAGCGAATGGGTTAATTCCTTACTAATGATATTCTGTGGTCACCTCTGAGCTAATCTCTTCTAACATACTTACTTGGCTAACTAATCGAGAACGCTGCTTTAGGGGTTCTGTAAGGTTGCTCTGAGTTGGAAACCCGGAACAAGTCTTTACTTATAGATAGTCTTTACTTAAGCAATTGACTTAAGGAGGAACGTTCTGGTAATCCTTCTTTTCTCGCTTATTTCATACAAAGTTCAGGAAATGGTTCTCTTTTCTCTTTTCACTCAACGTTCAAGAAATAGGTTTCTCGTTTCTCTTTTCACACAATGTTCAAGAAGTTCGAGTTATGCACTTGACAATATAACTACGTCACTACGAATATCTTCAGTTTGGCCAAACACTTGTTATTCGACACTTAGCTTTCCGCTGCTGACTGACTCTCTTACTCGTTGAAGATCTTCTTCTCCACAGGAAATCACCATTACTCGCTATACTCTTCGACGACTCTTCGGAGGTTCTCTTTACTGCTGGGAAACTTGGACTTGGAAAAGGGGCAGGTTATTACGCGTTTGAATTAATACGCCGTAATAACGTTTCCTCGACACTCGCGCTAAACGCAAATGGAGTACTACAACCAGGTTACTTAAAACTAGGGATTCGAGGAATTCACCAGAGTACGCACATAGGTTCTTCTTCTCTAATGGTTCAGGTGAAGTGTGTAGTTTCTAGAACTTGCGTCCCGCTCATACTCTCCGCACCAAAACGAGGCTAAACGACTAGAGCGTCAACCTCACAGCACCACGGCACCGCGGCAGCCATTTTGTCTCTCCAGAATCGGACCCTCTCCGACCATGATGAATCTGCGTACCTTCGAGCTTCGCTTTGGGTCGAGGTTGAACCACACATCAGCGTATCCACACGACGGGTTCTGACAGGTATTACTGCCAATAATTTATTGTCTGACCTAAGAGATCTCTTCGGATGGTAGTGATGAATGATGCTTCTGATCATATATGGGCCATTGCCTGAAAGAGCTTTATGCATAATACACAATGCTTTAAATTGGACTCTTTCTTGAATGGGCAACCAATGTAATGATGAGAGTGCTGGTTCAGCTGAAAGTTGTTTTGGTGTGTTATGAAGCAGGCGAGCAGCACCATTTTGAAAAATCTGTAATTTCTTTATAGTTTTCGCTGGGGCTCCTAAATATAAAGCGTTAGCATAGTCCAGGCGTGACAAAATCAATGCCTCGACTAATATCTTTTGGAAAAGGAAGCACGGGAAGGATCTTCCTAATCATTCTTAGAATTCCAAAGCAGCTAGCTGCTACCGTACATGCCTGCTCATTGAAATCTAACTTAGAATCAAGCCATACCCCTAGACTTTTAATATGATCTTTAGGGACAAGGGGAGTCCCCAAACATCTGGGCCAAATGGATCTCATAGTCAAAGAAGTGGGATTACCCCGAAACATGACCTCAGTCTTGGCTCCATTTAGCTTCAAATAAGAGTCATAGACACCTTTTCAAGGCATAAAGCAAGATTCGAACCGGAGTTCTATTTTCCATCAAGTGCAACCACCAGCTGAGTATCTTCAGCGTAGCTAATAATTTGTATACCAAAAGGAGTAACTATGTTCGCTAGCGAACTCATATAAACATTAAATAGGGTGGGACTCAGGGACGAGCCCTGAGGCACCCCACATCTGAGTGGCATTCTCTTGGAGATGGTAACATCTTCAAATACAACAAAGGTTCGATCTTCTAGATAGGATTGTATCCATTCTAATGCAGTTCCTGACACTCCGATCAGTCTTAGTCTTTGGACCAGTAATTGGTGGTTAACCGTATCGAAGGCTGCGCTGAGATCTAATAATATGAGTACAGCGCAGCCCCCGCCCTCTAAGATTTTCCTCAGTTCTTCCACTGCTATCAACAGTGCAGTTTCGGTACTGTGTTGTGGTCTAAATGCATTCTGTGATGGATGTAGATGAGAATTTTCTTCGAGGAAGATAGATAATGTCCGGTTTACGTGCTTTTCTGCTACTTTGCCAATGCCTGGTAATAACGAAATAGGCAGATAATTAGCCAACCTCGGGGTCCAAATTAGTTTTTTTTAAAAAGTGCTTTCACCATGGCCTGTTTCCATTGAGAAGGCACACTATCAGTTGCCAGAGAAGCATTAATCACATTTAAGACAACAGGAGACACCGTCTCAGTAATTAGGTTTAAAATTTTGGGGGGTACTACATCTGATGGTGCTCCAGATTTAAGCTGATTAAGGAGACTTTGGAGAGAGGAAAGACTTTAAGGAGGAATAGTCTCCAATAACAAATTTTCATTTCGACCTGTCTCTTAAGGAATCAGAAGGTGTGTAGGAGAGGAATAGTTAGGCCCCTTTCTACAACGGGCATATGCAACGCACGCTTTTTGCAGTGGCACGCATCAGCTATGTGACAGAACATGTTCTCCCCGAAGCCAGACGGAATTTCCCTGGGTAGAAGTTTTGCTCTGTCACTGGCCCTGCACAGCTGCTGCCCGGGGCAAATGTCGCTCACACACTGTTTTCAAACACAATGGTTTACTTCTCATGGAATTGTAATTCAGCAATTCCGTTGCAGGGACCATAACGTCCCGTCAACCTCCAAAGAATTAACATCCAGACCGCTGCTAATTAGAGGAGTAAAATGGCGATCACCCTTCCCAATGCACCAGTGCTTAGCTCATTTGTATAGTACGCACATTCCCCCTGCAGCAGTCTCCACTGTCAGCCATTAGCAGAGCACATCTGGCCACTCTAATGACCACGCGCACACATACCTGACTGCCATCAGACCCGGGGTCTAATCCTCTGCCTGTCCACGTGCTGGGTAAGAATTATTAAACAGTCTTTACTCAGTTCTTGCCTGAATTGTTTTTTTGTTTTGTTGCGTACTAGGTAAGCATGGGCGAATTTTGCGAATCTGGCGTTCGCGAATTTGCGTATTTGCGAACTCTCTATGCGCAAAATCTGCGAATTCTAGCGAATTTGCGGATTTTTTTTGTGTTCGCAAGTGTTTCTGCCAGTTTGCGAGGGTTTTGTACCAGTTCGCAATTGCGAACTTACTTGTCGGCTCGCAACGGTCGCGACTATGTTGTTTCTACGTCTGGTTCATCATCACAGGTTCCCAGCACCCTCTGTTTCACCACTGCCACCCTCTCTTTCACCCATGCCACCCTCTGGTACATCAATGCCACCCTTTGGTTCATCATTACTGTAGATTATGGGGGGGAAAAGCAAGCACACCTGCCCTGCTTCAACTGACATGAATTAATTTGGGGTTGGTTTATTAATGTTGTCACTGTTTTAAAATTCCAGTCTGGCACCTGCTTCCTTATCTGTAATTTGCTTTCTGTTGCAGTGCAATTTTTTTTTCCAGGACCTTTGTGGCCTACTTGTAGCTATTCTATGAGCCTGCTGTGAGGGTCAGAGCAGGGTCATACAATTGTTGCAACTAGCAACTGAACTCTGGAGGGGCCCCAGTCAGGAAGCACTACAGGGAATGGTTACTAATGATGAGTTTGAACTTTTGCACCTGCTGAGTGCTTTCAGTTTTGCAAAACTCGTTTTTCTGCTATTTCGCGGGGCGCGAACTTGCGCGAGATCGAATTCGGAAGCCGCAAATTTGTGCGAATATGCGGTTTGTTTTTTTGCGGCGTGTTAGTTCGCAAGGTTTTGTGCGTTTTAGCGAGCCGCTTGTAGTGCAACGGCGTGAAGTTACCCTCACGGTCTTTCACGGGCGCGGCCATCTTGTTTGCATGACATATTTCCTTTTCCGGGCGTGATGTGTAATCTCGCAAAGTGTGCGGCTCGCTAGTACAATTTTGCGTGTGTTCGCGAGGAAAATCTCGCATGAACTTACCCACGCGGTCATGAACGGGCGCGGCCATCTTGTTTCTCATTCATTGCTATGGTTCTGGGCATGCTTTTCTATCCTCTCTGAATCTCTGCCATCCTTTGCTTGTTTGAAGTTTTTTTTTAATCTATTTTACTTATTATCTATCCCTCTATTTATCTAGCTCTGTATTTTTGTGTTTTCTGCTACTTTTGGTTAATTTTAAACTACTTTTTTAAACTCTTTTCTTTTCTTCTTCCCTATTCTATTTCTTCTTTAATATTTACCTTCCTTTTTGCCCAGACCATGGTAAAGGGAGCCGGGAAGCACCCTGAGAAGGGGAAGGGTCCCGCACCCCGTGCCCGGCTCCCGTGCGGGCGTTTGAGGGGGGAGCAGGTCGTAGCCCGGGAGATCTTCAGCCCAGAGGAGGTGGCCGCACTAGTTTTTTATGTTCAGCGCCGCCTCCTCAGGACCATCATGGCAGGTGGCAAGATCGCTAGCGGGTACGGGATCCAGGAGCGCCGGAAGCGGTGGGAGAAGGTGTGCCGGGCCATGTACCACCATTCTCGGGTCCGGCGCACCTACAACCAGGCCACCCACCGCTGGACGGATGTCCTGGACCGGGAAGGCGATCTGCTCGACCTGCTCGGCCTTGAGATCCCTGGGCTTGGTGAGTAGTAGTAGCTATTTCTTTACTACTCTGTTTTCTCCTGCTCTGTGTGTTATTATATTGCAAAATTTTGTTTTTTACCAAGAGCAATAATGCTGCAGATTACATTGTAGGTAAATTATATTTCAAAATCTTCTGTGCATTTCAGGTGCACTGCTCTCCTTCTCAGTAGTGTTGCTACTATGCTTATTTGTTTTCGATTTTGTGTTCATTTCATTGGCCTGTGAAATTATGTATGAGTGTAGTTTAAAGAACTACGTAATGCTAGACACTAAGGGTCTGATTTTTAATTACCGGCGCATCCCTGCAAAGTAGCAGGGATGCGCCAGTAATTGTGTGCCACGCCACCACAACCCATGGTGCGCCGTATTTACAATGCGGCGCACCATGGGCCCAAAACGTCACCAAAGCGTTACGCATCTGTGCCGTAAAGGCGGCGCATTGCTGGAGTTGCGTCGCAACGATGGTGCAGCACCATCAATGCTCTGGGGTGCCCTATCTCCCCAATGCTGCGTCAAGCCGTACGTCTGCTTCAAGCAGGCGCAGGGTTTGAGTCACGCATCATTGTCCTCAAAGTGACTGATTGAAATCTTGTAGATTTCCTTCAGCCACTTTTAGGATGCGTTAGTGCGGAGGAACGCCCTCCCTTGCACCGGAACGCCCCCTGATGGCACAGGGCTTTACAACGTGATGCATCTCCCATATGCGTCACGTTGTAAATATATGCCGCACCATGGCGCCTCTTTTGTTCTGCTGCTGCGTCACAAAAGTCACGCAACAATGGAGCAAAAGAGCCCCAAGGGGCTTCTAAATCAGCCCCTACAGACTCAAGTCCAGTCCTTCTTTTGTACACATGGCGATAAGAAGAAATAGTGGTGGTGGATTGATAGTTTGAGTATTTTAATGACTGGTTAATGTAGTAGGAAACTTTTTAGTGTTGTCGCTGATCTGCAATCACGATGGACGCTGTCACTTCGCGTGCTGCAGACTGCTGCCTGCCAGTCCTAGGCGAACCTTTTTAGTACTTTGTTTAGTGAGTTACATAAGAACTTTCCAAGTCGACGGTCCGCAAATCAAGCAATACTAATAACGCAGTAGACCACATGAGATCGGTCAATATATCACGTGGAATAGTTGACTATTTGCTATTTCGCCAAAATATTTTGTTATTGTTCTTTTGAAATTTTTGATTTGGTTGACAAATATCATCCATGTTTTCTGGTCTTTCTTTCTTTCATGTTGTACATCAGCTCCCCCCAGGGGCAAGAGGACACAGGAGGAGGAGGGTGCTGTTCAACAGGATGCAGGCCAGGATCTGGCAGGCGAGGGCTCCTTTGCTGGCCCCGGTAAGTTTTAATTTTAATATAGAGTACCTATTTTTTCCTAGCGTTCCTCATTCGATTTTTTCTAAATCGTCTTTGATCTTCTTGTTGACTGTATCTAAATTCTTATCCTGCCTCGACTATGACTCCCTGTGGTATTAATAGATTATTCTTATTAGTCTGTCTGTGTAGCTAACTAAGATTGCACATTTGGCAATTCCATTGGACTCCCATTCTAGTCAGCAATAGCTCTATGCACTGAGTGCAGTCCTCTGGCATTGTCCATAATGTCTTTTCAAGTCTTCTAAATGTTTATGCTTTGACAATTGCCAACAATAAAAAGGTGAATGACCACCAAGAAAGAATAAGATACTACTTTACTTTTGGTTTGGATAGGAGGACAATCCATTCTACTACTGTTTCAGGGACAAATCTGCACAAACAGAACTATGGACACTAAATAATGCATTGCTTAGCTTATAAATTATAATAGGCGCTGTTAGACTTTCCACATACCTCAGTGATAACAGACTTTGTAGTTGAACCCCCAATCTCCTTACTGACTAGATAGTATGGCAGAGTCATTTAGCTCCCAAAGTCACCGAGGATTGATCCCCAATGATGATTAGATTATCCAAAGCAGGACAAGAGTACGGAGTCAGAGTCAAGAAGTGTCAGAGGCACGGTCTCATGCTTGCAAAAATTCCAAAACCTTTAGCTCAGCCACTCTAGTCTGGAGGACCAAAAGCCACAGAGTCTATTTAAGTTTAAAAGCTTTATTAACAGTAAACACATTTATTAAAATCAAGTTTGTCATAAAACTAAACGTTTAACTGAAAATGGAAAAGTGCTTAGTGCTGACGATTAATTGGACACATTTCTTGTGGTCGAGCCGAGCTCTCACCTGGTTTGAACTTGATCTTGCTCGTGTTCTTAGAAGTCAAGCTTCTGTCTGTTAGGAGAAAAAGTGGTGCGTGTTAAAAATAAAAAGCAAGCATTCATCAGTTGGGCCAAAAAGTGCAGCAAGACAACAGCCTTCCCTGGAAAAAGGGACATTTTTATTTTAGAGTAGACAGTCACAAATTATTACATTGTTTTCAGTTTTTTTCACATTTCTTTATTCCTATACCAAATATTATACAGTAGTGAGTGGTGTATTCTAACATTCTTACTTGTACTTTGTAGATGGAACATCTGGTGGCGGGGCCAGCGCGGAGGTGGTGGTGGTGGATGAGGGGAACACTTCTGGGGAGGATGCGGTGCAAATGCCGGACGACACCAGTGTGCCTGTGAGGGTTCACACGGTGGTGGCGGGCAGAGGTAAGCCATATATTCCTTACTTATTGAGATCGAAGACTGCAGGGTGTGCTTTCTGCACGGGTGTATTATAAATCAACCAGGTAGTAGCCTCCTTTAAATGTACTTCGACTTAGCTGTTTTTGGCGAGAAGAATCCCAATCTGATCTGAGATGAACTTGATGGATGGGATGAACGAAAGCGAAAGAAGGGTGTAAGTAAGTGTGGAAGAACGAGAAATGTAATGATGACTGGCAAAGAAGAATGATATGTGTTTGCTTGGTCCCCGAGGTGGCTCGGAAGGAAAGAATATGGTATGGTGCATGGCTGGGTGAATGATGAAGCAAGGATGGGTGGAAGGAGAACAGCCTGGGTGGGTGAAACTATGTGTGCATATACTATGAATGGATGGATGCCTGGATCATGGTACTATCTGACTCTTAGATAGCATATGTGTATCTAGAGAGAGTAGACGGTCACTGGATGAACTAAGTGTTACTTTGAAGAGCATGTAACACCGCACCCGCACGTCCGTTCCAGTGTAGGAAAGGCAAGGAAAAGAAGTTGTAATTTTGTCCAAATACTACCATGAATAGTAGCAGTAGTTTGTATTGCAACTGCAAGCACAGCATATATCCGGTTATTACGGTGGACACTCCCTACCTCTCTTAATAAGTTTAGTTTAGTAGTAGTATGTCATTCATGTGTGGGTGTATCACTGTTCACTCAATAAAAAGCAAAGCACCTAAAGTCATCCATATGTAATAAAATACATCCCATGTGAAGTGATACATAATCAGATTATTTAGCTTCTTCATTTTCCTTTTCTAGTACTCATTTGCACTGTAGGGTGAAAGTTAAATTAATTAAGCAGTAGCCCTTTTAACAGACTATTCTCAGTGCCACCCGTAATAGAAAAGTAAGAGCTTCACCACCTGCATGTACTGGACCGGTACAGTAAACCAAGTCTGTCTCACTCATCATGGTGTGAGTCTGTTTTTCTCGGGTGCAAGTTCACTGCGCTGGCATTATGCCGGCTTGCATAAGATAACGTACCAATTTTCCTAAACAAGAGAGAAGAAGAAGAATAAGACTGGTGTACAGTCATAGTCGACTGTAATGGAAGTCCATAGTGCTCGTAGAATTTGTTCCTTAAACTCCCACTAATGTTAGAGCAAGGACGAAGAAGTGGGAGATTAGATAGATACTGGCCTCAATAGTTATGTACTGTGCTTTCAAGTTGCTAGTTGTACTGTGACACAACTTTCTGCTCAATCATTTTGTGTTAATCTTAAGGAACATTGGTTACAGACTATGTCTTTCTTTCTTCATATAGTTGCCTCTTCCAAATCAAACAAACCATCAAGGAAGGAGCTGGCTCGAATGGCCCGGCAACGGAGGCTGGATGCAACTGTCACCGAATATCGGCGGCTGGTGGCCCTGGAGGAGGAGGACACGCAGTCTACGGGTACAACATCCACTGGGACAGCTGCATCCTCCTCCATGCCCCCATGGGCTGCCAGCCAGCGCAGTGCTCCAGCGGTACGGAGCCGGGCTACCAAAGCCAACCGCCACCGCCGAGCAGCAAAGACAGCAGCTGCCCCCCACAGGAGATGCAAGGCACGCCAGCAACGCTTATGCCTCAGAGTGTCCTACCTGGAGCAGGAGGTCCTAACGTATAAGACCTTGGTGGAGGGCCTCCGCTCCGACCATGCCACTCTCCGCAAGGAGTATGATGCCCTGGCCGCTAAAGTGAACAGCATCCTGCCGTAGTGTCCCTTGCCCCTTTTTTAGAGACTTTTGGGGGGTGGGAATTGGGAGTTGGGTTGTTTTTGGGACTTTTGAAGGACAATCGTTGGGGTTAGGGAGGGTCTTCCGGGAAAATATTTTGTTAGGGCTACACAATATACTTTTTGAAACTTTATCTGAGCATACCTGTTTTTTACTGCTTTTGAGTCTGGTGGGTGGGGGTTTAACAGTAAGTTTGTTTTCCTGAAACTTAAGTCTGTGTCATTTTCTTCCTTTAAGTGTAAATGGCTAAATGTTTTCAACACTAAGTGCCTCTCACAGAGTAAGTGAATTCAAGAGTCTTAGGACTTTAGTAGTACTACTGTCAATCTCTCGTCTCTCCTAATATTCCATTATACTACCACCCACCAAACGCTTATCTTACCTGTAATTTGTGTTTGAAAGTAGGGCTAGGCCCAGGGCAGGCTCCACAGGAAATGGCGATTAAGGTTGGCAATGCTGGGCGGATAAAATGTCCTCATTGCGGTGGTACTAGTGGTGTGACACAGTGGCAGTTGCATGCTTATGGAAAAAAAGAAAATGAAACCTTATATGTCCTTACTGGAGCATTACAACGGTACAATAGAGAATATAGCAGGTGACAGTACACTAGAACAGTGCCACAATGTAGCCTAACAAATGGTAAAGTATTGAAAGTATAACTAATACTTGCGTTGATTTTCTTTGACATTGGCTACTACTACAAGAAATAGTACTGAAGCTGAGTAAGTCTAGAATATATCCTCGGATTCCTTCACCAGCCTGTTGCTATGACCTTATCCTCCCCAGCAAGTGTGTGGAATTATTGCTGTCATTTAGTCACACATCAATCAAAACCACACAGCCCGGGGGAAGAGGGTTAGGGTTTGGAAAATGGATGGGAATGGGGGTTTCTTTTTGGGTAGGTTTTGTTGAGAGAAGAAAAAAAAAGCACAGCATGGACAAACAATAATTGAAGATAAAGAAATCTTTGGGTACAAAGCTAAACAAAAATCTTTTAAGTGACATAAAGGAAGTGCATGCACTACTGCATGCATTGTTACTGAAAAGTAAGCAGTACTTTCGACAACCGTGAATGACAGAATGCGACAGTACAGGGCTGCAGCGTTTTCACTTGCCTATCTCTGCACTCAGAGAAACACTTCTTACATTAAATTAGGTTTAAAAAATAGCCGAAGTAAAACCTATAGAATGGCTGTAGGGATCAATTTAGAAGCAGAGAGAGATCCAAGAAATGCAGAGTCACACTCATAGAAGTACACAGCAATAACATTACTTAAAAAAACATTACAAAAGAATGGATACTGTAGCTGTATGTTGTTGTAGTTGTCCTGTTGAATTTGGTAAGTAAGTTGCACGCATCAAACCATTACTCTTATTAGCGGCACTCCTCCATTCCAGCTGATGCTCCGTCCATCAATGTTGGTGACCAGAAGACACCCTGTCCACTGCCTGCCTGGCGGATGCTGAATTGTGGCTCGCTAATGTGAAGCCTGACTTCATCCTTTTTTTCCCATTGCACAGACTGAAACCCGGCCTGTAATTATTGATGGAAAAACAGGAAGTGATATTAGAACACCACTGACAAATAAATATAAGATATGTACGCTGTATAGTGCAAAAAGTCACACTTTGAGTTTCCTAATAGACAGTACAATATTTTTGAAAGTGCAAACTCTGTCTGAGTCTCCTTTTGAAGGATAAATAAGTATGGGCAAATTAATTTAGCGGATCTTTCCCCTCAAGCTAGGTGTACTGTAAACTGTGTTTTAGAACAAAATTAGACCTTCCCAGCAGTGCTCCCACACAGACCCTTACTAAAGCCAGTCGCGAAAATGTAGAAGACCCCCAATCAGGCCTGGTAGAAAACTGGCAAGAAAACGTACTTTGAAAGTAAAAGTAGGCCCAAATACCCCCTTACCCACCGTGGATTGTATTCAAACCACTTGCAAGAAAGCAAAAGTATCCATACCCAGCATCGCTCCAAGACTCGCAAACCCCCCCACAAACAGCCCCCCACCCAAACACATGCAATACAAATACTGCTAACCCTAACGAGCCCTAAGTTAAGAATAGTGGAAAACGCTTACTTTAACTATGCCAAATCCCCCCTTTCCCACCATGGATTTTCTTCATATCACTTGCAACCAAAATTACACATTCCCACGAGTGCTCTAAGAAGACCCCAGAACTCACTTGCAAAAATCTAGAACACCACGAAACACATGCAATCCTGCTGCTAGGGCTAACCCTAACGAACCATAACTTACAAAAAGTGCCAAAAGGCTTTTCGGCATGGATTTTTTCCAAACCACTTCTATCCGGTATTAGACCTTCCCAGCAATGCTCCAAGACCCGCCAACCCACCCGCAAAAAAGCACAACACCCCCAAACAGCCAAAAAGGAAAATCTCATACTTACAATATTTATCGGCCTTCGGTCCAAACGCGCTGTGCAGGTAGGTCATAACTCCCGTTTTCTACCACGGATTTCCTGAAAAGCAAATGCAATCAAAATTAGACTGTCCCAGAAGTGCTCCCAGACCCCAAAACTCACCCACAAACACCCGGAACCCCCCCAAAGAGCACCTCAAAGGCAAGCAAGTCAGCAAAAAAGCAAAAGAAAATTCGCCTCCGATTTGGACCAAACCACTTTTATCCGGTATTAGAGCTTCCCAGCAATGGCCCCAGAGCCGTCAACCCAGGCGAAAACTAGTAGAAGTCCCCCGAACAGCCAAAAAGCAAAAGTACAAAAATGGGGACTTAGTCATTTTCATGGCAATTTCCAAAATCACTCCGCGCGCGCTATGCAGCTAGGCCCCTACTCCCCTCTGCCACCATAGATTTGCTTCAAACCTCTTGCAATCAAAACTATCCATACCCAGCAGTGCTCCCAGACCCTGAAACCGACCCACAAAGACCAGGAATCCCCCCAAACAGGCCACCCAAAGTGCTACATTGAGCAAAATGTCAGAAATAGCACAAAAAATGTCAGCATGGATTTTGTCCAAACCACTTCTATCCGGTATTAGACCTTCCCAGCAATGCCCCAAGACGGGCCAACCCACCCGCAAAAAAGCACAACACCCCCAAACAGCCAAATAGGAAAATCTCATACTTACAATATTTATCGGCCTTCGGTCCAAACGCGCTGTGCAGCTAGGTCATAACTCCCGTTTTCCACCACGGATTTTCTGAAAAGCAAATGCAATCAAAATTAGACTGTCCCAGCAGTGCTCCCAGACCCCAAAACTCACCCACAAACACCCGGAACCCCCCCAAAGAGCACCTCAAAGGAAAGCAAGTCAGCAAAAACGCAAAAACATTTTTGCCTCCGATTTGGTCCAAACCACTTTTATCCGGTATTAGAGCTTCCTAGCAATGGCCCTAAAACAAGCCAACTCACCCGCAAAGAAGTAGAACACCCCCACAAGTGCAGAGTCTTTTCTCATTGGGCGTAATCCAGCCCTCTGCTTTGAGGGAAATAGGAGTCTGGAGGAGGAGGATAGAGGAGCATTTTCTTGTGAACTTGTGAACCTGAGGAATGCAGACTGCGGCACCTTCAAATCAATAAGCAAACAAGTGAAGACAGTTCTGCTGATGGGCTTGTTTTTGTGATTAGGTGATTAAAGTTTTAATTATACTAACTGTGCAAAACAAAGAAAGACAGACACACAGGAATAAAAGTGAAAAAGGACGAAAAAGAAAGTTATTGATTCATTGGCTCATTTTCAGGGCTCGGTGTTAGGGAATAAGAATAAGAGTTCGTCCTCATACTCTGCGAATTCAGGCAGGAGTAGGTCAGTGTCACCTAACAGAGAAGAAATTCCCTCATCTATGTTGCTGTCCTCCTCGTCTTCATCTGGCGTGTGTTCTCGTACTTTGTAATCTGGTGGTATGAGGTGCTGATTCATCTTGATCATTGTTAACCTCTCCACATTTTTGGGCGAGAGGTGGCTCCGTTTGGAAGTTACAATGCCACCAGCAGCACTGAAAACACGTTCAGAAGACGCACTTGCGAGTGGGCAAGACAAGTAGTTTATAGCCAGGTTGGAGAGCTGTGCCCACAATTCTTTTTTCCCATGCCAATACGCCAATGGGTCAGCATTAACATAGACCTCTGTTGAGTCATTCAGATAGTCCTGCACCATCGACTCAAGGTTCTCCAGGGTTCCTCCACTTTGCATACTTTTTGCTGGGACCTTTTGAGAACCAAAACCAAGGAAAGTTAGCCAATCCTCTTCTTCACCCAATGTTACTGTTGTGTCTGGTGCAGATGATCCGGTTGCCGGTGTCTTTAACGGCTGAGAGGTCCCTTGTGCCACAGCCACAGGTGCAGAAGTGTATTCTTTTGACTGGGTATGGCCTGCTGATGCTGATGTACTGCCTTTTCCTTCAATTTCCTGCTGTTCTCTTTCAAACCTCATGGCTGACAAGGCTAGCCTACGTTTGTACTTTGTAACATGTTCATCATCAAAAGGAAAGAATGCTCGGCCTGCCAGGGCCTTTTTGTAGCGTGGATCCAGAATAGTAGCACAGATGTAATGCTGTTCTGAGTGAATCATTTTAAGATGTTCATCGCCAAGTAGGTACTCTAATAATTTCTCAGCCAAAACAAAAGCGTCTTTCTTTTCTTCATCTTTTTCAAACATAGAAGACACCGCCTTCAGTTGGTGCTCCAGCATGCGCAACAATGGGATAGCTTTTCCCAAATTACAGTCCTCCCTGCTGACTGCACGCGTGAAGACCTCAAAAGGACGAAGCATGTCTGTCAGGCTTTTAACTAGCTTCCATTGCGCCGCATCTAGCCTCAGGTCCTTCTGAGCTGTACCCAGTGTTAAGAAATAGTGATCGAGTACTGTATACTGCTCATACAGACGCTCAAGCATGTGGAAGGTTGAGTTCCAACGTGTTGGCACCAGCTGGATGAGTGCTTTCACTGGCATTCGACGTTCATGTAGCAGGCTCCTCAGATGCTTCCGGGCCTTAAAAGAATGGCTGAAATGGTTGCAAATTCTTCGGCAGGTGGCCACTAACTCGCACGCTGGACTGTCTTCACTCAATAATTTTTTAACAATCAGGTTTATACAGTGCGCCAAACACGGCACTCTGAAATAGTGACCCAGCTCCATGGCCTTAACTACATTGGCACCATTATCCGTGGAAACATAACCAATCTGGCATTTTTTGGGGACAGCCAGTGAAAGACCTTTGTGTTAAACTCATTCAAAATGTTTTCTGCTGTATGACGTTTCTCCAAGCCAAACATGGCTAGTGTTGCATGTTTCCGAGCAGCTTTAAAACTTGGTCCGGGTCAACACCTGCGTTTAGCTTTGCTTTAACCCCTGAAAATGAGACCCAGTGTGCAGTGATGCACATGTAATCAGCACCTGCGCCACTGGTCCACATGTCTGTTGATGTATTGTGTGAACAGCACTCTTCTGCAAAGCTGCCCCAATCACCTCCAGCACATCTTCATGTAGTGCTGGAACCGCAACTCTGGCAAAATGGAACCGGCTAGGAACCTTCCATTTAGGGCAGAGCGCTGCCACTAATTCTAGAAAACCAACCCCTTCTAAAAAGAAAAAGGGAGAAGGTCCAGAGCTAGCATTTTAGCCAGCTTAGTGTTATACAGACGCGTGAGTGGGTGGTTGCGATCATATGGCGCCTCTGAAGAAAACATGGTTCTAATGTTGTCCTGGACCATGCATTTACGGGATGATGATGATGATGACTTCTTCGACCCAGTTACGCTCGCGGATGAACTTTTTTGCATTGGTGTGTCACTCTCTCCCACACTCTTAGTGTGGCTCACATGGGGTGTGCTGCTGACAGGGGTACTGGGTGTAAGTGAAGTGTTTGACACGTCTTCTTCCTCCTCGTCATCATCAGATGAAACATCAACGTTTTCTTGACTTGCAATTCGGGCTTCCTTGATCTCCTTTAGGTGCGCAAACCATTTGACAGCGTGCTGTCTCTTAAGATGACCTCTCTGGCCTCCGGTACCATAGTTGGTACCAAACTTACCACGACTCACTGCAAGCTTACAAATGCTACAAATGGCGAAGTTTTCCTTTTTTGGGCAAACACTAAAGAAGTCCCAAACTGCAGACTTGAAATGTCTGTGGGGGCCGAAGGAGGCGGCGGTCATGCTTCTAATGCCAGATGCAGTGGAGGATGTGGATTGCCGAACTTTACTACGTTGTGCACTTTCACCACCACTAATTGAGGTCGAGGTGGATGGAGGTCCCTTCTGGCGAAGAAGAAATATGGAAGCGGTAGGTGTTGGTGTACTAGTTAACTCCAATGATTGTGGTATTTCCATTGCCTCCTCGTCGACAACATCATCACGCTCAGCAGCTTCTCGGGCTAGGGTCAAAATGTCTGTTTGCTGCATGCCCGCTGGCGCTGCAGTGACCTTTATGATGACTGGGTCGTCGTCGTGAGAGTCTTCATCAGCAGCCGTATCCGCCACTTCTTGTTGAGCCTCATCACACTCCATAACTATGAGACTTTGGACGAGCTTTCTTTTACGCTTAACTACCTTTGTCAGATCATTGTGTGCCTCACTCTCCGACGGCAGTGGTGCTGGTTCCCAATTTTGATCCGTATCATCAGAAGGAGGTGTGCTTGAAGAAGATATAGACATCACCCTTGATCTCTTCCTTGCTAGGGGTGTGGAAGACAATGAATGATCAGGAGTGGCTTCCTCAAATGATACCTCGGCTTGATTGTCGATTTCCTGATGTGCCCCTACTTCTGGAGGAACAACAATTGGGGCACTTGTGACCCTCCATGCACCTCTGCTTGCGCATCTCCTTGCGCTGCCTATCCTTCCACAAGTACTTGGGCTTGTACTTGCACATGTGGTTGTTGTTGCGGCTGTGGTTGTTCAACACTCATCAGATGAGTTACAACAACCTGTGTTGATTGAGGGACATTGCTGCTACTTTCTTGCGATGAGCCAACATCACTGGTCGATGGTGATTGAACAACTAGACTAAGTGCCTCTGCAGCACTCAAGGGCTTGGACTTAAGTTGGTGTGGTGGTGGTGGTGGCACTGAGCCCAATGGAGCGGGGGTGCTGCTCCCAGCTTGGTCCCCAGCAGATCCCGCTGCTGCTGCAGGCGTACTTTTTTTTTTACTCCCAAAAAATGTGGCGGGCGGCACACTAGTCTCCTTGGTAACTTGCTTCTTCTGCTCCTTACTGGCAACTTTCTTGCTAGAGGAGCTACGGGGAACTTTTTTGGGGGCCATCTTCTTCAGAGGTCAGAACAGCAGGCCGCAGTTGCACGAGTTGCAGAGTTGTCTGTGGCCAGACGTGACGTCGCGTGACGTTATGCTGCACACACACACTGCTGCAGGACTTCTTCCTGGCACTGGTAGTTCTCCTGAGTCTTGTGTACCTAAAAGCAATGGAAGACAGAGGAACATCAGTTCAGTTATACACCCCAAAAAATCGAAAAACACTGAAAAATCAGCACAATCCCATGCCATCCATGCCCTCCATGATGTTTGAATTCAAGACACACCACAGAAAGACTAGGCCCATGCACCACTCACTACCCCTGGTGAAAAGGCCACAACAACAGCCCAAAAAAACGAAAAACACAGAAAAATCAGCACAATCCCATGCCATCCATGATGTTTAAAATCAAGACGCCCCACAGAAAGACTAGGGCCATGCACCACTCACTACCCCTGGCCATAATGGTTGAAACCTAGGCAAAATGGTTGCAGACCTAAGAACACTGCCTGCATTCAAAATGGCCCCCTGCTTCCCAGCACATGGCCTGTCCCCATGAACACCCCAAAAAATCGAAAAACACAGAAAAATCAGCACAATCCCATGCCATCCATGCCCTCCATGATGTTTAAATTCAAGACACCTCACAGAAAGACTAGGCCCATGCACCACTCACTACCCCTGGTGAAAAGGCCACAACAACAGCCCAAAAAAACGAAAAACACAGAAAAATCAGCACAATCCCATGCCATCCATGCCCTCCATGATGTTTAAATTCAAGACACCCCACAGAAAGACTAAGCCCATGCACCACTCACTACCCCTGGTGAAAAGGCCACAACAACAGCCCAAAAATCGAAAATTCCAAAATTGTAGTTGCAGCAACTGTAATGCCCCAAACAAACTTACTTGTGAAATTTCTAATCCAAAAGTGATCCAAAGAAATTCAAAAAGGCCTCAAATCCAAATATCCAGCAGCATCCACAAAAAGTGATCCTTCCAGGTCAAGATACGAATGAAAGTGACCAGCACATGAAGAAAGCACTGGGAGGAGCCTGCTGGACAGGAACAGGAAGTTGGAGACTGTGGGGCACTTCCTTCCCCCCACCCCCCCCCAACCCCCCCCAAAATGGACTCCTTGCAAAAAAAAGTGCAGGCAAATGTCAACCTGAGGAGTTATTCTGATAAAAATCATCATTTTCAGAAGGTTTATGCTGCTTGCTGGTGGATTTCTTGTGCAGAATTGCAAATTTTGTAATTTCGCGAGTGCGAGATTGTTGCTGCCCGCCCCATCTACGTGTTTGCAATTGCGAACTCCCGCGATATGTGATCATGACGTACTCGCGTTGACAAACTCTCGCTGTGTAAGGTGGCAAGCCCCGATGACGTAATCGCGGTCGCCAAACTCCTGCGGGATCCCGCAGCAAGATCCAAAATGGCGCCGCACTCGCAAAATATCGAGAAAAACAACTCGGCAAACGCTGAATGACGGTAAGTGAACGCCGCACGCCGCAAAATTCTATCACCAAGAGAAAAAAATCTGCTGCGTGCGAATTTGCGGATTTTCAGTAAATTCGCGAGAGTTCGCGTATTGCAAATTTACCGAAAATCCGCAAAATCCGAAAGCGGAACGGATTTTCCGCCCATGCTGTTTCTTAGCAACTGACTTTTTTCAGTTGGCATAGGAATAATTTACATTTACATAGCTCTTGGTTTGGCAATGTATTGTTCCCGTTCACCATCCTTTCAGTGGCATTGCACATCGCTAAGCTGGTGAGATTGCTACCCTTTTTAAGTTCAATTACCCGGATATATATAAATCCATTGGTAGGAAAACAACTAGCTGCTGAATGCCACATAAAGTTCGAGGGCATGTTTCATCACATGGAAATCATGCAGGCTCAGCAGGACACAAATAAAATGCCACTCTTGGACTTCAAAATCCTGCCTCTCAATGACTATAAAGCCTTGCATATTATTGCACCACCTTTGAATATTCCACCAGCGTTTTATTTCATTCACTATTTGATTTACAGTGTTTTTTATAATTAAATAATTAGTATTAATGGGACTGAAACGAGCTTCTTAACTATATTTTACTACTGGTTTCATTACAAATGAAGTCTGTAATTCGTTGCATACAGCACTTACTAGTGAAATTTATTTGTATATTTAAGTTATCAGAAATGTAATTCAGATCAGTTACCCATTTCTTATCACGTTTTATTCGTTTATTGCCCTTAGCCAATTTAAATGCGTATTTAAAAGGTTCATGGTTTCTTTTTCTTATCACTAATGTGGAAGTTGACAGCCAACATGAAAGGGTTTCATTTCAAATGGCTCGTGCAAGGTTTAGTCTTCTTGAGTTGCACCTAATGGAAGTTTTGATCTCTGTAAAATGTCCAATACTGGAAGACAAGCAATGTCTGGTCTTTTTAGCCCACATGTGCGCAAACACGCCATTGAGCTCTGGGACCTGCTCGACACCACATCACCGGACATCGCCTTCTTGACCGAGACCTGGATGAACAATACCTCTGCCCCAAGCATCGCGGTAGCCATCCCCAACGGATACAAGATCACCCGCAGGGACCGCACCAACGGCATCGGCGGGGGAATCACCATCATTCACAAAGACACCATCAGGATCACCATCAGGATCACCATCACCAACACCCTCAACGCCGCCAAACACATGCACTTCCAGATCCACACAGACCCTAAAACCACCCTCAGAGGCACCCTCGTCTATCGACCACCAGGACCCCGCCCCCAATTCTGCAACTCTATCACCGACTTCATCAGCACGCACGCACTGACCTCCACCGATTACATCCTCCTTGGTGACCTGAACTACCACCTAGAAAACAACAACGACAGCAACTCCTCCACCCTGATCGACAACCTCTCCATTCTAGGACTGACGCAGATCGTCACGACTCCTACCCACATTGCCGGCCACACGCTCGATGCTATCTTCTCCTCCAGTCCCCACGTTGTCTTCAGCCACGTCTCTGAACTCACCTGGACTGACTACCGCTGCGTCCACTTCACCTTCCAGAAACCCGTCTCACACCACCGCACCCTACAGACCCCCGGACGCCACTGGAGCAAAATCACTAAGGAATCACTGCAAACACACCTCGCACTCAACCCCCGACCAACCCCACCGACCCAGAGGAAGGGGTCCACACCCTCAGACTCTGGATGGAAGACTGTGCCAACACCCTCGCCCCAACTAGACCTACTGCCCACAGAGACACCAGCCAGAGAGCCAGTTGGTTCACCCCAGAGCTCCCAGCCTCCAAACGCACCTGTCAGAGACTGGAAAATACCTGGCACAAGGAGAAAACACCCGAGAGCCACGCCGCCCTAAAAGACGCCACCCGGAACCACCACCACCTCATCAGGACCACCAAGAAAGCCGCTTCCAAGAACTGCCTGGACAACAATGCACACAATAGCAAGGAACTCTTCAACGTCGTGAGGGAACTCTCCAACCCCAGCTCCTGCACCAATGACATCCCACCATCACAAGCCCTTTGCGACGCCCTGTCTGCCTTCTTCCACCGCAAGATCACTGACATTCACGACAGCTTCAATCCACACTCAGACCCCCCAACCGCACCAACCCGGACCCTCCCTTACCCACCGACCACAAGCACCTCACCGTATGGACCAGCACTACCACCGAGGACACCAGCAAGACTATGAACTCCATCCACTCAGGCGCCCCATCCGACCCTCTTCCCCACCACGTCATCAACAAGGCCGACAGCTCCATCGCACCCCACTTATGCAACATCTTTAACCTCTCTTTCAAGACTGCAACCTTCTCTGAGAGCTGGGAACACGCAGAGATCAACGCCCTACTGAAGAAACCCAAGGCGGACCCGAGCGACCTTAAGAATTTTGGGCCCATCTCCCTTCTTTCGTTCCCTGCTAAGGACATCAAAAAGATCATCAACACTCAGCTCACCCACTACATAGAAGACAACAACATCCTCGACCCCTCCCAGTCAGGCTTCCGCAAGAACCACAGTACCGAGACCGCCCTAATCGCCGTCACGGAAGACATCAGACTCATGCTCGAAAACAGGGAGACAGCAGCCCTCATCCTCCTCGACCTCTCCGCTGCCTTCGACACCGTATGCCACCACACTCTGCGTACACGCCTCTTCAACGCAGGGATTTGCGACAAGGCCCTGGACTGGATCACCTACTTTCTCTCAGACAGAACCCAAAGAGTCCGCCTCACCCCGTTCCACTCCGGAGTCACCAAGACGATCTGCGGTGTTCCTCAAGGATCATCCCTCAGCCCTACGCTCTTCAACGTCTACATGGCCCCGCTCGCACGCATCGCCAGACTCCACAACCTCAACATTATCTCCTACGCCGACGTCACCCAACTGATCCTCTCCCTCACCAACGAACCCCGCACCGCCAAAGCCAAACTCCACCACCGCATGAAGGCTGTCGCCGACTGGATGGAAGAAAGCCGGCTCAAGCTCAACACAGACAAGACAGAGATCCTCATTCTTGGACCCAACCCTTCAGCCTGGGACGACTCATGGTGGCCCACCTCCCTGGGCATCGCCCCTACACCAGCCAACCACGCACGCAATCTGGGAGTCATCCTCGACTCAAAACTCTCCATGGCCAACCAGATTAATGCCGTCTCCTCAACCTGCTTCTACACCCTCCGCATGCTCCGCAAGATCTACAAATGGATCCCGACTGAGACACGAAAGTCCGTCACTCACACCCTCATCAGCAGTAGACTCGACTACGGCAACGCTCTTTACGCCGGAGCCCCTGCCAAACTCAACAGCAGACTTCAAAGAATCCAGAACGCCTCCGCCCGCCTGATCACCAACACCCCCCGCCGAGACCACACCACCCCCCACCTGAGAAACCGGCACTGGCTTCCCATCGACAGAAGAATCACTTTCAAGCTCCTCACCCATGCACACAAGGCACTCCACAACACCGGCCCGGCCTTCCTCAACAACCGACTATCATTCTACGCACCCAACAGGAGACTCCGCTTCGCCGACCTCTCCCTGGCTGCCGTCCCACGCATCCACAGAACCATCGCCGGAGGCAGATCCTTCTCCTACCGCGCCGCCAAGACTTGGAACTCCCTCCCCCGCCACCTTCGGCAGACAGAGGACCTACAGACCTTCAGGAGACTACTCAAGACCTGGCTCTTCGACCTCTAGCTGCAGCCCCCCCCGTGCAGCGCCTTGGGACCCTCACGGGTACGTAGCGTGCTTTCTAAATGCCTGATTGATTGTATCATCTTAATTGACCCTTGTCCTTCCCTCCAAAAACTTTTAGTAATCAGCCTTGAAAGATCTGCAATGAATGGTTTCTTGCCACAGCTTGACAGATTCCTATTAAATCTACACTCCTTTATGTCACTGCACTTCTAAATACAAAACTTTATTGAACGGAGCCACGTCGCTTTTAGTAAAAGGAGGCAGTGCCCTTTTAACTTAAGAGAAAAAAATGAAAATGGAAGGCTGGTAATTCTCTATTTTTCTTCTAATGTACAAGTAAAAAGCCAGTTTCTGTTCTGCTCTGCACCTACTAATGGTCTATGGTACGAAAGCACCGCTCTTTCAGGGTGAAATCGTTACTTGCATTACAGATCTTCTACAAGGATTCCTGTTGTCTGATGACACTATCTAGGATACCTGTCTGCGTGTACCCATCCACCAAAGGCTGCGGTCAGACATGTTGCACAGCAAACTATAGTTGCACTCCTAAATAATTTTTTTTTTTGGCACTAAACAATAGATTCCGTATGAAGCACCCAGTTAACCGGTACACTTAGTTCTTTGCGCTTAAGCTTTTCTTCTAATCTTGGGGAAAGGTACATTATTTTTTCAAGAAGGTGAGGTGAATTCACTCTCACTTCTAAGATTTTTCAGTTGATAACGGTGCCACATGTCAAGCTCAATTATCTTACTTATGGATCTCTAGATCTCAAAAGTATTTCCAGGTACAAGGGATAATGGCAACATGCACATGGCTGCTGCCTCTGTCTCAGAGCTCACCAAGCATTTGCAATGAAATAGGTCTCGCAGAGGCCAGCCCCGAACGGGGTCATCAGAGGCCAACGGCATAACAGACGCCAAGCCCCCCTCACCTCTAGCCAGAACCGGTTTGCGGCACGAAAAGCATGCTGTAAGCGGGAGGAACACCCACACCCCCCTACCCGGTAGCCACGGCGCCGCCTACCACCCCGGCCAATGGGCCCCATGCAATATTCGAACGGCCACCTTCGCTGGGGGGGATATAAGCCGGCTTCCCCCAGGATGGCTCCTATCTTTGGAGCGGGAGGAGCAGCACGAGCAAGGAATTGTTGACCCACCTATCCACACCTAACGAGCAGCCATGTCGCAGGGCTGCTGGAAAGACAGGACAATGGGTGAGAAACAACGGGGACAATGGTTGGCACAGAAGCACACCGAAGGGCGGTGTGCTGGGACAGGACCACTTGCCTTAGGATGCCTCACGGCTGGGGGAGGGGACCGAAGGACAGCGGGTAGGACCGTTCACCTTATGATGCCTCACGGCTGGGGGAGTCGACCTACCAAGAGGGGTAACAAACGGAGACGGCGCTCGCAGCCCAGCCCCCGCCGGTTGGCAGGGCACACCAGGAGTCCAACAAGGTAGTGAGTTGGGCCTAACTCCGGGACAGCGGCTACACCCCTCCTTCATGCGGATGTCAAAGCAAACCCAACCAAATCACCTGTCAAGAAAATAATGTTTACAAATATGTCATGCCACACTGCCATTGACAGCTGAATAAAGGTGGTACTGAGTACCCAGAAATTGATATGTACCCCTAATAAAAACTGCAGCCAACAAGTGACCACCACAAGAAATGTGTTTGTTGGCTTATTTACAAGGAAAGGGTTACTGTTCAAAATGAGCACAAAGGGGAGAGAGTGGGGCTGGTGAGGGAGTTATCATGTTTGCAAGAATTTGAGCTATTGCCATTAAAAATGAGAATGCACTTTATTTATGTGTTTTGAAAACCTGCAAGTGGGGGGTAAACATGCACTTTGTACTTATAGATCTTGCTTACAAGAAGTAAGGCTGTCAGTAAAAGAGGCACAGTTACTACCAGCCTTTCTTCTCGTAAGCAACAACAACTACAAAGGGCGTGTTTACACACAACTTGCAGGTTTTCAAAACACATAAATAAAAAGCATTGTCATTTACAATGCCATTAGCTCAAACTCTCACAAATGCTTGTTTTTTATGTTTCCAGCTACTTACTCAACCTGTGTTTTGGCCTTGTTGGCCTGTATATGCTTGGATGGGGGGAGGAGATGGAACCTTATGTCTTGATAAATGTAAAGAAAAAGGTTTAAATAAATAAAGAAATTCAAAGCTCTATTGCTACCTTATCAGCAAGCGACAAAAGAGTACAACTGGCCAAGCAGTGGTCAAGTATGTCCAAGACACCAGCTAAAGTCCTTACTTTACCACTAACTTTCATCTATGTTTAATTGCCAAATGTTGTTTTATCTTCTTGGTTTTGATGCAAGGGAGCCCAAAGTAGCACATTCAGCTCTCTGCTTTTTTTGCTGCTCCTCTCTCTTGATCTTATTCTAAGTGGGTGCAATGTCTGAGTTGGGCAGACAGCAGCACCTTTATGAAGATACAAGAAAAGTGGCTACTAGTGTAATGCAGAATTATGCAAATGGTTTCATACAAATATTTGCATATCCCCACTGCTGCCTGTACTTGCTCTCCATTTTCACAACGTATTTACCATCATCACCTGTATTGTCTCTCCTCTCCACAATGCTAGCTTTGACTTTCTTCCCCCACCACCATCCTCTAGATTTCTAGCAGTCACCAGACACTCTCATTCTTCACCTCAGTCAAAAAAGGGCAAAAGATTGCTTTCCACAAGCAGTCTCTTTTGCACCTACTTAGTATAAGACTGCTATGCAAAAGTGGTTAGATCCTCAATGACGTCTGCACTAAAGGTCCCTCCCTCCCAACAAGCTAATATTAGTTGATATTTAAGGAAAGTTAGCAATCCCATCATTGGGATCAGCCTCGCTTTACCTCCTACCATCCTCAGCATCAGAGGCTCCTCTTGTGTAGCATAGTAAGCCCATTCATTTAACGTTTAGAAGAACTAGGCCATTACTGGCCCTTCAGATTGCTGGTGTCTACTATCTTTTACATTTCCCGGATCCACTTCCCAAACTAATGACTGCTCCCTTTCCTATTTACAGGCAAAAGCTTTGAATCTTGTGCATGGTCATGATTGCATTCACATTGCATTATGCCTCACAGGCATCCTTTCTCCTCATGTCCACACTCAGCCCTCTTCCCTATGTCGAGCCTCACTGGTGGCGTCCAATCCTTTTGAACCTGTCTTTCACCGACAATACTAAGCAACTTTCAAACAAGGCCACAGTGATTAATTACCTTATAAAAAAACTATTTCATTTAGAACAACGGGCCCCTAGTATTCCAGAAAACATGGGCAATACAGACATGGAGATAAAAATTCCCCTAGGAATCATTTAAACATACTTTGATGTGTCAGCAAAGAGCTCCAGTGTATGACAATCTTGCTTAAAAACACAACAGGTGGGATCCAAATATATACATCAACAAAAGATATGTGTGGGTGTCACCAGATCATAAATCCATGATAAAAGCAGTTTGACAAAAATGCAGGTGCTTCTAGTAATCATAACATAACAAACCCATTGGAGTTAAAGTCTCTCAACAAACTGGCTCTGCTGCCTAAGAAATCCTACTTAAGAAGTGGCTCACCCCCAAAAAACATGAGATTTTCAGCCTTTCAGGCAATAGAAGTAGGCCTGGGGGAAATGTTAATTACACAAGACAAATGTCAGTAATTATTCATTACTCTTCTGATGTGAGATTAGAAAATGTTCACAATTACTCCAGTTTGAGTGATTAAGAGTAATTTGGGGTGAAAATCCTACTGCCGGAGCTCAAGAACAATGAACTAAGAGAGAGTGAGTGACTGCTGGCTACTGCTGTTTGTGTCCTGTAGCATTTAGTTCTTTTTTCTTAGCACAAAATGCAACCTGTGGTCCATTTTGGAAGTGAGGGTGCATTTTGCACTAAAAGAAATAGTGGTAAATTAGGGATTATGCTTCTTATACAATTATGCATACCTAAGAGTAATTTTGAGGAAATTACGAGTAATTACACTGGAGAGAAGTATACCATTTGTGCCCACCCCTAAATAGAAGCATAAATATTCATAGCATGACAACATAAATGGTTTGAACTAATATGTTACTTTTACGTAACAGTCAATCAAATTATAATTAGCATGTGCTGCTACCCATAACCATGTGCTGTGACTGACCTTTGAACCTAAACAAGCAAATGTTTTTATTTTACAGGCTATTTGCAGCTCCTTTAACTTTCCTGACCATTATTGCCCAGATGTTACAGCAAGCATCATTCCAATAAGAAGGAAGCCAGGCTCGGACCCTAGTAACAGACACCTGCCATCATGGAGAGACGTAGAAAACACACTGAAATGGACCCAGTATGATACACCTCCTTATGATATAACATCAAAATACAGCTTCCGAAACATTTTGGAAGGTACACGCTTTCTGGCACATTTATGTAACTAATGAGATGTAGTGCACTTTATAACATAATGAGAATGAATCCATGAAAGGCTGAAAGTGAAATGGATGATGTTTTCTCACAAATATGTATACATGTGTCTAGCAGGTGCTGCCTCTAACTGAATGAATGACTCAGTTGCCAAATCCGTATTCCAATAAAGCTGACTGCTCATCTTGCTGCTTTAAGCAGGCAATAACAGTACATTTGCAAATTACTGTACCTCTGGTTCCAAGGCATTCTTGCATCACTGTTAGAAACTGCTTCGACTGTACTGAGAGGATAGTTTACCATCTTTCAACTTGTTCAATAATTGGGGATTATTTTTAATTCTACTCAAAATATATTATGATGAAAGTGAGGCAGCAAGTAAGCCTCCTGAAATATTTTGAGAAATGTTGTGGTTTCCGCAAAATGTGTACGACTGCAGATCAATAGTAAATACGATTTTCGAACATGAACAAAACTATGTGGCACTGAGAGTGCAGCTAAAGGCAAAACACACAGCTGCCCATTGTTCTGTCAAGGTAGCTGTACTAGCAGACCAACCATATAAGTAATCTAGGGACAACCCCACAAAGCTCATAAATTAGGTGATCCAGTGACAGCCCTGGGACAACTAATACTTTTGTTATTACTTTTACATTCTCCATGATCTCCAAGGCAGGTCAAGGCAGCATAGTCAAAGACTGATAACATACACCCACTGATTCACCAATACAACTTGGTGTATGTATATTTAACACTTAGAAACTTTTTAAAAATACTCGCATTCACTGGATGATGTAATCAGTGATGTTATTTGTGATGTCATTTGGGATGTCATCAGTGCTGTCACTGACCATGTCATGAGTGATGTAATATGTGAGAAGGTCATAAGTAGTGCATTGCGGGGCTGTGAGTTATAGTTAACTTACAGGATACAGCGCCAGGGAGGTGGTGGTTCTCAGGGCTATGGGTAGGGGTTCCACGTGGGCCCTGCATTTTTTCAAAGGAAAGCCACAGAGAGGTGGCAGGCTCGGAGCTGCGTGGGGGTCCATACCACCCCTGCCGAATTTGTTGCAAGTCCATTCAGTGGTTCCTATGGGAATTAACATGACAAACCCAACCTTATTTTGTGACCCAAATTCTCGGTCCCCACTGCACGTATCAACCCCAAACTTTCCATGACCACCAGAACCTTAGATAATAAACTAAGCATTTTATTTTAACGTTTTGGCGGGCTTCGCTGATCCCTGCTGAATTATTTAAAAAAAATACTTCATTGGCCCTGCGGGGTCCCCGTGGGTCACCCCCAAGAAGCCTAAGGGGTCCAGGTGTTTTGACCCTGTCCCCTTATCTTTTTTTTAATGTTTTTGCTGTGACTTGGCTCAACTGAGTCACAAGATGGCTGCCAACACTTCCTGGTTTGAATTATTGGCAGCCAATCAGATCTCGCTAGAGGGATCTGACCTTTGCACAGGATCGCGTTAAGGTGCTTGCCGCCTCCCTCACTAATTTTTTTAACACTAACTGCTACTATCACTCATATCTTGTTTTTAATTGATTTTACCTCTGTCGCCATTGTTCTTACTTGAGGAGCTGTGTTCAATGCTCCAGGGGGAAGTGAGGGAATTTGCACTTGACAAGGGCTCATGCTGGGCTGAGCCTGGTTAGCGTTCCAGATGCTGAACCAGACGCACAGCTTATGGCATAAATAAACCAGATGGCAAGACCACGCTGCTGGTGTGCCAAAGGCAAGCCCATCAGCGCCTGTCTGTGCCCATCCGGGTCCAGGGGCCAGAACCCCTGTATCTGTGCCCCCATAAAGACTCCCCTACTCCAGTTCTGTGTTGAAACAGTTAAATAGAGTCCCTGTTCCTAGGTGTACGCATACCGTTGTTTTGTAGGTGTATCAAGATATGTGCCTATACTGAGATTTTAGACTCACCCCACGGGACCTCCCATCTCTCCCAACGGGGCCACCCTATCAACTTCTCTTATTGAACTGCAGATCCCTGCCCAAGCATACCATCGAGATTTTCATGCTGCTAAAAGACGTTGGGCCAGAGGTTCTGTTTCTCATGAAGACTTGGCTCAACGTTAGTTCAGAGTAGGATATTGTTCACGCATTCCCCCCGGATACTTAATCCAGAGGAAAGACAGAATGTCAGGAGTGGTCGGTGGGACTGCCATAATTTACAAAGATCACTTGACCTGTAGACTTCTAGAGAGTCTATTATCAGACTGCGAGAATTTTCATTTTTCTATCGAATGTACCCCATCATTGTCATTCTCTGGAATACTCATCTATCCCCCACGTGGGTCAATAGGCCAATCTGGCAAATCCCTGATGAAGACAGTTATGACCCTAGCTAGCTCCTTGGCTAATTTTTCTTTCCTTGGAGATTTTAATCTTCATTTTGATGCTCTCTTAGCACCATCAGTGACTAAACTTACACAAGACCTGATGGCTTGTTAACTTCACCAGAAGGTCTCACAAGCAACTCACACTAAAGGTCAACTTCTTGATCCAATTTTTTTTTAACCTGATGGAACTCAAAGCAGAAGCTCCCATTGCCATTCCATTGTCTGACCATTTCCTAATTCCCACAATATGGGCCCCATTGACCACCACTTTGACACACAGTCAACGCGAACACTGATCTAACCTTGGCCCAAACTCCTGTTGGAAGAATGGATCCAGGAAATGGAAAATACCGAACCGAAATTGGAACTTAACCCAATCACAGACTACCAGAAGTTCACACACTGGATCGATGAATCACTGAACACAGTGCTTCCCAAGAAATTAATCCAGAAGAAAGGGGGCTAAAACAAGTCCACATGGGTCTCACCAGAGCTGCGGGTGCTAAAACAAAAATGCGTCTAGCGAGGATATGGAGGAAATATTTCTCTGTAGCTAAGAAACTAATATAGGATAGCTATTAGAGAATACAAAGCTGAAATAAAACGAGCCCAGGCCATTTACTATGAGGAAAAGATTTCAGGAGCAGCCAATTCCTCCAGAGAGACCTTTTTGATAGCAAAAAAACTCCTCAAAGCCCCGGACCCCCCAGCAGCACCTGACCCTTCAGGAGACCGCTGTAACAAACTTGCAGAATTCTTTGCCACCAAAGTTCATAATATTCTTAAGCACCTCCCACTTAGAGATGATGACACACTTGAGCCGACTGCCGCTGACCAGCAAAGAAATAAATACCATCTGGAGACCTTCACAGCGCAGACTCAGGAGTCATTCTTGGCTATCTTATCCACGGTCAAATCGGGCTCACCATTAGACCCTGCACCTCTTAACATCTTAAAGTTGGCTGCATCTACAGTGGCCCCTATTATGACCAACTTGATTAATTCTTCCCTCTTATTAGAGATTATTCCCCCTGAATGGAAGAGAGCTATGGTAAAAGCTCTGCTGAAAAAGCCTAACCTGGACCCAGCAGATTTGGGCAATTATCGTCCTCTCTCGCTTCTCCCGGCAATGGGCAAAATTGCAGAGAAAATTGTCAACCATACTCTCTCCACCTTCCTGGAATCAAAGAACCTGCTCCATCCCTCACAAATGGGCTCCCGCCCACACCAGGGCACCGAGACCACCTTATTGGCGGTTGTGGAGGAAGCAAGGAAGATTCTCGACTTAGGAGGTACCGCCGCCATAATACTCCTCGACCTAATCGCGGCCTTTAACACGGTGAATCATCATATCTTGGCACACCGTCTCAGGAATATAGGAGTGTCCGGCAAGGTGTTATCATGGCTCCAATCCTTTTTGGAGGACAGGTGCTTCCAGGTGTTTGGAGGTGACTTCCTGTCAAAACCAGTCCCCCGCAAGTGTGGAGTCCCACAGGGCTCATCCTTGAGCCCAACCCTTTTTAATGTCTATATGCATCCACTGGTGGCGATTCTTACCCCCCTTTGGGATTCATATAGTCACGTATGCCGATGACACTCAGTTGGTGGTGGTTTTGACCCAGGCTAACCATACGCCCCCGGAACTCCGTGACTGTCTTGAGGAAGTCACTAAGTAGATGAGTCTATCCCACTTAAAACACAACGGTGATAAAACAGAGCTATGCTATTTGGCAACCAGCTAAATTTTAAAGCCAATACCATGTGGCCAGCTTGTATGGGATCGGCTCCCATCCCAAAAACAGAGATACAAAGTTTGGGGATCTGGTTGGACCAAGATCTCTCATTTAAAGTCCAAGCCAGAAAAAATCACTGGTCTTTGTTTTGGCTTGCTAAGGATGATCCGCAAAGTTTTTTCACTCTTACCGGACCAAGCCAAAAAAATGCTGGTCCAGGTGCTCATCCTATCCATAATGGACTATGGTAACGCCCTTTATTTGGGCACCCCTAACCATGTCTCAAAACTGCAGATTGTACAGAACTCAGCTGCAAGACTGCTCACAGTAACACATAGTAGTGTGTGGACACTATCACGGTAGTTTAGAGTTGTCCTAGCTTCTGAGTTGGATGGAAGTTGACATTTCGCCCCCTATTGGGTACACTAGGTGAGTTCAACCTTAGGATGGGGTCTTCCTCAGGACTGAAAAGAGCACCAAAATGTAAATGCTCCAGGCATGTTTCCTATGCACTGGGAATATTTGTCAAGACTGGGCTCAGCCCAGCTCTCAATGGACGGGTGGGCGTACGGCCCTCTATGCACGTACAGGCGTAATACCAATGCACGTTAATAAGTCCCTGTCATATTCCAGAGAAAACTGTGAGAAACAACGTAGTAGTCGACTTTCTGTCTCTTGCTTCTCTCAATACTGACTTAAATTTCCATTCTTAAGTCTTAGAGAATGTTTCTGCATCTATCAACATAACTTGTCAGGCGAAGGGATGGTTCCAAAGTAAGTCTTTGGCCGATGCTATTGTTAAAGCTCCTGCTTGTGATAACAGGGAAAAACGTCTTTCATTTGGAGGACTCTGAAGTTCCAGTTTCACAATCCACAGCTGCTCAGCTCAATTAAATTGGTGTGTTCTGCAACTGAGTTCACATGTTCACCTAATCCAAGAGCTATTTCAGATAATTTGCCTTTCCAGGACAAGGGATCAGAAAGCTCTATGTAAATGGTTGCAGTGCAATCACTTCGGACCACATTTGACCCACTTCTTCATAGAGAGGCTAGTTTTAGCTCCAGGCCAGAAGACTTTCAGCAGGTCAGGAAAACCACCGTCAACTCACCCATCAGCCCCTGTGCCCCATTGAGGTATGCCGGAGGCGCGCTATCCAGTGATGCGGCATAGTAGCAGGTGTCCCATGCAATGTGTACCCTCCACTCCTTCTGCGAGGCGCGCACAACTCTCAAACACAGCGCACATGAAAGTCTGGCTCAAACTGGTACTGACGGCACCACACGGGCACCTGCATCCCCCAAAGCCTGAGACAGCCCCGAAGTTTGACACCTACATCTATCTGTCTAGGAATCTGGCCGTTCCGAGAACAGCCCCTACCTGCAAGTGGGTCGCTCTCAAATGTGCCTCCCATCATCATATCAATGATTTGCCCCTATAAGGCCAACAGAAGCCTTCACTCGGATGAGATGTACCTTGCTGTGGTACCAGGATAAGGAAGGCCAGAAGTGGAGGCCGGCGTTTCTCGTACAATGCCTCTAAATTGTGAAACAGCCTGCCGTTACAGCTGTGCAGACAATCCAACCACCTAGCCTTCCGCACACAACTTAATACCTGGCTCTTTCCATAGAAGGCAGGAGGTACTCTAGAATGGATTTACAACATTTAACAAAAAAATCACTTTTTGCAACAACAGCTACATTTCTGCCAAATTTGGTGAAGTTCCATTCAGCAGTTTGTGCTGTAGCATTGTTTAAATTTTCTTATGGAAATAACATTGGGGAAAAGGCATTTTGGTACCCCCCTTTTTCTCGGGCCCTGCTTGACAGATCACCCCAAACCTTTCAAGACAGCAGCTGAAGTGTGGTTAAAACTAGCTTTGAAAATTGCAAAAGTTATTGTCAAAACAAAAAATGCTCTTCCTAAGGAAATCACATCCTAACTATAACTACCTACTGGTAAGGATGTATAGGTAAAGCATTTTTTGACTTGTCTATAACTTTGGCGTCGTTTGACCAATCTTCATGAAACATTTGACTTAACCCATCTGAATAATTTTTACTGTTACTTGTACTTTGAAGAATTCTTTGTTTTGCTTGTCTCTGACAGTTTCATTTTAACAAAATGTTCACAGATGAATATATCAAAGTACAGATATCTTTCGAATGAATACGTTTGGTGCCTTGTTTAGGTTTAACCAATAAGTTGTCATAGCCCCTGATGTTCTATTTCATGATAGGAGTATAGAATATTGGGATAAAAATGAGACCAGCATCACATGACTGTGATTAGAGTGGTAGTTGGCCTTTGTGTATACCTTCCAGACAGTGAGGCAAAGGAAGACTAGGTATTAACAATATGGGCCATTCTAGCTGTTCCCTTACCCAGTTACATTTGAAAGGGACTTCCTCCAACACACTCGTGAATAACTTTTGCCAACGTAGACCCCACGAAAGCCTAGGCAAGAGGAAGGGGGTGCATTTTCACCACCAGATGTAGAAATGCCTAGATGTTTCTCTCACTTAAAAGGCTGGTACCAGGTATACAAATTTGACCCTCGGACTAACTCTTCAGTTCACTGTTGGATCTGCAGAGGGTACACAGAAGGACTGCCTTCTATTTCAGAAGACAGCCCTGCTGATTGAAGCCTGCTTTGTACTTCAGAGGAGGGCCTGGCTGTTTGAAGCATGCCTTGTATGCGTAAAGGATTCACAGCCTGCCTTGCCACTTGAACCCAGAAAAACCACAGTGACCCAATGGGCTAGTTGACTGACTTCATGTTCTGAGTTACAGGGACACAACGAGCTCCAAAAACGTGTCACCCGCACCTAGACCCTGTCTGAAGTGAGTTCTACCCTCCATGTGGTGCCACACTAGTCCTGGACCATTGGAAGTGGTGCTAAGGGTTCCAAAGCAGCCAAACCTGACACTTGGGACTTTAAAGATTTCCCACCAAAATGTGGCCTGTGAACCGACAGGAGACTGGGACCTACCTGTTCACTGATCCACCCAAGATGCATTGCTGGAAAACCTGACTTTGCGGAAGACCCCACTACGTTCTTATCCACAGCAGAAAATCCTGTTCAGCTGTTCTTCTCAGAAGGGGCATCTGGGTATCTGGCCTTGTGGTGTCCTCGTGAGCTACAGCGTGTGGCTAAGTCCCGCTAGAAATTTTGCCTTGCACCCGCTAATCATGACCTTTTCAGCAACTTTCTATCCTCATTTCTACTGAGTATGAAGGTAAGCACAGATAGGATCCAATCAACTCTTTTCAACTTAGCTGAGCCCCATTGTGGCGGGCCTTAACTGGAGAATGTGCCCTGGTTTTATGGACCCAGATACCAGCAGTTGGTGCTTTGATCTTTTTGGTGCTATTTTTCACTTGCAACTTTACACATTTTTAACTCTGTTTCTACTGATTGGAATTTCGTCATGTTGGTGTCAAATTAATATTACATTTTTCTCCATATTTCTAAATTGGTGTGGGATTATTGTTGTGTTGTGTTTTCAATTAATTACTGTTTCGGTGGTGCATAAAATGTTCACACAGTACCTCTAAGCTAAGCCTGACTACTTTTGTGCCAAGCTTCAAGAGGGTTTAGCACAGTTTGATTTAATGTCATTTGTGGTTCACCTAGACAAGGATTGTGATTGTAGCTTGAGAAGGATTTTCACCATCGTCAACCAATAACTACAAGTTCTAACATGGATGTTCTCCCATCAGACTAGAGGATATAACCAAACCACCCCATAGAGTTATCATTTATTCTCTAATAGAGCAGGAAAAGGATCATGTTCTTTTATGTAATGTGTATTTGTATAGTGAATCACTCACCTGGAAGGGTATCCTGCCACTGAAGTGGGAGCTTTAAGGGTAGGGCTAAATGAAGAGACAGATCTTCAGTTTCTTTTGGCATTCAAGACCTGATGGGGGGCTCTGATGTGACAGGGCAGGTCATTCCAGGCTTTAGGAGCAAGGTCTGGAGAAGGAGCGAGCATCTCATCTCTCACTATCACCTCTTCTATGTCCAATAGAGACCAGGGCTGGCTTAAGCATTGGTGGCGTCCAGTGCCACAATCATTTTTGGCACCCCCAATGACCTCCTCCTCGGATTCTCTCACTTCCACTGCGGAAATGTGCCACTCATCTATCCAAATTCCATCTCTCACGTACATTTACTTTCTTTTAAAGCATTGATAAAGAATGGTGTTACCAATAAGAATGTATATCTACCCAAAAGAACCCTTTTTAGCAAAATTAGGAATGGATAATGAAAGACTGGGGAAAAAACATAGGGGCATATTACCAACAACTAGCGATAATTATCGCTATGTTGGCTGAGCATCAATATTATTATCGCCGAGTTCCGCCGATTTATATCGCAGATAAACCTTGCTATTATCAAGGTTTATCTCAAAAACGATAAAAATCGGCCGAAATGCATGAATATTGCTGAAAAGTCAGCGATATTCATGCATTACCGAGCTAATGCTCTTAGCCATGTTATCCACCTACCATTGGATAACATTGCTAAGAACTGCTCTGGGCAGGCGTTAGCTTTTGGAGATATTCGCGCTTAGCGTGAATATTTCCAAAAGTAGGTAATAGGAGATAGCGATGTTAGCGACTGTTTCCAGTCGCTAACATCTTGGCACGCCCACTTTGCATGTCATTAGCGATAAATATCGCTGACATGCAAAGCGGGCCCCAAGATGATCGCTATCTCCTACTAGCTGTCGCTAACTGGTGTTAGCGACAGCTAGGTAATAGGGCGATAAAATTATCGCCGCTTTAGCAGAAAAAATTCCTGCTAAAGTGGCAATAAGGCCCTTGGTAATATGCCCCATAGCGTCCTAAACTATTTTATGCAATTTGCATGCAGCTCTTTGACAGATCGTAACAGTCACGGTCCTATAGTAGCATTTTAACAAACGGATCTCTGTGACAAAAGCAGTTATCCACTCAGCTATCCACATAAAATACCGATCTGTGATTTGCTCGGTGCGCATTCTGTGCTGCAGGAATATTAACCCTATGTGCTACTTCATGGCGAGTCAAAACTGCCACTAGACAAAACTCCCATCTCGCTCTCTCTAGCAGATACATTATTCACAAGAGTAATCATGACATTTTTATTGCTACCTGAAAGTTTGACACACAAGGAACTCTGCCACATGTGTTTTTAAATCGTAAGTTATTGCTAAAAACAGTGCACCCTTGAGTTCAGTGCCCTCTTGCCCAAGTCAGTGCAGTTGCGGCCGCACCAGGCACACTGCCCTAAAGCTGACCCTGATAAAGACAATGGCATATTGGTAGGGTCATGAACCTTCTTGCATTTTTTTCACAAGAAATATTGAATGTGGCGTTGCTTTTGCATTTTTAGATCAATCATAAAAATTCCCATCTCAGAGGTTTGTTGGCACTTTATAAAGATCAGTCCTCTGGGTAGCAAATGCACATAGGGGCATATTATCAAGAAGGGCGTTAAAATTATTGCTGCTTTAGTGGCAGTAAACTGCCGCTAAAGCGGCGATAATGTGCTTGCTAATATTCCCTTGTGCATTCCCATAGAAGCCCATGTTCTGGTGTGAACATGGGCTTCTATGGGAATTCTCAAGGGCATATTATCAAGCCGATTATCGCCGCTTTAGCTGCAGTTTCATGCCGCTAAAGCGGCGATAATTTAAAGGCCCTTTTTGATAATATTCCCCTAAGTTTCAAAAGAATAATAAACCTAAAATTTCAACCTCGGTTAAGGTATGTTGCTTTTTATAGGAGTGTTAAACGACTCCTTGCCTGGCTTGGTAATTGACTTTGTATTTCCTTTTTCTTTATTTATGTATGGCCAAAGATAATAGGCACTCATCTAAAAACTATTTTTGACCCTAAATTTACTTTGGTTGCACAAGTGACCTGATGTACGAGTGTAATTTCATGTTTGTAATAAAAAAAGTGAATTTATACTTCTTCTTCAATATACTAAGCTGAAATATTTTCCTTTTTTGGAGAAAAATAAGAAAGTGGAAATGCACTTTTTCTTAGCATTCACATGTGGGCAAATGTATACCATGCATAATTACCTACCCATGCCTAACCGTTTATATAGTTGAGTTCTAATAGGGATGCTATGACTGGATGAGGTTTGCAGGAGTACACTTAGGGACTTTTTTGTGAATTCGCCAAAATGTATAAATCTGCATCAAACATAGACTTAAAATCACAGGTATTGAGTTAAAGAGTTTTTTTTAACTTAATTTGGCCTATTGTAATATGGGGTCAGAGATAATCTTTTTATTCCTTTTTCACCCCACAAAACACTCCATTAGCATAGTGTCTAAAAAAGTGTCAATGTCTTGTTTATTCCTCATTTTAAAATTCATTTTGGGCATTTATTCTGAAGTGTTATTCGTCTCACCATTGCCAGTTCAGGATCCGCAATCGTCCATTAGTACCACTAGATGGCCCCAGATGCCTTCTTCATTCGTGTTGATTTATATTCCCTGCATTTCCTTGTTGCTAAAACTTTGAAACATGTCCTCAACCCAATAGGCGCTTTCCTTCAGTGTTGACAGGGGCAAATCTTCGAACATTTCTACTTCAGGTTCTAATACAGTGCAATTATTCTTTATTATATCTGGTTTCTTGGATTAAACACTAGTAGATGTATTGACGTTATTGTATGGTAGAGATAGTATGGTCTTCAAATATAAACAGATATTTTATTTGGGGTCAGTGGTTAAACACTCAGGCATCTTGGCGTTATGCAGCTTATCAGTAGTATATAAGAATACCTTCACACCAACTCTGGCCTTAAATTTGACAGGTCTGGCCTTAAACTCTGGCCTTAAATTTGACAGGTCTGGCCTTAAATTTGACAGGTCTGGCCTTAAACTTCTGGTCTTAAATTTGACAGGTCTGGCCTTAAATTTGACAGGTCTGGCCTTAAACTCTGGCCTTAAAATTGACAGGTCTGGCCTTAAATTTGACAGGTCTGGCCTTAAACCTCTGGTCTTAAATTTGACAGATCTGGCCTTAAATTTGACAGGTCTGGCCTAAAACTTCTGGTCTTAAATTTGACAGGTCTGGCCTTAAATTTGACAGGTCTGGCCTTAAATTTGACAGGTCTTAAATTTGACAGGTCTCAAAAATGACAGGGCCTGGTCGCAGACTGCTGGCCGCAAACACTCTGGTTTTAAAATGGGTGACATGTAGGGCTAGTCCCAAAAGTGACAGGTTTGGATGCAAAACATGGGGTAATTGTGTGTGTGTTTAAAAAGTGCGTAGAAAAAGTGTGTGCATGTAGTAGGGAAATGTCTGGGCATGTTTAAAACTGGGGGTTTACAGATAGCTGTTGGTTGAACAGCTGCTGAGCAGTCCTGAGCCCCCATCCCAGGGCCTGGGAGGTGTTTTTATTTTTGAAAAAAGGGTCTTTCTTCAGAAGCAGCTGATCGTAAAAGGGAAGCTTTAAAATGTAGGTGGTGGGAACCCCATAGTATGTTTTAAAAGCACAACCAGTTTCCCAGGAAGGCTTGGGCATGTTATAAAATATTAAACCACAGCCACCCCTGAGCTTTTAGATGTGGAAGAAGACAGATGTCCTGTAGAGCCAAAGCTTCCCATGAGAAACTGAAACAGGGTGACAGCTGTTAGGATGTAATTCACACACACCCAAAGCCCCTGGTCCCAAAATTGACATGCCTGTCAGGAAAAGTGACAGACTAGTCCCAAAAGTGATATGCCTGGCAGGAAAAGTGACAGGCTGGTCCCAAACATGACAGGTCTGGCAGGAAAAACTCTGGCCTTAAAAATGACAGGTGCTGGGGTTTAGGATTGGAGATAGAGCCTGTTCCCGGGATCCCTCCTTCCCAGGAGAAGTGCCAAACAGCTTTAACACCTAAGGCCCATTATAAAAGTGTCAAGAAGGTGTAGAGAGTTTTGCGACCCCCCCCAAGCACAGCTGTCTAACCCTACTCTTCCCAAGATAGGCCATGAGTTTGAGTAACAGATGTCAAAGTAATAAAGTGTTGTAATGATTATACTGTACAAGGATAGAAAAGGTTCCCACCCAATGGCCACCATGACATTGTTCTAAACCCACCTCAAGCCATAAAGGGTGTGGGGGTCTTCTAATTAGCATGCCCGGACAAGTATAAAAAGGCCCCTTAAGGATAACTGCCCAAACACCCATTCAAAAAAACCTTTGGGAGCAACTTGCCTGGATTGTATTGCTGTACCTTAAGGATTCCTGCACAATCAACCATTTCAAAAACCCTTTGGGAGTGACCTGTCTATCTCTCCATCTCTGTCTCTCTCTCTCTCTCTCTCTCTACACGCACCAATCTCTATACATAGCTGAATATTTAGGTCCGTTTCTATCTGTAACCATCTCTGTCTATCTCTCTGGCTTTCTGGCCCTCTGGCCATCCTTATCTGCCTATATATCTAGGTATAGGGCTGTATCGCAACCGCTCTCACTTTCATTATGTCTCTCACTGTCCTCTTTCTAGTGATCTATTCTGGTCCCTCTATTCTCTTTGTCAATCTTTTTCTGTCTCCTTATGTCTGTTTCTGTTTCTCTGCTGTGAGTGGGACAATAGTTTCATCTAACAGTAAAATGTGAGTTTGAAGCGCCCACGAAATATAAGGAGGTTGTTGAATGTTCTGATTCGATTACTATCCACCATTTAGGTAATGATTGAAAAATATTCCATTTTGCTGCAGCGTGTTGGAATACAGTGAAAGTTTTTAAAAGCTTGTGACTTCCATTTCCGATTTAATCACATCATGTGTCATCTCAGTTTTGGAAAACTAATTTTTTATCTTTTAATCCAGCCTTATGAGGAAAAGTGTCATCTTTCTACACAACGTTACTTTGAAAATAGTTTTAATACACTGAGAAAGTTCAGCTTATAAAAATCTGTGGTGTTTAAATTTGTTTGAATTGCCTTTATATATTGCTTATTATCACAACTGAATTGTAAAAAAAACAAGCACCTTTTACATTTTTAAACTGGGTTATCCCTGAGTCAGTATTCCGTTTTACTGATGAGATTCAAATGACCTAATGTTGATGTCTCAAGATGTGGTGACTGCTTCGTAAAGTCGTCTTTCTTGAATACCTAAAGCAAATATCTGGAGGATTGGGGGATGGGGATGCTTGGCTGTTGCTATACATATGTTAATTTGATCTTCTTTCCCTGGCGTGGCTGTCCTGCTGCTGAAGAAAGGCTTTCTAATGCAGCGCCAGCCAGGTAAAGAGACAAAAAGACATGACAATAGCTGGATTTTATAGGTCACGCTTTCCTCTTCAGGCTGACAGTCGGATCGTAGGATGCATAACATTCGGAATCCTGCAAACTCCGAAGAGGCTTTTGTGCGTGACAGGCCACACCTGCACAATGTAAAATAAGTTCTTCTGCGAGAAACTATCCTTTCATTATTGTGGCCCCTCAACAGAAACCTACGACTTGTCCGCACCTTGTAGTTTATTGTAAACTGGATTCAGATTCCCCCCACTGATTTAACAATTCTTCATATTATGTCTGTTTTCATAATCTGCTTCAATATACTAGAAGGCTTTAATAGCTTTCTCCAAACTACCGAGGTGCCTGCATATTTTGTGTAAACGGGAAAAACATTATTTTTCTTTGCTGTTCTGGCCATATATCTCCCCACCCTTAGAAGATGTCCAGTGCAAGTAAAAAAAACAGCTAAAACTGTTAAAATGGTTTTCAGCCTAAAAATTTAAAGCGGTTTGACAGAGAAATAGTCCTTTATTTGCTTTAATTTGAACTGAAAGGCACATCTTTTTTGGGGGAAATGAATAAAGTACTGAACCATCAGAACCACTTTTAATTTCTAGTGTCTAAATACATTTACTTGGCTATTCACTTACATCTAACATTGGCACCCCAAAGACTAATGTGCTACCTGACTGAAAAAGCTTTGGTATTATGTTTGGAATTCTTTCACTGAATGTACAAAACAGCACTATATTAGGCACGCTTTGCATTCTAAGGAACACATTTGGTTCTGTATTTATCCAGAAGAGCCATCAGAAAAAGATTTCCCAGTAAGAGCTGGTGTGTTTTAAGAACTATATTCTCGAAAATGAATACTGAAAATACATGTGCATCAACGTTGAGGAAATTATCCAAGAAAGGCGTTAGTTATTTACCAAAGTGCACTGCATAGCCAGGTTTAGCCAACCACGGTAAATCCAGTTAAAATCCTCCAGGGGGAAATATGTTGCATTTAGCATTTAGCAATAAATTAAAAGGCAGGCAACATTGTAAGATCATTACTACTCTGTGTTGCATATTTATTTCCCACTCAGGTAAAAGTAGTATTTTGCTGGCTGCAAATGCAAATTCATTTTGCTCTGTGTTAGGTATTTTTTGCAACACTAATGCATAAAACAACATAACACACAGTCCTTCATTCTGGATACTGTGGTTCACGCAGGTGCATCATTTTTCATGAAGAGGTGGGGTTATCACACATTTGATGTTTTACCCCAGTTGGTTTTCCACTCAAATGGAGTTTAAAAGTGTGACATGGTCAGATGCTTATGAATAGCTTTCCAGGTTAGGATCATTGATCATAAGAGTGGGTTGTCCATTGCTTTCATGAGTTGGGAATCAAAGTACATGTGTGATATACCTTTGGGGTACAATGTGTAGCCTCTATCTAGTCGGGCCATTATTGATTAGGTCTAAGAGTTTGGTAGCAAGATAGCAATCTGTGACAGTTGAAACATATGATACAGCAATATTGTCAGAATAGCATGTAAATATTGTGTCACAAACATTTTCAAAAAGTATTGCGCCAATGGAGTTAAAAATAGTAAATCTACATCCAATGGGACTATACTTCTGTGAACAATATTAAGGAGACAATAAATAGGTCAGGTAATATTTTTGTAGATGATATCGTAACATCCAATTGTGTTGACTTGCTTAATCACAGGATGATACACCGCACGACTGCATATGGGCCCTTAGTTTAGAAGAGTTTGGAGTGTTTTATGTACCCCCAAAGAATAGTATATCTTTGTCTACCAGGGGAAGTAGAAATATTAGGATGAGCAGGGGGATCAATCCTAACAAGAAGGTAAAATGTGGCCCACCCACCATATTCACTGTTTAGGCCTTCCTCTAAAGAGTCAACTGTAAGATGGATCTTCATATAAAGACATTGGTCTTCTCAGATATTAAGGATGCCTGATTATTAGCAATCTTGTGTTTGAACCCTCAATTAACAAGTATTCCTAAAAACTCAAGATTATTCTGTCTCCACTCCAATTCAAAACCTAGTGGGCACTCTTGACATGGTTAATGTTATACTACCGTTCCAGTTAGCCTTAAAATGTACAAAAATGAAAATTATGAATAGAGGGGAAGTAGGGAGGGCTGTGAACTAAACTGCTGAGTCAAAGCAGAATACTAACAGCATGGGGCAGTGGTATAATTGTTGATCTTAGAGTGTTTGCTCATTATGACATCTGTCAGAAAGTTGCCTGTTTCTAGAGGTTCTGGAACTAACAGGAAGAGAGCAGGCAATAACGGGCATCCCTGCCTCATGTCCCTGTGAACTATAAAAGTATTGAATAGCTGCCCCACATATTTCCTGTGCCACAAGGATAACACATGGCTGACACAATTTTTTATACATACTACGTCCTATCCATGTCTTTTTCAAGTGTTAGGAACAGATACCCCATATAACAAACAAATTCCTCTTCGGCATCCAGTGAGATAAATATAGCTTCTTCCAAGGTGTCCATGCTGAGCCATAACAGAAGACACAATGTCCCATAATGTTTCTGGAATGATAAGCCAAGGACAAATAATTTAAAACGTGTATTTTAAAATGCACTTGTACCCTTAGGTCTCTTGGTGCTAAAATAATAAGTTTATTGTTACCCAACAATAGTACAATAGTAGTCTTTCTATAGACTTCAGAATTATGAAGATCTGATGGGACCCACTGAGATTGAAACCTGTTCCCATGAGATAAAACAAAGATTCCTGAAGTGGATACATTTGTCCACGGAACCAACTGGGCCGCCATCTAGTAACAAATGTCACTTGTGACTGAGTTTATGATGGGCGACCATATGCCTGTTAGAATTTTAACCAGAGTCTTCAACAATACATTGATTAAAAATATTTGGAGACAGCTGACACTTTATAAGGTGCCCCTGACGGGTTTGAGACAAACACAAACTAAAGTCTTGTACAACAACAATCCAAGTACCAGTGGATTCATCTTCCTTGTGTGAGTGAATCATGAATGTCAGTCAGTTGTGCTTTGCCCAGCTTATAGAATCTTTCTCCAACAATTGGGTTAATGGCAATTAAGTGATGGGTAAGTAATTTCATCCTCTGATTTTTTCTTTCTAGTAGAGCTTTCTTCTCTGTTTCCACTTGAGGTATGTCTTGTCAGGAAAAGAAATCTTCCTCTGCAGATTTGGTTTCCCCACGCCTCTGCAGGTTTGGTTTCCCCAATCCCTGTAATATATAACTCTATATTGTAACTATCTAATGTATTTAGTATGTTTTGAGTAAGGCCATTGGGTTTATTCAATTGTGCAGCTGCGGCGATTTTCACATCATTATAGATTTGTCACATTTGACACATAAGCCATCATCTACCACATGATCTGCAGATATTAACAAAAAGTAGTTTCTAGCTCAAACTGTTCAAAAGTTATAAAAATGAAGTGACACCTGTTGCTGCTCGGTGGAAGGCCCTTTGCAAAGCTGGAATGGTCACCTTTTTGTTGCTTATTGCTATATTTGGTTGTTAAACAGGTTCTAATGAGATGCAACCGATACCCAGACAGTGTTTCCAAGTTTACAAATTACTAAATAATGATGTAATACTATTACAAAATGTGCTTCTTTATGCTGCATAATTAGATTCTTCTTGCCATATCATTTACTCAAATCTGCTGCATAAGTTACTTAACTCTGCTGTATAATTTGGCACTCTCAAGCTGCATAATTCTGGTGGCCCTGGTATTGGGGATGCTTTTGTACGATGCCCTGGCTATATTAGATGATAGGTACCGCAGAGAGTGCAAGGTTGAGTTGCTAAGTGCTTATAGAATTTTCACCTTCTTAATAAATTTGCCATTGTAGATGAGTAAGGGAATGACCAGCTCTGGGGGTAAAGAATGAGTTAAGAGAGATCTTAGCACTTTTCTGTTTCATTCAGTGGAGTGTCTTTTGTATCTAGGTGATAGGTCTTAAAAGAATATTCAAGTCACTTTTGTTCCCACTTAATCTTCTTCCTGTGTAAGGCAGTCTCTCCCATCATTCCCACTTGTAGAGAAGTCCTATCCGCTTCCTATGAGGTTACACTGTTTTCCAACGGATATGTCTTGCTATGGTTTGTAGCTCATTCATTTCAGCAGTAAGTTTACGCTTGGTTAATTTTCCATGATGTGAGTAGAAGGGCAGCCTGGATACACTCAAGGGTTAAGGACTCTGGAGAGTGATCTGATAGTGTGCCCACATGGATGTATCAGTGCAAAACATTTGGCAGCAGTGAGCCAGTCATAAAGACGCATTTTCTTCCCTTGGTGCAATTGGCATACAATAGAAAGGAGTGATCAATCTTGGTTGTATGTACTGGTCTGCAGACATCCAGCAGGCAGCCTCAGTTGCACAATTCTAGTTGCCCTGGTTATAAGGCATATTTATGCTTAGATGTTTGGGTGTGCCTCTTGGTGCCATTTCCAATAGCTCCAATCCCATGAAAGGGGCAGCTGTCCTGAAGTGATTGTAAAGTCTGAATAAAGACAAGAAAATCTTGTTCATAAACATATCACCCATCATGACAAGTACTACTGTCTTTCTGCCTCTTCCTGGCATTCTCTATCTCGGTCTTTCCATGTCTGCAAATGTATTTCTCTCTGTCTTTTCCCATGTCTCTCTCCCATGTGTCTCTCTCCTTTTGTCTTTCTCTGTACCATTCTTTTTATCCTGGTCTCTTACTCTGACTCCCCCTGACTTATCTTTGCAGCATGCTGTCTCTCTCATATCCCTTCTTCTCTTTCTCTGACTTTGTATGTGTCTCTCTGTCTTTTCCTCTTTCAGTTTCCCTCTATCCATGTCTCTTTCTTTCTCATCTCTCCCTGTCCTAGGACGTTCTGGTTATCTTGGACAAATGTTTTCAAACTCTGCACTTAATCTTTGCAACCTGCTTTGCAAACTGGAAAGTTTCAGAAGAGAAATTGTTTGAATGTGCTTGTCAGTGATCAATGTAGTCCGCTGTGCATTTTTATTACTGCCATCTGACCCTGCATCGACGGGGTCAGTGGACACTTCATCTTCTTAAATCTCAACTATTCTTTTCTCTATTTATAAATGTTGGATGTAAGTCATCCTCTTCCCTCCCATATCACACTAGATCTTACCATTTGCACCTACTCACATATTCCACATACCAGACCTTCAATTAACTTCAGGGTGAGAACCTTATGAAAAAGCTACAAATATGTATTCAGCTTTTGAAGGGATCTGAGAAATATTTGTCCCTTTACTAAGTAAAAATGCCTCAGACATTTGATGACGTAGAAGGAATTATTTGTGGATTTAGAACTGTAACTAGAAAACATGGATACATTTAAATATACTATGCGCTTTAAAATTGCACATGTTGTTTTATTGTTTTTAATGTAAACTTGTGCTGAGCAGGAGGCTACGATCAGTCAGCCTTTTTTTGAACACTTTAGCCCCATCCTTGCTGCAGTCAGGGTCTCAGATCAGAAGCACCTGATGCTTCTTGTTCCTCGAAAGTGTTTTCCTTGCAACAGGGCCCATCCCCCAGTCTGCAGAGTAAACTGACTTCTTGAGATCCCGGAACACTGGCCTCTTGATATTCTAATGGCCCTTGTAATGCACAGGTGCCTATTTACATGTTGATAGCTGCCCATATTGAAGTCCTGCCATGAGCTTCCTCTCAAGGCACATATTTTAACATCTTCAATGGTAGACTGAGGAAAGGGCATTGTCTACACGCTATTGAGCAAAAACTAAAGGCTTTTGTGTTTTAAAAGCAAAAAATGTGAATTGCACAGACCCCTAATCATCAGGCATTTGTAAAAATGCGTCATGTTAATAATTTTTTTAACTTTCATGTAAGCCTTCTGCAACTTTGACACTGTAAAAGAAACGAATTTCTAACAATGAGCCTTCAATGAGTGATTAGCGCTAACAGCAGTTTTACATTGACCTCATCAGAAGACCTGAAATAATTTGGTGCTGAAGCCATGTTAAAATATCATTGTTGCTAAATCAAGCAGAATGAGCAGTCTTTATATGCTTCCAGAATAAGAAGATATCGAGCATGTGCCGAGATTCCAACACTCCCCAGTTCTTAAAGGCAGCAGCTCAGGTCATTTCTCCACATCCTCTACTTTCCAGGATTTCTCTTTGGTCACCCCATTATGTGTTCCAGTCCCCAGCAATATAATTTTTGTTTACTCACATATCCCCGATTGTAGTGCGCACTACTGATGATGCGAACAGCTTAAATAACCTCAGCACCATAACTTCAAAACGTTCAGCTGGTGAAGAGATCGGAGAGGCATGTAACCCTTTCAGTCTGTGCAAACTCGCCATGGAACTGCAGTATGTTTAAGTACAAATGAAATAATATACACAGCAAACTATGCTGCGCCTTTAAATCATACATCTTTAACAGTTGCACTTGTTTGTATAACTGCTCACAGATTTAAGCTCTGCAGAGACAGCCTCTGTTTGCACACTGGCAGCCTATGCTGCTTCTCTGTAGAAAGGTGTGTTAGAGGCAGGACCCATCCCCCAGTCAGAGTTAAGAGAACGCAGATCTCTTGCGATGCTAATTGTCCCTTTATGTGTCCGTGTGTAATGTTACACAGGCTACATACAGCACACAATATACACAATTGGAAATTGAAGACACATTTGTAGTGCACCTTATAGTTGTGTTGATTTTGTATGTACACTTATTTATTGTGTGAACACAAAATGTATGCCAGGGAGCAGGTGTGCCACAATTGTATATTCAGTGCTACCTCTCCTCCTGCTATAGCAATAGGTACCCCAAACAACTTCCCTGTACTCTGTTCAGAACCTAAATATTAACTATGAATTATTTAGATGCTGGGAAAGCATCATGATATTTCTCGAAATTCGTGCTTTAGTTTCAGACAACAAAGGTCAGAAATAAAAATAGTTGACCTCGGACTGCTATTTCTGAGCTGTACTGTCTGAAAATAATGTGGTAGCTGACATAAATATGGCATAAATACATTTTCTGTATCCACTACAGGCCTACAGAAGCAGGGGCTCACACCAGAAAAGCTTGTGTAAGACTATGTTTAAACTCGACATGCATTTTTAATTTCTGTCGAGTTTAAACATAGTCTTGCACAAGCTTTTCTGTTCACAGGTTTACATTAAAAACAATAAAACAACATGTGCAATTTTAAAGCACATAGTATATTTAAATGTATCCATGTTTTCTAGTTACAGTTATAAATTCACAAATAATTCCTTCTACGTCAACAAAAGGCTTTTTTACTTAGTAAATGGACAAATATTTCTTAGATCCCTTCAAAAGCTGAATACATATTTGTAGCTTTTTCATAAGGTTCTCACGTTGAAGTTAATTGAAGGTCTGGTATGTGGAATATGTGAGTAGGTGCAAATGGTAAGATCTAGAGTGATATGGGAGGGAAGAGGATGACTTACAGCCAACATTTATAAATAGAGAAAAGAATAGTTGAGATTTAAGAAGATGAAGTGTCCACTGACCCCGTCGATGCAGGGTCAGATGGCAGTAATAAAAATGCACAGCAGACTACATTGAGCACTGACAAGCACATTCAAACAATTTCGCTTCTGAAACTTTCCAGTTTGCAAAGCAGGTTGCAAAGATTAAGTGCAGAGTTTGAAAACATTTGTCCAAGATAATCAGAACGTCCTAGGACAGGAAGAGATGAGAAAGAAAGAGACATGGATAGAGGGAAACTGAAAGAGGAAAAGACAGAGAGATACATACAAAGTCAGAGAAAGAGAAGAAGGTATATGAGAGAGACAGCACGCTGCAAAGATACGTCAGGGGGAGTCAGAGTAAGAGAACAGGATAAAAAGAATGGTACAGAGAAAGACAAAAGGAGAGAGACACAGGGGAGAGAGACATCGGAAAAGACAGAGAGAAATACATTTGCAGACATGGAAAGACCGAGATAGAGAATGCCAGGAAGAGGCAGAAAGACAGTAGTACTTGTCATGATGGGTGATATGTTTATGAACAATATTTTCTTGCCTTTATTCAGACTTTACAATCACTTCAGGACAGCTGCCCCTTTCATGGGATTGGAACTATTGGAAATGGCACCAAGAGGCACACCCAAACATCTAAGCATAAATATGCCTTATAACCAGGGCAACTAGAATTGTGCAACTGAGGCTGCCTGCTGGATGTCTGCAGACCAGTACATACAACCAAGATTGATCACTCCTTTCTATTGTATGCCAATTGCACCAAGGGAAGAAAATGCGTCTTTATGACTGGCTCACTGCTGCCAAATGTTTTGCACTGATGCATCCATGTGGGCACACTATCAGATCACTCTCCAGAGTCCTTAACCCTTGAGTGTATCCAGGCTGCCCTTCTACTCACATCATGGAAAATTAACCAAGCGTAAACTTACTGCTGAAATGAATGAGCTACAAACCATAGCAAGACATATCCGTTGGAAAACAGTGTAACCTCATAGGAAGCGGATAGGACTTCTCTACAAGTGGGAATGATGGGAGAGAGTGCCTTACACAGGAAGAAGATTAAGTGGGAACAGAAGTGACTTGAATCTTCTTTTAAGACCTATCACCTAGATACAAAAGACACTCCACTGACTGAAACAGAAAAGTGCTAAGATCTCTCTTAACTCATTCTTTACCCCCAGAGCTGGTCATTCCCTTACTCATCTACAATGGTAAATTTATTAAGAAGGTGAAAGTTCTATATGCACTTAGCAACTCAGCCTTGCACTCTCTGCGATACCTATCATCTAATATAGCCAGGGCATCGTACAAAAGCATCCCCAATACCAGGGCCACCAGATTTATGCAGCTTGAGAGTGCCAAATTATACAGCAGAGTTAAGTAACTTATGCAGCAGATTTGAGTAAATGATATGGCAAGAAAAATCTAATTATGCAGCATAAAGCAGAACATTTTGTAATAGTATTACATCATTATTTAGTAATTTTTAAACTTGGAAACACTGTCTGGGTATCGGTTGCATCTCATTAGAACCTGTTTAACACCCAAATATAGCAATAAGCAACAGAAAGGTGACCATTCCAGCATTGCAAAGGGCCTTCCACCGAGCAGCAACACGTGCTGCTTCATTTTTATAACTTTTGAACAGTTTGAGCTAGAAACTACTTTTTGGTAATATCTGCAGATCATGTGGTAGATGATGGCTTATGTGTCAAATGTGACAAATCTATAATGATGTGAAAATCGCCGCAGCTGCACAATTGAATAAACCCATTGGCCTTACTCAAAACATACTAAATACATTAGATAGTTATAGTTACTATATAGAGTTGTATATTACAGGGATTGGGGAAACCAAACCTGCAGAGGCGTGGGGAAACCACATCTGCAGAGGAAGATTTCTATTCCTGGCAAAACGTACCTCAAGTGGAAACAGAGAAGAAAGCTCTACTAAAAAGAAAATATCATAGGATGAAATTACTTACCCATCACTTAATTGCCATTAACCCAATTGTTGGAGAAAGATTCTATAAGCTGGGCAAAGCACAACTGACTGACATTCATGATTCACTCACACAAGGAAGATGAATCCACTGGTACTTGGATTGTTGTTGTACAAGACTTTAGTTTGTGTTCGTCTCAAACCCGTCAGGGGCACCTTATAAAGTGTCAGCTGTGTCCAAATATTTTTAATCAATGTATGTTTGAAGACTCTGGTTAAAATTCTAACAGGCATATGGTCGCCCATCATAAACTCAGTCACAAGTGACATTTCTTACTAGATGGCGGCCCAGTTGGAATCCGTGGACAAATGTATCCACTTCAGGAATCTTTGTTTTATCTCATGGGAACAGATTTCGATCCCAGTGGGTCCAATCAGATCTTCATAATTCTGAAGTCAATAGAAAGACTACTATTGTACTATTGTTGGGTAACAATAAACTTATTATTTTAGCACCAAGAGACCTAAAGGTACAAGTGCATTTTAAAATACACGTTTTAAATTATTTGTCCTTGGCTTCTCATTCCAAAAACATTATGGGACATTGTGTCTTCTGTTATGGCTCAGCATGGACACCTTGGAAGAAGCTATATTTATCTCACTGGATGCCGATGAGGAATTTCTTTGTTATATGGGGTATCTGTTCCTAACACTTGAAAAAGACATGGATAGGACAGAGTATGTATAAAAAATTGTGTCGGCCATGTGTTATCCTTGTGGCACAGGAAATATGTGGGGCAGCTATTCATTACTTTTATAGTTCACAGGGGCATGAGACAGGGATGCCCGTTATTGCATGCTCTCTTCCGGTTAGTTCCAGAACCTCTAGAAACAGGCAACTTTCTGACGGATGTCATAAGGAGCAAACACTCTAAGATCAACAATTATACCACTGCCCCATGCTGTTAGTATTCTGCTTTGACTCAGCAGTTTAGATCACAGCCCTCCCTACTTCCCCTCTATTCATAATTTTCATTTTTGTTCATTTTAAGGCAAACTGGAACGGTAGTATAACATTAACCATGTCAAGAGTGCCCACTAGGTTTTGAATTGGAGTGGAGACAGAATAATCTTGAGTTTTTAGGAATACTTGTTAATTGAGGGTTCAAACACAAGATTGCTAATAATCAGGCCTCCTTAATATCTGAGACCAATGTATTTATACGAAGATCCATCTTACAGTTGACTCTTTAGAGGAAGGCCTAAACAGTGAATATGGTGGGTGGTCCAAATTTTACCTGCTTGTTAGGATTGATCTCCCTGCTCATCCTAATATTTCTGCTTCACCAGGTAGACAAAGATATACTATTCTTTGGGGGTCCATAAAACACACCAAACTCTTCTAAACTAAGGGCCGATATGCAGTTGTGCGGTATATCATCCTGTGATTAGGCAAGTCAACACAATTGGATGTTACGATGTCATCTACAAAAATAATACCTGACCTATTTATTGTCTCCTTAATAATGTTCACAGAAGTATAGTCCCATTGGATGTAGATTTACTATTTTTAACTCCATTGGTGCAATACTTTTTGAAAATGTTTGTGAGACAATATTTACATGATATTCTGACAACGATATTGCTGTATCATATGTTTCAACTGTCACAGATTGCTATCTTGCTACCAAACTCTTAGACCTAATCAATAACGGCCCGACTAGATAGAGGCTACACATTCTACCCCAAAGGTATATCACACATGTACTATGATTCCCCGCTCATGAAAGCAATGGACAAGCCACTCTTATGATCAATGATCCTAACCTGGAAAGCTATTCATAAGCATCTGACCATGTCACACTTTTAAACTCCATTTGAGTGGAAAACCAACTGTGGTAAAACATCAAATGTGTGGTAACCATACCTCTTCATGAAAAATTATGCACCTGCGCGAACCACAGTATCCAGAATGAAGGACTGTGTGCTATGTTGTTTTATGCATTAGTGTTGCACAAAATACCTAATTTGGAAAAAAGGGGGACCCCTACTTACTAATGCATTCACTACCGGTAGGGAGTAAAATAGACAATTTTTTAGAAGAACGTATGGTAGTGAGCTTAGTAATTAAGCCAAAAAACCCAAGGAGACCGAGAAGCTAATTAGCTAGTGGAAGTGACATGTAAACCAGATTGATAGAACAAAGCCCAATAATTATATTCAAAAATAGTTTGTGGTTTATTTAAATATTTTCTTCATTTTTTTGATAAGAATCTTATTTATAAAAGATACATATAAGTATTTAAAACATCATTAACATACATTTTGTGATTTCAAAAAATTATTAACATATATTCAAAAACATGTGAAGAAAGAAAATAAGAAATAGGGATTTGAACACACAAAAAAACAAACACAGTACAAATGACTAAGATGGTAGATAGGGCTAGTGGAGTAAGCAAAGCGGTGGGTGGAGACTCTACGCGCGTTTCGGCATTTGCCTTCTTCAGTAGTCTGTCATTTGCTTTAGGACAGAAACATAACACTGCAAGACAATTAAGATCATGTCACTTACATATGCGTAGTAAGTTTTGTATTGTTATTATGCAATTCTGATAGAAGACTTGGGTCTAGGTCTAAATCATATACATTGACATACTATACATACATGTTTGAAACCATTTTTTATCAATTGACCTTATATCTCTGAGCAGTTACATTTTCAAAGCAGACAGATTGATTTATATACATAAAATAATTATTTGATTGATATACAGGTGCAACTGATATATTTTCTTTGAGACATTTGTCATCAAGCCCTATTTATCTAGTCCACTCTATACATATCTGGATATATTGAACAGATCAGTCTAAGTGAACTTATAGAGATCCGTATATGATATAAGGGAAAGGGATAGTAAAATTAGTTATGAAAGCAAAAGAGAGGGGAATAGAAGAAAGAAGAAAGAAAGGAGTATAGCAGGTGGCTAGCTTTATATTGTTAAAAGTAAGTTGAAAATATAGATTATAGTTAAGATAACCTTATGAGGTAAGGATAGGCTACTAGTAGTTTGACCTAGTCAGAGATTAGAGGCAAACTTATTGAATTTACTTACAAAGACAGAAGGTATACTCTTATTTTTAGAAAATTCTCTTGCTTGTCGATCACATAGGTAAGGTGGATATCTGTACCTCGCTAGATGTAAAATATAGACAGTTTTTATGTAACAGACTGTTGTGGAACATATTTTTGATATTTATAGGCAGCTAAATGTTAATGACTAATTTAAGAAATGCCCATAATTGCTCATAAATATGATGGGCTAAAACATATTTAATAGTCACAAGGATTAATATAAGAGAATGAACCATGTAAGGAACCATGTCGATATAATATATAAAAATTTTTCATTACCTTACTAATCTTCTTGGTATTTTTGTTGTTATTATTAAGATGATAGTCCCACTTATAGAGATATTAGAGGATTGACCGTAGGTGTACAACACTGCGACACAAGAAGAGATATAAGAATCGATATTTACTGATCGTAACAGAAAAATGTAAATATCAAAAAGAGGTAAGACACTTAACATATATCATTATATACCTTATTAGTTATAATTGTTGCCTTCGTGAATAACTGGGTATAGAAAGCGATGATTTTGCAGGGGTGAAGTAGTTCTGATCGCCGAGTATTGGGCGGAAGCTGACTGTAAGTATTCAAATTGTAAAAAACCCAAGGACAAGGTATAATTAAAATACAGGTACAAAAGGTGTCTGACTGTAATGGAAAAAAGATTGCTTCTCTAGGGTGATATATGTAATGACATAGCGTACCTGATAAATGTTGGCCGCTTAAACAGTAAAGTGGATATTCGTTTATATATAGTTTCCTCTGATTGCCATTTCTTTACCTAGGGGAGAGTATGAGATATATTAAGATCTCACTAGTATTGGTTACTATGGGTAGTGGTTAGATGAGTACAGGCAATATACATACCCAAGGAAGAAGCGGGCGTTTAGATACATCAGGATTCTGGACACGCCTCGAGCCAAGTAATTATCTAGGAAATCTATCTAGGCAGTGTTATGTTTCTGTCCTAAAGCAAATGACGGACTCCTGAAGAAGGCAAATGCCGAAACGCGCGTAGAGTCTCCACCCACCACTTTGCTTACTCCACTAGCCCTATCTACCATCTTAGTCATTTGTACTGTGTTTGTTTTTTTGTGTGTTCAAATCCCTATTTCTTATTTTCTTTCTTCACATGTTTTTGAATATATGTTAATAATTTTTTGAAATCACAAAATGTATGTTAATGATGTTTTAAATACTTATATGTATCTTTTATAAATAAGATTCTTATCAAAAAAATGAAGAAAATATTTAAATAAACCACAAACTATTTTTGAATATAATTATTGGGCTTTGTTCTATCAATCTGGTTTACATGTCACTTCCACTAGCTAATTAGCTTCTTGGTCTCCTTGGGTTTTTTGGATCAATTACTAAGCTCACTACCATATGTTCTTCTAAAAAATTGTCTATTTTACTCCCTACCGGTAGCTAATGCCTTAGTAAGTAGGGGTCCCCCTTTTTTCCAAAATATGTTACTCACGGACTTTCCATGAGGGGTTCTTTTTTGTCTTATACAATTATGGATATATGAGCAGTTGGATGATGCACCATTTGATACCATAGAAAAGATCACAGTAATATTTATTATAATACTTATCGATCTGAGTCATTTCCAGTTAGTCTTACTGCTGTCCACTCGAATATCTCTCATTTTCACTCTATTGCTTTCCTATTTATCCCTTCTTACCCTCACTTTCAGAATTTCCTGCTTTCTATTAGAAAGCAATCATACAAAAACTATACTTATTGGTTTATAATAACCGTTTCATTTTAAATAATCATGGCTAATTTGCAATCTTTTGGATTTTCAGAAGAAGACTTTGCCAATATGGTGGGTGCGGCAATAAACTTTGATAATATTAATACATCCAATGCCAATCACAATGAAGAATTGCAAAAATTATTAGACCTAAAGAAAAAATCAAGACGCATAGAGCTGCATGGTAAATACATCTTGGACTATCTAAAAGCTGGGGTTATTCCACAAGGGCTTCAAATTAAAAACATTCCGGGTCTTTTCATACAAGTTAAACACTTTTTTTAGAAAAATGGTCCCTAATTGCAAATAGATGTTCCAGAGACATGATGATGCTGATAGTTGAGACAGCCAAAACAGTACTACTAGAACTATTACAAGAAATACAAGAACTAGAGAGCAAAATAAAATCGCTAGATACCATACCAGATATTAAAAAGAGACTTGAAGAAGTAGAAACAGAACTTAATTCCTATTCAGAATACCTCTCAAAACGAAAACTAGATACATTTCAAAAAGACCTCAAATACTACAGCAAAGAAAAAGTATATCCCTACTTATCAGAAGGATTCTACTCATTCATAGATCCTAATCCTTCAGATCCTCAAAATGAACCCACAGGGATGTGAAGTAGAAAAGTCACTACCTTCTCTAACTCATCAGATTCAGATAGCGTAGGCAGTACCTCTCCATATCAGAGCCAGGGATACCAATTCAACCAAAGATCTAGACCTTTTTTAGGTCAGCGCCCCCAGAGCAGAGGCAATTGCCGACCAAGATACAGACCACAATACAGAACGGGATACCAACCACGCCAGTCCTACCAACAAAGGGAACCAAGGGGACAATACCAACCCCATCACCAACAACAATATCAACCTCAATATCAGGAGCATCAACCACAATACCAGGAACATCAACCTGTAAACTCGAACAGATACCTAGAGACCCGCAATGCACGCTACTGGACAGAATGACAACGATACCTATATTTAATCTCAGTAGTCAAGTGCCAGATCAAGCAACGTTGTCACTTCTATCTAAAGGACTAAGTTATGTACCACATTCGGGTCTAAACAAATTTGAATTGTTTAACGACGTGGTAGCATTTTTTAGAAAAATCAGGTTGAGGGACTTTTTCTCTAATATTGACTTAGAGACAATGGAAACTAATAAATCAGGTCTTGCACCTGAATCGATTTTTACACCCACTTTAGATCAAGTGTCTCCGGAGATCTCCATCTTTGAAAAAATAGTCATGAAAAAACTTACAGCGGCCACAAAATACATTCCGCACACTCCTTATAACCTCACAGTGGATGAATATCAAGCACTCAAATCACTGAAGGAATCCACCGGTAAAACTGTGAAAGGATGTGACAAAGGAGGAGGCATTGCCATCCTTGACACCTCGCAATATACAACAAAAATAGAGAACATGCTTAATGACACCACTTTCTATAATATATTTCTCAAAGACCCTACCGCCAGAACCAAACAAAAGATACAAAGACTGACCTCAAAAGCCCTAAGCAATGGGGACATATGCCAGAAAGAATATGACTACCTAAATGTGGCATCTCCAAGAATGGCTTGCCTATATGGGACACCAAAAGTCCACAAAAATGAAGTGGATCCCCCTTTCCGGCCGATTGTTAATACAATAGGCAGTATCACGGAACCCCTTTCTAAATATCTGGATGCCATCTTACGTCCATACATATCCAAAATACCGGGATATGTTAAAGACACCGGTCATATCATTAATCTGCTAGAGGGCACTGCCTTCAATGAAAGAAGACAATGGATGGTTACCTTGGATGTGGAGAGTTTATATTCTAACATCCCAATAGATGCTGCCATCAGGGCAACAGAATGGTTCATCAACACATATGAAGTCGATTGCAACAAGACTTTCATTCTAGATTGCCTCAAGATCGTCCTAGAGGAAAATGTTTTTGAATTTCAAGGCACTCTCTATAAACAACAAAAAGGAGTGAGTATGGGCGCTTCCTGTGCCCCTACGATAGCCAATATATACATGGCCTCATTCGAAAACATCCACATTTTCAACGAAATAGCCCCCTTTTATGAAACAGTTTTACATTGGTCGAGATTTATCGACGATGTCATCTTCATATGGGACGACAATGAGGACACCCTTAACGAATTCATTACCTGGCTCAATGCCTGTGACCATAACCTCAAATTCACATCACACATTAGCAATATTGAAATGGAATTTTTAGATCTAATCATTAAGCAGGATCAAGGTCAGATATATGTGGATCTATTTGTTAAACCGACGGCACGTAACACCTTGCTCCATTATAAAAGTTTTCACTCTGCATCACAGAAGAACAACATTCCGTTCAGCCAATTTTTGAGACTTAGACGTAATTGCTCTAAATTACAAGATTATGATGAAAGATCCATGATGATGAAAAAGAAATTTGAAGATCGCGGTTACCCGCACAGGCTAGTCCGGGAATCATACAAGAGAGCTCGATATTTCGATCGCCAATCTATTCTACGAGAAAAGGACCCTAAACAAAACGAACAGCTAGTTTTGGTCACAAGACATTCCCTAATGAATGAAAAGATAAGACAAATCATCTATTCCAATTGGAATTTACTCAATGTGAACAAATCTAAGGTCAACCACATACCCAAACCAGTCATTGCTTACAAAAGAAATAAAAACATAAAAGACCTAGTAGTTAGGTCAAGAATGCCAATGAAACCAAACCCAATACAAAGAAGCATAACCAGCAATAACCCCGTTGTAGGCAATTACAAATGCGGCACCTGTAAGATTTGTCCACAAGCTATTGAAAGAAAAGATCTCACCTTCAACAACATTACAATTGTCTGCAAAACAATGACGAATTGCAGAACCCAAAACGTAGTATATTTAATACTGTGTCCGTGTCAGAAAGGCTATGTGGGTGAAACTTCCAGAGCCATCAATAAAAGAATAACAGAACACAAATCTGCTATTCGTACTAAGAAAATAAATGACCCATTGGTCGCACATTTTTTGGAACTTGAGCACACACCTGAGGATCTAAGGTGGTTTATTCTCAAAAACATACAACCCAGACCTGGATTATGCCCTGAAAAGATTCGTAAAAAGCGAGAGGTATATTGGATCTTTTCTCTCAACACAGCAAACATGGGGCTCAACTCTGAAATTCCATGGGAGCAAGCGATCATATGATGTATCTCCTCTTGAGGCATTACCACCATCTATGGTATGTACTTAGATTAATTTAACTCATCTTTAGAATCACCAGATGGAACCTACATGTACAGTTATACTGCATACATATTTGAGGTAATTCTCTAAATACTCTATATAAATGCCACCAGAATAGTTACAATTGTTCAGTGCCTGGTACCGCACTACTAATTTGTATCTAAATCCCTGTTTTTGCTCTATTGAGCACGCGCACACAGACATTAACTTATTTACCAAGCTATCTCTTATGCCAAAATATAGCTACTACTTCGCACAGTTCCTATTTGCTAAACCATGATCCTATGTTTACCGAAACGCACTATACAAAATACATGAACTGAGTTATGTTTCTATCTTGTGCTCTATGAGACGGCGATCGTTCCGAGCAGTTCCAGCTTGCTGTACGACTATTTCAAGCTGATGGCTAAACGTTTATTACATGCCCAGTACGCCAACATATGTTTGTTGGTTCACTGTCTGCATGACTATCATCACCGTACATAAGCATTCATTCCCCATCAAGTTAACCATCAAACGTGAGTTGTGTTCACATACTTACGTATTTATAGTTCACGAACTACAAACGGGTTCTTTTTGATACACAAGTTCATTCAGTAGCACTCATCTTATGGAACAACTTCCCTGTGCCTTTTTTGAACCATCCTCAATTACATACCCCCGAGGTAGCTATGTATTATATTTCTTTACATTATCAAGTAGTTTCAACTAACGAACTACAAACGTGAGCCTATTGGTACAAGGGCTCACTCGCTGGCGCATGACACGCGAAACGTCTGCATCATGCCTTGTTTTTGAACTACGAGTGCATGTTGATTGGTTCATGTGACCACACATAGACATACCCCCGAGGCTTTAATTCATCTTTTGTCCTTTACCCCGCCTCCTGATTATTGGACACATCGGTTCCAATTTAACTTTCAAATGCGCTATATATAGCACCTCCCTTTTCAGCATTTGTTTCCCTCGACGAGATGACTCAGGACATCCAGAACCCCCGGTGAAGCCATACGCTCGGCCTTTCTTAGGTTAGTCAGTTTCGATGAAGCCCCGTTAGCTTGTCTTCTGTTTTACTTACCAACAGTAGGCCTTAACCGTTACTATGTCCTTTCCTAGATAATTACTTGGCTCGAGGCGTGTCCAGAATCCTGATGTATCTAAACGCCCGCTTCATCCTTGGGTATGTATATTGCCTGTACTCATCTAACCACTACCCATAGTAACCAATACTAGTGAGATCTTAATATATCTCATACTTTCCCCTAGGTAAAGATATGGCAATCAGAGGAAACTATATATAAACGAATATCCACTATACTGTTTAAGCGGCCAACATTTATCAGGTACGCTATGTCATTACATATATCACCCTAGAGAAGCAATCTTTTTTCCTTTACAGTCAGACACCTTTTGTACCTGTATTTTAATTTTACCTTGTCCTTGGGTTTTTTACAATTTGAATACTTACAGTCAGCTACCGCCCAATACTCGGCAATCAGAACTACTTCACCCCTGCAAAATCATCGCTTTCTATACCCAGTTATTCACAAAGGCAACAATTATAACTAATAAGGTATATAATGATATATGTTAGGTGTCTTACCTCTTTTTGATATTTACATTTTTCTGTTACAATCAGTAAATATCGATTCTTATATCTCTTCTTGTGTCGCAGTGTTGTACACCTACGGTCAATCCTCTAATACCTCTATAAGTGGAACTATCATCTTAATAATAACAACAAAAATACCAAGAAGATTAGTAAGGTAATGAAAAAATGTTATATATTATATCGACATGGTTCCTTACATGGTTCATCCCCTTATATTAATCCTTGTGACTATTAAATATGTTTTAGCCCATCATATTTATGAGCAATTATGGGCATTTCTTAAACTAGTCATTAACATTTAGCTGCCTATAAATATCAAAAATATGTTCCACAACAGTCTGTTACATAAAAACTGTCTATTTTTTTACATCTAACGAGGTACAGATATCCACCTTACCTTTGTGATCGACAAGCAAGAGAATTTTCTAAAAATAAGAGTATACCTTCTGTCTTTGTAAGTAAATTCAATAAGTTTGCCTCTAATCTCTGACTAGGTCAAACTACAAGTAGCCTATCCTTACCTCATAAGGTTATCTTAACTATAATCTATATTTTCAACTTACTTTTAACAATATAAAGCTAGCAACCTGCTATACTCCTTTCTTTCTTCTTTCTTCTATTCCCCTCTCTTTTGCTTTCATAACTAATTTTACCATCCCTTTCACTTATATCATATACGGATCTCTATAAGTTCACTTAGACTGATCTGTTCAATATATCCAGATATGTATAGAGTGAACTAGATAAATAGGGCTTGATGACAAATGTCTCAAAGAAAATATATCAGTTGCACCTGTATATCAATCAAATAATTATTTTATGTATATAAATCAATCTGTCTGCTTTGAAAATGTAACTGCTCAGAGATATAAGGTCAATTGATAAAAAATGGTTTCAAACATGTATGTTTAGTATGTCAATGTATATGATTTAGACCTAGACCCAAGTCTTCTATCAGAATTGCATATTAACAATACAAAACTTACTACGCATGTGTAAGTGACATGATCTTAATTGTCTTGCAGTGTTATCTTTCTGTCCTAAAGCAAATGACGGACTCCTGAAGAAGGCAAATGCCGAAACGCGCTTAGAGTCTCCACCCACCGCTTTGCTTACTCCACTAGCCCTATCTACCATCTTAGTCATTTGTACTGTGTTTGTTTTTTTGTGTGTTCAAATCCCTATTTCTTATTTTCTTTCTTCACATGTTTTTGAATATATGTTAATAATTTTTGAAATCACAAAATGTATGTTAATGATGTTTTAAATACTTATATGTATCTTTTATAAATAAGATTCTTATAAAAAAAATGAAGAAAATATTTAAATAAACCACAAACTATTTTTGAATATAATTATTGGGCTTTGTTCTATCAATCTGGTTTACATGTCACTTCCACTAGCTAATTAGCTTCTTGGTCTCCTTGGGTTTTTTGGCTTAATTACTAAGCTCACTACCATATGTTCTTCTAAAAAATTAGCATAAAATACCTAACACAGAGGAAAATGAATTTGCATTTGCAGCCAGCAAATTACTACTTTTACCTGAGTGGGAAAGAAATATGCAACACAGTGTAGTAATGATCTTACAATGTTGCATGCCTTTTAATTTATTGCTGAATGCTAAATGCAACATATTTCCCCCTGCAGGATTTTAACTGGATTTACTGTGGTTGACTAAATCTGGCTATGCAGCACACTTTGGTAAAAACCTAACGCCTTTCTTGGATAATTTCCTTAACGTTGATGCAGATGTATTTTCAGTATTAATTTTCGAGAATATAGTTCTTAAAACACACCAGCCCTTACTGGGAATTTTTTTCTGATGGCTCTTCTGGATAAATACAGAACCAAATGTGTTCCTTAGAATGCAAAGCGTGCCTAATATAGCGCTGTTTTGTACATTCAGTGAAAGAATTCCAAATATAATACCAAAGCTTTTTCAGTCATTTATTTTTTTTTTTTTTTAATTTTTTTTATCCTCATCTGCCCGACACACGTCCCTTAGATGCGGAAGAAACCAACCAACCAACCATCTCACTGCTTTTTCTGGAGCAAGGCCCTGAGAATTGAGCCGCTTCACAACTCAGCAGAGGATTTTGTGAGGTGATAGGAACAACCATACATCTTGTGACGATGTCTCAAGGCAGCTTCGTGCCAAAATATTCAGTATATAGATGTCGAAATCTGGGCAGACCACAATACTGAACTGTTGAGTGGGTGGGCTTAATCATTGGATCTTGGGGAGAAAAAAAAAAAGAAAACCCCAAGGAGAACTCACTTCCATTCTGTCAAAAGCTTCCAAAAAGTGAGATTTTGGGCTCTGCATGATCTTCTCAGATCTACCTTTGAGGTTTCATATAATGAGTTTAGCCATGCTGAGTGAGTGGGAGGGGTCTTGTCCACCCAGTGCATGCAAATCTGCCGTCTTGCCAGTAAAATGGCATAAAACAGAAAGGATCGTGCTACCCCAGTTATGTTCTGGTCTAAACCGAGAATGACAAATGATAGAGATATTGAGATGTCAATTTTGGTTATTGAGTCCAAAGTAGCTTTGATCTCTGTCCAGTAGGTAGCTAAATGGGGGCAATCCCAGAACATATGAGTGTCAGATGCTGAGGGCAGTTGGCATTTGTTACAGCATTTCCCCTCTTGAAATTTGGATAGACGCAAAGGAGTGAGATATGCACGATGTAAAGTAAATAGATGGTTTCGTCTGAGCCAAACGGGTTTTACCAATTTATACAAAAGGGTAAAGGATTTTGACCAACTATCCTCATCCATAACCTCAATTTCCCTACCCCGTAGCTGTTTTGGGAGGAGAACATCCCCGTCGACCTCCTCAAGTATAGACCAGTACCAACAGGCCACCTCTTTACCTCCAATTTGTTTTTCAACTAGCTGTTGTTCTAGATGGTTAATACTTCCAGAGTTAGGGACTTTCCTGAATAATTCTCTGACCCAACTACTAATTTGTATGTATTTAAATATTGACAGAGTCGGGCCCACTTTATCCCTAAGGACTTCCCACGGTATCAAGATACCTCCGCAGAGTAGGTCGCCCCATCTAGAGAGTCCAGCTGTTCTTAGGGGGGTTGCCAAAGAGTCCTGCAAGCATGGTGGGAGCCCGGGAGAATCCCAAATTGGTGCATGGATAGAGTAATACGCCAGTCCCACTTTACGCTTAATTTGTACCCATGTCTTCAATTGCGTTAAAAGAGTCTTCAACCTCACTTTCTTGAAAAACTTTTGTTCTCCAAACTTGAAGAGAAACCCATCCAATGGAAGGTTTGCCCCAACCAACATAGCTTTAAATAGCTTCCCATTTGGGGTAAGGTCTGGTGACCTCAAAAGCATTCTTGAATGGGAAAGCTGAAACGCCCAGGAATAATACTGTAGATCTGGAAGGGCCAGTCCACCTTTCTCTCTCCGCCTCCTCAATTTTTTCCAAGCCAATCTCGTGGCCTTGTATCCCCATATAAAAGAGTTTATTTCTTGTTGGCACCTAATAAGTTGTTTAGGGTCAAATGCAATGGGGATTGTGTTGAAGATAAAGGTTAATTTCGGAAGAATGGACATCTTTACGATGTTGACCCTCCCATAAATTGATAGTCTAAGCCCTGCCCAGGATCTTAAAAGGGCCCTACACTCTTTGGCCACCAAGTCTAGGTTAGTTTTTACTAAGGCATCTATATCTTGTGTAATTTTGACTCCAAGATAACGTATTGAATGAATTGAGGGCGTCATCCCCACCCCCGGATTGGCAATATTCCATGTCATCAACTCGGTCTTATCGGCGTTAATATCATAGCCTGAGATACCTCCAAATTCTTTAGCTTTATCGACCACAATGGGGAAAGCATTTGCTGGATCACTAGTGTATATTACAATGTTGTCGGCGTATAGCCCGACTTTCCTTTCCCACCCACCAAATTTAAATGGAGAAATTCTTGGGTCATCCCTAAAGGACTGTGCAAGTGGCTCGATATAAATATTAAATAGTAAGGGAGACAAGGGACACCCCTGTCTTGTCCCCCTAGTAATCAAAAATGGCTGAGTACATACACCATTCACCATGATGCTTGCACTGGGGTTTTGGTAAAGGAGTCCAATTGATCTTCGAAAGTTTGGACCGAAGGCAAATTTCTTCATGGTTTCGGCTAAGTACGCCCAATTTACTCGATCAAACGCTTTAGTAGCGTCAAGGGTCATAATGGCCAAAGGAAGGGAGAAAGTAGAGGCAATATCCACTGCCCCGATCAAATCATATGTAAGGTCTGAGAGTTGTCTACCCTTTATGAAACCCTTTTGATCAGAGTGTATAATCGAGCCAACTTCACGTCCAAGTCTGTTTGCCAGTACTGCCGCAAAAACCTTGTAGTCGCTATTTAGAAGTGAAATTGGCCTATATGAGCCACATTTAGCTGGGTCTTTCCCGGGTTTCGGAATAAGGACAATAATCGCCTCGCCCCAGGATTTGGGTGGGGCCACACCATTTATTAAGATATCATTAAAAAGTCTTGTCAGCACCAAGACTATTTCGGGTGCTACGACCCGTAGTAATTCGCCAGGAAGGCCATCCGGGCCAGTTGCTTTGCCCTTCTTCACTTTTTTGATACACTCCCTCACTTCTTCCTCTGAAATAGGCCTATCAAGACGATCTCTTTGCTCAGGGCTAAGAGTGGGGAGGGTAATCTTCTCCAACCATCTAAGATTTGAGATGGGGTCCTCCAAGATTTCTTCCTTATATATTTTCTGGAAAAACTCCAAAAATGCTTCCCCAATATCTTTAACGGATGATCTTTCAATTGCCTCGCCCTCTACCGAAATATATTTTATATGCTTTTTTGCCTGGTCTGATTTAATTTTCCATGCAAGGACCTTACCTGCGGACTCACCATATTCAAAATTGGAGAGTTTACTTACTTCCCATTTTAGGGCGACCCTTTCCTGAAGAATATTTTCTAACTTCTCTTTTAGTTCTTTACGCTGTTCTTTTTCCATATTGGTCCCAGTTCCAGAGCCAATACGTTGATCCAATAATGCGATGTCCCTTTCGATATTATTAATCTTGGCTCTGTAAATTTTCCCTCGATAAGAGGCCCTATTAGTTATATAGCCTCTCAAATAAGCTTTGTAGGCCTCCCATACTATATTTAACTGGGTGGAGTTAATGTTTGTGTCCATGAAAAGTTTTGTTTCATGGATTAGGAGGTCTGTTTCCTCAGCCTCTAAGAGAATAGTGCGGTCAAAAGACCACAGAGCCTGAGAGGATTGTTGGACCACTTGCAAACAAAAAATTATAGCGGAATGGTCCGATAAGTGTAAGGGCAAGTACGTTAAGTCCTTTAGGTGGTCTCTTAATAAATAACTAAAAAGGGCGTAGTCAATTCTTGATTTGTGGTTATATTTATGGTTATGGTATGAAACGCCAAGTGCCCTACCTGCTCTCTCCCTCCATGGATCCGCCAATCCAAGTGTCGACATAACATCCCCCAATACCTGCCTAGATTTTTTAAAGGTTAGTGCCCTTGAATTGGGGGATTTATCTAATTTTGGGTTAAGTACCAAGTTAAAATCTCCCATCCAAATTATCGGACCTTGTGTTGATAATAGGTGATTCTGAATTTTGATCAGAAATGAGGGGTCATCCTGATTGGGACCGTAATAACCTACCAAGTTGTATAGGCTATTATCTAGATTGACTCTAGCGTATAGCCATCTCCCACTTAAATCCTCCTCATATGCCAGAATCTGGGCTTTTATTTGTTTTTTAAAGATAATTAATATACCTCGAATATTTGCATTGTGGTTAGTGCAAATAAAACAATCTACCCATCTGATTTTACTTAACATTTCCTTCACTTCGTGTTGGAGCAGGTGTGTTTCCTGGATGACTATGACCTGCGCCGGAGAATCCTTCAGGTATTGCAGTATTCTATATCTCCTACTCTTAACACGCAAGCCATTGACATTCCAGGACAAGAATGTTAGTCCCATCAGCCAGTGTCCAACCCCTCACCCATAATCCAGCTCAATGAGGAGTAGCATCTCCCAGTTTGAATCGATTGAAATATAGATAAAAGTATACTTGATGAACTTTGTGTATTTGAAACGGTGCCTGTGCAGTGAGGATATTTTGTGATTTTACCCCGTCCCCCCTCCCACCCCACCCTGGAAAACCCCCCCTTAATTACTCTGGCTATAGTTGCCAGATTTGCCTCTCCATGGAGTTCCATATGCCCTGATCAATTACATGATTAAAATGTAACCCGGCATGCCTTAATTCTTTCTAGGGGAAAACAATCATGTTTATATAAAGTAATTTTGGTAATTAAAAATAAATTTAGGTGTTTGTCACACACCTTTCTACATGATGGGATGATTAAATTAATACATATTCCCAATTCATATAATATATGTATGTTTCAATGTTGAACATACATATATACATATATATTTAATTTTTTTATCTTCCCTATATTTATTACATTTTTTTCCCATATATTTTTTTTTCTTTTCTTTTTTTTAATTATTTTATTCCTTTCCTTCCTCCCCGTTCATCTTTTTTTTTTTTCCCTCTTTATAATTTGTATATACACCCTCTGTGAGAAAACCTTTCCCCCTACATTTCCTCCTAATATCCCCCAATCCCTCCACCTCTTTTCTTTAGATTATATTTTATCTCAGTGACACAGAGGCACAGTGTACCATGTCAGTTTTTTAACCTAAATATTACCCTGTTGATGATCATTAATAGACGTCAGAAGTTCATCTGCTTCTAATGAGGAATGGATGTTGTGCATTTTGTTATTATACATGACCCTGAGAAAGGCAGGGAACCTCATTTGGACAGTGGCTCCCAGAGCCCTGAACTTTTCCATTTTCTTGCCTAACTCCCATTGTCTATCCAAAGTAGATTTAGATAAATCAGATCTGATAACATAAGAGAAGTCTAGAGCTTTTAGGGCAGTGGCCTTAAGGGCTAAATTTAAAATCTTCTCTTTTACAGAATAAGTCAGAAAATTAACTAGAATTTTCCTAGGTTTAGACCTTCCCTGTTTTAAACGGAAAGGATCTCTGTGAGCTCGCTGGATGTCTCTTTCTAACTCTTCCACGGATTCCTCCAGATTTAAGGACTCTTTAAGCAGGGACGCTACAAATTTTTTCATTTCAGTACTCTCTTTTCCCTCTGGAACTTTCAGGATTCTAATGTTATTTCTCCTTGAGTAGTTCTCCAAAGATTCCACTCTCTCTTTTGTTGCGTTCCCTTCATGTCTTAAGTAGTAGATCTTTTCGTTAGCAGAGTCTAGTTTAGCTTTTAGTTCATTTACTGTACTCTCAAGGTTATCTGTCCTCTCCGAGAGAAGATCAACTCTCTTATCCAGGGCATCAAATGACGCTTTTATCTCCTGCTGGTTACGTTTTGATTCAGCGAACCCAGATTTAATTTCCTGAAGTAAATCCTCCAGTGAGATCTTCTCCTTCGTCTCGAAGGTCCCACCAGCCTTGTCATGAGTGGTCAGATGCCCAGTTTCTTCCGAAGTATTGGGACCACCTGAGTCTACTTCCCCCACCACTTCCACTGGGACGGAACCTTGAATCTCATTTGTATCGCCCATCTTATTATTATTGTCCTCCAGTGGTCCGCTTGGAATTTCTAGAACTTGAGGCAAAACCCTAAAATAGGATCTAAGTGAGGGGGTAAGCCTCGCCGCACTACCTTTAGTAGTTTTGGGTCTTAATTTAGAGCCAGATTTTGAGTCTTTTGGACCTTTTTGCCCAGGCCCCCGGGGGGGCGTAACCGCAGTTGCTGTGTTGACGGGTTTTACGACGTGACCGCCAGAAAACACAAATATAGAAGAACCCCAGATGGTATCTTTAGAGCCGGGATCCGATTCTTCTACAACGCCTTTAGGTCCCTCACTATTTCCCTCCTTGACGCTACCAGGACTGAGACCCAATTTGGTAAAAGTATGAACAAGACTATAAGCATTAACACTTCCTCTGTCTGAAGACTGTTCCCCTTCAACAATCTTACCACCTTTAATGGCCACACATCCCTTCCCAAACACCTTACTTGTTGGTAGTGCACAGGCGAGTGATTTTTCTGCTTCCTCCTCCTCTGGTTCTGTCCTGGTCCTTGTCTTTGTCTTTGTTTTTGCTTTAAGGTGACGAGTCTTCTGAGTTTTGCCCACGTTGAGGGTGTCTGAATGGGTTTATTTGCTTGTATTAGGGCACTTTAATGGTATGTAAAGGCTGCTGAGGTCACCTCTAGCAGCCGCTCTGCGGCTCCTTCGCAGCTCCACGGCTGCCTCTGCCCACCGGGAAAGTGTAGCTAAGGGCGGGATCCTGGCACCACACATCCATACACCAGCAAGCTAGACGTTTTTTATTTTCAATTGTTTTTATTTTTTTTTAATGGTTTTTTTAAAGATTTAAAGTAATGCCAGGGCCAAGGCCAGTGCTGCTGCTTTCCTTTTCTATGTCAGTTCCGTTTATATATATATATATTATTTTTTTATATATTTTTTTATATGTTCTTGAATTTTCTTCTGTAAGAACCCCGTAAGAACAGGAAAGCCAATACTTGGCCAATACTCGGGGGAAGAAACCACTTGTGCACCTAAGCCCGCCTCGTTCGAAGCGTGTCTGCCTGACTTCTATTACAGAAGTGCCTCGGAAATAGTGTCGAGCGTCTACCGCTGGCAGCAGACGAGTAAGCAAACGTGAAGGGCAATGGTGCTTCTATGAGCCGGCAGGTAAGCCTCAGAAGCCCGATTACAATCTGATGTGGGCGGGTAGAACAGGGCGCCTCTCACGGCGCTCCGCTATTCCGCTGCTCTGCTACGCTCCGCTCTGCTCTGAGCGGATCCCGGCTCCTGTATCGGCTCCTGTGGGCTCCTGGCTCCTGGCTCCGGAGGAGCTTCCGGTGCTTCGGGAAAATCAGTCGGACATCAAACGGACACCTGACGCCAAACACAGCAACACGAATGGCACGCTACACACTGGAAGAACCGCGTTAGCTTCAGATAAGTTCAAAACAAGGGATTTACTGCATGCTCTCTCACGGGGGAAACGTGTTGATTGATTACATGCCGATTAGCCGCGAAGTCAAAGGGCTGGAGCTCCACGGAAGAGACGCGACCTGCCCTAGCCGGCGGCCGCCATGTTTTCCGCCCGTTAGTATAAGCTTTTTCAGTCATGTAGCACATTAGTCTTTGGGGTGCCAATGTTAGTTGTAACTGAATAGCCAAGTAAATGTATTTAGACTCTAGAAATTAAAAGTGGTTCTGATGGTTCTGTACTTTATTCATTTCCCCCAAAAAAGATGTGCCTTTCAGTTCAAATTAAAGCAAATAAAGGACTATTTCTCTGTCAAACCGCTTTAAATTTTTGGGCTGAAAACCATTTCAACAGTTTTAGCTGGTTTTTTTACTTGCACTGGACATCCTCTAAGGGTGGGGAGATATATGGCCAGAACAGCAAAGAAAAATAATGTTTTTCCCGTTTACACAAAATATGCAGGCACCTCGGTAGTTTGTAGAAAGCTATTAGACCCTTCTAGTATATTGAAGCAGATTATGAAAACAAACATAATATGAAGAATTGTTAAATCAGTGGGGGGAATCTGTATCCAGTTTACAATAAACTACAAGGTGCGGACAAGTCGTAGGTTTCTGTTGAGGGGCCACAATAATGAAAGGATAGTTTCTCGCAGAAGAACTCGTTTTACACTGTGCAGGTGCAGCCCATCACGCACAAAAGCATCTTCGGAGTTTGCAGGATTCCGAATGTTCTGCATCCTACGATCCGACCGCCAGCCTGAAGAGGAAGGCGTGACCCATAACATCCAGCTATTGTCATGTCTTTTTGTCTCTTTACCTGGCTGGCGCTGCATTAGAAAGCCTTTCTTGAGCAGCAGGACAGCCATGCCAGGGAAAGAAGATCACATTAACATATGTATAGCCAGAGCCAAGCATCCCCATCCCCCAATCCTCCAGGTATTTGCTTTAGCTATTCAAGAAAGACGACTTTACAAAGCAGTCACCACATCTTGAGCCATCAACATTAGGTCATTTGAATCTCGTCCGTAAAACCGAATACTGACTCAGGGATAACACAGTTTGAAAATGTAAAAGGTGCTCTTTTTTTTGTACAATTCAGTTGTGATAGTAAGCAATATATAAAGGCAATTCAAACACATTTAAACACCTCAGATTGTTATAAGCTGAACTTTCTCAGTGTATTACAACTATTTTCAAAGTAACGTTGTGTAGAAAGATTACACTTTTCCTCATAAGGCTGGATTAAAAGATAAAAAATTAGTTTTCCAAAACTGAGATGACACATGATGTGATTTAATTTGAAATGGAAGTCACAAGCTTTTAAAAACTTTCACTGTATTCCAACACGCTGCTGCAAAATTGAATATTGTTCAATAATTTCCCAAATGGTGGGTAGTACATCGAATCAGAACATTCAACAACCTCCTTATATTTCGTGGGTGCTTCAAATTCACATTTTACTGTTAGTTGAAACTATTGTCCCACTCACAGCAGAGAAACAGAAACAGACATAAAGAGACAGAAAAAGATTGACAAAGAGAATAGAGGGACCAGAATAGATCACTAGATAGAGTACAGTGAGAGACATAATGAAAGTGAGAGCGGTTGCGATACAGCCCTATACCTAGATATATAGGCAGATAAGGATGGCCAGAGGGCCAGAAAGCCTGAGAGATAGGCAGAGATGGTTACAGATAGAAACAAACCTAGATATTGAGCTATGTATAGATATTGTGTGTAGAGAGAGAGAGAGAGAGATACACAGAGACAGAGATGGAGAGATAGACAGTTCACTCCCCAAGGGTTTTTGAAATGGTTGATTGTGCAGGAATCCTTAAGGTACAGCAATACAATCCAGGCAAGTTGCTCCCCTCGGTTTTTTTGAATGGCTGTTTGGGCAGTGATCCTTAAAGGGCCTTTTTATACTTGTCCGGGCATGCTAATTAGAAGACCCCCACACCCTTTATGGCTTGAGGTGGGTTTAGAACAATGTCATGGTGGCCATTGGCTGGGAACCTTTTCTATCCTTGTACAGTATAATCATTACAACACTTTATTACTTTGACATCTGTTACTCAAATTCATGGCCTATCTTGGGAAGAGTAGGGTTAGACAGCTGTGCTTGGGGGGGGCATCGCATAACTCTCTACACCTTCTTGACACTTTTATATTGGGCCGCAGGTGTTAAAGTTGTTTAGCACTTCTCCTGGGAAGGAGGGATCCCGGTAACAGGCTCTATCTCCAATCCTAAACCCCAGCACCTGTCATTTTTAAGGCCAGAGTTTTTCCTGCCAGACCTGTCATGTTTGGGACCAGCCTGTCACTTTTACTGCCAGGCATGTCACTTTTGGGACTAGCCTGTCACTTTTCCTGACAGGCATGTCAATTTTGGGACCAGGGGCTTTGGGTGTGTGTGAATTACATCCTAACAGCTGTCACCCTGTTTCAGGTTTTCATGGGAAGCTTTGGCTCTACAGGACAGCTGTCTTTTTCCACATCTCAAAGCTCAGGGGTGGCTGTGGTTTATTATTTTATAACATGCCCAAGCCTTCCTGGGAAACTGACCCTGGTTATGCTTTTAAAACATACTATGGGTTTCCAACCAACTACATTTTAAAGCTCCCCTTTTACGATCAGCTGCTTCTAAAGAAAGACCCTTTTTTCAAAAATGAAAACACATCCCAGGCCCTGGGATGGGGACTCAGGACTGCTCAGCAGCTGTTCTACCAACAGCTGTCTGTAAGCCCCCAGTTTTAAACATGCCCAGACATTTCCCTACTACATGCACACACTTTTCCTACACACTTATTAAACACACACACACAATTAACCCATGTTTTGCATCCAAACCTGTCACTTTTGGGACTAGCCCTACATGTCGCCCATTTTAAAACCAGAGTGTTTGCGGCCAGCAGTCTGCGACCAGGCCATGTCATTTTTGAGACCTGTTAAATTTAAGACCTGTCAAATTTAAGGCCAGACCTGTCAAATTTAAGACCAGAAGTTTAAGACCAGACCTGTCAAATTTAAGGCCAGACCTGTCAAATTTAAGACCAGAAGTTTAAGGCCAGACCTGTTAAATTTAAGGCCAGACCTGTCAAATTTAAGGCCAGAGTTTAAGGCTAGACCTGTCAAATTTAAGGCCAGACCTGTCAAATTTAGGACCAGAAGTTTAAGGCCATACCTGTCAAATTTAAGGCCATACCTGTCAAATTTAAGGCCAGAGTTTAAGGCCAGACATGTCACATTTAAGGCCAGACCTGTCAAATTTAAGACCAGAAGTTTAAGGCCAGACCTGTCAAATTTAAGGCCAGAGTTTAAGGCTAGACCTGTCAAATTTAAGGCCAGACCTGTCAAATTTAGGACAAGAAGTTTATGGCCAGACCTGTCAAATTTAAGGCCATACCTGTCAAATTTAAGGCCAGAGTTTAAGGCCAGACATGTCAAATTTAAGGCCAGACCTGTCAAATTTAAGACCAGAAGTTTAAGGCCAGACCTGTCAAATTTAAGGCCAGACCTGTCAAATTTAAGGCCAGAGTTTAAGGCCAGACCTGTCAAATTTAAGTCCAGAGTTGATGTGAAGGTATCCCTATATACTACTCTTATCACAAGTCGATCATACATATCACCTACAATTTTACTTTTAAGATTGTGGGCAAAACTTTAAAAGTCATAAATCCATGTAGTATGGTGGAATAGGTTGCAGGGCACAGTGGTACCTTAGTTTCTCTATAAAGTAGTTTAGTGTGATGGTTTGGATTCTCATGGGTGCAATGATTGTAGCAGCTTGGGCCCCAAAGATGAAGAATTTCACTAAAACCCCATCTGTTTTCATTGTAATCATTTTAATTTCCTACTTTTTGGGTGAAACCGTAAGCATACAGCAATCTCATAGAAACTAATAAGAACTAAAACTATCATTATTAAAAATCCTATACGGATATTAATATAAAATATTTAAACTTGGTAAATATGTAAACAGTTAACAATTAATCTATAGACTAGTGCTTCCCAAAGTTTTTAGAACAAGATCCCAATTTTTAGAATGACAAACTTTTGCGACCCACCTACCTTTAATGGGCATGAGGAGGGCGATTTCTAAATGTAACTAAAGCATCGTGTAGTTTCTCTCTATCATTTACTGACAGCAGAGTTTCCGTTTAAGTGCCCACTAGATTTGCACAGACATACAGTTATACTGATAAAAATATGTTGCACACAAAGATAACTTGTGTAAATCGAGATTCAAAGAATATTTAGCATTTGTTCTTCCCCAACTAGTGTATTGATTTGTTTTAATCCAATTATAATCTTTGTTTACATCACACTTAACCTCTTAAGCGCTGCCGACGGCCAACGGTCGTCACGAGCGCTACTTCCCCAGTGCTGCGCACGACCATTGGACGTCCATTCAGTACTAGTTCCAATGGACAGCGCAGTACTGGGGAGGGATATTTGCGCCGCAGCTAAGGTGTTAAGAATTACGAAAATGTTCTTCAATTTTACTTTCCTGACTGCTGAATGTGTACAGATCATTTATATGCATTTACATTTTGCTGAGTGTTACAAAAATGACATGTACAGCCTTTCCTTTCACACTCTGTGTATGCCTAGCGGCAATATGCTCTTAAATTCCCATGAATGATCCCATCAGTGCATGTGCGCAAACCTCAATTTAGAATTCAACCAATCAAGCCCAAGTGGGCATTGTGAACATTACAAATTTCATATAAACTCCTTTATCTTTTGACTATACCTTCTTTACTCTAGTGCTCGATGTGATTATGTGAATGTTAAAAAACAGTTACAAATATAAGGATCACGAGAATAATTCATAAATATGTATACACATCTTCTTCCATATTCAAACCCATAGGAATATTAGTATTTAATTTGATAATGTAACTCGATTCCAGTCTGCGCAAGATTTTCTGACGATCACCCCCTCTAGGACTAGCAGGAACAGCATCTATAACAAAGTATGTTAATCCCTTTACATCTTTGTTGTGGCATTGCTCAAAGTGGCGGGCGACAGGATAGGATTTGTCGGCATTCTTAATGGCTCGAAGTGCTGCAGCACTCATTTGTGAACTTGAAGAATTGTGCTGCCTACATACCTCAGGCCACACGGGCACTGAAGCACGTAGACAGCAAATTCTGTTTTACAAGTAAACTGGCCCTTATTTTCTGTTCTTTAATGGTGAACCCTGGTAAGTAGCTGCTGGTGTTTTTCCCAAAGGTACAGGCCTTGCATTTAGTGCACTTAATAAAGCCATCCTTCCTAGCCAGCCATGATCTCTTGGTTTTTGATGTTTTCCCTGCTGGCAGCATGTTGCTGACTAGTGCTTGTTTCAAAGACCGTGCCCTTCTAAAGGTAATAAGTGGTCTCCTCTGGACACATTGTTTCAAAATGGGATCATTGCTGATAATGTGCCAATGTTTTTGCAGGATATGTCTCAGATCTTTGTGTTGATTGTTATAAGTAGTAATTAATCAGCATTGGGAAACCCCCATTGCCTTCCTGTTCTTTTTCTCAGTAGGTTTGAAGAGTATCTCTTCCCTCGATTTCCTAGTCGCTTTATATACTGCTGTTTCCACACATTTCTGGGCATACCCTCTCTTGGAGAACCTGTTCTTGAGACATTCCATTTCCATCTCAAGGTCAGTGTTGGTGCTACAGTTCTTAATGCTCGAAGACACTCCCCATAGGGGATGCTTCTTACCAAATTCACCGGATGGAAGCTCGTTGCATGAAGCAACCTGTTCCCATCGGTAGGTTTTGGAAATAAACTGGTGTGTACTCTCGCTTGGTGAATGTAAACAGTCAGGTCTAAAAAATTCACCTCTACACTGCTGATGACACTGGTGAATTTCAAATTGAGCTGATTGTTTTGTAGATTCTTCACAAACTCCCGGGCACTGATCTCATCTCATATATTTATATTCACTGAAAAAACCATGGGTTTCAGAGCCATTATAGTTAGCTGGACATCTCACTCTTACAAAACCATAGAAATTCCACCGTTATAGTTAGTTCATCTAACTATGACTCACGCACCTGCAATGGACTGCTCATGACGTCACTTATTACATCATTCATTACATGGTCCGTGACATCACTGATGACCTCTCAAATGACATTACTGATGACATCTTCCAGTGACTGTGTGTTTCTGTAAAGTTTAAATATGTTTTAAATATAAATGCCAAGGTGTGTCGAAGAATGAGTGGGTGTATAAGTGTCTGGATGGAGGATTTAGTAGGTGTGTGCCTGACTGTATAAGTGAGTGATTAAATGTGTCTTACTGAATGCATGGGGTAGTGACTAAGCTGTGTGAATGTCTGTATCAATCTGTCTGTTGTTGTGCCTGCTGCTGCATGGGTTGGTCAGTAGCTACATGAGTGTCTATATAGGTTATTGATTGGTTTTCTGAGTATTTCTTTGGGAGATTGAGTGTGTGTGTGTGGGTGGGTGAGAGGTTGATTCACTGGGTGTATGGATTCAAGAGTGCATGTGGAAACAGCTGTATGGGTGTGTGAGTGTGTGTATGCGTGTGTTGATGAGTGAATGGATGTCTCAGTGGTACATGTCCAAGTAACTTCCAATCAAAATGAAGGGAGGCCTCCTCTATAGTTAAATAGGGGACAAGGAGTCTAGTCAGGAGGAACAAAGAAATGGTCCCCACAGAAGATTAACTCAAAATGAAAAAGAACCCAAGTGTAGTTCACTTATTACTACCACTGCCAGATTTCGCTTAAATTATCTAGCATGTACACATAAGCAAGTATTGAGAGCAGATGTAAACCATAGAGAGTGTGTTTTGTAAAAATATACAATTTATTACAATTCAACATTAAAAACAGATAGTATATGCAGTAAATACGCCCAAAAGTACAATTGTAAATACTTTAAAAACAGTTGACAATCACAATTTATTAAAACAATTCTTTAAAATAAAGTTTTGATCACGAATATCACAGTTGTTCTTGTAGTCGACGCAGCGTTTCGGTGAATCGGTGATAACACCTTCTTCAGGACAAACAATTCTATAAAAGAACATTGCAATTAGAGACACGCCATGTTTGTGAAAAACGGGCATATTTTGCCTTATTCTTGATGACAGTTTTCTACATATTTGGGCACAAATTTTAACACATGTTTGGGGAAAGGTTAATTTTTTAAAATTCCACAACTCTTCCAACAGCACTCTAAGTGGTACATTTTTGGAGATGTTCTATCTATGTGACTATACACTTGGGTTTTTAACAAATGAGAATATCTAGTTCTCATGAGGGAGGGCTATAAGGTATACAATACCTGTAGCCTACCTGTGTGTTATTTTAACACTCTCCTCACGGATTCAATTTCGAGGAGTACTTGGTCAGCCTCAGTCAGACATCTGGTATTTTTAAATCAACCATTTCGATTTCCTTGATGTAAAGATACATATAATTACTTCACAGTCTGACATGTCCAAGTAACTACATCTATAAAAGGCAGTGTATGTGAGAGGTGAAGTATATAAATGACTCTACATGACAGTCAGTGATTGTGAGACTGGCTGCATGGATGAGTGTGTACTTGTATCACTGATTATATAAGAGAGTAAGTATGCATTACTATCTGTATGAATAAGTGAGGTTGTGTGTGTATAATTATATAGGTGAGTAAATGGGAGTGTGATTGATTCTTAGCATGACTTACTAGGTGTGTGAGTAACTGCATGGATGAGTGGCGGTGTGTGAGTGTCTGTATAGGTGTATGAGTGCATATGATAGTGTTGTATTGATGAGTGACTGCATGTATGAGTTATTGTATGGATGAATGAGTGGATGTGTGTGTAGACCTAGGAATCAGTGAGTGTGTATGTAGTAACTGGTATTGGTGTTTCAATGATTTAGAAAATGGTAGTCTGTATTTTACAGTGAGTGTATCAAAGGTTATATTAGAGTGTGAGGCGGTGTATTAGATTTTCACGTGGATGATGTCTTCAGTGATGTCATTTGAGATGTCATCGCTTATGTCACTGACCATGTCTTGAATGATGTAATATGTGACGTCATGAACAGTGCATTACCTAAACTAACTATAACGGTGGAATTTCTATGGTTTTGTATGAGTGAAATGTCCAGCTAACTACAATGTACCTGAAACCTATGGTTTTTCAGTGAATTTCAATGTTTTTTAAAAATGCTAATTTCTAACTATGACATCCCTGTTAAGTCCCCTTGAATCCTGAAGGTCGCTGATGGCCAAGTAGCCCACCAGGTACATCCAGTAAGTGCCACAGACCTTTGTTTCAGAGAGGTGTTTTGAGGCCACGCCCCTCTTTACACCACACTGAAACGGCGGCTTCTAGCACACTGCTGCTAAGAGGATGAAGTCCACTTGTGTCCTGAGGTCCTCAGGACTCAAGAGGACCTCATCTCCCCACCAGCAGTGCACCAGAAGCCGCGTTTGCAGAGTGGTGTAAAAAGGGACATGGACTCAGTGTACCTCTCTGCAACACAGCCCTGTGGCATTTACAAGAGGTACCTGGTGGACTTGTTGGCCCCCAGGGACCCTCAGGATTGATGGGGAATTAGTCACCAAACTTAAAATGCGCCACAGGGCGCATTTGCACTGTAGTGCAGGGAGGGGGGAGGGGGCTGATGTGACAAGTGTGCAAACGCGCCCTGTGGTGCATTTAAGTTGGGTGATTTAGTCTCCTTGAATCCTGAGGGTGCCTGAGGGCCAACTAGCCCACCAGATATCTCCAGTAAGCGCCACAGAGCTGCATTGCAGAGTTGTATAAATGGGGGCATGGCCTTGGACCACCACTCTGCAACACCGCACCCTGGAGCTTGCTGAAGGTAACTGGTGGGCTAGTTGGCCCCCAAGGACCCTTAGGATTGAATGAGACTTAATCCTCCAACTTAACATGCGCCACAGGGCACGTTTTGACAAGTGTGCAATCAGGCCACGCCCCTTCCCTGCACCACTTTGCAAATGCAATTTTAAAAAAAGAATATGCTTATTGGGACACCTAGAGCAGGCCTAGGGGGTCAGGGTGTTTCTACCCTGCCCCCTTTTCTTGTTTTTCAACTTTGTTTGACTGTTTTCTTGTGACTAGGTTCTACCGAGTCACAAGATGGCTTTCAACACTTCCGGGTTTGGAGTGTTGGCAGCCAATCACAGTGAAGCTCGTGCTCGGGAGGGGTTGCGACTCCACCGCGTCCCTAGATATTGAAACTTTTTCTTTTTTAAATTTCTCAGGAACTACTGAATGGATTTACACCATTTAAAAAAGAGCTCTTCCTGAAACAAGACCTATCTTTTTGCCAAATTTGGTGTAATTCGTTCAGCAGTTCGGGCTGTAGCTGTGTTTAAAGATTCCTATGGAAAAGTACAAAAGACCCCCTTTATTTTTCTGCCCCTGCTTGTCGAATCACCCCAAAAATTTCAAGACAGGAGCTGACCGGGCGGGCCACTAGTTTTGAATATTTCGCAAAGATTCGTCAACCGGCGTCAAAGATATTGAGAAAAAAAAAAATGATTTTCCTATGGAAACTAGGTCCTAATTTAAACTTTATCCACCACAAACATCCTCGTTAACAGAGACCCAGGCCCTGACAGAGCGGCTTCGTCAAGCAGGAATGAGGAGTCCTGCTATTTATCCACCAACATTTTTGCACCAGAAATAAGACGACTCCAGTGCAAAAGGTAGCTCACAGCCATTTATTTCAACCTTGGAGACAGGCAGTCCATCATAAAGCATTTGCCCAAAATCCTAAGGGATGCTTGCAGAATATTTCATTCTGCATGCTGGTGTTAAAGGGACTCAAGCACACACGTGGAGAGTGAAATTGCACAGGGCAAGTTTATGGCACTGATTTATTTATGCACATTTTATCACATGATTGAAAGCATTATGAACTGTAGTTAAGAAACATTGAAAACGATTTAAAATGCAATTGAAAGTAATACCTTTAAAGTTTCAAAATGTGCTCATCAAGAAACGGACTACAACCAATCCGGAAGTCTGACCAATGCTTAAAAAGCATGTGAACCCTGTTTGATGAAATTCCTACCTGTAACCAAGTCTTGAGGGAAAGCTGAAACGCGTTAAGATTATGGGAAAATGCTTTATGATGGACTGCCTGCCTGCTGTGAGTTACCTTTCGCACTGGAGTCATCTTATTTCTGGCACTCATAATGCCTACTATGGCCAGGGCCCAGACGGTATCAAAGCATTATTTCATCATTACGTCCCTACATGGAACCCTAGGTCGGCCAGTAAGCATCTTCTTATGGTGCCTAGATTTAAGCGTCTGAGATGGGGCGGGAGATCCTTCTCAGCGACTGCTGCTAAGTTGTGCAATTCTCTTCCCGACAAAATTGCTGAACAATGTTCACACATTCTTTTTCGTAAAATGTTAAAAACCTGTCCGTTTCCTCAGACATTGGTTTAGTGGTGCCTCGGCTGTCTGCATTTATCGTCCGCTGTTAGTGCCTTGACACCCTTGGGCAAAGTTAGCACTTTAGAAGTTTTATATTCATTCATTCATATACAATAGCAATTGGGACACCACTGTGTGTTTGGTTAAACCCCTCACTGTATGGGTAACCTCATCGGACTCCGTTTCCCAGCATGCATCCTAGGCAATCGCGAGGAACTTTGCAGCAAATTAATGGAGGAGCTCAAAACATCGTAATTAATGGGAGTGGCTATAACACCACCACAAGATTTAAACCAGCCCCAGGTGTAAGAACCTTCTTGGAAACCAGGCACTGATGAAAGCCTACGAAGATGAAGCACGCTTGCCACCACGTTTCCTGTAATCTGCATACCATGCGCTGCAACTACTTTCTGAAAAAAATCTAGTTGTCTTTCCCATGGTGTGTCGGGCTCATTCTTATCCGGAGTGAGCATTGGACTGTATGTTTTTTTTTTTGGTTTTTTTTTTAAACGTAAGACTTTATTGATGTCTGCACATTTATACACAGCATTTTGCCTACAACCCTGAGGCCGGCTGCTACAGAACGTCCATTTTAGCACTTATAAGACATAGCTAATAAGCCGATACCAGACGGTCCGGCAGTAAGTGTCCTTCCAAATAGCAGAAAATTCGATTTTAAGTCTAGACAAAATCAAGTGTGTCTTACTTTTCTCTTTTATAACTATAACCAAACATGTGACTCATTAGGTTCGGCCCGTACCACAGAAATGATAAATACTTTCCCACTTCCCATCTCCGCATAACATCACCATCTTCAACTCACACCGTCACATACATCCCCAGGACCCCCCCAGAAGAACTAGACATGTTGCCCGTCAAATTGCACAGCTCAATATTGTCACTTGCAGCCTTCCCTTGTATCATTCAGTCCACATCCTCCTCATCCTCTGAACTATTCATGTCTTCCTCCTGCAGAGGATCACACAGATCTCCCCAGTAGCTGTTCCACGGCCCCCAGATCTTATTCCACTTGCGAGGATTAGCCCTCATTTTGTATACTGCCCGCTCAGTCACCAGCAGCATGTCCATGTTTCGGCACCACTGTGCCAAGGTCGGTGTGCTCATCGCCCCCCAGTTTTGCGCTATATCCCTTTTAGCGACCATAATACCCACAATAGCCCATTGTTGTCCCTGGCGTGTCAAATCATTCGGTCCCCATACATTCAGCAGGCAGACTCGGGGATCAGGTGTAATGGATACCTCCAAAGTTTGTGAAATGGTACGTAACACCTGTCGCCAATTATCAGCTACTATCGGACATTCCCAGAGTGTATACCACAATGTTCCTTCCTCTCCACATCCCCTTAGACAATATGGGTGGTCAGCCCTATGTATTTTATGTAAAGTAGTTCTCGTAAAGTATACCCGGTGCAATATCTTTAATTGCACCAGCCTAAATCGAGCCGAGATGCCAGCCTCATTCGGGGATGCCACTGCTGCGTTCCAATCCTGCTCATCCATTTCTCCTAGTTCTCCCTCCCATTTTTCTCTCAGTTTATGTAGGGGGTCCTGCAGGTTATTTATTAGTTTCTGGTATGTGAGGGAGGTGGCGCTAGTCTGCATACAGTCAGTTAGGAGGCGGTCTTCTAGCGGTGAGGATTCGGGGACCTCTGCTCCTACTTCAATGGCTGACAAAAGTGCGTGTCTTTTTTGGATATAGCAGTATATTTCGTTGGGGCCTAACTCGTATTGCTGTTGAAGGTGTGCAAAGGGGATTACCCCCTCCTTTGTCCACATGTCTCCCACTGTCGATATCCCTATGTCGTCCCATTGGGTGAAGCCTTTACTACGTCGTCGGTGGCCTAACGCCTTGGTGTCCCATAGAGGCGTAAGCTTTGTTATAACCCCTCCCCATTTGAGCTTGGCCTGCGCTGTGTGCCATAGCGCCACTGTGTGTCTTGTCGGGCCTCTTAGTTTTGTTGCCAGTCCCTTATGATATAGCGGGGCAAGTATACTACGTGTTCCTAATTGCGCTCTGTCTGCAAGGTATGCCGGATCGTTCTGTGGAACCTTGAGGTGTGCTGCCCAGTAATATAGTTGTATGTTTGGCAAGGCTATCCCACCGTCATACCAACCACGGACGAGTTTCGCATGCTCTATACGAGCGGGGCGGTCTCCCCAAAGTAGACCAGTTATTTCAGTCGCCACTTTGCGGAAGTAGGAAGGGGGCACCAGATTCGGCGTATATTCCAATACATAGAGGAAGCGCGGCAGCGCCATCATTTTAAACAGCGCTGCCCGCCCCAGCAATGTTAGAGGAAGGGTCTTCCAATGCCTCACATCTGCCCTCAACCGAATGAGCGGTGGTAGCAGGTTTAGCTCGTAGAAAACCTTATTGTCATGGGTGACGTGGATTCCCAAATAGCGGAAGGAAGTGTCTGCCACTGTCAATAGGAAGCCGGCAGGTAGAACTGGCAGGGGACCTTTAAGTGTGTAAATAACCGACTTCGACCAATTGATTGTGTAGCCGGATGTGTATCCGTGCCTGTCACACAATGCCAGGAGTACCGGAATACCCCTCCCTGGGTCCGACAGATAAATAAGCATGTCGTCAGCATAAAGGGAGACCCTGTCTTCCCAGCCGTCTTCCCAGTACACTCCCTTCAATATTGGGGTGGATCTGATGGCAGTCGCCAGTGGTTTCAGAGCCAGGGCGAACAGTAAAGGCGAGAGCGGGCATCCCTGCCTCGTCCCCCTTGTTAGCGATATCTCATGAGAGATGTGTCCGTTTGCCTCAACGCGTGCCACCGGTCCCGTATAAAGGAGCCGCACCCAGGAGATAAATTTAGGGCCAAAGCCCACATGTGCCAGCACCGCGAATAGGTACTGCCATTCCACCATATCAAACGCCATTCTGGCGTCCAGCGATAGGATGACTGCCGGTTCTGACAACAGCGGGGCTCCTGCCAATGCTCCGTGCACTCTACGGAGGTTCAGCGCCGTACTCCTATGCGGCATAAATCCCGACTGATCCGGATGGATCAGGTGTGCAAGGTGAGGCATCAGTCGGGCTGCTAATACTTTGGCTAGGATTTTGGCCTCTGCATTGATAAGTGATATGGGACAATATGTCGCGCATTTAGTGGGCGATTTGCCTGGTTACGGAATCGCGACGATGGTAGCACTGCGCTGATCCAGAGGTAAGATCCCCCGTTCCAGGCTATCCACACATATCCAATAAGGGTTTACTTAGCGTGTCAGCCCGCGCCTTATACCACTCGATAGGGATCCCGTTGGGGCCCAAAGCTTTTCCGGAGTGTAGCGCATTAATGGCCAGCTGTATTTCTTCCTGCTACAGGTCAGTCTCTAGTTCGTCTATCGCCTCCTGTGATAAAGTTGGAGTCGGTACATCCCGGAGGGCTGCCGTCGCAGCCTCCAGAGTTATTTCAACCGGCGGGGTGTACACCTCCTGGTAGTGATCAGCCAATATTTCCAATATCACCGATGGGCGCATGTGCAGCGCCCCATCGGGGCCCTTCAGTTGCAAAATATTCCTAGCCCCACCCTTCTTTTTATCCAACCAGGCCAGGAGTTTATTTGCCTTATCGCCAACATCATAGACTCTATGCGCCGTCGCTGCTATGTTCTCGACTGTTCGCCGTTTCAAATGGTCGTCATGTCGCTGCTGACAAAGTTGGAGTGAATGCAGCGTGTCTACAGTCGGGTTAGCCATATGGGCTTCATTCGGCCTATTAAGTGTCAGCTCTAAGTCCAGCAATTCCCGCTGTTGTGCGCGCTTATGTCCAGCTATAGCCGTGATGGCCTGCCCCCGAAGAACTGTCTTGTACGCTTCCCACAAGATTGTGGGTGATGTTACTGAACCTACGTTTTCCTCAAAGTAGTGTTGGGTCACCCTCTTTAATCCCTTACGTATATGCGGGACCCTGAGATAGCCCGGGAAGATCGGGTATATTCTTTTGCGAACCCCCCCCTGAGCACGACAAATTCATTATAAGTGGAGAGTGATCTGATACGCCCCTGGGTCTAATCTGGATATCATCAATGGTAAGGAGGCTGTCGCCCAAAGTAAGGAAGTAGTCAATGCGTGATAGACTATTGTGAACAGTGGAATAATAGGTGTATTGTTGGTCTCCAGGGTGCAGTTGCCTCCAGGTGTCTACCAGTCCCTGCGCCTCCAGGAAGTCACCGAATCGGGACGGACCTATGGCCTGTGTCCGGTTCGGGAATCTATCATGCATGTTATGTGCCACCGCGTTAAAGTCCCCTCCTATCACCAGTTCACCTTCTGGAAGCTCAAGAAGGAACTTCCCTAAGTCAGGAAAGGCGATTGTATGGAGCGCTGGTGGAATGTATACTGACACAAAGGTGAGTGACTTACCCTCCCATTGTCCGTGTGCCGCTGCGAAGCGTCCTTGATCATCCGTTCGAATGGACTGTACCATGAACAGGGACGATTTTCGCATCAGTATTCTTGTCCCACGTGATCCTGAGGTAAAATCTGAATGCACTATCATGCGGTAGCCTCGTCTGTCTAACGCTTTACTTGCTGCGCCTATCAAATGCGTCTCCTGCAAAAAGACTAATGTGGGACTCAACCGCCGAATACTTTGCAGGACCAACCCCCGTTTAATCTTGTCTCCCAACCCACGTACATTCCAGGACATCAATTGAAGTGGTGCTATCGGCCCGTGCTATGTCCCCCCTCCGAGGTGGTGCCCTGCATGTCATGTGCCATTCCTGTACTGCATTGTAGGATTTGTAGGCGTCATGGGTCGTGACCTTCGTGCCATTTGTGGGTCAGTCATTGTGATGTGATTGTCATGCATTAACCAACCATCATGAGTCAAATAGTGATCAAAAACTAAAAACACCCCCTTCCCAAACTCCCCCCCACCCTGCCCCCCTGCTATACGGACCTGGAACCGCCCGCCCCCCCAACTTAGCAGAGTGCTTAACCCATCCCCCTCACACAATATACTTGCTCGCTGAGGCGAAGGACTCTCCGGAGTTGGCAGCCTCTTTCACCCTCCGTGGATTTCCTCCGCCCAGTATCCAATGGCAGCTCGCAAGGCATGTAACTTAATCGTTCCAGTGTTCTACATTCACCGGGTGGTCCTTATTCCACATTTGCATCTTCATTCACTTCTTCCCTTACTGACGAGCAGTCCTCCATGTCGTGCCCTGAGGCCTGAGAGTTCGGATGACTTCCTGCCCTCTGGGTTCTCAGTGTTCTGTTCGAGCAGCGGGGCTGAGTTGTAGGCCTCCATCCCTCCAGCCAATCCTGGGCCATCTCTGGAGTGTCGAAAAACCACGTCCTGTTTTCCGCTACTATCCGTAATTTAGCTGGAAACAGCATCGAGTATTGAATTTCACGTGCCCTCAGTTCCTTCTTCACGTCTAAGAACGTTCTTCTGCGGCGAGCTACCTCCGCCGTATAGTCCGGAAAAAAGCCTAGGGTGGAGTTTGGGATTTTGACAGGTGGGGACACTCGTGTGCCTGCAGAATGGCGTCCCTGTCCCGAAAATTAAACAATCTAGCCAAAATTGGTCGTGGATTTGCGCCGGGTTTCGGCCTCCCCCCCGGGACTCGATGTGCTCTTTCAACAGAGAAGAAGGAGGACAGGCCTTTGGGCTGGAGTTCTTTTTGGATTAGGTCTTCCACGTAGAGGTCCATCGCTCTAGTACCCTCCGATTCCGGAACCCCAAGGATCCTTACGTTGTTTCTTCTGGAGCACCCTTCTTGATCATCCAGCCTCTCTCTCGCAGCGACTTGTTCTCTGTTGCCATCCGTTCCATCGCCGTCTGAAGCTCGGAGACGTCTTCCACCAATGATTTCTGAACCACCTCCATGGAGCTCACCTTCTCGGACATTTTGTGGAAGTCCGCCCTGATAAGAGTGATTTCGGCGGAGATTGAGCCCACCGTCGCTTGTACTTGCGTCAATGCCCTCATAACGTCATCTAGGGTCGCCTTTTTCCCACCCGGCACCTCACTAGATTTACTGGCAGGCGGTCTGCTGTCTGTCGGGGAGGCGGCGCCCTTGTCGCAAGCGTATTTTTCAATACGAGTATGTGTGGTGTTACCCTTTGCACCTTTACCCGCCATGGCGGCCGTCGCAATGCCTTTCTCCGTTCGCTGTCGCGTACAACTTTCGCGAGCTGATTTGAATGAGGACACCAGGGGGAGCCAAGCCTCTCTGTAATGTACCCACAGGGTAGTTGAGCAGATCTGCTCCCACAAACAACCCAGGCCCTCTGTCCCTTCAGCTGTTCAGTAGGCCGCAGAATGACTCAGCCACAGTCAGCCTGATCTGCAGCCTGGGTGGTAGAGGTATCACCGTGTTAGCAAAGTGAGTGGTAACGTGAAGCCGCTCAAGCTATGCCTCCTGCACCAAGCGTAATATCATTTACTTCATTTATATAGGCCCAAGCGGCACTTCAGTGAAAGGCTTTTCCTAATTGTCCGATAGTTCTGATGGTTCTTGGCGTTCGGGGCCGGCACATACGGCTGCTTCCCAAAGTCATTGCCCCTCACGCATCTGTGTTAAAAAGTGTCCGTTTCAATTTGCGTAGCCACCATGCGTTTATACACTGCAGATGCCCAAATGCCGAAGCGCGTGAGGAAAAGCGCAGGAGTTCGCCCGCCGGGCGTCCCGTAGCCCCAGGGGTCCGTTCTCGCAGGTCGAGCCGCCAGCCGCTGATAAAGGAGATACAGGAGTCTCCTCGCGGTCGTGGTGTGTCAGGTTGGTATGTCCCAGCGCCGACGGTCGGCCGGTCCCCGCAACTCCCCAGCACCACTCACCACAGCCGCTCACCTGCCGGACCGCTCAGCAGCGCCACCGGAGCCACTCACACCCAGAGCTTGCAGGAGTCCGATGGAGGGCAGTCCGCCGGCCCTCGCCCCCGATTCCGCCAGACAGCGGCACAATGTGGTCCGATGACCCGGTTCCTCTCCTCAATCAGCTACCAGGAGAAACTAGGCTGCCCCAGCGAATTCAGGCATTTTCACAGTCCCGCCTGCATCACTGTCGGGGCCGGACGCTGTCAGGGTCCCGGGCCGTCCGCGGCGTCAAACGATGGCTGTCCGCTCTCTTCTCCAGTCCGGCTGTTCCGCACCACAACCCGGGGCCCAGCTCGTTGTACTATCGGCAGTGCCTCCGGCTTTTCTGTCGTTCGTTCCGCTTCTGCTATGGGTTGAATTTGGTGGTTTCGGCGGTCCTGCAATGTTTCTGCAGTCCTGTCCCGTATCCACGGATCACTTCCGGTGAGTCTACCCCAGGGTCGCTTCACTTCCGGCCGGTCATCATATAGACTCCATCCCCTTGCTCACCGGAGCTGTACAGGCCTCAGAGGTGATTTGCCGAAGCTCCTCCACCCGGTGTCGGATTTTTACCGGGGTTGCTGCCCTCGATTCTCCCCGGTCCTAGGCATCGGGCCCTTCCATCAGAGGTCATAATTGTACCGGATAAGTGTGCGGATGTTGGTAGAGGCTGCTCTAGCTACGGAGCTCGGCCTTTATGCTACCACCATGATCGGCTGCTAGCCACGCCCCCTTGGACTGTATGTTTTGACCAGAAGGCAGGCACTGGTCTCCGACACTCACTCTCGGTTTGGAGTGAAGCGTGATGCCAGCAACTTTGGACTGAGGTATTACATTCCAATGCGTCACCACCCCATGCGGATGAACTACCACAGTGTTTTACTTACTGTGCGGGGAGAGAGGCTGTAGATTTGTCTACAGGGGAATCTTCTGGTGTCAGCGGCAACATCTCATCTCCTAGGATTTGCCACTGATGGTGGGTAAAGTCAGGATGCCAATAGCAATTGGGACACCACTGTGTGTTTGGGTAAACACCTCCCTGTATAGGTAACCTCATCGGACTCTGTTTCCCAGCATGCAGCTGAACTTGGACAAGCGTGAGAAACTTTCCAGCAAATTAATGGAGGAGCTGAAAACCTCATAATTAATGGGAGTGGCTATAACACCACTGTACGATTTAAACCAGCCCCTGGCGTAAGAACCTTCTTGGAAACCAGGCACTGATGAAAGCCTACGCAGCTGAAAGGCATTTGCCACAGCGTTTGCTGTAATCTGCATTGCAACTACTTGCTGGATAAAATCCAGTTGTCTTTCCCATGGCGTGTTTGTCTCATTCTTATCCGGAGTGAGCATTGGACTAATATATTTATATTTATATTTATATATATATATATATATATATATATATATATATATATATATATATATATATATATATATATATATATATATATATATAATATATATATATATATATATATCCAAAGGTTTTGCCTGCTGAAAAGAGAGCCACCAAACAGGTCCGAAATAACCAACCTTATTAATTTGTCGTAGGTAGCGCGCGGGAACAAAGGCAGGTTTTCACCACCATTAGGTCCAGCATGGTCTGACGCGTTTCGTATTCAGGGAACACTTTTTCAAAGACGCTGGATGCTTGGCACAGTCACGATGTTTCTGCAGTACTACTTAAATGTTCACAGACCACCCCCCCCAGTGGGCGTGGCCTCAGCAAGGCCCGATGGTCCTTGTAGTGCTGCGTCCTGCTTCAGTGAGGGTCGTCGCTGTGCCTCGCTGTCATTAAAATTGAACCCCAGTGGGTCGGGAAATTCAAGGTGGTGAAAACCTGCCTTTGTTCCCGCGCGCTACCTACGACAAATTTATAAAGGTGGTTATTTCGGACCTGTTTGGTGGCTCTCCTTTCAGCAGGCAAAACTTTTGGATTTTCTGTGGCTTGCCTGAGCCGCGGAGAGTGCCCCGGTGCTGCAAGAACCCCTGTGGCGACGCCACAAGACGCCGCCACGATGGAAACGGGTCCCCACGTGTCGCAGGATAAGAAAAGCAATGTGAGCATCTGCAGAAACATCGTGACTGTGCCAAGCATCCAGTGTCTTTGAAAAAGTGTTCCCTGAATACAAAACGCGTCAGACCATGCTGGACTTAATGGTGGTGAAAACCTGCCTTTGTTCCCGCGCGCTACCTACGACAAATTAATAAAGGTGGTTATTTCGGACCTGTTTGGTGGCTCTCCTTTCAGCAGGAAAAACTTTTGGATATATATATATATATATATATCTGCAAATACCTCGCAGCTGCGGCGCTTCCTTAGCGAAACACGAGGCAAGGACCAACTTTTTTCATCATTCTTGTTTATTTAGCCAATAGACAGGTAGTCATAACGCGTTTCGGCCGTCCCAGCGGCCTTGGTATATATATATCCATACTAATATAATAAAGAGAGAGCCCAAATCTTTGAGGCGGGTAATCTCAGGAACCACAGCACCAATCACAATACCCAATACAGCGTTGGAAAGGGCATTTGCTGCAGAAGGACATAGGCTATGCAGACGCCCACCATATACATTTAAAAGGCAAAAGAACCATGCCAGCAAAGTAGTCCCTTGTGGGCGGGTCTGCTTTGTGCTGTGGGCGTGTGCTGGGGGCATGACAAACTCTGGGGGTGTGTGGTACGTTCCGCCCTTCATGCCATGTCGCATATCGTGTGCTAATCCCACTCTGCTCCCTTTAAATACCCCTGAACCCCATAATCTTAACCCACCCTTACTCCTTAAAATACCCCAACACCCTTAAACACTAACCCATCTTAACCCTATAAATATACCCTGAACCCCAAAACCCAAACCTATCCCTAAGCCCTAAAAATACCCCTGTACACCCAAACCCAAACCTACCCCTGAACCCTAAAAATACCCCTGTACCCCAAAACCCAAACCTAGCCCTGTACCCTAAAAATACCACTGTACCCCAAAACCCAAACCTACCCCTGAACCCTAAAATAGCCCTGTACCCCAAAACTCAAACCTACCCCTGAACCCTAAAAATACCCCTATACCCCAAAACCCAAACCTAGCCTTGAACCCTAAAAATACCCCTGTACCCCAAAACTCATACCTATCCCTAAACCCTAAAACTACCCCTGTACCCCATAACCCAAAACTATATCTGAACCATTAAAATACCCAAACACCCCAAAACATATACCTCCGTACCCCAAAACATATACCCCTATACCCATACTTACCTTATCGAAACATTAAAAAAAACATGCTTTTACCATTCATGCATTTACAACAAATTTCGTTGTAAATGTATGCGTGGTAAAAGCATATAAAATGTAATGCCATGCGTTATAATGGCATTGCGGAGTCATGGTACTTTCGTAATGAAAGTATGCGGAGTGATGGTATGCGGAAAGAAAGTTGCGGAATAATGGGTGTTTACCCTCCCCCAGAAGTACATTGGTGGCACGGCGGCCCACATCTCCAGCAACATACTCATATTTTTTCACCACCCAACTAGCGCTGTGCTTGTGTGCTTAAGCGCCCGTTTTTAACTAACGCTGTGCTTGTGTGCTTAGACGCCCGATTTTAACTAACGCTGTGCTTGTGTGCTTAGACGCCCGATTTTTGTTATTAGCGCTGTACCTTGCTGACGCTGTGTTTGCTACACGACCTGCTGGTCCATTTGCTGCCCCTGCCTCACTTTCACTATCACCCTCCATTTTGCTTGTTGTAGTTTCCTGGACCGCCCCTCCTCCCCGCTACCGCCTCCCAGCTGCTGCCCCTCCCACCCACGAACACAGGGATAGCCTCGTCCCCTGACCCACTGTGACCTCCTGGACTTGCTCCGGAACGGTCGCTCCCTCCCTCCCTCCCTCCCTCGCTGGTCTCACGCACTGTGGACGCCGCAGATCGAATTTGGGTGACTAGCGCTGCACTTTGTGGTGACGCTGTATTAAGATTGTGCTCTGTGATTTGCGCTGTGCCTGTAGCCCTTAAGCGCCCGTTTCAACTAGCGCTGTGCTTGTGTGCTTAAGCGCCCGTTTTTAACTAACGCTGTGCTTGTGTGCTTAGACGCCCGATTTTTGTTATTAGCGCTGTACCTTGCTGACGCTGTGTTTGCTACACGACCTGCTGGTCCATTTGCTGCCCCTGCCTCACTTTCACTATCACCCTCCATTTTGCTTGTTGTAGTTTCCTGGACCGCCCCTCCTCCCCGCTACCGCCTCCCAGCTGCTGCCCCTCCCACCCACGAACACAGGGATAGCCTCGTCCCCTGACCCACTGTGACCTCCTGGACTTGCTCCGGAACGGTCGCTCCCTCCCTCCCTCCCTCCCTCGCTGGTCTCACGCACTGTGGACGCCGCAGATCGAATTTGGGTGACTAGCGCTGCACTTTGTGGTGACGCTGTATTAAGATTGTGCTCTGTGATTTGCGCTGTGCCTGTAGCCCTTAAGCGCCCGTTTCAACTAGCGCTGTGCTTGTGTGCTTAAGCGCCCGTTTTTAACTAACGCTGTGCTTGTGTGCTTAGACGCCCGATTTTTGTTATTAGCGCTGTACCTTGCTGACGCTGTGTTTGCTACACGACCTGCTGGTCCATTTGCTGCCCCTGCCTCACTTTCACTATCACCCTCCATTTTGCTTGTTGTAGTTTCCTGGACCGCCCCTCCTCCCCGCTACCGCCTCCCAGCTGCTGCCCCTCCCACGCTCCGCCCCCTCCAACATCCATTTATGGATAATGCCCCCACGCGCAGCGTCCACGCGCTTCGGACACGCCGAAGGTGCGCCAAAGGTAAGCCCGTCTACGCCCGTCCGCGCCTGGACCGCGCCCAGCGCCAGTCCCCCTGCCCCTCGCGCTGCCCAGCCCACCCGCGTTACCTATAACGCTGCCACCCTCCTAGCCCTTAACCCCGGCCGCTCCCCCAACTGCGTCCAAGCCGCTCCTGGACGCACCCATGGACCGTTCTCCTGCCTATCCTGCAAATTCAGCGGCACCGACAACATCTCCGCTGCGACCACAACACAAATTCCCGACCCCAACCACCTAGAATGCATCCTTCTCAACACCCGCTCGGTCCACAGGCACGCCATTGACCTTTGGAACCTACTAGACACCATCTCTCCTGACGTCGCCTTCCTAACGGAAACATGGATGAACGCTTCCTCCGCCCCTGACATCGCCATCGCTATCCCTGAAGAATATAAGATCACTCGCAAGGACCGCACCAACCATACAGGAGGAGGAATCGCTATCGTCCATAAGAAATCCATCCGCATCTCTACCAGCTCCGACGCCAACCTCGATAACTCCGAACACCTTCACTTCCAGATCCACATCGACCCCACGACCACACTCAGAGGCACCCTCCTCTACAGACCACCAGGACCACGCGCAAAATTCAGTGAAGACATCACGGACTTCATCACCCCACACGCACTCCCCTCCAAAGACTACATCCTTCTGGGAGACCTCAACTTCCACCTTGAAAAGAACATCGACCGCAACACCGCCACCCTCTTAGACAACCTCGCCAACCTCGGACTTAAACAACTGGTCTCTTCCCCCACACACATCGCAGGTCACACTCTCGACCCCATCTTCACCTCCAGCAACCATGTCTCCTTCAGCCACACCACAGATCTCCTCTGGACCGACCACAGCTGCGTTCACTTCACCTACAACAAGCCGAAACCCATCATCCACCTCCAACCAACTCTACAAAGAAACTGGAACAAAATCACCACAGAGCAGATCTCCACATCACTCCTTCAAACCTCCCCAGCCCTCTCTTCTAATGCCAACGAAGCCGCCTCCAACCTCACCCTTTGGTTATCCAACTCCGCCGACACCTTAGCACCACTGAAAAAACGTCAACACAAACTTGGCATCAAGAAGGCCTCTTGGTTCAACGACGACCTCAAGAAATCCAAGAAACTGTGCCGCTCCCTTGAAAAGGCCTGGAAAAAAGACCCATCCTCCAGCAACAAGGACGCCTTCAAAAGCGCCATCCGTACTCACCACCAACTGATCCGAAAAGCCAAGAAAACAGCATTCAAAGATCGACTTGACAACAACGCCCACAACAGCAAGGAACTTTTCAACATCGTCAAGGAATTTTCCAACCCCTCGGCCAACTCCAACGACATCACCCCCTCTCAAGCCCTCTGCGACTCCCTAGCCTCATTCTTCCACAACAAGATTGCAGACATCCACAACAGCTTCGACAACCAACCCGGAAGCCAACCCACCCCACCATCAACTGACCATATTCCCCCCGTTAACACCCTTAACGCCTGGAACCCAATCTCCACTGAGGACACCATCCGCCTGATGAACTCCATCCACTCAGGATCCCCCACAGACCCTTGCCCCCACCACATCTTCAACAAAGCAGACTCCGTCATAGCTCCGCACCTCCGAGACGTCATCAACTGCTCCTTCAATTCCGCTACCTTCCCAGAAGATTGGAAACACGCTGAACTCACCGCCCTTCTGAAAAAACCAACAGCAGACCCCACCGAACACAAAAACTACCGCCCCATCTCGCTTCTTCCATTCCCGGCCAAAGTCATCGAGAAAGCTGTCAACAACCAGCTCGCCGCCTTCCTCGAAGACAACAAATCACTCGACCCCTCACAATCTGGCTTCCGAGCCAAACACAGCACTGAGACCGCCCTCATCGCAGCTACAGACGACATTCGAACTCTACTGGACAATGGAGACACAGTCGCCCTCATCCTCCTCGACCTCTCTGCAGCCTTCGACACAGTCTGCCACAGCACCCTTTTACAACGCCTCAGAAACATCGGAATCCAAGGTAAGGCACTGGAATGGATCACCTCGTTCCTCACCGGAAGAACCCAGAGAGTCCGCCTCCCACCATTCAAGTCCGAGGCCTCCGAAATCATCTGCGGCGTACCACAAGGATCCTCACTCAGTCCCACCCTCTTCAACGTATACATGAGCCCCCTCGCGGCCATCGCCCGCCAACACAACCTCAACATCATCTCTTACGCAGATGACACTCAACTGATCCTATCTCTCACCAATGACCCCAGCACCGCTAAAACTAACCTACACGAAGGAATGAAAGAAGTCGCCGAATGGATGAAACAAAGCCGTCTGAAACTGAACTCAGACAAAACAGAAGTCCTCATCTTAGGTAAATCCCCCTCTGCATGGGACGACTCCTGGTGGCCGGAAGCCCTCGGAAATGCACCCATCCCGACAGACCACGCACGGAACCTTGGCGTCATCCTGGACTCTTCACTCTCAATGAACAGACAAGTCAACGCCGTATCCTCTTCCTGCTTTAACATTCTTCGCATGCTCAGAAAAACATTTCGCTGGATCCCCCCCGAAACAAGGAAAACAGTCACCCACGCTCTAGTCACGAGCCGACTGGACTACGGAAACACCCTCTACGCAGGTACCACCGCGAAACTCCAGAAGAAACTTCAACGAATCCAAAACGCCTCAGCCAGGCTCATATTAGACATCCCACGCAACGAACACATCTCCGATCACCTTAAAGACCTCCACTGGCTACCCGTCAATAAGAGGATCACTTTCCGACTGCTTACCCACGCACACAAATCACTCTACGACATCGGACCAGATTGCCTCAACTCTCGACTGTCCTTCTACACCCCCTCCCGCCATCTCCGCTCTTCCAGCCAAGCCTTCGCCACTGTACCTCGCATCAACAAGACCACCATGGGAGGCAGATCCTTCTCATACCTGGCTGCCAAAACATGGAACTCACTCCCCGCTCACCTTCGCCTCACCCAGAATCACCTAGCGTTCAGAAAGCAGCTTAAAACGTGGATATTTGACAAATAATCCACCTCCCCTTCCTAAGCGCCTTGAAACCCTCTGGGTATGTAGTGCGCTATATAAATGTTCTGACTTGACTTGACTTGATTCCAGGCAAATTGCTTTGTCTCCCCGCGTCTACCACAAATAAATGTGTTCTTCTGTAATGTAATTTGTGCTCATGCCATGTTGTCGAGTTCGCGCTATATAATATTGCAAGGAAAAATAAAGTAGGGAAACTCGAGTACACACACTACTGAACGTGCACTCTTAAGTGCATCAGCTGTGCACTGTGAATCGGAGCGTTTCACAGGCCTGTCACAGATAAGAAATGCTATCAAAACGAAATCCTACAAAACAATATAGTACTGGCCGGCAGCAATTCATACCCGGACAACGTCGGGACGGGCTGATAGTATATATATATTCACTGAAAAAAACATAGGTGTCACACCAGTTATAGTTAGCTGGTCATTTTACTCATACAAAACCTTTGAAATTCCCCCATTATAGTTAGTGCAGCTAACTATAACTCGCGCGCCCGCAATGTACTGCTGATGACGTCACATATTACATCACTCATGACATGGTCAGTGACATCACTCATGATACTGATCCTTTGCAACAGTGGCATGCAGTTCTTGCTGGCACGAGGGGCAATAGGTCCGCTTCATTGACAGCCTACCCTGGTGAGTGCTGGTCAGCTCCTTTCTTCCATTATACCTTGTAACTGTAGAGTGGGTGATGGCATGATAGCAATGATGTCACAGGATTTCCTGTCACAGGATGTACGATCCACAACAAATAATTCAGCAGGAAATTCAGCCCTGCAATAGCCATAGATTAATTAAAATCTGTCCATGCCTGGCAATAGCAAAGCTTCTAACCCCATACGTTGAGGGACACATTTACAACTTCAGTTTCTCCAACATATAGTCCAGTGAAGCACTTCAAAAACTTTTTTTAAAGAAAAGTGAATTATACCGAAATTTGTATAATACCAAACTTTGGTGATGTGAGTTGCCATGCGAAATGTATGTGTTGATTTATTTTGTAGTTTCAATTATGCCATAATTGACATTACTAACTAGTTATACAAAAGAGAACAGTTAGATTAAAAAACATTTATAATATTCATAAACTTCAACTACTAAAAGCCCTATGTTTTCATCATTTCCTCAAAGATTTTAAAAACGTTCTAGGTATCATTCCAACCTTTAGATATGTGGGCATTCAGAGCAGGCTTCAGAGCTCTTCAACCATTAAGAATAAAACTCAACAGGAGACTGGGACTTGAATCATGCAGCGGTAACGTTAGCCACTTACAGCACCTGTGACTAACTGTTGTAAAGTACCTGTATTCCAAATACCCAAGTTACTCTGTGGTGCCAAGCTTCTATCCTGACATGGACGGGAATCCTTTTTAACATACATATTCCCTGCAACCAGTACATTGTACTTCAGGACGGATTTAGAGTTTGTGTCGATAGGATAAAATACACTTGTAATACAGCAGTCGAGACATCCGTCACACGAATGATGGAGTATCCTATCTGCCAAACTGTAATTCAGAACCTTTGCCATGTGTTGGTCACTTTTGTTAACTGGTTTGGTAATTAGGGCGGAGAGGCTTCAGGGTTGATATGACCTGTGGTCAAGCCCCCACAAAGTTAAACAATTTATCACCTAAACAGCTTAGGCACATTTCTCTGAAGAATGCTGTACCTATCTGTGGCAGTTGTGGCTTAAGCAACCGGGGTCCTTTGGAGAAACTGCAAGTAAAGGATTTTAGCAGCACCAACAACAGAACATTAAAGCCAGATCAATATAGTGAAAGTATGTAGAATGGTAAAATATAATGATTGACTTTCTCACCTCTCTCCTTATCTCCTTTTCTCTCCCAATAGCTTCACTTCTGTGGTTTTCTGCTGTCAACCCTCATTTTTTTTCTTTCTCCTAAACTGGCTCTTGCCCAGGATGGCAGACCTCTCTCCAGGCATGCCGTGCACGTAGCTTCTCCAGTTGAGCTATTCAGATGAGACACTGTTATCAATTGTGTTTTTAGTTTGCTTTGGACGTCTGCTTTCTCTGCATTAGCCCACTCATCATGATTGACTAACTGCTGACTGCTAATGCGCATTCAACGAGTTTTAAGAGGTTTCCTGGGTTATAGCGATGGTCCCTAAAGGAACTCACACGTAATTTTGAGCCTTGCACGAGAAAGAACTTCTTTCTCAGATCGGAGGGTATTTGTTAGACTCTGAGCTCCTGAATGAAGCGACCCCCACAGACTTTATGTACCAAATTGTTTGGCGCTCACTTGTGTCGGCATTTTCCAGAGCAAAGTGGCCTATTATCGTGTATCTGGCAGCAAATTTGAGTCCCAATAAACAATGCAGATTTACTTAGTTTTACAGTTTATAGCGCTTAATTCGAAACAGTTTAAAAAACGTTTATAAATTCCAGTCATGCAGATCCACTATGCTCAAACGTTACTTCTGACACAGCACCTCAACTAGGATGGGTTGTGTGAACCCAAGAGGTCACTATCTCGCATTGGACTAATTGGTCTCCCCTGGCCGAGTCAGGATGTTGTGTTTTTGTGTGTTATCCTGTATACGCCAGATAAGAATTTTTTTGAAAAATTAGATACTCATCACGGGTTGTACAGAATTGTTTGAAATGTGTATTTCATGTTTTGATTTTTTTCTTGTGCGTGTTATTTAAAAGACATTGGTCACAGTAATTGCAATCCTTTGTCCGCAAATGGCCATGGTAACAGTGTTAGTAATGTGTTTACCGCTCACTACGGTAACTTTGACATTGATTGTCGGCGCTTTACACCTTATTGTTTTATGTTTCTAGATACTGTAGTGCTCCTTTGTTGACTACCCTGTCCTGATGAAGACCCCGATGTAAGGCTAGACAAACGCCTACAAGTTTAGCGTGGGGTTGAAACGTCGACGGCTACTTCTATTTCCTGTTCAGTTGACACTCCCCCATTATTCTGAACTCTTCGGTGTCAACAGAAATAGTTCAAACCTTTGGGATATGTTATAATCCCCCAATTTCTTCGGCTCAGGGATCTGAAGCCATGAAACTGTATTGCATTCTAAATTAATTTTGCAATATATAAGTTGTCACAAACTTTATTCCCTCACTGTCCTTCTCCCTCACAGCATCACGCTATCCCACTCCCCTTTCCTTTCTTGGGGCACTTTTATTGACCAAATTATATGGATCATGCATTGTGATTAACTGACATTGTATGTGATTACATTTGATTTTTCTATAATAAATGCAAGCAAATGTATAAAGCTCTACTGGGACCCTTCTTTCCTACACAATATTTACAAAGAAACATGGTCCACACCTGAGATTCTATTACTGAATGAAATCAGAATGGACACTTCGCTCTCGGGTCACCGCTCTTATGGATGCCGGGGCCTCCTCTTAGTTGAGCACTATACTCTTGCCCTGCACTTGGCACAGCTCACTTGCATGCTTCCCGGGACTCTAGATCTGCCCCAGTGGGTGCTGGCGGAACTCACCTTGCTGAGTTGCCCGCAGGAAATGCACCCACTCTGCAAGAGTGACACAACTATGCTGAGCTCCACTAACCCAATGCAGTGAGCAATGGTAAAATTATAGCAGTGGACCCACTGCCTCTTTGGGGTGGATCCTCTTCACCACCATCCTCGGAGATTGCCCCTCAGTGAAACCCATTTGGGAGGCAGTCGGCACCACACTGAGTGAGACCCTAGCAATCACGTCACACCTGTCTTGTCCCCAGATCCTTCTACATGATCTAGAGACCTCCCTAGACCTTTCCCCCCTTTGGCGTTGTCTACTGCACGGCTCTCGCCAAGTCTAAGATCTGCATTCTTCACCACTGGCATCCCCCACCTCCCCTCCCATGATGAATGGCTCTCAACAATGCCCCAGAAAGCCTCCTCTGAGCGGGCCATCTATAACCTACAGAATAAGGCAGAGACCTTCCTCCTCACCTGGGTGCCTTTTCTTCCGGATGAAACCCACTAGCCTTAATTGAGAGCGCCCCATCCCAAAAAGGGTGACCAATATTATATTACACTGACACTGCCCTAGAGATCCCATCTGGTCCTGATCCTTGAGGGTGTGTGCCTACGTTTACCACATACCCCTCTCACAAATTTCTATATCTCACTTGATCTTTGCCTCTCATTGTTTTCTTCTCTTCACCTGTCTCTTCTTTCTCTCTACCTTTCTCCCCTCCCTCTCCCCGGTCGTTTGAATGCAAGTATAGATTCCCTGTTTGTGTTTTTTTTTGTCATGCTTCATTTCTCTGCCCCTCACCCCCAAACCCACTGACCATTCTGTCTACAGATGCAGACCCTTGTGTCCTCCTTAATATTGCCCTTCCTTGTCCTTTAAGGGCTCCTGTCTTGTGAGAACACCACATGCTATGTACCTACTGCTTTCTTTTATCTTGCATTATGTTTTTCATTACAGTATTACTGCTTCACATATGGTACCATATGTTCCCTGTCCCTCCTTCTGTAGTTCTGAAAAATTCTGAACTCGTGCAACAAACTTTGTCATAGCATGACGATTTTTATATCAAAAGACCGATAATGCACAAGCATTTTCGTCATAATCGAGTAACGATTTCACCTCGAAATCGTCATTTTCGTTTTTGTACCCTTGGGTTCCATTTTACGCTTGGCAGCCATTTTGTGAGTTGCCCTTCACATAGGCTTGTAACTACAGCTGAATTCGATATCAAAGGACACATACACCTTAATTGACTTCTCTGTGACCTGGCCAAGCTGGAACCATTGCCCCAAGCCAAACCTGTTCGGTCAGTTCCTCTCCCAGTGGCCGAACGAGATAGCATCAAAGCACAACAGGCCATAAAACTGTTCCCATCGCACACACCCCCCCGCCCAAATCTTGCTCACACCTGTCCCTGCTCTTTTCTCTGCTTTTGCTTTATGATGAGGAGGAGCCCGGTTTTATTGGGGGTACACCGATATCGGATGAAAATGTTGGGCTTTGCCGGGTAATCTATCATGAACTGGACAAACTGCAATGTGGACTTGTCATCATGACTCTTCTTTTTCTTTGTAGTAAAAATATTTGTATGATACACTGTAAAGTGAGGAATGTTTGCCTAGGGCATAATAAACAGTGTAAAAGGTCTGTGCGGAGACCATTCAGGAGGCTATCTCATTCAGTTGCTTTAGGTGTGACTGGGTGACGTAGCCTCACAATTAATTGTAATAAAGATGTCTTTTCATATTTCAATTCTCTGTTGATTTCTTTGCTGCTTTTGAATGGACTGCTTATTGGTAAGACCCCTGAGAAGAAGTCTGAATTTTTCAGGTACTTCACTTCCCCTATACATTGTTGTGCTTTAGTTTTCCAATAAAAAATTGTGAAATAAAAATAAAATCAAAATGGACAAACATGAGGTCCTTCTCCTTGAGATTATTAGAAGATTTTATTTGATTATCTTAAATGGCGGGTGAAGCCACTTCATGAACACCTCATGCTCCCTCTACTCAGACTTTGCTCAATTATGTAGTAGTCTCATTTCAGATATTTGGGGTTTTCGAGAAACTCCATTTTTCCAGCAGAACTGAATGATCATATTATAGTTGGTACATCTGTGGCCTTTTTCCTTCAGGAGTTGGTCTCTGGAACCCCCATCTGTGTATGATTGGTTTCAATAAGTCGAATGGTTGTTCTTTTTGGACAACCAAGAATAACGCTTGCCAGTAGTCTTAAAATTAAGGGAGTTTGTGATTATCTGGGGGTTGAGGGGGCTTGTCTGTGGTGATCCAATACCTTTTTTCGAACCCCATATGGAAGAGTTTCATAAATTAAGCTCCAGGCAAGTTGGCCCTTGGTTGTTGAAAAAGTGCAAATCTTCACTAAAAACAATAAATCAGAAAATAAACGTACTAATACGAAAACAACATTTGCAGTTTTCTTTAGGTCAATAGTGTGAAATTTACTGTCTAAAACGGTTAGGAAATAGTCGTAAACTCCTTGAAAGTAGGCAAGAACATGATGCAAAATGGAATTCCAAGGTCCCCTGAACACGCTAGTGGTACATAGATTTAAGTTAGTACAGTAATGAGTGTTGGAAAGAAAGAAAGACTGTTCATCCACTGCTCTGTGTGGTTCCAGGATTTATTGTCCTTGTTGTGCGTTCCTTGGTACGGAGTCTTAGCCTAGCCAACATGTGTTTCATCACTACGATGAAGTACACAGCGACTTCTCTCAAGGTATGCCAGTATATACATCATTCATTGATTTTGCCACAACAGTTGAAAGAATGGATAGTCAAAGCTGTGTAGGAAGCTTTTCTTTCGCACTGTTCCCACCATTTCTTGTGCCTTATTGTGGAGGTACAAATGGATACTTGATAATAGGTGTCAAATTCTGATGGGAGGGACACAGGATTTATCCTGGAAGGTAAAAACCCATAACACTCTTAAGCAAGGTAGCTATTGGCCCCTTAAACCAAGGGAAACATGACCCTCCCCCTCCTTGATTGGCTCATTGTTTTTGGCTCTCTACTGCATGCTGATGATGTAGCTATTTTGGACTTACGCCCATTGGCTTGTAATGCCATCTAGAAATGCTGCCTTATTATGTTCAAGCCCATTTTTGGAAGATCTAACATCCACATGCATCAAAGGAAATTGCATTCGCAACGGTACGAATCGCAAAATTCGGCCGTTTGCGAATGCAATTCCCATTTTTGGGATGCATTAACAATTTTGTTATTTTCGCAATTTAAGAAATCGCAAAATTGCAATTTCTTAAATTGCGATTGCATTTAAGGAATCTCAAATTGAGATTCCTTAAATGCAATGCATCAAACTTTAAAAATGTGCGAATTCGCAAATAAGGGGAGCAAATTACCATGAAGTTGACCTTCATGGTAATTTGCGAAAACTTTGAAAAATGCACTAAAGTGCATTTTTCAAAGTTCCATTTTACACACACACATGCCCTTGGGGCATGTGAGTGTGCAAAATGTACTCCTAAGCAGATTTCAGGGGTGCAACAGGGTGTCCTTTGGACAACCCTGCACCCTTGAAATTGCATTCTTAATTTGTGAATTTTTTATGGTGAATTGCAAATTAAGAATGTCTTTCCATTCATTTCTATGGGCCTCTAGGCCCATAGGAATTGATGGGGGAAGTATTCCTTAATTGCGATTCTCAATTAGAGAATCGCAATTAAGGAATTTTAATAAAACACTATTTTTATAGCCATTTCTTGATGCATTGCAGTTTGCAATTCCTTAAATGCGATTACTTATTTTTCGCAATAAAGGAATCGAAAAATGCAATATTGATGCATGTGCCTGTATATTACTAAAAGAAAAGTTTTGGTCTTTTGTAAGAATGGTTTAAAACTAAGGAGGAACTTCATTTTTTTTATTTTTTTTTATTTATTGAGTTTTCATTTGGCAGCAGTACATAAAGTAACAATACAATATCAGAAATTAAGTATTAAAACCTCTCACGTTCCAATCCATTTTGCTATTGGAAACCATAATTTACGACCAAATGTTTTCTTGATGATACCTTTCGTTTTATATAATGCAATTTCTAAATATTACATTGATAATAGCTTAGTTCACCACATAATAAAGTTGGGTGGTTCTATATCAAGCCAGCCTGATGTTATGCAAAAGCGGTATGCAGACATACAAACAAACATAAATCCTATGTCCGTACCAGAGGTCACATTTGCCATATTTTCATCACATCCAAAAATTACCATTGATGCTGTTAGTTTGACTTGAATAAACAATTCTGCTGCCAGAAAATGCTCTATCTCCGCAATGAATCGCGCCAGTTTCAGGCAGTCAAAGAACATGTGTGCAGCATCAGCCCCATGTAGATTACAGCGGCTGCAGTTTGTCCCACGCCCAACACTCCATTTTGCTAACTTCTCTGGTGTATAGTACAGCCCGAAAACAGACATATAATGCTGGCTAATGAGCGATCCATTCAATAAAATTTTTTGGGCAATTACTAAGCTTCTCTCTATTTTTATACTTTGAGTATTCATTTTGCTCTGCCATTTAATCACTATGGTCTCCAAATCATCCTCCCTTTGTTCCAAAATTAGTTGATATAGAGGTCCTATTCTTTGTCGCTTTTTAATTGCTTCAAGAATATCAATACTCCCCAAAAAGATTAAAGAATTTGAGACTTTCTGTAAACAGAAGCTGCGTACCTGAAGATATTTTAAAAAATCAGCACGGGGTATATGATAAGTATTCAATAGATAGTCAAATGGAACAAAATTGTTATCTATGAATAGGTCTCCCAGTTTCCTAATACCTAAGGTGTTCCAATTGTGCATTACCCCGTCATTAAATATCTCTGGGAGGATAGAATAGTTCTGTAAAGGAGTATACCAATTTAAGTTGGTGCTAAGCCGAAATTTCTTTTTAATATATCGGCAAATCAAAAAAGCTGTTTCTACTGTCTTAAATTTAGGTTTTTTATAGTAACTCGGCTCTATTATCCAATTTAGACACTGCTTAGCCTCTGTGCCCAAAAGCATTTCATAGATTGACGGAGATAAAAATTCCTCTATGGAGACTTCCGGTAATAAAAGAATATCCATATATTGCATTATTGCCATTCAGTGATACAATTGAAAGTTTGGAATTCCCCAACCCCCTCTGTCACGAGGTAGTTCACAGCTTTTCAGTGCTCTCCTAGCACGCGATACCCCCATAAAAATCTGGAGCACATTCTCTCTATACGTGCAAAGTACCCTGAGGATATTAACAAAGGTATAGCACGAAAAATGTACAAAAACTTTGGAAAGATTAACATTTTAATCACGCTACTACGACCAAGTAAAGACAGCTTCAAGTTGTTAATTCTTTCCAAAGTTCTGTTTGAGGATATAATTACAGGATCCAAATTAGTAGGAATAATACCCCCAATGGTAGCTGTGATTTTGATCCCAAGATACGTGGCCTCTTCATCTATTTTCATATTCTCAGGGCGCCCTACCGTCGAGTGTATAAGCTGAGTTTTATCAATATTCAGCCTATACCCTGATAGACGGCCAAATTCTTCAGCCGACTTTACAATAATAGGTAATGCCGTATTGAGTTCAGCTGCTACCACGGCGATATCGTCGGCATAGGCGCAGACTTTTACCTCCCAGCTGTTTAGCTGTACTGGTTTAATTGCCGCATTCCCTTCCAAATTTCTTATAAATGGGTCAATATACAGAGCGAATAGCAAGGGGGAACAGGGGCAAACCTGTCTCGTCCCCCTTGCTATTCGCACCGGCCCCGACAAGGAGCCAGAGATCCGAATGACCGATGTCGGGTGAACATAAAGTGTTTGCGTTGCTTTAATAATCTCTGCAGGGATCCCCATCTTTACCAGCACAGACCATAAGAAGGGCCAGTTGACCCTGTCGAACACCTTTTCGGCGTCCAACAGGGCCATCCCAACCGGAGAACCAGTCCCCTGCGCCCAGTCCAGCAAGGATATTATTCGCCTAATGTGGTCAATGGTACCTCGACCATGTATGAAACCATGTTGTCTTATAGTGACAAGCCCTGCCATTAAATCATTTAACCGATTGGCAATCAACTTCGAGTAAATTTTGCTGTCAGTGTTCAACAGAGAGATTGGCCTATAAGACCCCATCTCTTCTGGGTTTTTTCCCTTCTTTTTAAAAATAACAATTGTTGCTTCTGCCCATCACCGCGGAGCCAACCCCGCGAAGGCCTGACTACAAACATCCAGCAATTCCTTTTTTAGTTGGTTTCTATTTTTTTTTTTTTTTAAATATCTTTTATTTTACCTTTCAAAAAGAAAAAAGCACACATTACAGAAAAATAGAAACATAAGAAAAAACAAAAATGCAGCATTTTGTTCATACATTTGTTCATCTTACAGTACAATCCAAATAAATTTCACGTTAAAGTTATTTAACCGCCAAAAGGGGGAAAACATATCATATATTAAATTATATAGTATAATAAACACCATCATATTACATCAGTAAAAAATAAATCAACCTATTCCTGTTCTCCATTTCTCCAAAGGTCCCCATATCTTAATACCTCGTACTCTCCCACTCCTACCCTTTCTTGCATATATGTATTTTTCTAAGTTATGTATGGCAATGAGATTTGATAACCATGTTTGCAGAGTCGGGGGATTCTTATCTAACCATACCCTGGCTAGCATTAATCTAAAGACCGCCGCTGCCATAAACATAAACATTTCATCACCTGAATCCACATACTCATTTCCAATATCCACACCCAGCATAATTAAACCGACCGAGAAGGTTAACCTGATCTTTAATGAATTGGTTAAAAAGTTTCCTACATCCTTGATTAGTGTGTATAATTGAGGACAAGTGGCAAACATGTGGACGATGTCTGCCTCAGTAGAGTTGCACCTGGGGCACGAAGTGCCTTCCGTACCCCCCCACTTCGCAATCCTGGCTGGAGTATAGTATAGCGAGAATAGCGTTTTGTAATGTTGGGATTGCAAGGGGGCGGAGCATAGGATAGACCGACCTAGCTCCAATGAAACGTTAAATGATTCGGGTGTGGCCTCTATCCTTTCACCCCATTTGGCCCTATGTTTGTCTAGATCATCAGGTCTGATTTTTGCCAGTACAGCATATATTAGCCTAATGGAGTATTCCTCCCCTGTACTTAGCCCTTCCATCAACTCAGTTGGCTGAAAACCCAGTGGACCTCCTTGTTTATTCCTAAGGAAACTCCTGATCTGAAGATACTTAAAGAAGTCCCTTCTGTTTACTTTATATATTCTAATCAGTTCCTCAAATTGTATTATGCCCTCTGGTTTGACTAAGTCCCCAACTTGCTGTATCCCTTTACCCTCCCATTCTGCCATTAATGCATCAGAAAAGATTTCTTCAGGGAATGATTTGTTCTTGTAGACTCTGGTGTACCTATTAAATCTACCCATGCCCGATTTCTTTAAAAAAATACTCCAGACTTTAAGTGCTGCCCTTAGGGTTTTGTACGGCTGCCTTCTAAGGTACCCCAAATCCGTATAGTACAGGAGTCCATTGTCAGCGTTTTGACCCAATATCATTGTGTAGGTTTCAATTGACATATTCATGGTCTTTGATGCCCCGCCCCCTCCTCCAATTAATCCCTGCATATACTGGAGTGCAGCCGCCAAAAAGTATAATCTAAAATCTGGTGCACCCCACCCCCCTCTATCCCTTGGCAGGGAAATGAATTTATATGCCCTGCGAGTTTTTCCTCTTGCCCATATAAATCTATTGGCCAAACTTTCCAACCTATTAAACCATTTGTTGTCAAAGATCAGAGGTATTGACCTGAATAGATACAAAAATTTAGGCAGGACCATCATTTTCAGCACGTTTGTAGTTCCAACCAATGAAAGATGTAGATTGCTTATTCTTTCCAAATCTTTTTTTACCTTAGTAAGCAGTGGTTCAATGTTTCGCTCTACTAAATCCTCCAATTTTACAGTAACATCAATACCTAGATAGGTTGCATTGCTGACCACCCTGCTATCTAAACTTGATGCAAATCTATTCAGAATGATCTGTGTTTTAGTTTTATTTAGGTTATAACCTGACATCAACCCAAACTCATGCGCTTCTGCCTCTACTCCAACCATAGCTATATCCGGATTCGGAGTCAAAATAGCCACGTCGTCAGCGTAGGCCAAAATTTTCACAGTGCATCCATTAAATGAGACGGGTTGAATAGCCTGGTTTTACTCTAATTTACGTAATAGTGGCTCAATGTACAAAGCAAACAGTAATGGTGAAGATGGGCAGCCCTGACGAGTCCCCCGTTGTACATGTATTGAATCCGAGTGCCCTCCGTTTACTCTGATTTTGACCACTGGCTCTCTATATAAAGCTTGTATAGCGCGTATATAGCCTGGCCCAATACCACACCACCTCATAGTTTCCCATAGATAGTCCCAGGCGACCCTATCAAAAGCCTTCTCGGCGTCTAAAAACAATGCTGAAAGAGGGTCGCCTGTAACATCTGCCACATCGATCGTAGTGATTAGCGTCCTAATGTGCTGAGTGGTACCCTTCCCGGGTATGAAACCATGCTGTGACGGGCTCACCAAATGTTCAATACATCCTGCTAATCTCTTTGCCAACATTTTAGAGTAGACCTTACTATCTGAGTTCATCAATGTGATGGGTCTGTAGGATCCCGGGAGGGTTGCGGGCTTCCCTTTTTTGGCAATAACAATTAAATCTGCGCCGCGCCAAGAATCTGGTGAAAGCCCTCCTTGTTGCACATGTACCATAACTTCAAACATATAAACCAACAAACAGTCACGAAATACTTTATAAAATTCGACCGGGATTTGATCGGGTCCTGATGCCTTTCCTGCTGGTAAGTTATTTAATGCATCTATAAATTCCTCCATACGTAGGGTAGAATCTAACATTTCACCTTCTTCTTTTGTAACTCTTGACGCACGCACACCTCCAAGATAGTTCCTAACTTCCTCCATATCTTCAGTATTGCCCTGTGTATACAGTTTTTCATAAAATCCTCTAAAAACCTCTCTTATCTGATCTAAGCCTGTAACAATGGCGCCCGTTGGATCTAATATCTCTTTTATTTCAGCATCCGCCCTTTGCTGCCTAGTTTTAACCGCAAGTATGTGACCCACCTTCTCACTACATTCATATAGTTCTTCTTTCTTAGCCAAATATTTTTCAGCAGACTTTTTCGAGAGGCTTTCAACTGCGTCCGCCTTAAGTGCTACTATTGTTAGTATTATATCTTCCAAGCTGGACCTAGAACTTACTGCAGAAGCTAGTTTACCTTCCTCTATGATCAATTTTTGCTGAAAGGTTTCATACCTCAACCTCTCTTTCTTGCGTCTATTCAACACATAGCTTAGAGTTTCTCCTCTAATGCCTGCTTTAAAACAGTCCCACGTCTGCCCTACAGAAGCTGTCCCGTGATTAATCTCCCAAAAAATCCTGATCCACTCTACCATATGTTTCCTATATTCAAGATCTTGGAGCAGGCTCCTCTCAAACGTCCATGTGGACCTCGTTCTCCGTACTTGCGCAACCTTGATTGATAGTGACAATGGGCTATGGTCAGATAAAGTTCTTGGATATTTCTCAACCTGAGTCGCGTGGACCAAGGACCTAGAAACTAAAAAGTAATCTAGTCTTACCAACACCTGGTGAGGTGCCGAGAAAAAGGTACTACCATCTAAAAATGGGTGTTGCATTATCCATGGATCTACCAGTAGATTGTTTTTGACCATATTAGTAATGGCCCTGTGTACTTTTTTCTTCCTGCCATTATATGCTGCTCCTGTGCCCATAAATGAACTGGTGGGGTCGTGCATGTTAAAATCGCCACAGCAAATTATAGGTTCAGGCCACTGTGCCATTTCTAAATCTAAAAACTCCCAAATCTCCGAATCATCCTCGGTAGAGCCATAAATGTTTATTAATGTGACGTTGAGCCCTTTAACTTTTAGTTCCGTGATAACCCATCTTCCCCAGCGATCCTCTTTCTTTCTTATAACAGTCACTTCTCTACATCTCCCCAATATAACAACTCCCCTTGTCCTGGATCCCTGCCTACTAGCTGCAAGTACATCAAATCCCAGTTGGTTCATTAAGTAGATCTGCTTGTCCTCTATATGTGTTTCTTGTAAACATACTAAATCTGCTTGTAGATTTCTTAAGTACGCTGCTACGTTTGTCCTCTTCCTTGGATCATTCAAGCCACATATATTTATTGAGACTATCTTACATGCCATTTAGTGCCGAAAAAGGACCAACTCTTCCTAACCCAACTGACATTACCGACTTCTCGCCACCCCCTCCTGCTTTACCAAAAAATTTAAACAACAATTTAAACAACAAACAAAATGCATAATCAATGTGTGCTAATTGTCTTATCAAGATCATACGCTTCAACTGTTTTTTGCTTTCCCTTCCCCCCCGCCTCCCCTGCCTGACCCCCCCTCCCCTCCCCCTACAGGCAAATAGGTCACTCATGACCTATGTGTGGACGCTTCCTGATTGAGTTAGTCGCACCCCTCTCCCGTCTCCTATAATGTGTCTCCCCCTTCCTCAAAAAATGAAATATTTGTCCCTCAGTGCCCCTCTTTCTTCGCCCTTTCCAAGTCCTGAATAAACTCCTGCGCTTTCACCTCTGATGTGAACATCCTGACCTTGCCTCTCGTAACTACTTTCAACCTGGCAGGGAATAGCAGATATGCTTCTGAACCTAGAGCCTGAAACTCCGAGATCAATCTTCTGAGCCTCCACCTCCTTTCTACTGTCACATGACAGAAATCTGGTCTCGTGAAGAATGTAACACCCTCCACCGACCTTTTGCTATCTGGTCTAGCTTTCTGAATGAGTTCCTCACGGAGTAAGAAGTTCCCAACATAGACCAAAATTGCTCGGGGAAGTGGGGGTTTTGACCCTCCCTCGGCTCCGTATACCTTCCTCTGGAAAAAGGGGAATCTGTGCGCCCTTTGTACTTCTACCTCCCACTGCCACTGGGACTCCGGAAATGCCCCCCTTAATAACTTAATCACAAAACCCCTTGGATCTTGCCCTTCGAGCCCTTCTGCCACTCCCAAAATGCGTACATTGTTTCGCCTTTGGCGATTTTCAAAATCCTCCATTTTCCATAGAATGTCATCTGCTTTCTTCTCCTGTTGATCTTTAAATTCACTGAAGCTACGAAAGTCATCCTCCATTTTACCTGTTCTCTCCTCGACCTCAGAGACTCTCCCTGCTAAGCCTTCATATAGTTTGTTAGTCTTCCTGAGCGTCGATTGTATTCTCCTGAAGTCCTGTCTTGTTTTCCGACTTGTAGATCTTGCTTCGGATTGAATTTGCTTCAGCATATTAAACACCTTTCCGAGCGCATCTCCCTGGTTCAAACCTGCTTCTGACTCATCTTGATATGTCTGTGATGTAGCTGAATAGTCCCAAACCAGCTTCCTTTCAGCACCCCTTGTCGGTGACCTTTCATGCCTATGCCTCCTTGTCTTTGTCTTCTTCAATGTAGACTCCTTATCGATATCTGTTTCTGAGGCGGTAGAGGTAGAGGCTGACCATGAATCGTCCTCCTCATCGTCTTCATCCTCCCTCTCTGCCTCTTCCTCCTCCTCCTCCTCCTCCTCCAGCTCGGAACCCTTCCTCTCCTGCTGAGCTGGGTCGAAATCCTCATCCACTGAAAAAAAACGGTCTCCCTCCAGTGAACATATATCCTCCTTCTCCTTCTCCTTCTCTTTAGGGTGCCCGGCTGCTAACTTTCCGTGCGCCAGGCTGGCTGTGCTTCCCCCTGTAGGGTTAGGGTTGGGGGGTCTAGCCATTAGCTCCGCTTCCACCTGCATAATAGCCTGCATCATATCGCTGGCTTCCTCGTGGGTACTAGGTGCTACATTCTCCTTTGGTACTTCCATCTCCGCCTCTTTGTCGTTCTCTTTACCATTTTCTTTGCCAGGTTCTTCAGCCACCCTTTTTTTGCATTCCAGCAACCCCCTCTGAGCCAACACCCTTTCGTCTTCGTTTAAAGCATTAATGTTTTTGTTTGTGTTTCCCTCTGCCCTCTGTCCCGTACACCCAGCAGTTACCTTGCAGCTGGCGTCCTCCTCGCGTCTCACCGAGGGCTCCGAAGGCTCCGTTGTAGGTTGCTTAGCAACTGCTGCCTTGGCGTCTCCCACGCTCTGAGCTTCTGCCTCCGCTGCCGCTGCTGCTGCGTCCTCGAGGACGCTTCCTCGCCTTATTCCAGGATCGGGCACTTGCTCTGTAACGCTGGACGCTCCGCTGACTACAGGGCCAGGGCGGGTAAAAGATTCAGGTAAGGTAGGCTGCCTGAGAGGGGTTGCTTTTGATCTGTTTTTGGAAATCGCTGCTCTCTCGTTTGAGCGCTCGTCTCCCAGCGTTTTTTCCTTCAAGTCTGATTTCTTTTTAACCGGTGGCACAGGCATTTTCCTTATTGCGCCCTGGTTTTTGGCTGGTTCCTGTGTTTTCCTCATACCAGGTGTAACCGATGCCGTGGTGTTCTGATCAGGTTCGTTATCTTCTTTGCTTTTCTTTTTGTCCATCTTGATTGGTTTTGGCGGCATATTGTCAGTAAACACGCTTCTCCAACCTTTTAAGCCCGATGCTACAAAGGTTACTGAGTGTTTAACCAGGTTGACTTTTAAGAGCTCGAAACTCCGCTCTAGATTCCTTGCCCACCTGCCAATTCCTGATGCCGCCGCGCTACCAAAGTTTCTGAAATAACTGTTCTTTGACAATGCTGCTCTTTGAAAAAAGAGAGATTCCAACATCACCGTGTCTCGACTTTCATCTCCAGGCACGTCTGTAGTAAACTTTTTTTTGATTTTTCCTCCAGATGAGGGCTAATGAGGGAGACTAGCACTCCATTTCGCCAGCTTCAACAATTCGACAGGAGAGAGGTTTTAGTGCGACTGTTCACCTCAACCTGCCAGCGGCCATCTTGCCAAAAACCGAGGTCACAGCTTTTTAGTTGGTTTCTAAATGTTCTGTAGAATTCCAACGGAATATTATCTGGCCCTGTGGCCTTACCCAGGGCTAACCCTAATATTGCTGTCTCAATCTCTCCCCATTCTGGGGGTGCAGAGAGGATCCTCTGCTCAACATCAGATAAAGTTAATGGGCTTACGTCCTTTAAATATTCATTTGGATCAGCAGGTTCCCCTTCCTCACTATTGAGTCGCTGATAAAACTCTTGAAAGGCTAGCCGAATCCCTTCTTGCTCTTTTTGCTAATATTCTTCCTGTCTTCTCCCCATATTCATATGCTAATTCCTTATGTTGAGTATAATTTGTTGCAATTATGTCAGCTATCTTAGAGTAGATCTTAGCTCTTTTAATTGAAAGATCATTTTGAGCCAATTTGCTCAAATCAGAGTCGGCGCCTTGGCTTAACACTGCTGCTGACTTTTCCTCAGCTCTTATTATTTCCTCAAATTCTTCTTGTTGCTTGCTTAAAATTTGCTTACGCTTAAACCCAGAGCAGCTGAGTGTCTCACCACGAACGACCGCTTTGAACGTGTCCCAGACCGTTTCCTGAGATGCCGTGCCTTTATTGATGGTGAAGAATTCACCTATTACTTTAAACATATGTAGGTAATACTGTGTGTCTAATAATAGTTTACGTTCAAAAGACCAACTCGGAGGTTCTATTTTGCCCCCCGTGTCAATACTCAGTTCCAAAACAACAGGGTTTTGATCCGATATTAATTTAGGATGGAACTGAATTCTAGCCAGTATCAAGAGAGCGTGTGGGATGAAGAAGTAATCCAGGCGGACAAATTTTAAGTGTGGGGCAGAAAAAAAGGTAAACCCAGGGTCTTTCGGGTTCTTCTCATGCCAAACGTCATAAAGGCCTTGCTCCAGAAGTAGCCCCCGCAGGGCAGCGTATCCAAGCTTTTTCCTTCCAATATAACCTGAGTTAGATCTGATATCTGCCCCTGCCTCCACATTGATGTTGCAATCTCCACACACTAGAACAGGAATGCTCCATTGCGCTAATTCTACATTATTAAAATTGAACATTTCTGCATCGTCCAGATTTGGGCCATATAAATTACAAAGTGTGAACCCTTGCTGCCCAACTTTCAATTCCGCGATTACCCATCTTCCCCATTTATCTGCAGCAGACTTTACACACACCGCCAACCACCTTTTTTTAAGCATAGCAACTCCTCTCTTTATTCCGGACTGCTTAGAGCACACTATCATATCCATCCCCATACTCTTTAAATATTCTCTATTGGTCCAGGCAATATGGGTCTCCTGCAAGCAGAGTATATCTATACCTATTATCTGTATTATTTTCCCTAACATTTGTCTTTTCCGAGGGTCATTTAAGCCACACACATTAAATGTACAGATCTTAATCTTTCTTGCCATTAAAGTTTACAGTTTGATTAGAGCATTAACTCCAGACATCTCTTTTAAGCCTCCTATCTGTGACTCTTTCTGGAATGTCTCCATATAAGTTATGTACTTTAACAAAAGCCTTAACAAAAAAGTATTTAAATTTAGATACCATACTGCTGCCATTTTCGCCCCCTCACTACCCAAACCTCGTATCCCCCCTTCCACCCCCACCCCTACGAAACAACCCTCCCCTCCTCCCCACCAAATGAGGCCCATAGACCATCAGTCCCTGCAGTGATGGAGTACCGTGTCCCCCCACAATTCCCGAGACCAGAAAGTTATCCTACCTAGATCAAAAAGAAAAAAAAGAAAAAAACAAACTAAGAAAGAGAGGATGAGAGCGAAAGAAAGACCAAAAGAGAACAAACAGGCTAGCCTATCTCTAAAGCCATTTGCATAGATAATTAGGTTACATCACCCTTATTGCTCTGTTCCCCTTTTTTATTCTCCCCTCTTTCTTCGACCCGTTATTACTAACAGTCCCAGTCCACAGTCTACGATCTGCTATCTACAAAGATTCCAGAAACTCTTTCGCCTGGATCTCTGACTGGAAATACTCAATCTGACCTTTATACATGATCTTTAGTTTTGCCGGGTTCTGCAAATAGACAGTGGCCCCTTTCTTTTGAAAGTCTGGGATGAGTTGTCTTAAATGCCACCTTTTGGAGACCGTTGCCTGGCAGAAGTCCGGCCTAACAAAAAAGTTGCATCCCTTGCCCGTCGCTTTCTTATCCGGTCTAGCTCGATCAAAGATGTCTTCTCGTGCTAAAAAGTTATTAAAACACACTAATATCGCTCTTGGCAGGTTCTCTTGGCCCTGGCGAGGTTTCCTCACATTGAAAGGGAACCTATGAGCCCTCTGAACTTCTCTTGTCCAGTCCCAGGTAGTCACATTCGGTAAAGCTTCCTTCAAAAGTTCAGCAATAAATTTGCGAGGATTCCCCCTTCCAACCCCTCGGGAACCCCGAGGAAACGTAGATTTTGTCTCCGAGCATGGTTTTCTAATTCACACAGCTTATTACTCAGATCATCACGATGCGCCTTGATGCTCTCCAGCTCCTCTTTCTGCACCACTGCGCAATCTTCTAATGCGGATATCCTTGCTTCTGCATCAGTTACTCTATCGGCAGTTTCTGCGCCTAATTTTATCGCCCGTCTTACAGCATTTTTCACCTTGCAGCATGTAGCCTGGACCCGTGTTATTTCGGCTTTGCTCTCAGCCCTATGTCCCATTATAGTTTCATAGATAGTAGCTAGAGTGATTTCCTGCGGGGGTAAAGTCTCAGAGGGTCCTAGGTCTACCTTTCTCGTCTCACTCATCCTTTGTCTCTCCTCTACTGTTTCTCCCGTAGGAAAGCCAGATACCTGAGAATGATCTTGCGTGCCCTCTGAATTTTCCTTTCTCCTCTTTGCCCTCTTTGTTATCTTCTTTATAGTAGAGGCACTACAATTAGGCGAAAATCTGCTTTCCCCATTTGATTCGTCACCACTACTGACTTCGCTTTCATCATCTATCCAGTCCTCGTCTGACGACTTTTCAGACAATGAGTAATAAATCTCTCCAGATTCTGGTACTGACAAAGTGCCCTGTGAGCCAACCTCCTTCTGCGATAAATTAGAATACATGGCTATATCATCAGCGCCTCTCCTTAACCCATCTCTCAGAGCGCTGCTTTCAAGATTACTCAGCTCTTGTTCCAAAGGTTCTTGAGAGTCCCGAGATTCAGTGTGTCTCGTAGTCTGCGCTTTGTCAGACTTATCCTGCATTTCAGGGTTATCTATGTGCTCGACTGGTGTCCTCAAAACGTTTGAGGTTAGTGCTAAAGTCTCATTTTCTACTGTTCCCGTTAGGCCATCATTACTTCTAGTGTTCTGCCGCTCAAACATGGCCGGGAGAGTCAAATTCAGTATTCTTTTCTTCGGGGGTCGTTTGTCACCATTTTTTTTCCTGGCTCCAGGAGTATTAGCAACATTCAATTTCGCTGTATTAACGGTGCCACTGCCAGTTAGTTCGCTGGCTGACGGTGGGATACTCTCCGACTCCCCTACGCTCCCACTGCTAGGGCCTTCAATACTTCCCTCCGCACCTTGTTCCTTATTCTTGCCACTTCGTGTAATTACCATTACAGTCTCTTTTTCCTTTTCTACATTCGCCACGTTTTTTGTTGGCATCTTCTTTCTAATCAGGGCACCTCCTTTGCCTCGAACAACCCAGCTTTGCAGCCCACCAAACAGAAATAGGAGGGTAGACCTCCAGAGTGGTGCTCTGCACCTAAATGTTACTAAGTCACTCAGCATCACCCTGCTTCCGTTTTTATACCAATTCTTACTCCGTATTTTTTAAACGATAATGTCAATCAAACTAATTGGTGCTTTTGACTCACCCTTTTTGCTCTTTACGGTCTTTAAAGTCTTTTTTCACAAAGGTGAGGGTGGGTCTCCACCTCCTATCCTGTCCCGATCGAGCCGCCTCTCTACCTCTCTGCGGGTCAACCCACCACCTTCAAGCCGGCTGAGCCGTCTCCTGAGCCACCTTGATTGAGCCAGCTCCTTCCTCTTATTCGAACGCAATCTCGGAGGAGAAGTATCCCAGGCTGTCTCCGAGACTTGCTCTTTGTTCCGCAGTGCTTTACAGTTTTCTCTGAGACTGGGGACCGGCGTCTTCACCAACAGCGTTTCCCGGCTCACGGCTCCAATCGCCAACGTCTCTCCCCAGCTGCGGCCACACCGCTCCTCCAAGCAACCTCCCGGCCAGCTCCCGTCTCTCCACGGCTAACCTGATGATGCCAGCGCGGAGCTCGGAGCTCTCACTCGCATCGACCCGGCACCGAAGTTCGCTCTACCTGCAGACCGGTAAGTTGAATTCATGTTCTCGCTTCGTCTTCACTTCGTCCTTCCTATGGGTGCCAGCAGAAAATACCGTCAGTAATACCAATTTTGGCCCCCGGAACGGGAGAGGTGGACGGAGCTATTCACACAGCCCACGCCACGGACGCCATCTTGCCTCTCACCCTAAGGAGGAACTTCAAATGGTATTTGGGTACAGATAAACTTGAAATAGTGGTTTGTATCTTTGTTGGAAGGTCTTCTACAAGAAGGGCAGGATGCTAATCACATGAACCTTTGTGTGATTAGAGCGCTCTCTCAGGCTAATGCCCAGTGTAGACTTTATGAAATTTGTGGGAGTTTTGATTTTGGGCATGTCTTGTCAGTATACAGGACCAACATTCCTTTCTGTTAGTGCTATGCTTGTAAAGTATTGGATCTGAGTTATTGGCAATCTTTAGAAGGGACTAAAGGTAGAATTCTTTGTCAGATTTGCTACTTGAATACTGTTGCAGCCACCCCATGTTATGTGTCTGTAGTTTGGTTTACCATCCTCGTATGCCTTCTTCCTGGCAGCTGTATTGATGTGGTGAAGCTCTTGCTTAGGTGGAGAGGAGGGAACATCAAGGGCAGCTTTAAAGTTCAACATTTTCTTCCTGTTGAAAGAAAGGAGCTTGTTTTTTATGTCCTTTGAGCGAGCTAATGAAATGTTTGGGCTTAATTTGAATATTGATTCTTTTATGCCTAAAGAACTTAATAAAGGGCTCTGTATCCAAAATGAGCCTGGCCAGATACATTGCACCAAGTTAGTAAGATCCGAGTTATCAGGTGGTATGTGAGAGCTATCTTTGGAACAAACCTCAGCCCTATCTAATATGAAGTTTGCCTCATGCAATCAGAAGTTTCATCCTATTGATGAGAATGGATGTGCTCCCTCTACGAGTGGTTAGTGGCATTTGGGTCAAAATCCCCAAAAAGATAGAAGATGTGAGCTGTTCCAGCTATATATCCAGGATCTTAACCATGTACTATTTGTGTGCCCAGTGTTGCAGAATGCTCATCGTCATTTTTTAAGACTTATGTTTATGAAATGTAATGTACACTCTAACTTGAAGGCCCGTAAATGTGTTTTATCCCCCACGAAGGAAATGATTTGTAATGAGAATTCCCAGTTTTTAAAATCTTTTTGAATATTTATTAGCGCTTCTGTTGCTACTTTTAGAAACGTCATACTGGTACATTCCAATTATGTGCTTGTTTGCTGCTATTTTCTAAGGTTGTATTCATTGTACTTTGTATATTACGCGGATGCACCATAATGGTTTGAACATGCAGTTTTTTAATAAGCGTCCTATTTGCTTTTATATTGTCTTTTGGGAATAACTGAGCAGAAAATGCACTCCATGTGTCGTGAACTGAAATATGATGATTTATGGTGCTATGCACGCTGTTATTTTTTATAAGATAATTACTGCTGTTCACATTGGATGTATGCAACAGATTGGAGGATTTATATATTTTTAATTGTGGATTTTAAAAAGGTAAAATGTATTACTGTTTTATCATTTGTTTTAGATTATGTGGACCTCCGTAGGAGTTCCATATCATAATAAAGGTAAATTGACAAATACTAGTGAACCATGATGTAGGGTGGGAGCACTTGCATTAATATCCTACTTATCTATGTCCAGTAAACATATCTTTTCCCCCCTCAGTTTTTAGTGGACTGGTGGCTCCTTGCATGCCGTTTCTTACATTTCGAGCCCAAATCACATTTCTCCCAAGGTTCTCTCCCTAAGGGTTGGACATCTTTGTGCCCTTCAGTGGTGTTCTTTACAATGACCCGATTTTGCTTTTAGTTCAACCAGATCCTTCATAACAAAAGATTAACCTCTCTGCCCTGCTATGTAGGTTACTTCCTATAAAGCCAATCTGCAGGCTCTTCTGTTGCCATACCTCAACTATCTGCAATCCCTATCTGACCATTTCAGCTTTCTGTTCAATCTCTTGAGGTCCTTTCTAAATTACCCTACTAAAGATTTCCAACGCAGAATCCTGTCTTTACCCTTGACACCAGCACTACATTTTCTTGGTCTCTATTTATTTAAACTGTGAGGGAAACTAACTATGAGTGGGTCTACTCTTAAGAATATTTAAATCTGATCACAGTGCTGTTCACTTTGGGAATGATCTAGTCTAAACTAACCAATGTAAAATGTGCTATTTTCTGCTAACTCTAGTGCCCTTCAAGATATCAACTTTACTTTACCCTCATTTATAAAGTTTTGTAAGTAGCGTGTTGTGTTCTGATGAATAGATGCTTTCTCAACTAGCTACACATTAACGATGCCAGAGAGAGTAGGGGACATTCTAGCTTTATTTCCTGCATTTTGCATCTGTAAATTTGAAGCAGGCATGACAAACCCAGCTCCTATTCCAACAAACATATTAATTAATTACTTCCTGTAAGAGAACAGTTCCAGCACCACCATGTTCAATAATCACTCTGACAAGTCTGGTTTACTTGAGAACTTGCCTGGAGCCTCTCAAATGGGGTGTGTTAGACCTGGCATCTTTTGGTGTGGATTCCCCAGATTTGTTGCTTTTTGACCTCCTGTTTTTTGACTGTGTGCTGTACTTCGTTTTTGCTGGCTTTAGGGCTCTGTGCACTTTTTCACTGCTGACCAGTGCTAATGTGCATGTTCTTTGGGTCTAAAATATAATGGCATTTGGATTCTCGATGATTGGCATATTCTGTTTACTGATGATTGGGGAACAGCCATCACAATGCAACCTTTACTACGCATTGCTATTACATTGCATGCGTTACAACGCATGCGATGTTACAACGCGTAGTAAAAAGTATGCATACCATTACATCGCATGTGCTTTTACAGAGCATGCGATGTAATGGCTATCCACGTCGTTGTGAGAAACTGAGGCTGTTTCCTCACAACAGCGTACACCGCCCCTCAGACGACGCTGGAAGCAGAAACCAGGAGCAGAGACGGAGGCACTGGAACTACGAGGAAAGAGGTGAGGCTGATTGTATTTGGGGTGGGAGTAGTGTGGATAGTGGTTTAGGGTAGTGTTGTAGTGTTTTAGGTGTAGGGGTAGTGGTGGGGTCTGGGTAGTGTTGTAGTGTCATAGTGTTTTAGGCTTTAGGGTAGTGTAGGAGTGGACGTAGTGTAGTGTTGTAGTGTTTGTTAGGAGTAGTGTAGGGGTGGGAGTAGTGTGGGTAGTGTTGTAGTGTCGTAATGTTTTAGGGTTTAGGATAGTGTAGGGGTGGGAGTAGTGTGGGCAGTTGTTTAGGGTGGTGTTGTAGTGTCGTAGTGTTTTAGGGTTTTAGGGTACTGTAGGGGTGGGAGTAGTGTACTGTTGTAGTTTTAGGGGTAGTGTAGGGGTGGGAGTAGTGTGGGTAGTCGTTTAGGGTAGTGTTGTAGGGTCGTAATGTTTTAAGGTTTAGGGCAGCCGCGTTCAGTAGTCGGATACCTGCCAGGCAGTGACGTGGGGAGGGGGAGGGGCAGGGTGGGGGTAGTAAACTATGGATTATGGAGGTTTACAGGTTAGTAAACATATAAATAAATAAAACGAATTTTGTTGCGTGCACTGCATCGCATTTGGGAATGCAGTGCATGCAACAAAATCCTTTTTATTTATTTATATGTTTACTTACCTGTACACCTCCATAATCCATAGTTGACCATCCCCCACCCTGCCCCTCCCCCTCCCCACGTCACCGCCCGGCAGGTACTCCCACTACCGACCGCTGCTGGTTTAGGGTAGTGTAGGGGTGGGAGTAGTGTTTGTTAGGGGTAGTGTAGGGGTGGAAGTAGAGTGGGTAGTGGTGTAGTGTCGTAGTGTTTTAGGGTTTAGGGTAGTGTAGGGGTTGTATTGTCGTAGTGTTTTAGGGTTGTGTAGGGGTAGGAGGGTGGGTAGTGGTTTAGGGTATTGTAGTAGTGTTTTAGAGGACTGGGGGTCAGGGGAGGGTTGTGTAGGGGTAGTGTTGTCCCTTACCTTGCAAACTTTAACCACAAGTATAGCTATACCACGCTTGCCTTTGTGTTGTAATGGCATGCGTGGTAAAGGCATACTCGTGGTAAAATGTTGCGATGTAATTGCATGTCGTTGTCATTTAACCACTTCACTGCGGCGGCTATTCCGCCGCAGTGCTAAGGGGGCGGGTGGCTGCGCGGCGGTCCCATGCTGGTGACGGAACCGCTCCGTCACCAGCCGCGGTTGTGCTATGCTCATGACGGAGCGGTTCCGTTACGGCCCCGCCCGATCAATAGAACGCTCAGCGCAGGCGCGGAATCTGCGCCACGCAGGCGTGCCGAGCGGGCCATGACGGAACCGCTCCGTCATCAGCACAGCGCGACCGCGGCTGATAACGGAGTGGTTCCGTCACCAGCAGGGGAGGGGTTAAACAACAAACAGAACCGGGGTCTAGAGGCCAATATTATGGTGGGCTACCCTTAACTTCACAATGGTAAGTTAGTACCCAAGTTACGAAAAAGGCCCAAGAAAAAAGAACTCATAGAAGAGAGAGAACGCTAAAGTGAAGAGTGGTAAGATCCAAGCTCATGTATCTGGATTGCCATCAACTTATCGTCATGATCAGTATTATCATTTTATCATTCAGCTAGAGAAATGGTGTGTCTCTTGATCATAAAGACGTACTACCATTCCAACTGGAGTAGGCTGGATCATGCTCACAGTCACTTTGAAACGACAAATGAGCAACTAAATAGTTGATCGCCAAAGAAGTAAAGTGCAGTGCATAGCACAAGAAATACAAGAAATATGTGGTGAGTTAAAATAGAGTGATGTGGCCAAAAATAATGAACATTTTATTGGAATAAAGACACATCCCCTAGTTAAAAACAGAACAGTGCAAAGGGCAGTTGAAACAAATGACTGCCAAAAAGGGACAACATGTTTCAGCCAGTCGGGCAAGTGATCCCTGGGCTTTCTTCAGGGCCTCTGCTCTCAAAAATTGCTACTGCATAAGTGAGAACAATCAATAAAGGTTGGAATGAATACAACCTGTTGTGTACTATCCTCCCCATCAATGAATGCAGATGGCATCTACAGCAAATTAAATAAAACAAAGTTAACTCTATATGCTCACACAGCTTGACCGGGGACTGGACCTCACCTCACCTGGACCATGCTCAGGATTTAGAGGCCCCGCTCTGTGAAGAGAAAAGGCAAACAAAGGGGAGCCATATAGAGCTACTCTTGTTCAGTCCCTCTATTTGCTCAATACTAAGTATGGGCGAATTTTGCGGATTCGCAATCCGCAAATTCACGCGAAATGGTAAAAAATCTGTGAATTTGCGTATTTTCCTGCGGGCTGGTGGATTTTTTTGCCATTTGTGACACGTGTGTCTGTAACTTTGCCACCACGGCGAAAGGCGCTGAGGTCCTTGGAATGAGCTGGACGTTGCATACCCTAGTGTGTGTGTGGCGGGGCTTCTATGCGAGTTCACATGCCTCTTTTTTATAAAGGGTCAAAGACCGATCACCAAATGAGGAGAAAGCAGCCTCCTGTTCACAAGAAATACAAGGGGATTGCGTTCGAGAAACTCGTGGATGCAGACCTCCATCAAGGATTACATCTAATTGTAGGCGGTAGAAATATGAGGAGGAAGCACATCTGCCTAGCCTCGACCGTGCTCACTAGTTGTTTGGGCGCCGAGGCCCCTCGAGTGAGCTGTCCATCATTGTGAGGAAAGGGTGCAAAGACGTTGCATACACTAGTGTGTGTGTGGCGGGGCTTCTATGCGAGTTCACATGCCTCTTGTTTATAAAGGGTCAGAGACCGATCACCAGATGAGGAGAAAGCAGCCTCCTGTTCACAAGAAATACAAGGGGATTGCGCTCGAGAAACTCGTGGATGCAGACCTCCATCAAGGATTACATCTAATTGTAGGCAGTAGAGATATGGGTGGGAAGAACATCTGCCTAGCCTTGACCGTGCTCACTAGTTGTTTGGGCGCCGAGGCCCCTCGAGTGAGCTGTCCATCATTGTGAGGAAAGGGTGCAAAGACGTTGCATACACTAGTGTGTGTGTGTGGCAGGGCTTCTATGCGAGTTCACATGCCTCTTGTTTATAAAGGGTCAGAGACCGATCACCAGATGAGGAGAAAGCAGCCTCCTGTTCACAAGAAATACAAGGGGATTGCGCTCGAGAAACTCGTGGATGCAGACCTCCATCAAGGATTACATCTAATTGTAGGCAGTAGAGATATGGGTGGGAAGAACATCTGCCTAGCCTCGACCGTGCTCACTAGTTGTTTGGGCGCTGAGGTCCCTCGAGTGAGCTGTCCATCATTGTGAGGTAAGGGCGCAAAGACGTTGCATACCCTAGTGTGTGTGTGGCGGGGCTTCTACGCGAGTTCACATGCCTCTTGTTTATAAAGGGTCAGAGTCTGATCACCAGATGAGGAGAAAGCAGCCTCCTGTTCACAGGAAGTACAAGGGGATTGCGCTCGAGAAACTCGTGGATGCAGACCTCCATCAAGGATTACATCTAATTGTAGGCGGTAGAGATATGCGGAGGAAGCACACCTGCCTAGCCTCAACCATGCTCAGTAGGTGTTTGGGCGCCGAGGTCCCTCGAGTGAGCTGTCCATCATTGTGAGGAAAGGGCGCAAAGACGTTGCATACCCTAGTGTGTGTGTGGCGGGGCTTCTATGCGAGTTCACATGCCTCTTGCTTATAAAGGGTCAGAGACTGATCACCAGATGAGGAGAAAGCAGCCTCCTGTTCACAGGAAGTACAAGGGGATTGCGCTTGAGAAACTCGTGGATGCAGACCTTCACCAAGGATTACATCTAATTGTAGGCGGTAGAGATATGGGGAGGAAGCACACCTGCCTAGCCTCAACCGTGTTCAGTAGTTGTTTGGGCTGATTTTAATACGTGACTGAATTTGAGCTTCAACATGGCACCTGCTTTATTTATATCATTCTGTAAGTGCTTCCTTTTGAGGTTTAATTTTTGTGACAGGAGCATCGTGCCAGAATGAATCCTGCCTGCATTATCCACAAAGATGCTGCAAAAGAATAAAATCCACCCGCAAGCGAATTTGCGAATTCTCGGCAATTTCGCAAGATTCTCGGATTTCGAAATTGCCGAAAATTTGCAAATTTCACGAGCGGAACGGATTTTGCGCCCATACTTACTCAATACTATTTAACCCTCATCGCTAGCTCCTCCTCTTCAAAAGGGAGTAAATTAAAAATAACTGACTGGTACATTGTCAAAAACTCAGAATACCACAGCAAAGCAAAGCGCTCAATGTTAAAAGTGAACTCATATTCAGTAATTGTATACTAAAGAGCCAGGAGCCCTAGTAATATGCAACAATAGAGCTCTATGTAAATCCACAGAATTAAAGTTTAGTAGTAGCCTAGGTGTCCTTCGCAAGGCTTCCACCTATCCAGGCTTTTTAAAGAGATAACTCAATAGTCTCTAGTATGAATACTGACTTTTTATGCAAATTCTGGCTTGACATCCGTCTTCACAAACTCAGTTGTCATAAGCCTTCAAAATGCTGACATTGTAGGAAACCTAAGACTGTTACTACTAAGCACCCCTCCAGCCTACCTGTCCGTCCTTGCCTCAAGACAGTCCTGAGTCTTGGGGGAGGCAACGAACGGCGCAAGAGACTTGTATAAAAACGCTAAGGGGACAATTTGTAAGCCCCACTCACTATTTGTCCACCCCAGCCACTCTGTAAACAGCCTTGATATGTTTAAGGTTTACATCTTGCTAAGTGTACCTGCAAAGCCTTCGGTGTTGTAGCCTGGGCGACCGTGGAATAGAAGACCTCAAATAAGCTCGCATGTACAGTAAAACTATCTGACTTGCTCGGTAAGCTCCGCCGTGGTAACGCGAAAGTAATGGACTACGAAGTGACGTCATGTATTAGACGTTTGTAGTTCCAACAAAAGATCTTTAGTTAATTGTCTAATACTTGACCTCAGGCCCTGAGTCCCCTCCAAAGAGGTACTGGTGAAGATCTACCAATAACTGTACTCTTGCATATGGCACTCCCAAAAACGGCATGTTAGGCAGCCATGAGCTCGGCACCAAAGCTGACGTTTGTAGTTCTGTTACAGAAAAACTTTATTGAACGGAAAATTCATTACCAATATGCCTCACATTCTCTAATCAAACTATAGAGGATACGGTAATCATCCGAAGTATAGCAACGTAAATTGTGGACCCCCTGACTGATGTTATTATCATCACTTAAACCGCAAGTCAATACTGTGTAGTGTCGTTTATTCGATCAGTTTTTCCAGTACAGTTCACTGGAATTGTTCTTCTCCATGATGCTTGTCTACAAAGTGTTTTGTGAGACTTGTCAATGTCTTTTTACATCGAAACGAGCTCTTATGTTTGAGCATACAGAAGTATCTAGTCGAGCAGGGGCAAGCCAGAAGGTAAATCAAATTCTCACTATTGCAATTAGTGAAGTGGACTTGTTCCCAAGGACGATCCGTACCTATGTCCACTGTAGTGGAGTGTCTGGTCTGGGGACAGACAGAGCAGCTTCCACACGGATGGTGTCCCACTACAGCTGGTAAGTTCCACAAGGTGCCTACCATTCTTTTGGTACATCCTTAGGGCGTGTATGTACCAGCTGATCACATATGCTGCTCGCCCTCTTGAAGACAAAAAGGGGTGAAGCAATCTTCTCACTGCTATGATTCAAGATGCGCCAATGCTGGCGAACTATCTTCTGGATATTATTAGCTCTCGTGCTGAAGGTGCTCACAAATGTAAAATGATCCATGGGAGGTTTTGCGGGTAATGTTTTTCTAGCAGTTGTTTGGACAAACCCTTCGCATGGTTCTGGAAGGACTAATCAGTAGAGCAGTTTCTCCGCAGGCGGAGAAACTGCCCATAAGGCAAATTGTCATGGAGAGCCTTAGGGTGTTGGCTCTCATACTGTAGTAAAGAGTTTCCCGCCATGGGCTTCTGATAAAGCTCACTTTGCAAATATTCGGGAGTGGCATAAATGGAAAGATCCAGGAATGCCAACCTTTCTTTGTTTATCTCTACAGTAAATTTTAGATACTGATTCCTGTTGTCAAGCCATTGAAGAAATTCAAATATTGATTCATGGTTTCCTCTCCACACTACCAACACGTCATCAATGTACCGTTTCCACCAACGGATTGACGTGAAAAAGGGATTGGTAGGTGTGAGCACATGTTGTTGTTCGAATTGGTGTACGTAGAGATTCGCAAAAACTCGGCGCAAAGACGCTGCCCATACTGGTCCCTGATACTTGACGATAGATGGTCTCTTCAAAAGGAAGAAATGATCTTTCATTGCTAATTTAGAAAGGGACATTATAAAAGGCACAGGTGTTAGTGTCCAAAGCTGCCTCCCCCAGGATGGACTTTGACTTCTAAAGTCTCATCCTGGGGGATGGAAGTGTACAGGGACTCTACAGCTCTTTCGGAATTGAATTCAATCTCAAGTATTACTCGCAACACGTCCTTCGTGTCCTGTAAATATGTGGGCATTTTCTGTACGATGGGCCTCAGAAAATGTTCCACAAAAGTGGATAAAGGTTCGAGAATCTAACCTTGACCTGCAATTGTAGGTCTCCCGGGTGGGGGTCTTTGGGGCTTATGCACTTTGGGCAGGATGTAAAAATATAGTATCACTGGGTATT